>NC_136070.1:219306381-219982006 GCF_964261635.1 Lissotriton helveticus | reverse complement strand
AAATAAAAGTATGGCGGTCACTGCAGAGTGTTGTTACTGTCTGAATTGAGTCTTTGTGTGTGGAGAACACACTACAAGTGAGTGTGCCAAAGACAAATTACATTTTTTACCAGCCATGACTTCTTTCATAATGTGGAGATGTGGCAGGCATCTTCAATAGCTGGGTAAAATGTCCCCATTGCCAACAGTATCTTTGCTAGGCAATTACATAAAACTGTTGCAGGATCCAGGATCTTGCTACGTTGATCTCGTATCCTTTGAACAACATCAATAATACAGAGAAATATCCAGAAAGTTGTGTTGTGTGGTGAAAACGTAGTACTATTTTGAAGATTTTTAATGATCTTTGCTAAAGACCATAGGATTATTTCATTGACTTGAAGTTCACTCTTTGACAGTGCAGGAAGGGCTCATAAGACAGGCTGTGTTGCTCATGCTATGTGTATATGACTATACCTATGATGTCAGAGTTGTGGTAATGGTTCTAGGAGTTCCTATATAGGGAATTACAAAATAATCTTTTCTGTTAATCCTTCAGTGATGTAAGAGTAAAGCAGAAACTGTAACTCATCTTCCACAAGGGTTCATAGTGAGGAAGCTTGAGGTAGCTAGCCTACTCATTAGAGAGAAGTATTAGGACACATATATTTGGGGACCACATACATTTCCTGTATGTTTAGTTTTTGGATCACATCAAATTATAGAGAGCTACAGTGAGGATATATCCATTCCCCTTTTCCCGTTCCACCACAGGTCCTAGTATTATTGTATATGTAGTCACTGGTATTCATTGGTGACTACATATACAAGGGGTAACCTGTCACCCAAAAGGACAACGTGGGTAGCTCCTGGAAGGACGTTCACACATCAGTCCCACCTCATTCAGGTCAGGTACAGGCATATCAGCTATCAGAGCTGAATGCTAATCATCCTCCTGAAGACTGAGGCAGAGATTTCTTAGAGGTTTCTAGGTTCTCCCAGTTCCAAGCTAGCAGTATTCCTATTTCAATCTGTACTTTTCTGCAGTGGACAACAAAGCCTGCCACAATTAAATTAGCATTTGGAACCTTATCACTGTAGGGACATGGTAACATTAATTTTCTGCATGTCTTACTTTAAAATATAATAATCCCTGCCTTGTGGGGTTTAAGGCCAAAACAGGGTTGGTTTACTAATATTTGAAAGGGTAGTCATTTCCTGTCAAAACACAAAGGTCACACTGCAGGTTTCAACAGCAGAAGTCAGGCTACACAGGATAGGCATAAGGCCATGTTTTCAGTTCCACTGCAGTGGATGGAATAACAGGGGCTGCAGTCCACAAGGGGCTCTTCATGCCTTGGGTGTATTGGTGTATAATTTGCTATGTGCATATATGAAAGTTAAATATGGCAATCAAGTTTTAAGCCAAATTTACGATTAGAGTTCACAGGACATATAGTCAGCACTAGATAGCAGTGTGCAGGTGTTAGAGTTCACAATTACCAGCAGGTGAGTCTAAAACAAAAGGAATACATTAGGCTACTGTCCCACATTGACAAGCTCAATTACTGAAAGCCCTGCGTGGTTTACGGGAACACTTAACTCTTATTAAAGAATCAAACGACATTGTAATTTAATTTATCCTTGGAACAGTCCCCTGCCTTAAGAACAGCAGATCAGGAAAATATCCACATTCACAGAAAAGAGCCCAGAAAGAATTGGCCACTGTTGAATTATTTAGTAATTCTCAATTAAACTTTGTTGCTTGAGCATTAATCGGTATTCTTGTCCTTCTCGGACATTTTATTGAGAACGAGTGCAGAAGACATTGTTGAAAGTCTTTGATATATCTACATTTACGCCTGCAATTATTTATCAAAATTCAATATAAACGGGGGTACTACTTTTACTTAAGTGCCACAAATGTCTGTTTAATTGATAGTTAACACGTTCGTTATTGTGGGGTAATTCAATAGAAACGTATCAAAAAGGAAAATGTCCCTTGATTAAGCCATTTCTGAGAATTCAAGGGAGACTTCTATATTGGATTGCTAATTACAGTGACACAATCGCTACAAACCCTTTTCAGTTTGTACAACACGCACCCAACAGTAAATTTTCTTTAGTGCCTGCTGGTTTGGGATATGTACAAAGTGCAAAGAATACTCCTGTTCATTTTGTGAAATGCATTGCATTTCAAGTCATAACTTTTGTTTGAATCAGACTTGATCCATTAGGACAAGCCATTGTGTCTGCAACATTACTCACTCTTAGGCCCTGCTTATGAGTGAGGTGGTAACTTCCGTCCAGTCCGTAAATCCTTGTTTATGCATTGGTCAGAATTACGAGTTTTTACTATATTCTACACATCAGATAATTATAACATTCATTAAATACTTCAACTGTGTTTAAACCTCGGCAGGTTAAACCAACCGAAATTTGATGGAGGAAACTGTGCGGCATTTAGCATACCATGCGGATTTTGATGCATTAAACACCACAATCCACATATTAAGTTCCCCACAAACTCGTGATGAGTGTTACTTTTCGCACACGATAAATAACATACCCCATGGTATTGATGTTTATCATGTGCAGGAAATAACTCTTCAACGTGTAATCAGGGCGTAGGGCAGTTTAATGAGATTTCACTTGTGTGGCTTCAGTGCTCTGGAAGAGGTGACCAGGAGCACACTTTTCTCTTGTCTCATTGACTTCAGCATTTATTCATTTTTGTATTTCTTTTTTATATTGCTTCTTCGCATTGAGTGATTAGTGAGCTTTATACAGAAAACCTGTAACAGTGATGAAGAGGAAACCCTGGGGGTTGACAAGAGTATTACAGATTGCTTTGGGACTGGGGCAAATAAAGCAGTAAAGATAACAGCAGGAGGAAGCCGGATTGTGAGGTTCTTACAGTTTAGTTTCATTGAGATTATTTATCAGATGGATCCTTCAGATGTGGATGGTATGGGAGTGATTTCATTATCTCACAAGTGTAGGTGCATTTTGTAGTTTTACAGGATGATAGTTCCGGAAGAATGTGGTGGGAGCTGAGAAAGTCTGATTTGTGTTTGAATTGATTTAGTTTGTCGATTAGTGAGGATCTACTCATCAAACCTCTTTGGCTGCCAGACAATTCGAGAAGCTCTGCTAAATTTTGAGGATGATATAGATGGATTGCTTTATGAATGAGATTTTACACTTTTTTTGCGCTGCAGTTGAAGCCAGTTAATTTTTTTGAGGATGATTGTGCTATGGTCAATTGTGCGACTACAAGGCATAAGTATGGGGTGTATGCAAAATCATTAGGGTTGTGGCTCAGTACTAAATCCACAATGGAAGCCCAATAATTATTCTGCCAGTAGGCGTTTTGTTGATGTGTGGAAACTGTTGTTTGGCAACGATTCTCCCAATGTTTTTGTCTTTGCAAGATAAGTAAAAAAAATGAGTAGGAAATTAGAGGGAATGGGGGAGTCCAGCTTGGGATTTTCAGGATTGGGTGATCTGTCCAACTTCTAACAGATCAAGCACAATACCTTGAAATAAGGGCACTGTTGATTACTGAAAATCAAATGTCTTTATAGAGATTATGCTGTGAGACGGAACACCTTGGTAACATGAAGTTTGGCGTGGGGTTTTTATGATTTTGTCAATATTATCTATATCGAGGAAAGAGGAGTCCCATGTGCTGATACCGTTAGGTGCTAGGAACACATTCTGGTGGATAGTTGGCACAATGCTCTATCCATAGTGGGATTTTGCCCATGTTGAACTGAAAGAAGATTCCATGTTGCAAATTTCTCACCTTCGTTTGTAGAAAGGTGCATTGAACCATGGCTGGTTCTGCTTTTTATTCCTTTGTTGCAGTATGAGGCTCTCCAGTGAAGAATAAGAATTGCACTTTAGGTTGACTCAGTTGATGGTGAAACTAATCAAGAATATATTACTTGTTTAAAGTATTAGATTGAGACAGGTAGATTGAAAATTGGTTACGTAAATCAGATTTAAGTTCATGTGGGTGGTAGATGATGTGGAAACTCGTGTAGTGGGATGGGAAGTGAATGAGGGAGAATTTGTGACATTTAAAGATAGAATAGCTTGTGGTGGGGCAGTGTCAGACCTGTCATCCTTAAGGTGGTCTTCCCTCAAACCTTTTGCCTGCTTACCTCCTCTTTTTGCTATATCTTTTTGGTAGCCCCGGGACTCTGAGCCCTCTCCTCTTCTGACCATTGTTAAAGAGCATGCACATCTCTCCTAAACATGTTAACATTGGTGCATATACAATTGGCATATTTAATTTACTTGTCCGTCCCTTGTAAAGTGGTATATCATATACCCAGGGCCTGTAAATTAAATGCTACCAGTGGGCCTGTAGCACTGATTGTGCCACCCATACAAGTAGCCTTTCAAACCTGTCTCAGGCCTGCCACTGCAAGGCCTGTGTGTGCAGTTTGCTGCCACTTTGACTTGGCATTTAAAACCCTTTGCCAAGCCTTTAACTCCCCTTTTATTACACATACACCACCCCTAAGGTAGGCCGTAGGTAACCTATAGGGCTGGTTGCTTTGTACGTAAAAGGTAAGAGATGCTCTTTTAAGTTTTGTATGTTCTGGCAGTGACAAACACATAAATAGATTTTTCACTACAGTGAGGCCTGCTCCTCTCCTAGGTTAAAATTGGGTATTGCTTAAAACACTGTTAAACTGTAATTCCTGATTAGAAAGGAGTAGCTGTGTCATGGTTTATATAATTGGAATGGTAATGATAAATCCTCTTTACTAGTAAATCTGGTTAATCCATGACTTAGTGATGAAAAGTAGGTCAGGCCTATGAAAACTATTGAAATTGGTGTTCTACAAATGATGTGCGTTAGTTTACCTGATGCTGAGTAACAGTTAGAAAAGCTTGATCATATGGTTGGCTATAGAAAAACTGATTTTGGAGTGACAACTTCCATATATATGTATATGAGATTGTGCAAGTCTTTTCCTCTTGATAGTGGATGGTTACAGCAGGGAATGTGTTGGGTGACAGGAGGGGGTTGATGTGTTTCTAATAACCACCTGATATGATCTTGGGCTAATTTGATGGAAGAGTTAAGTAGCTGTGAAGTTTTAGGACCTAAGGCTGTAAGAGAATCAAGCTCTGTTAAATGGGACCAATATCTGTAGGATGATAAGAAGCTAAGCAAATTAACTCTAAGCCTTATTTTCAAATTGGTCATCGGGAAGCAAGTACAGCAGTCAAGCCTGTGTGAGGAGAGAATTACAGTGATAAAAGGTGAAAGCATAGTCTGTAATTCTAAAATGATTATGTTTTCTGGAACAATGCATGATGGGATTCATTACAGTTTGGAGGGGTGAGGTTTAGATAGAGTAGATTTAGGAATAGCCAACATGTCAACCCTCTTGATTCATCAGTTAGAGAGGGTATACAGCCTTTACAACGAAACTTTTACAACGAACTACCATTACAACGCAACTTTTTACAACACAAACCATTACAACGCATAGCGCTGGGGGGCGCTCTAGGATAAGGAATAGGTTTAATGTACTATCCAACACCTTCCCTACTATCCACGGTGACTGGAGTTGGAATAGTAAATTAAACTATTCACTATCCAGCGCACAAAAGCATTATGCGTTGTAATGGTATGCGTTGTAAAACTTGCGATGTAAAGGTAGGTGTTGTAAAAGTATGCGTTGTAACGTCATACATCTGTTAGAGAGAGAGGGGGACAGGGAGCTAATTAAAGTTCTAGAGCCCTTGCTACCAAGGACAAGAAGGAGAATACAAGTAGGGTAACTGCTTTTGTAATAGTGTATCTCAGGGTGGAAAGATGGCAAAAGTGAGGGTCATTGCATTGTGCTCCTAGCATGTTATTACTGACACATGATATCTCAATGTCATAATGTACTCCCTGAGGGCAAACCAGGATAGGTTTAGTATCGAAATGTCATACACAGGTTGGGAAATGGGAACACCTCCGTTGGTTTACTCCCTAATAGGTACATATTTGACTTACAACTCTACATGATCCCATTTTGGTTATCATTGGATATCAGAACGCATCCACCCAACACTGACCAAGGGCAGGCATACTCATTGTCACAAAATTTGGCCCTTATGAAATGCCTTGGATCCTTCCAAGGGGCCCCCAGATTAAATTGATTTTGGTACTCCTTAGGTATTTTTAATTCACCAGTTTCACTTATCCCACACACCTGCACTCATCACCACGGCTATTTGACTAAAATATCTCCATCAAGTGCCCTCTTGTGGGGCCGATGAGGTATTGCACCACCAACACCATGAGGACCTACGCCCGATCATGAAGCATGACACCCTTACGGTTGTGTGAGGGTATTACTACCTAAAACAGCTGGTGAGAACCATGGCTAGAAGGATGGCTAGAGGTATGGTACACCTCTTAAGACTCAGTAAGCCCAAGGGACTAATGCTCCAAAACCACTAAAGATGAGTCCATTTCAGGGAAATAAAAGTATGGCGGTCACTGCAGAGTGTTGTTACTGTCTGAATTGAGTCTTTGTGTGTGGAGAACACACTACAAGTGAGTGTGCCAAAGACAAATTACATTTTTTACCAGCCATGACTTCTTTCATAATGTGGAGATGTGGCAGGCATCTTCAATAGCTGGGTAAAATGTCCCCATTGCCAACAGTATCTTTGCTAGGCAATTACATAAAACTGTTGCAGGATCCAGGATCTTGCTACGTTGATCTCGTATCCTTTGAACAACATCAATAATACAGAGAAATATCCAGAAAGTTGTGTTGTGTGGTGAAAACGTAGTACTATTTTGAAGATTTTTAATGATCTTTGCTAAAGACCATAGGATTATTTCATTGACTTGAAGTTCACTCTTTGACAGTGCAGGAAGGGCTCATAAGACAGGCTGTGTTGCTCATGCTATGTGTATATGACTATACCTATGATGTCAGAGTTGTGGTAATGGTTATAGGAGTTCCTATATAGGGAATTACAAAATAATCTTTTCTGTTAATCCTTCAGTGATGCAAGAGTAAAGCAGAAACTGTAACTCATCTTCCACAAGGGTTCATAGTGAGGAAGCTTGAGGTAGCTAGCCTACTCATTAGAGAGAAGTATTAGGACACATATATTTGGGGACCACATACATTTCCTGTATGTTTAGTTTTTGGATCACATCAAATTATAGAGAGCTACAGTGAGGATATATCCATTCCCCTTTTCCCGTTCCACCACAGGTCCTAGTATTATTGTATATGTAGTCACTGGTATTCATTGGTGACTACATATACAAGGGGTAACCTGTCACCCAAAAGGACAACGTGGGTAGCTCCTGGAAGGACGTTCACACATCAGTCCCACCTCATTCAGGTCAGGTACAGGCTGATCAGCTATCAGAGCTGAATGCTAATTATCCTCCTGAAGACTGAGGCAGAGATTTCTTAGAGGTTTCTAGGTTCTCCCAGTTCCAAGCTAGCAGTATTACTATTTCAATCTGTACTTTTCTGCAGTGGACAACAAAGCCTGCCACAATTAAATTAGCATTTGGAACCTTATCACTGTAGGGACATGGTAACATTAATTTTCTGCATGTCTTACTTTAAAATATAATAATCCCTGCCTTGTGGGGTTTAAGGCCAAAACAGGGTTGGTTTACTAATATTTGAAAGGGTAGTCATTTCCTGTCAAAACACAAAGGTCACACTGCAGGTTTCAACAGCAGAAGTCAGGCTACACAGGATAGGCATAAGGCCATGTTTTCAGTTCCACTGCAGTGGATGGAATAACAGGGGCTGCAGTCCACAAGGGGCTCTTCATGCCTTGGGTGTATTGGTGTATAATTTGCTATGTGCATATATGAAAGTTAAATATGGCAATCAAGTTTTAAGCCAAATTTATGATTAGAGTTCACAGGACATATAGTCAGCACTAGATAGCAGTGTGCAGGTGTTAGAGTTCACAATTACCAGCAGGTGAGTCCAAAACAAAAGGAATACATTAGGCTAATGTCCCACATTGACAAGCTCAATTACTGAAAGCCCTGCGTGGTTTACGGGGACACTTAACTCTTATTAAAGAATCAAACGACATTGTAATTTAATTTATCCTTGGAACAGTCCCCTGCCTTAAGAACAGCAGATCAGGAAAATATCCACATTCACAGAAAAGAGCCCAGAAAGAATTGGCCACTGTTGAATTATTTAGTAATTCTCAATTAATCTTTGTTGCTTGAGCATTAATCGGTATTCTTGTCCTTCTCGGACATTTTATTGAGAACGAGTGCAGAAGACATTGTTGAAAGTCTTTGATATATCTACATTTACGCCTGCAATTATTTAGCAAAATTCAATATAAACGGGGGTACTACTTTTACTTAAGTGCCACAAATGTCTGTTTAATTGATAGTTAACACGTTCGTTATTGTGGGGTAATTCAATAGACACGTATCAAAAAGGAAAATGTCCCTTGATTAAGCCATTTCTGAGAATTCAAGGGAGACTTCTATATTGGATTGCTAATTACAGTGACACAATCGCTACAAACCCTTTTCAGTTTGTACAACACGCACCCAACAGTAAATTTTCTTTAGTGCCTGCTGGTTTGGGATATGTACAAAGTGCAAAGAATACTCCTGTTCATTTTGTGAAATGCATTGCATTTCAAGTCATAACTTTTGTTTGAATCAGACTTGATCCATTAGGACAAGCCATTGTGTCTGCAACATTACTCACTCTTAGGCCCTGCTTATGAGTGAGGTGGTAACTTCCGTCCAGTCCGTAAATCCTTGTTTATGCATTGGTCAGAATTACGAGTTTTTACTATATTCTACACATCAGATAATTATAACATTCATTAAATACTTCAACTGTGTTTAAACCTCGGCAGGTTAAACCAACCGAAATTTGATGGAGGAAATTGTGCGGCATTTAGCATACCATGCGGATTTTGATGCATTAAACACCCCAATCCACATATTAAGTTCCCCACAAACTCGTGATGAGTGTTACTTTTCGCACACGATAAATAATATACCCCATGGTATTGATGTTTATCATGTGCAGGAAATAACTCTTCAACGTGTAATCAGGGCGTAGGGCAGTTTAATGAGATTTCACTTGTGTGGCTTCAGTGCTCTCGAAGAGGTGACCAGGAGCACATTTTTCTCTTGTCTCATTGACTTCAGCATTTATTCATTTTTGTATTTCTTTTTTATATTGCTTCTTCGCATTGAGTGATTAGTGAGCTTTATACAGAAAACCTGTAGCAGTGATGAAGAGGAAACCCTGGGGGTTGACAAGAGTATTACAGATTGCTTTGGGACTGGGGCAAATAAAGCAGTAAAGATAACAGCAGGAGGAAGCCGGATTGTGAGGTTCTTACAGTTTAGTTTCATTGAGATTATTTATCAGATGGATCCTTCAGATGTGGATGGTATGGGCGTGATTTCATTATCTCACAAGTGTACGTGCATTTTGTAGTTTTACAGGATGATAGTTCCAGAAGAATGTGGTGGGAGCTGAGAAAGTCTGATTTGTGTTTGAATTGATGTAGTTTGTCGATTGGTGAGGATCTACTCCTCAAACCTCTTTGGCTTCCAGACAATTCGAGAAGCTCTGCTAAATTTTGAGGATGATATAGATGGATTGCTTTATAAATGAGATTTTACACTTTTTTCGCGCTGAGGTTGAAGCCAGTTAATTTTTTTGAGGATGATTGTGCTATGGTCCTTTGTGCGACTACAAGGCATAAGTATGGGGTGTATGCAAAATCATTAGGGTTGTGGCTCAGTACTAAATCCACAATGGAAGCCCAATAATTATTCTGCCAGTAGGCGTTTTGTTGATGTGTGGAAACTGTTGTTTGGCAACGATTCTCCCAATGTTTTTGTCTTTGCAAGATAAGTAAAAAAATGAGTATGAAATTAGAGGGAATGAGGGAGTCCAGCTTGGGATTTTCAGGATTGGGTGATCTGTCCAACTTCTAACAGATCAAGCACAATGCCTTGGAATAAGGGCACTGTTGATTACTGAAAATCAAGTGTCTTTATAGAGATTATGCTGTGAGACGGAACACCTTGGTAACATGAAGTTTGGCGTGGGTTTTTTATGATTTTGTCAATTTTATCTATATCGAGGAAAGAGGAGTCCCATGTGCTGTTACTGTTAGGTGCTAGGAACACATTCTGGCGGATAGTTGGCACAATGCTCTATCCATAGTGGGATTTTTCCCATGTTTAGCTGAAAGAAGATTCCATGTTGCAAATTTCTCACCTTCGTTTGTAGAAAGGTGCATTGAACCATGGCTGGTTCTGCTTTTTATTCCTTTGTTGCAGTATGAGGCTCTCCAGTGAAGAATAAGAATTGCACTTTAGGTTGCCTCAGTTGATGGTGAAACTAATCAAGAATATATTACTTGTTTAAAGTATTAGATCGAGACAGGTAGATTGAAAATTGGTTACGTAATTCAGATTTAAGTACATGTGGGTGGTAGATGATGTGGAAACCCGTGAAGTGGGATGGGAAGTAAATGAGGGAGAATTTGTGACATTTAAAGATAGAATAGGTTGTGGTGGGGCAGTGTCAGACCTGTCATCCTTAAGGTGGTCTTCCCCCAAACCTTTTGCCTGCTTACCTCCTCTTTTTGCTGTATCTTTTTGGTAGCCCCGGGACTCTGAGCCCTCTTCTCTACTGACCATTGTTAAAGAGCATGCACATCTCCCCTAAACATGTTAACATTTGTGCATATACAATTGGCATATTTAATTTACTTGTCCGTCCCTTGTAAAGTGGTATATCATATACCCAGGGCCTGTAAATTAAATGCTACCAGTGGGCCTGTAGCACTGATTGTGCCACCCATACAAGTAGCCTTTCAAACCTGTCTCAGGCCTGCCACTGCAAGGCCTGTGTGTGCAGTTTGCTGCCACTTTGACTTGGCATTTAAAACCCTTTGCCAAGCCTTTAACTCCCCTTTTATTACACATACACCACCCCTAAGGTAGGCTGTAGGTAACCTATAGGGCCGGTTGCTTTGTACGTATAAGGTAAGAGATGCTCTTTTAAGTTTTGTATGTTCTGTGTGTAATTTTAAAAATATTATTTTACTTCGCTTTATCTTGGTTTGCGCCGAGCGATCGCGCTTTTAATTTTAAATTGCCTGCGCCGCTTAGGGGGAATTAAGGGAGCTCTTACCTGCACTCTAACTGCTGTACACCCACATTTGTGGGATAGAAGGGACTCGGGGGCACTGTAGTAGCATCGCGCCGGTTTCGAGCGCCTTTTTGAAGTGGGGAGAAGGTCTTACAGAAGCTCTCCCTGGTGAGGGGAACTGGGGCTGCGAGCTGCTGAAGAGCTAGGACAATTCGCGATCTGAGGCGCATTGATTTTAGCCTTTTCTGCAAGATATTTGGAGCGTTTTTAAACGTTTTATAAAACCGCCGTATTTTAACTTTGGGGGCTGTTATATTAAGGGGAATTGAGAAGACAGGCACTCTGACACTCCTTACACCTTCTCTTCCTCTTCTTTCAGCCCAGCCGCTTTTAATTAACATCCCTCGGCGGTGGGCGCCATCTTGAGTGAGGAAGGTGAGGGCAGCGCTCTAGTCGGGCCGTCCTCCCGCCCTCCCATTGTATTTAGGTGTGCCCTTCTCAGCGCTCCCTGCCTTACAGAAGCTCTCCCTGGTGAGGGGAACTGGGGCTGCGAGCTGCTGAAGAGCTAGGACAATTCGCGATCTGAGGCGCATTGATTTTAGCCTTTTCTGCAAGATATTTGGAGCGTTTTTAAACGTTTTATAAAACCGCCGTATTTTAACTTTGGGGGCTGTTATATTAAGGGGAATTGAGAAGACAGGCACTCTGACACTCCTTACACCTTCTCTTCCTCTTCTTTCAGCCCAGCCGCTTTTAATTAACATCACTCGGCGGTGGGCGCCATCTTGAGTGAGGAAGGTGAGGGCAGCGCTCTAGTCGGGCTGTCCTTCCGCCCTCCCATTGTATTTAGGTGTGCCCTTCTCAGCGCTCCCTGCCTCACAGAAGCTCTCCCTGGTGAGGGGAACTGGGGCTGCGAGCTGCTGAAGAGCTAGGACAATTCGCGATCTGAGGCGCATTGATTTTAGCCTTTTCTGCAAGATATTTGGAGCGTTTTTAAACGTTTTATAAAACCGCCGTATTTTAACTTTGGGGGCTGTTATATTAAGGGGAATTGAGAAGACAGGCACTCTGACACTCCTTACACCTTCTCTTCCTCTTCTTTCAGCCCAGCTGCTTTTAATTAACATCACTCGGCGGTGGGCGCCATCTTGAGTGAGGAAGGTGAGGGCAGTGCTCTAGTCGGGCCGTCCTCCCGCCCTCCCATTGTATTTAGGTGTGCCCTTCTCAGCGCTCCCTGCCTTACAGAAGCTCTCCCTGGTGAGGGGAACTGGGGCTGCGAGCTGCTGAAGAGCTATGACAATTCGCGATCTGAGGCGCATTGATTTTAGCCTTTTCTGCAAGATATTTGGAGCGTTTTTAAACGTTTTATAAAACCGCCGTATTTTAACTTTGGGGGCTGTTATATTAAGGGGAATTGAGAAGACAGGCACTCTGACACTCCTTACACCTTCTCTTCCTCTTCTTTCAGCCCAGCCGCTTTTAATTAACATCACTCGGCGGTGGGCGCCATCTTGAGTGAGGAAGGTGAGGGCAGCGCTCTAGTCGGGCCGTCCTCCCACCCCCCCTCCTTCCTATATCATGTGTCATCCTCCCAGACGGCGCAGCGGGCTGGCGCAGCGGGCGCGCCGGTTGCGCGCCGAAGCCGCGCCTAAGCCAAGCCCGTCTGCGCCCGTCCGCGCCAGGATCGCGCCGGGCGCGGCTCACGCTGCCCTAAACCTCCCTGTTCCTAGGTATGACTCCAACGCGCTGCTTTCCATGCGCCCGAAAATAGCAAGCCTCACTTGCAAAGTTCACCCCCCCACAGACCTCTTCTGGGGCCCTTTTTCCTGCCGCTCATGCGGATGGTCATCTCTGGGACCCGCACGCCCTACTCCTTCCATTCTTTCCCCTCCCCGTCACAAGTCGGTCTCCTTTAACTGCGGTCTTATTAATGCCAGATCTTTAGCTTGTCATGGACAAGACATCTATTACCTTATTCTGTCTAACGATCTTGACGTCTTATTCATCACTGAATCCTGGCTACACGATGCTTCTAACCCCGACCTGGCAACTGCCCTCCCTCTTGATTTTACCATCCTCAGGCGGGACAGGCCCAGCGGTCGAGGAGGCGGGCTGGCTATCATTATTAAGAAACTCTTCAGGTGCCACACATTCGATCTGGCCTCCCTTAAGGACTGTGAGAGCATGGGCTTCGTGATCCACATCAACCCCTCCTCCTCCCTATCAGGAGGACTTGTCTATCGTCCCCCTGGGAATGCCACATCATTCTTGGACTCCCTCGACGAGACTTTGGGTTCACTCATGACCCACTATCCCACTTTCACCCTTCTCGGGGATTTTAATCTTCATTTGGAATCCTGCACAGACCCTTTCACCTTCAACTTCTTACATTCACTTGAGATCTTCGGCCTTTCCCAATTGGTCTCCCGCCCTACTCACCAGGCCGGACATACACTTGACGGCATCTGCACAAACCTGGCTTCCCTAGATGTCTTTTCCCCATTACCGCAAATATGGACAGACCACTGTTTCATTCCCTTCTCCATCATGACCAAACCCTCTTCGTCATTGCACATCAAACACTTTCCCACCCCCTTTCCCATCAATTGGAAGAAAGTAGCCGAGCGCATCAAGCTGAACCCGCAGCCCTCTGTCCCCCCCCTCCTATCGAGGGAGAGGCATCACAAGCTTCTATAAACTTTCATTTGTGGATGGATGGAGTGGTTTCCGCCAACTCCAACCCTACCATCCAAAAATTAGGTCAAGGCAAAAGGAAGCCCAATGCTCCCTGGTATACCCAGGCCCTCACTGATTGTCACCTAAAGTGTAGGGTCCTGGAAAGAGAGTGGAGGAGGACTTATGATCCCTCATCCAGATCCATATACATTCTTCAGAGGAAACAATACCTTTCTAACATAAAAAAAGCAAAAAAGGTATTCTTCACTTTAGCTATAGACGCAGCCAAACAGAAACAACACACCATCTTTGACATAGTAAAGTCCTTTACCCACCCAAAGGCACTGGCACTTGAAATTCCCCCATCACAAACCCTCTGCGACCAAATAGCAGATTTCTTCATTGAAAAAATTAAGAACATTCATAAGGATTTCCCCCCTCCACCTACCCTCATACAAGACACTGACACAACTATTCCCTCTTTGAATAACTTTACTACAGTCTCTTTGGCACAAACACAAAAGGCCATTTTGACCTGTAGATCAGGAGCCCCCACGGATTCCTGTCCCCCGATTATCTTACAGCACCTCATCGAGGTTGTTACCCCATCAATCAATGCCATTATTAATGATTCCCTTAATTCTGGCACTGTCCCTGCTGAATGGAAGAAGGCCATAGTTAAGCCCCTCATGAAGAAACCAAATAAATCCCCAACTGATTTATCTAACATGCGCCCAATCTCCCTTCTCCCAGCACTTGGCAAAATCACCGAGCAGTTAGTCCACGAGGAACTAAAAATTTTTGTGGAAAACAAACGCATTCTGCATCCACAGCAATCCGGCTTTCGCCCGGGCCACTCTACAGAAACTGCACTCATCGAATTGTCGGATACCATTAAGTTCTTGCAGGATGAGGGCAGACAAGCTGTGCTCATCCTGCTCGACTTAACCGCGGCCTTCGACACCATCTCTCATGTCATTCTCATTAACAGAATGCGTGAGATTGGTGTCGCGGGTCCCGCTCTGGCCTGGATAATTTCATTCTTATCCAATCGATCGCAAACTGTCTCCTTAGGCCCCTTTCTTTCTGGCGAAAGACCCACCACCTCAGGTGTGCCCCAGGGATCAATACTGAGCCCTCTCTTCTTTAATATATATATGGCTCCCCTTCTTACGTTGATTGAATCCCATGGGATCCTCGTGACTTCTTACGCTGACGACACTCAGCTTGTCGTCACTATTGACAAAAGACACCCTGACGCTGCCCTTAGATTTCAAAATTGCCTCTCCCAAGTTTTTTCCTGGCTTAACCTGAATCATCTTAAATGTAACAGTGCCAAAACTGAAATAATACCCCTAGGCAAAGG
Organism: Lissotriton helveticus; assembly: GCF_964261635.1. Classification (NCBI taxonomy): domain Eukaryota; kingdom Metazoa; phylum Chordata; class Amphibia; order Caudata; family Salamandridae; genus Lissotriton; species Lissotriton helveticus. Next base: position 219,966,823 of record NC_136070.1, on the reverse strand, counting down.
CATACTCTTCTCCCCTAAAGACTGGTGGCCTCATAACTCCGAAGCACCCCCGAGTGCGGTCACCTCAGCCTGCAATCTTGGAGTCCAATTTGACTCGTCCCTTAGCTTCGACGAGCATGTGCGCATTACTGCGGGGTGCTGTTTTAGCCTGATCAGGCAGCTAAAGAATTTTTTTGACTTTCTGCCCATCTCAGCCAGGAAATCAGTAGCGGTGGCTCTTATTCTCTCCCGGCTGGATTATTGTAATGGCCTCCTAGCAGGCATAAAGAAATCTTCCCTTAAGAAATTGCAAAGTGTTCAACACGCAGCGGCCAGGCTTGTTCTGAAACTCCCCCGCAGGTCCTCGGCCTCTGCAGCCCTTAACACTCTTCATTGGCTGCCCCTCCATAAGAGAATTCTTTTTAAGCTCCTTGTCACGGTGTTCAAATCTACTAGGAATACCGGCCCATCTTACCTGACCAAGCGCTTTCTGCGCTACATTCCAACTCGTTGCCTGAGGTCCTCAGGAGCTAATTTAATTACTGTACCCAGAATTAAACTAAAAACTAAAGGTGGAAAAACTTTTGCTTTTTTGGCTGCCAAGGCATGGAATTGTCTCCCCCCCAACCTTAGGCATGCCCCCTCAGAAAGCCTTTTTAGGAAACTCCTGAAGACCTGGATCTTCTCTCAGTCTGACTCATCGCTCCTCGCAGCTATCTGATCCTTACTCTCCATTGCTAGTTCTCTGTGGGCTCAGCGCCAAGATGCTCCTTCCGGAGCGATAGTCGCGCTATACAAATTTTAATAAATATCAAATATCAAATATCTTTCCTCACTAGGCGCCATCTTGGGTGAGGGAGAGCCACTCGCCCTGCCAGGACCCACGTGATACCCGCCGGCCATATAAGATGGCCATTAGACAAGTGCGCAGCGACGGTGCGCAGCGGGTGCGCCGTAGGGGCGCCGGAGGTGCGCCAGAGGTAAGCCCGTTTGCGCCCGTTCGCGCAACGGACGCGCTTAGGGCCGCTACCCGTGGCCCCTCTGGCCCACTTCGCATAGCCTACTCTCGGGCTGAGCTACTCAGACTAAGACCCTGTCAGTACCCGGTTAGGCAACCAACTATGAGGCAAATCTCCTGTGGCCTGCTCAATGTCAGATCCCTTTGCAAGCACTATACGGAAATTGCCTTTCTCATCGAATCAGAAAAACTCGATGTCCTGTTTCTTACAGAAACGTGGACTCGGGAGGACTGTGAGGTTGAGTTGGGCTTAGCCTGTCCCTCAGGCTATAAAATCAGTCACACCCCACGCCTACTCAATCGAGGAGGGGGAATCGGGTTCATTTATAGAGACTGGCTGACCCTCTCCCAGCTAAAGATTCGAGAAGTACCGGGATTTGAACTGATGGGTTTCACAGTCAAACAGCAGGAGCTGATACTTTGTTCGGGTGTCCTATGCTACCGTCCCCCGGGACCGGCACCTTCCATATCGCTCCTCATTGACTTGATCTACGAACTCTCGAGCTCCCACTCCAAGTTACTGATTCTTGGTGATTTCAATCTGTGGCCAGGCGGTTCACTGGACAATGCATTCTTTTCCCTTGGTCAAGCATGCACGGATATTAATCTGGAACAGTTGGTGAACGCCTCCACGCATCAGAAGGGTCATATTCTGGACTTAGTATTTGCGGATCCAATATGGGTATCACTAGATGATATTAAGTGCCAGTTCTGGACAGACCATTATCTGATTATGTTCTCTCTTTGTTTAGAGGACCATATTTCACGAAAGGCTGGAATATCTCTAGCTAAGCTAGAGAGACCTTGGTCCCGAATTCTTAAAACCTCTCCACTGCCGAACATCATAGGTAAGGACTTTAAGCTTGGCTACACAGCCGAAGAGAGTTATACTCTCTTCTGCCAGTCCGTATCGAGCTCGCTGGACAAGCTTGCACCCCTTCGGAAGTCACGAGGGAGGGTGAATCGAGCTAGCCCCTGGTACACGAGCGAAGTACGCCAGCTTAAACTTGACTGTAAACGTGCAGAAAGGGCCTGGAGGAAACAGTACTTGGACCCGGAGAAAATTGTCTTCAGGACCGCCATACAAAAATACAAGGCTCAGATCAAGTTGGCCAAAGTGACCTATCTTGAATCCACTCTGAATCAGGCCCCTAACAAGGCACAGGCCCTCTTTAAAATCGTCAGGGACCTTGCCCACCCTACGTGTGTGGCCAGCACTGTCCCCTCATCGCAGGCTCTTTGTGACTCACTTGCTGATGCCTTCGAGGAGAAAACCCGTAAAATCTTGGAGGGCTTGCAGGACCCAGTCGGGTCCACCACTGGTCTGGGAGTTCCGGAGGAGGTGGCCAGTCGACCCATGCAGAGGGCTGCTCACCTCTGTTTGGAAGCTCCGACCACGCCTTCCAGCCGACCCCGACCAGAGGATCAGGCCCTCAGTCTGGGAGCTCCGGCGATTGAGGCCAGTCGACCCCAGCTGAGTAGCTTTTTCCTTCCCTCCTCGGACCTGGCCCTCAGTCTGGGAGCTCCGGCGATTGAGGCCAGTCGACCCCAGCTGAGTAGCTTTCTCCTTCCCTCCTCGGACCCGGCCCTCAGCCTGGGAGCTCCGGCGATTGTGGCCAGTCGACCCCAGCTGAGTGGCTTCTCCCCTCCCTCCTTGGACCCGGCTCTCAGTCTGGGAGCTCCGGCGTCTGAGGCCAGTCGACCCCAGCTGAGTAGCTTTTCCCCTCGCTTCTTGGATCCGGCCCCCAGCTTGGGAGCTCCGGCGATCGAGGCCAGTCGACCCCAGCTGAGTAGCTTCTCCCCTCCCTCCTCGGATCCGGCCCTCAGCCTGGGAGCTACGGCGATTGTGGCCAGTCGACCCCAGCTGAGAAGCTTTCCCCTTCCCTCCTTGGAGGAGTTTGGCAGCCTAGCCCTAACGATCTCATCCGGCTCGCCTCTTGATCCTCTTCCTTCAAAACTCTGGAAGGTGTTTCAGGAGGATCTCTTCCAGCCCTTGCACTCCATCTGCTGCCAGTCGTTTGAAACAGGGACGGTACCGGACTGCTGGAAGAAGGCAGTGGTATCTCCGCTTCTAAAAAAACCTACGCTTGACCCTGCTTGCCTTTCCAACTACCGACCAATCTCCCTGCTTCCTTTTCCAGTCAAAATCATGGAAAAATTGGTTACCCGCACTCTGTCCGGCTTCTTAGAAGGGAACACCTGGCTGGACGAGACGCAATTCGGTTTTCGCCCAGCTCATGGGACGGAATCCGCGTTGGTGACCGTGTTAGACAATCTGCGGGCGCGAGTCGACAGTGGTCGGGCAGCCTTTTTGGTGCTGCTCGACATGTCGGCCGCTTTCGACACGGTCAGCCACCCCACCTTGATTTCGAGGCTGGAAGAGTGCGGGGTCAAAGATAAGGCCAGGGACTGGTTAATCTCCTACCTGGACAACCGTCAGCAACGGGTCTCGCTCCCCCCCTTCAGTTCAGAGGAGCGGAGAGTAGGACAAGGAGTACCTCAGGGCTCAGCCATTTATTTATTTATTTGCTGGTTTTTATAGCGCTTGAATCGACTCCAGATGGAGTATCTCTGCGCTTTTGGTGCCGGCTAAACAGAAGATGTGAAATTGGAGCAGATGCTAGATCTCATTTTTAAATAAAACGGTTTTCAGTTGCCTTCTGAATTTTAAGTGCTCAGTACACTGTCTTGGGGACAGAGGGAGTCTGTTCCATAATGTGGGTCCTGCAATTGACAACGCTTTATTCCCATGCCTCGCTTTCTTGGCGCGGGGCACCACTAGGAGCAGATTATTGCTTGATCTTAGTGTTCGAGATGGAATGTAGGGAATAAATTTGTTTTCAAGATATGCAGGCCCTTGTCCATGGAGACATTTGTGTATCAGGCAGGCTATCTTGAATTTTGTTCTTTGCCGAATCGAGAGCCAATGTAATTGCTCAAGGAGGGGTTTAGAAGGAGTTCTTGGCGGAGCATTCAGAACTAGGCGGGCCGCTGTGTTTTGAATGACCTGGAGCTTAGCCAACACGCCTTCATTGGCAGAGAGCAGCAGGCCATTACAATAGTCGATCCGACTTAGCACGAGTGCCTGTACTAGCGTCCTCCTAAAGGAATCTGGCAGTAAAGGGAAGACCTTACGCAGCAGGCTGATGGTATGGAAACAAGAACCCGAGATGAAGTTGGAATGCTGTTTTAGTGATAGTTCTTGATCCAGACGGATCCCCAGGTTTTTCACTATCTGCTTGGGTTCTGGGGCTGCTCCCAAGTCCTGTGGCCACCAATTCGGGGCCCATAGCATCCTGGCTTCTCCAAACAGCATGACTTCCGTCTTGCTGACGTTGCACTGAAGGCAGTTGGAGGACATCCAGTGCGCCACTGCCTTCATGCCTGATGAGAAGGAGTTTCTTACTTCAGCGGAGAGGGTTTTAAAGGGGAAGAGGAGCTGGGTGTCATCAGCGTAGGATACTGGGGTAAACCCGTACCTACGCATCACTCTAGCCAGGGGTGCCACATAAATGTTGAAGAGGGTCGGGCTTAGACACGAACCCTGGGGCACCCCTTTTGATATCTCCATCTCCGCTGAACGATATGCACCCATGGTGACAGTCTGGGTGCGATCGGATAAAAAACTCCTTAGCCAGGCAAGGGCTTTGTTCTTGATGCCAGCGTTCGACAACCGCTCAGTCAAGATGGAATGTGACACGGTGTCGAACGCTGCAGACAGATCTAAAAGAACCAAGATTACTGAGATGCCCTTGTCCTGGTACATGTGCAGGTCATCAGTGACTGACAGAAGGGTGGATTCAGTGCTATGTTTGGGTCTGAAACCTGACTGAGAGTAGTCCAGAGCCCCAGCAAGTTCGATATAGCTGGAGAGATGGTGGTTGGCATGCTTCTCAGTCAGTTTCCCTAGGAAAGGTAGTAAAGAGATGGGCCTCAGATTAGCCAATTCTGTCCACGGAGTCGCAGTGTTTTTCCTGATTGGTCTAACAATGGCTCGTTTCCATTCTCTAGGGACATTGCCTGTGCTCAGAGAGAGGTTTACCATGTCTCCAATCATGGGGCAGAGTTGGTCAGCTAGGGCGGGCATTATCCTCGCTGGGATAGTATCGTCTGGGCTACCACTTTTGATCTGTGAGATCAAAGAGAGGATGTTATCAGACGAAATAGGAGGGAAGGTATCAAGAGAGTAAGTATTCTGCTTCAGGTCGGCATCTATTTGGAGAGGCGCTGTATCTGTAGTGATGGTCTTGTTGGCGCAAATTATTTTCTCATAAATTTTGTCTATTTTTTCTGTAAAAAATTGAGATATTTCATTGCACAACTGCTGTGACGCTACCTCAGATGTTTCACATGCTGTAGGTTTGACAAATGTTTGAAGGATTTGATAGAGGACCCTGGGTGAATTCCCTGCAGCTGTGATTTGTGCCGTAATATGGGTTTTTCGTGCTACCCGGATGGCTTTGTGGTAGATGGATAGTGAATCCCAATATTTGTTCTTGTCCTCTACCAAATGAGAAGTTCTCCACTTCTTCTCAAGCTTCCTGGCGGTTAACTTTAACGTCCTTAGATGGTCCGAGAACCAGACTTCCTGTTTTTTAGCAGGTCGGGGTTTAAATTGCTTCATGGGGGCAATTTTATCTATCGCATCCCTAGTTGCACGTTCAAATTTTCCAAGTGCAATTTCAGCATTATCAGTGGGGAGGATGGCAAAAGGCTTGAATTTTCCCTTAAAGGAGTCAGCAGTAACTTTGTGCCATTGTCTGCGTACACTAGGTAGGGAGATAGTGCTTGCAGGGGTAGAGTTAGAATACGGGGTGTAAAATTCCATTATGAAGTGATCAGTCCAGTTAACCTGAAATCCAGGTAGACATGAAACTGACAGGAAACTAGATAAAATCAGGTCAAGAGTGTGTCCAGCCTGATGGGTGGGCCCAGAATTTCGTTTTATAAGTCCTAGTAAGGATAAATCTGTTAGTAAGGTCTGTGCCTCATTACAATCCAGCCTTTCGCTGTGTACATTAAAATCCCCTACTAGTATGAAGTTGCTTTCATTATTTATATGAGGGGCCAGTAGCTCAATCAGCCTATTGGAGAAATTTGTGCAGGGCCCCGGAGGACGGTATACTAGGGCACCTTTTTGACTTTCTTTGGGGGACCATACGATTTTAAAAATTAGTAGTTCAATTTCAGGGGTACTCAGCTCATCTAATATCGTGATGCTAGTTTCTTGTTTGTGCACAATGGCTATCCCACCTCCAGCTTTTATTGGCCGGTCCAGTCTGACTATCTTGTAGCCGTCAGGAATTCCTAGGGTTATAGCAGGGGTGGAGTGTGGCTTTAACCATGTTTCTGTGAGATAGCACAGGTCGGGCTGTTTTGAGGAAACTAGGTCCCATACTTCGGCAGTATGTTTGGAGAGTGACCTAATATTGCAAAGGATGTTTTTCCTCCCCGAGGGAGTCTGGGTAGAATCATTCTCAGTATTGCTAGGCGATTTACATGGTTGGTAGTGTTTAGCCTCAATATTGTCTCTTATTAGAGTACTGAACTGACTGTGGCAATGATAGCAAGAGAAAGGGCCTTCTATCTCAGGGAACACATCCCGTTTACAGCCCGATAGTGGGGCAGATTTGAGTTGCCGCAGTACCTGAGGTGTGTATTTGAGCCCTCGTGGGGAATGCCTTGGGAGACCGATTGATGCAGCCCCCATGGCCCCTGTGCCCCGTCCTGTCGCGGACGGGCGCAGACGGGCAGGTCTTTGGCTTGTCTTAGGCGCCGTCCAGGGCGCCCCGCTGCGCGCAACCGCTGCGCGCTTGAGCCGACAAGGGGCTAAATAGCCCTCAGATTGTGATCAGCTAGAGCTCTAACCGCTCTACTTCCTGTGGGCGTCTGGCTCTTGCCTGCCCCGCCCTCCGCACAACGGTATTGGCTACCGAGTCGGACCGGGGCGGGCAGGCTGGAGTATTGAGCTCAGAGGCTGGGAAGTGTTCTGTCAGCCCTAGCGGCACCGGCGGAGTGCAATGTGCAAATAGCAATACAGAGTGCAGGTACAGTTAAAATTCTTAATCAACTTTAGCTGAAATCCGCCGCTAGTGCAAGTGCTAGGCTCAGTTAAAAGTGTACTTTTTAAAATTCGTATTCAATTTTAAAAATAGGCAATTTGTCTTAAGGTAAAAACAGTTTACATGCAGAGCATCCGCTCTAATATTGTTTCTGGCGCCAAGCGGGGTCAGGAGATGCTGCCACCGTCGTCCCTTACCGCGCTGGGTTGTGCCTCCTCGCCGCCTAAATAGCCCTCAGATTGTGATCAGCTAGAGCTCTAACCGCTCTACTTCCTGTGGGCGTCTGGCTCTTGCCTGCCCTGCCCTCCGCACAACGGTATTGGCTACCGAGTCGGACCGGGGCGGGCAGGCTGGAGTATTGAGCTCAGAGGCTGGGAAGTGTTCTGTCAGCCCTAGCGGCACCGGCGGAGTGCAATGTGCAAATAGCAATACAGAGTGCAGGTACAGTTAAAATTCTTAATCAACTTTAGCTGAAATCCGCCGCTAGTGCAAGTGCTAGGCTCAGTTAAAAGTGTACTTTTTAAAATTCGTATTCAATTTTAAAAATAGGCAATTGTCTTAAGGTAAAAACAGTTTACATGCAGAGCATCCGCTCTAATATTGTTTCTGGCGCCAAGCGGGGTCAGGAGATGCTGCCACCGTCGCCCCTTACCGCCATCAGCCCTATACTCTTTAATATTTACCTCCGCCCTCTAGTCCAGCTCATTAAATCATTTGGGATCTCCGCATTTAATTATGCGGATGATACCCAGCTGGTCTTTTCACTGGAGGGACAGGATGCAGTCCCATTGGAGACCTTCCATCGGTGCATGCAGGCGACAGCGGAATGGCTCCGTTTGAACTCATTACAGTTCAATGGAACTAAGACAGAGGTCCTGTACTGCTCCAACGACCGAGTTCCCCGAGATCTCCCAGATGACTTCTGGCCTCCGTCATTCTCAGAGTCGGTGTCAGCCGCACGATCGGCACGTAATCTGGGTGTTACTTTTGGGCCCAACCTGCAGTTGGACCTGCACGTAAATAAAACCATCTCAACGTGCATGATGTTGATCCGTATGCTGCACAAGGTCTTACCCCTCCTCCCTGAGCAAGCCAGACCCGAAGTAGTGCGAAGTACCATCCTAAGTCGACTCGACTACTGTAACGCACTACTTCTGGAGGCCCCGGTAACACTTCTGGGCAAGCTCCAAAGGGTGCAAAATATGGCTGCCAAACTTGCCCTCTCCCGCCCTTACTACAGCTCTGCAACGGCAGCGCTACAGGAACTCCACTGGTTGCCGGTCCATTCATGCGTTCGCTATAAAGCAGCGTGCATTGTGTTCAGGGCTATCCATGGCCTGGGCCCAATCCCTTTGCAGAGAATGTTTGCCTGGTACCTCCCATCCCGAGCTTTACGCTCCTCTTCATCCAGGCTACTAGTAGTTCCACGTTTCCAGAGAGTGAGGATGGGTGGCCGATCGTTTAGAGTAGCGGCGGCCAAACTCTGGAACTCTCTGCCATTATCCCTGAGAAGCCTGGAGGATCTTTTAGCCTTTAGAAAGGCGTTGAAAACCCACCTCTTCCCTAGAACAGGCAAGGCTGCTGTATCTGCTGGAGTTTGGGTCGAAGCGCCAGGATGCCCTTGGTGGTGACAGGTTTGCGCTATAGAAGTATACCACAATACAATTCTGGCAGTGACAAACACATAAATAGATTTTTCACTACAGGGAGGCCTGCTCCTCTCCTGGGTTAAAATTGGGTATTGCTTAAAACACTGTTAAACTGTAATTCTATGGCAGGACCGGAGGCTCAGATTATGCTTTTCTTTCTTCGCATTTATTACAAACTTGAAAACACAGCAGCCTTAGAAAAGCTCATAATGCAGAGAAATGCTTCAAAAGCAACAATAAAGCATTTTTTGTCATATAACTCAGGAAAACAATGTCTCTGGGACTACAACTCCCATTGCGATAACATAACAGTCCAAAACGGAGTCCTTCCTCTATGTCCACAATCCATAGATAGGCAGTCCTTTCTCCCTGTTCCTCCTCTTTCTTCGCTGCTTCCGCAGCCAGTTAAGTGTTTTTTGTTTCCCTCTCTCAGTTGTGGGTTAGGGGATTTGTACAGTATTTGTGAATGTTAATTTTGGGGCAAAAGGGTCTCTGGTGCTAATATTTTTATTTCAGAGCCCCATTCTGGTCGCGGAAGCGCCGTTTCGCTTCCTTCGCGACTGTTCCCGGTTTGTGGAATTCGCCTAATCGTCTATCTAGACGACATTTTACTGATGGCACAATGTCCACGCAGTTTGCTTTCTCAGCTGGACCGGACGGTCGACCTGCTCCAAGAGCTCGGTTTCGTCATCAATGGAGACAAGTCGGTCCTCGTACCCTCTCAGAAGGTAGACTTTTTGGGGTTTGTCATAGACTCCGTCGATGCTTCCCTGAGTCTTCCGTCCCGGAAGATGTCCAAGATCAAGCACGTCTTGCGACAGACAATTACGAGGTCTCACACATCGTTGCGTCAAGTTGCCAGAGTGGTGGGCCTGCTATCGTCCTCGATTCAGGCCATCTTTCCGGGCCCTCTACACTACAGGGCTCTCCAGCGCCTCAAAGCTTATCACTTACGCAGGGGCGTGTCCTACGACCAAATGGTTCCTCTATCGGAAGAGGTCAAGGAAGAAATGTTGTGGTGGCTTACCCACATGGAAGCCTGGAATGGTCGGGCAATTTTCGGATCTTCCCCGGACCTCGTCATCGAATCCGATGCCAGCAGAGTCGGTTGGGGAGCGCGCTGTGGGGATTTTTCGACAGGCGGCACTTGGTCCTTGGAGGAACAGAAGTTGCATATCAACTGTCTAGAGCTTCTGGCGGGCTCCTTTGCAGTACGCTGCTGGACCAGGGACTCAGTGAAGTCGTGCGTACTATTGAAAATGGACAATGTTTCAGCAGTGCGGTATGTGAACCACCTGGGGGGAGCGAGGTCCCGTGCACTGGCGAATTTGGCAAAGCAGTTCTGGGATTACTGTCTAGAACATCACGTATCGGTGACGGCGGAGTACCTGCCGGGTCAGGCCAACCAGGTGGCAGACTGGCACTCCAGGTACCTTCGAGATTCCAGTCTGTGGATGTTGGATGTCCAGGTCTTTCGCTGGCTCAACGGGCTGTGGGGCCCTTTCTCACTGGACCTGTTTGCGTCCCGCTTGGATCATCAACTCCCGAGATTCTTCAGTTGGAGGCCGGATCCGCTGGCAGAGGCCACGGATGCGTTTCTCCAGGACTGGAGCAAGGAGAAGCCCTTTGCGTTTCCACCTTTTTCGATGGTGATGCGGACAGCGGCGCAGGTTCGCCGGCAGGAAGTGGAGCTGGTGTTGGTGACGCCGCTCTGGAGGTACCAAGTCTGGTTTCCAGTTCTTCTGGAACTTTCCTGGGATTCTCCAATCCTACTCCCCCGGTTTCCTCACCTGCTCCTCAACCCGGATCGAGATCCTCATCCTCTCATCGTTCAGGGCTCTCTCCGCCTCATGGCATGGAGGCTTTCAGGAGACGTTGGTCGCTCCCGGGCCTTTCGAGATCAACTGAAGGTCTGTTATCCAAGGCCTGGGCTGCCAGTACGTCGAAGCGCTACAAATCCGCTTGGTCTAAGTGGGTGCGTTGGTGTCTTCGACGGAGTTTGGATCCCTTGGTCGCAGGGCTCGTACCCGTGCTGAATTATTTGGCGGAATTGGCCGTGGGTGGTTTTGCCTACCGCACGATTAATGCTGTGCGTTCAGCTATATCGGCGGCGCATCACCCAGTTGACGGTGCTCCGATCGGAGTACACCCTTTTGTATGCCGACTTTTGCGGGGCGTCCGATTAGCGTTGCCACCGGTTCCCCGGTACTCAGTCCTTTGGGACGTCAATTTGGTTTTGAATCTTTTTCTGTCCTGGCAACCTAACAGGTACCTATCGATCAAGGAACTCTCGGCGAAACTGGCTATGTTGCTATGCTTGGTGTCCTGCCGGAGAGTATCGGATGTGCGTGCTCTGGATGTCTCAGCACGCGTGTTTTCACCAGATGGTGTCACATTCACAATTGGTCGCCGCACAAAGTCGGCTTCTAGAACGATTTCTTATCCGGCTTTCATGGATGTCCCGAAGCTATGTGTTGTTCAGTGTCTGAAAGCTTATGAAGATATGACTTGGGACATTCGTCCTCCGGGCAAGAGACAATTGTTAATTGCCTTGCGTAAACCACACCATGCGTTCTCTTCCCCCACCATAGCCAGGTGGGTGCGTTGGGTCATGCAAGAGGCAGGTATTGATACTAAACGTTTCGGAGCTCACTCTGCCAGAGGGGCCATGGCCTCTAAGGCTTTCTCTGCAGGAGCTCGTTTAGAGGATTTGATGCGGGCCGCGGACTGGTCCTCCGATTCCACCTTTAAGAGGTTTTATTTTAAGCCGGTGGTGGATATTGCAAGTTTGGTGGTAAGTAAGCTTTGAACTAGCATAATCTGAGCCTCCGGTCCTGCCATAGAATCGAAATTTGCCTAGCATTTGTAACGGTAAGTTTCAATTCTATTAAGGACACGGAGGCGAGGATTATCCCACCCGGTATATCGTCAAGCGACACCCCCCGTATGGCAGTAAGTAACCAGGTTTTGAAGTTTTTCATCATGGTTAAATCTGAGCTTTGCATAGTTGATTCGACTGTGAAATCCTGAATTGTCCGTTACGGCGCTGACGCAGTTCTGTTTCTTCTGTTAGGAAATGATGGTTCCAAGCCAGACCAATGAACTGATGGCGTAACTCGCGCGAAGAAAGAGGAGGAACAGGGAGAAAGGACTGCCTATCTATGGATTGTGGACATAGAGGAAGGACTCCGTTTTGGACTGTTATGTTATCGCAATGGGAGTTGTAGTCCCAGAGACATTGTTTTCCTGAGTTATATGACAAAAAATGCTTTATTGTTGCTTTTGAAGCATTTCTCTGCATTATGAGCTTTTCTAAGGCTGCTGTGTTTTCAAGTTTGTAATAAATGCGAAGAAAGAAAAGCATAATCCTCGCCTCCGTGTCCTTAATAGAATTGAAACTTACCGTTACAAATGCTAGGCAAATTTCGATTCCTGATTAGAAAGGAGTAGCTGTGTCATGGTTTATATCATTGGAATAGTAATGATAAATCCTCTTTACTAGTAAATCTGGTTAATCCATGACTTAGTGATAAAAAGTAGGTCAGGCCTATGAAAACTATTGAAATTGGAGGTCTACAAATGATGAACGTTAGTTTACCTGATGCTGAGTAACAGTTAGAAAAGCTTGATCATATGGTTGGCTATGGAAAAACTGATTTTGGAGTGACAACTTCCATATATATGTATATGAGATTGTGCAAGTCTTTTCCTATTGATAGTAGATGGTTACAGCAGGGAATGTGTTGGGTGACAGGAGTGGGTTGATGTGTTTCTAATAACCACCTGATATGATCTTGGGCTAATTTGATGGAAGAGTTAAGTAGCTGTGAAGTTTTAGGACCTAAGGCTGTAAGAGAATCAAGCTCTGTTAAATGGGACCAATATCTGTAGGATGATAAGAAGCTAAGCAAAATAACTCTAAGCCTTATTTTCAAATTGGTCATCGGGAAGCAAGTACAGCAGTCAAGCCTGTGTGAGGAGAGAATTACAGTGATAAAAGGTGAAAGCATAGTCTGTAATTCTAAAATGATTATGTTTTCTAGAACAATGCATGATGGGATTAATAAGTTTGAAAGGGGTGAGGTTTAGATAGAGTAGATTTAGGAATAGTCAACATGTCAACCCTCTTGATTCATCAGTTAGAGAGGGTATACAGCCTTTACAACGAAACTTTTACAACGAACTACCATTACAACGCAACTTTTACAATGCAAACCATTACAACGCATAGCGCTGGGGGGCGCTCTAGGATAGGGAATAGGTTTAATGTACTATCCAACACCTTCCCTACTATCCACGGGGACTAGAGTTGGAATAGTAAATTAAACTATTCACTATCCAGCGCCCAAAAGCATTATGCGTTGTAATGGTATGCGTTGTAAAACTTGCGATGTAAAGGTAGGCGTTGTAAAAGTATGCGTTGTAACATCATACATCCGTTAGAGAGAGAGGGGGACAGGGAGCTAATTAAAGGTCTAGAGCCCTTGCTACCAAGGACAAGAAGGAGAATACTAGTAGGGTAACTGCTTTTGTAATAGTGTATCTCAGGGTGCAAAGTTGCAAAAGTGAGGGTCATTGCATTGTGCTCCTAGCATGTTTTTACTGACACATGATATTTCAATGATTCATAAACTTTTATTCGGTTACAAATCATGTAGCCATAAAAAGTACAAAAATATAATATTACAGTACATATAAAAAAATCGATGTATGTTACATTAAAAACATTAAACATAATTACCATAATTATAAACTGTTCATTTAGATAAAGTAAAATACTTCAGAGATTACAACGAATTTTAAGACATGATTTTAAGAAGCAAGCTATACATTTGGCAGTATATTGGGAGTCCAGAAACTGCAAAGCTAAATAAGCAGGCCGACAAGTTCTCAATCCCAATTTCCGAAGCAAAGGAATGATCCAGCGCTTGCGAGGAATCTCATAGTATCTGCAAAACAGAATTACATGGATTGTTGATTGTGATGATATACCATCGCAAGGGCAATTCATAAGAGTATGCGACCAGTCCTTTGCTGTCAAGGTCATAATGTACTCCCTGAGGGGAAACCAGGATAGGTTTAGTATCGAAATGTCATACACAGGTTGAGAAATGGGAAAACCTCCGTTGGTTTACTCCCTAATAGGTACATATTTGACTTACAACTCTACATGAGCCCATTTTGGTTATCATTGGATATCAGAACGCATCCACCCAACACTGACCAAGGGCAGGGATACTCATTGTCACAAAATTTGGCCCTTATGAAATGCCTTGGATCCTTCCAAGGGGCCCCCAGATTAAATTGATTTTGGTACTCCTTAGGTATTTTTAATTCACCAGTTTCACTTATCCTACACACCTGCACTCATCATCACGGCTATTTGACTAAAATATCTCCATCAAGTGCCCTCTTGTGGGGCCGATGAGGTATTGCACTACCAACACCATGAGGACCTATGCCCGATCATGAAGCATGACACCCTTACGGTTGTGTGAAGGTATTACTACCTAAAACAGCTGGTGAGAACCATGGCTAGAAGGATGGCTGGAGGTATGGTACACCTCTTAAGACTCAGTAAGCCCAAGGGACTAATGCTCCAAAACCACTAGAGCTGAGTCCATTTCAGGGAAAAAAAAGTATGGCGGTCACTGCAGAGTGTTGTTACTGTCTGAATTGAGTCTTTGTGTGTGGAGAACACACTACAAGTGAGTGCGCCAAAGACAAATTACATTTTTTACCAGCCATGACTTCTTTCATAATGTGGAGATGTGGCAGGCATCTTCAATAGGTGGGTAAAATGTCCCCATTGCGAACAGTATCTTTGCTAGGCAATTACATAAAACTGTTGCAGGATCCAGGATCTTGCTACGTTGATCTAGTTTCCTTTGAACAACATCAATAATACAGAGAAATATCCAGAAAGTTGTGTTGTGTGGTAAAAACATAGTACTATTTTGAAGATTTTTAATGATCTTTGCTAAAGACCATAGGATTATTTCATTGACTTGAAGTTCACTATTTGACAGCGCAGGAAGGGCTCATAAGACAGGCTGTGTTGCTCATGCTATGTGTATATGACTATACCTATGATGTTAGAGTTGTGGTAATGGTTATAGGAGTTCCTAAATAGGGAATTACAAAATAATCTTTTCTGTTATTCCTTCAGTGATGCAAGAGTAAAGCAGAAACTGTAACTCATCTTCCACAAGGGTTCATAGTGAGGAAGCTTGAGGTAGCTAGCCTACTCATTAGAGAGAAGTGCTAGGACACATATATTTGGGGACCACATACATTTCCTGTATGTTTAGTTTTTGGATCACATCAAATTATAGAGAGCTACAGTGAGGATATATCCATTCCCCTTTTCCCGTTCCACCACAGGTCCTAGTATTATTGTATATGTAGTCACTGGTATTCATTGGTGGAGGTGATGATAGATGGAAGAGTGTATGACTTCCTTTGGATCCTAAATACAATCTCAGTGATTTCCAACAGATTGACTAGCCCCTATTATGATACAACCTGAGTGAGGAATTCATACTTTAGTGAAATCAGGAAATAAGGTGGTATGTTCGGAATTAAATGGAGTGAAACAATAGATAGGTAAACATTTGAAGTCAGAGAAGAAGATGGTAGTCAATTGCCTTCACGCTCAGATCCCAAAATTGCTGATTCATTGGCAATACCACCTACCTTGGACGATGCCATATTGCTCTGCACATTTCTGTTCTGTGGTGATCCCAATAATACCATTAGTACCTTTGGATAGGTTCTCTGGAGATCTATGGAAGTTTAGTATTATTTCTTAATCAGTTTTTCACTTCTTCTGCAAATCTTTGCCTCCCCCTGATGATCAAAATAAAGCAGCTCTTGTTTTGTCATATTTAAGTGGGACTGCAGAAAAATGAAGCATTCCATAAGTCAGAGAAATTATCCTTGGTGTCATAATTTTTATGCTTTCTTGTATCAGATGCAGAAATGGTTTGACAGGACTCCACACACTGTTTTGGAAATAAGTCCTCATCAAGACCTATTAATTAATATTATCACATTTAATTGCTTAGTTGTTGAGACTGATTGGCCAGAGGCAAAAAGGGAATTCTTATTCTATCAACGACTGCAAAGCAAAGTAAAGGCTGTTTTGGTACAGGAGGCTAATCATCCATCTAAGTGAGATGAGCGTATGGACTTAGTGGTGCAGCCTAATCATAGCTTATCTGAATGCCTTTCAGTAAATAACTAAGTATTGGCGTAGAAAAGCAGGTTATTATTTGTGTTGGGCAAGTATCCACCTCAAAAGATTGGGCAACCACCTGCTATATGTCATAGAAATTGAATAAAGGAAATCTGTGCTCAATTCCTGTTAATGTGACTCGAAGCAGTCAGGCTCAAATCAAAGGCAATATGTAAAGTACTTGAGAAATGTGCACACACAGTAGAAAAATCACACTAAAAATAATACAATTTCCCAACCTAATTTACAATGATGAATATAATTCTTTAAGTACAATAAGACCAAAATGGCAAAATCCAATAAGGGAAACAGGATAAATGAATTTCTAAAGACTTAAGATGAAAATTGCCCGAAAAAATAAAGCACATTTTACTCAATGGACAGGTATGCCTAGAATAGTGTCCAATGCACACTGTGCCACTGGGACCCAGCTATAACCAACTGATAAGCCCTATGAAAAAGGTAAAACTGGTCTTGGGTTGCTTTCATTCAAGTTCAGGGAAGACCTGATCTGGCATTTCGGGCTGGACTGTTCCCAATGGAGTAGCAGCAAGACTGATTTCCACGTGACTGGGTCCAAACTGAGGTGGCATGGTGTGCAAAATAACGATGAAATGGGATGCAGCCCTGAGTAATTACCAGTGACTGAGATTCATTCAAGAATTCCTTCTATTGCTTTGTTGTATAATTCAATGTAAATCATTGGTCATGGTAGACCTGAACCAAGGGGCATTTCTTCAGGCTGCCCGTAAGGTCGCCCATGTCATATTCATCAAGTTTATGGGACCCAGTCTAAAAGTCATAACATCGGAAAATTGTTTTTACGTCTCAATGCAGAAAGGGACTTTGTCACTTTTCTGAAGCTAAACGTTGACATTTCTCTCATGTTCCAACAGAGAAAAGCCCTTTGTCACTCTATGAGAAGGAAGAACCTTCCATGAGTAGGTCATTTCAGAAATTGTAGCTGCCACTGTCAAACTAAAGGACAGATACCTGAAGCAAGTTGGTCCCACTGGAGCTTTGAAAATTACTTTCTGAAAATTGTCCCAAAGCAGAATGGGACTTAGTTGTTTTTTTGGAGGTGTGTGGGGCTTTGAGCGGTTGGATACTTTTTCCAGTGGTCCAGCGGAGGCTCTTCAAACATTTCCAAACTTGATTCTGGTGACCTAACATCCACAGAAGTACACTTACAAGGCCTCCATGACCTTATGGGAGGGAACAGAGAAACTCTCAGGGTTTTCAGGCAGAGGTAACAGCAACATCCAATCCAGGCCCAGTTGCTACCGGTCAGCTTGGAAGTTACAAGAGAATACCCCTCTAGCTTAAGTGTCCCTCTAGTCACACATGAGGACAGCCACCTGGCTATTGGACCCCACATCCTTGTCCTGGGTACACGAGGGGGCAGGCACAGTACTTCAGGTCTCCTCTCAGGTCAACAACTGTAGGTCCAGTACTCTTTTGTTCATCCACAGATCCAGAAAGTGTTCTAAGGAGGATGCCTTGAGGTGCCAACTCGATGGTTGGCACTAGCTCGTTGATGAGGGTGGCTCCTGGGAACTCCCTAACTAATGGGGTAAAGTACCGAGTGACAACCCTACCCTCTTTGTCAGTGGTTCCTGTTTGCTTTACTGCTAACAGGCCCAAAACGCCATGTGCCAGGGCAGTGCAAGAAGACTGAAGTCTTCAGTCACACTAAACTTGGGGACTGAGAGCTGGGCTGTGTATAGGAGGGAAATCACCAGGGTCCAGCCACATCTAACACTAAAACTCAGTTTGAAGCAGGTCCTGGACCCCAAACTAAATAGGAGACAGAAGCCTAATATAACAAAATCAGATAGAACAAAATCAGCGGCCTTCAGCAGCCATGCAGGGGATAAAAAAGATCAGTGTTCTGGTCCTGTTCGATCCCTTTCAAAAGGGCAAATGTTTTACATGTGCCTTAAACAGACCTGTCAGTGAGGATTTTACTCCATTGTACCAACAAGAGGGTGACATCCCCCACCCTGAATATTATGGTGAGTTCAAATGAGTGATTCCTGCCCATTGAGGTAACCTGTCACCCAAAAGGACAACGTGGGTAGCTCCTGGAAGGACGTTCACACATCAGTCCCACCTCATTCAGGTCAGGTACAGGCTGATCAGCTGTCAGAGCTGAATGCTAATCATCCTCCTGAGGACTGAGGCAGAGATTTCTTAGAGGTTTCTAGGTGCTCCCAGTTCCAAGCTAGCAGTATTACTATTTCAATCTGTACTTTTCTGCAGTGGACAACTAAGCCTGCCACAATTAAAATAGCATTTGGAACCTTATCACTGTAGGGACATGGTAACATTAATTTTCTGCATGTCTTACTTTTAAATATAATAATCCCTGCCTTGTGGGGTTTAAGGCCAAAACAGGGTTGGTTTACTAATATTTGAAAGGGTAGTCAATTCCTGTCAAAACACAAAGGTCACACTGCAGGTTTCAACAGCAGAAGTCAGGCTACACAGGATAGGCATAAGGCCATGTTTTCAGTTCCACTGCAGTGGATGGAATAACAGGGGCTGCAGTCCACAAGGGGCTCTTCATGCCTTGGGTGTATTTGTGTATAATTTGCTATGTGCATATATGAAAGTTAAATATGGCAATCAAGTTTTAAGCCAAATTTACGATTAGAGTTCACAGGACATATAGTCAGCACTAGATAGCAGTGTGCAGGTGTTGGAGTTCACAATTACCAGCAGTTGAGTCCAAAACAAAAGGAATACATTAGGCTAATGTCCCACAAAGGGTTACGAGGTATAAATTAGTACTTATGTTAGAAGCGAATATAGTTGTTGAGAATTCTAAGCCTATACAGTTTGGCAGTAAAAAAAAGGTGCATATCATATAAAGAAAAGAGAAAGAAGACATGCACCAGGATGACCACCAGAAGGTCAAGCCTGTGACGAATAGGACACGTTGCAACGCGAACATTTAAAAAGCATGCTTTTACAACGCAACATCTATTACAACGCATTATTTTACAACGCATGCCATCACAGCGCATTTTTAGAAACTTACATTTACAACGCATTCCATTACAATGCATACCCTTACAACACATACCATTACAACGCAAAATACTTTTAGGGTAACAGTGGGGTAAGTTTTGGATAGTGTAGGGGTAAAATGACTATTCCCACTCCAGTGAGTGCAACAGTAGGGTAAGTGTTGGATAGTGTAGGGGTAAAAAAACTATTACCACTCCAGTGAGTGCAACAGTAGGGTAAACGCTGGATAGTGTAGGGGCAAAAATTACTATTCCCATGTACCCTCAAACCCATACCCAACCTAATACTAAACAAAATCTATTACTTACCTTATAATGCATTGTGATGGCATGCGTTGTAATGGTATGCATTGTAATGGCATGCCTTTTAGTGACATGCGTTGTAATGCCTGCGTTGTAATGGCTTTCGATGTAAATGCAGTTGTGTTGGAACACCCAGATTGTAAAGGTAGTGCGTTGTAATGACTGTGCTGTCATGGTTGTTTCCCGCCTGTAACAGACTCTGGGGCTTGGGATCACTTTTCAGTAAAAGTCCCTGCAGAAACCAGTCTCTGTTGCCCTTCCACGATGTTGATCCTTCTACTTATCTCTCTACAAACTTCTAAGCAGCTTGCGTTCCAAGCAGAACCCATTTCCTCATCCCTGGACTGGATTCCTGATGATGCAGAGCTCTAGGTGCGAGCCTGATGCAGATCCTGGTGTCAGCGGGTGTTTCTAGCCCCCTTCTGCTGTTTTGTGACTGAGAGAGCAGTGAGGTTGGCTACAGGGTCACTGGGGCTGCTTGCTTTTCACCCCCCTGCTAGCCGAGAACGGCTGTGGAGGAAGGAGCCTGCCATCTTGAATGAAGTGGATGAGGGGGTCTGACCATCCCTCACCCAAAACTGTATCCTGCCTGTCACCCCTATTCGAACTGGCTCCATCTCAGTCTCCGCTGAGTGCCTGCTGTGCTGCTTTTCCTGCAGGGTTGCTGCTGCCGCTCTTATAATACTTGCTGCTGCCACTCTTATAATACCGCCCCTGCTTGCCCACGTTCTGGGCCATTCAGCCCTTTGAGGAAGGAGCCCTCCATGTATATTTGTTGAGGTGCCGACAATCTACATCCGACCCTGGACCTTATCACTGTTGTCCATTACCGCTGAGCCTTTTTCATCCTTTGCATCTTCCAATGCTGTTGGAAAAAGCAGAACGCAAGAGCGAGTCCTTTTTGGCGAGGCAAACTTTATCATTTTGACTTTTTCCTGTAAGAGCTAGACACTTTTCCAGGTTATATTGTACAGGATAAAACTAAGGGCCCATTTATGATATCGGGCGGTCGGACCACCAGCCACTATTGTGGCAGGCAGGAGACAGCCCAACAGGCATTTGTGGTCGACCACCCAATTACAATTGACTGCTGTGCTGTCGGTCAGAAGAGTGCTCTCTAACACTGTGGCTTGTGCTGCAGCCCAGAAAAAGGGCAGTAGCAGAAGCCACAGTGTAAAAAATAAGTTTGTGCACATCCATGCAATCTGGGCCATGCACCAACAGTGCATGGATGTGAGTGGGGGCATAATATGTGCCCCCTGGGCCTCTTTGTAGTGGCCCATAAGGGAGGTGGCTCTTTTTGGAGCCCCCAAAGTTGTTTTCCGATAGACTTTTCATGGCGGTGGGACCGCCATGACAGCCCTCTTGTAAAGGGACATCGTAGTCCTGATGGTGGTGCCTGCCTCGGCACCACCTGTTGTCAGGACTACGATTCTGACCACCGCCCTGTCGGGATCAGAAGATCTTGTCGGAGATGTTGGTCTTTTCCCCTGACCTCTGCGGTCTGAGAGCCTGCATTGTAATGCGGCGGTTCGACCAATGTCCTTTCTGTTGGGCAGACCACCACCTAAGGGCCTATCAGTGGCGGTCTCCCTGACATTGTAAGCAGGCCCTACGTTTGGAACATCTGACATACATAGGGACATCTTTCAGTCTTTCAGTAATAAGTGGTCCTGTGGAGGATGGTTTCTCTCCTTATAAATGAGAAACTAAAAATAGAATTGTTTTTTGCCCGAGTTCTGGCCCAAACGGCTTCCTTGATCAAGAGCCTGCCATATTTTTGATTTGTCGACCGTCTGCACCCAACCATGGACCCTATCACTGCTGCCCATTATTGCTGCTGAGCACTACCGCTGAGCCCTGTAGCATCACTGATTTCCTGCAGTACCACTGGTACCGTTTATGCCTCACCCTCCCTTTTTGTTTGTTTTCTGAACCGATTGTTGCAGAAGCAAGGAGCTCTATATCTTGGTTTGATTGGGTGCGAGGGACCGATAGCCACTCACCTGATCCCGGATCATGGTGCTGTCCCTCAGTCCAGATTGCCAGGTTCTGCCTGATGCTGCATAGCTGTCTCCGCGCTGCCGCTTTCCCGCTATAAGGCACATTCCCGCTGTAAGGCACTGAAAGAAGAGTAAAACTGCTCTTCATAAGCTTGTGTTTATGAATGACTGCTGATCCAACTGGCCCAGCTCTCTATAGCAAGATTGAAAACATCCCTTCATTCATTGAACTAAAGCGCCACCTTACACCCTAACAGCCAAATGAGCCAACAATATTGTGTAGTCAACTCACACGTGTGATCTACAATGTCTCAGGATGATGGTTGAACATTACTAAAATTGATAAATAAATAAAACAAAGATTTTCCTTGCTGAAAGAGTTTGATCTAAAGCCAACCATCCTCAGGATTTTATTGCTGCTTCTCATTC
Organism: Lissotriton helveticus; assembly: GCF_964261635.1. Taxonomy (NCBI): domain Eukaryota; kingdom Metazoa; phylum Chordata; class Amphibia; order Caudata; family Salamandridae; genus Lissotriton; species Lissotriton helveticus. The sequence continues at coordinate 219,945,111 of NC_136070.1, read as the reverse complement.
CTCTGTCATGACCAGGGTCTGCCTTTGTGATCCTTACTCCAAATATTTGTTGTTGCCTTTGCTCATGAGGTGTGTCTTACTAGTAATTTTATTGTACATCTATATATTGTATATTCTTTTTTACTCCTCTATCCAAGCACCTAAACCACCTCTAAAATTTTAATTTGCTTTGCAACACCTATTGGGACTAGATACAGAAATGGGACTTCAAGGCTGTCTCAAATATGTCCTGGTTTTATATAAGAATAAAGATCCTCCCTGCCTGCCAATGTAGTAATGTTCACTCCTGCTGCCTTTTTAGGGTATACATTCTGAAGACGCCTCATCTCCTTAGTGTTCTCCTGTTTACATAACCCAGCATGGATCATCCCCATGCCAGCAAGCTGAATGCCCTACTATCCCATGTAGGAAATAACTTATATTTTATCAACTACCCTACTAGCCTAACCAAATAAGCCATGAGAAATCTACAACATAAAATCCTCAACCTTAATGAAGAAAGCCTTATCACTGACCCCTACTTCTGTCTCAATAAGGGTACCCTACTGAATGACCTCATGTTCACTACCAACTGAACCGCTTAGTGGAGTAGAGTCTTCTCCTCCTCACTCAACACCACCATCACTAATAAAATCCACACAGTCATAAACTTACTATAGCACCCTCCAAGTTGTACAATGCAGTTGCCACCATCTCCATCTATAACAACAGCAACGTGCTCATTCAATCTTCAGGTCGCAATATGGGACTCATGTCAATCTTTTCACCTGTCTCATGAACAATTTCGACATGGCCACTCTCCTGCCTACCCTCTCCCAATTACACTCTGATTGCTCTCCATCTGACAACCTCATCTCTCCTACCTCCCCGTCTCTCTTCCTACCTCTTGCTCGGTGACGGGCACCCATTTATCCATGGACACCACTGCAACCCAACACACACCCTCATCCAGTGCTCATTTTGGCACTCCCCCCGACAACAACATTTCAACATCTGTACTTTCCATTCTTCTATAGACTCCTGCACCTACAATCCCATCAACACAATCTGCACATCCACTGTCCCCTGTCAACCAACCATGAACAAAGCTCCGAAGGCAGACCATCCCGTTGCTGGCTCCCCCAACTACCCTGACTCGGCCAGTTCACTACTCTACAGTGCTTCCCTTAGGCAGGAGCCCCTTATGAATCGTGGCACTTACTCCATGCTCACCCCTACCCCTAGATGGTTTGACAAAGAGTGTTCACAGACACACAAAGAGCTAAAAGCTAGCCTAAAATTAACACCTAGAGATAAGTCATATATCGCTCAATGTAGGCTGGTATACAAGAAGGCACAAAAAAAACGTAAACTTAGCCTGCAAACCCAGGCCTGGGAGGACCTAAGGGAGGCGGCAGACAGAAGGGATTCGACCGAGTTCTGGAAAATTATAAATAAACTGTGTTTCCAGGACTCAAACACCCCACAGATTTCTAGCACCATTCTGCCCGATCAATGGTATTCCCACTTTAAAAATCTATATAACCACACGGGCGAAACCAATAATGATGAGGGGTATGGGCTTAGTTGCACAGCAAGGATTGAGATCACCCTGAGAGAAGTGGAAGGGGCTATTTTGGGCCTAACCAAAAATAAAGCGCCCCCGGCCCTGATGGCATACCTCCCGATTTATATCTCAGTAAAGTTGAGTTGTTTGCTCCTATTCGTGTGAGGGTTCTGCATGCGGCAGCGGAATTTGGTCTCCCGCGCTCTTTGTCCTCTGCGACAATAGTCCCGATATACAAAAAAGGGAACAGGGCTGATCCTGGGGCGTGTCATCCTAAATCGCCTCACAGAATGGGCAGATACCCACGAGATAATAACGGACACCCAATATGGGTTCAGGGAGGGAAGGTCTACCACGGACCAATGCTTGAACCTCTACTTGCTGATCGCCAAGTATACCATAGCCAGCAAGGAGGCAGTTTACTTGCGGTTCATGGACCTCTCTGCGGCATTCGATCACATGAACAGAGAGAAGCTATGGGCCCTGATGATAAACCTAGGGGTGGACAGGACCTAGTTAACATCCTTAAAGCCTTACATTGGAACACCACTGCCTCGGTCCGTTTCAACACAGAGGGAGGTAGGACCTCCCCATTTCCATGTAATAGTGGCGTGCGGCAGGGCTGCATCCTAGCGCCTTTTTTATTCTCCCTTTACATTAATAATCTAAATAGTGAATTATGTAAACTAGGAGTAGACTCCCCACAAGTAGGCAGCCGCCCAGTTCCCGTCCTGCTCTACGCGACAACGCGGTGTTGCTAGCCCAAACACCGAGGGGGCTTCAGAGGCTGATAGATGGATTTGTCACCTTCATGAACACGCTTGACTTATCGGCTAATCTGGATAAATCCTATGTCACGCTGGCGGGGGCCAGACCAGACAAGAAGTTCACCTATAGGATAGGCACCTTTATAATTGGACAGGTTCAGTCCTTCTCCTATTTAGATTTACTATTTGATGGGCTGCTAAAGTTCAGACTCCTTGTGGATAAACACTACCCCAAACTGGTGGCCTCAACAGGAGCTATAATGGGCTATGGTCGCAGGTTGGGCAGATGGTCCCCGGAGCAGATTTCGAATCTGTATAGATCAATTTGCTGCACCAAAACAACCTACGGGGCAGAAGTTTGGGGCTTTGTTAATATCCAACAGATACAGGTGGAGGAAAATACATTTTTTAGAAGGATCCTGAAAGTTCCACACAGTACTCCTGCCTATATCACACACGAAGAACTTGGAGAAGCCTACATTGGAGACAAAATCAAGGTCAGGCCACTCTTGGCCTGGGTGAAGATTTGGTCTAACCCGGAGGCTGACCTCAGCAGGCAAATTATCACAGACTGTCTGAAAAGGGACAAAGGGAGATGTATCCCCTGGTTAAAATATGTAAAGGGCACATTAGAGGGTATCGGTTGCAAGGACCTCTTTTCCAATCCTGAAACAATTACATCTCAGGACAAATTGAGAGTTAAGAAAATGTATGGGGAATGGATAGCTCTAAGTAGGGTGACATCCGAAGAAAGCAAACATACAGTCGCTGCTTACAGTCTAGTGAAAAGCGAGAGTGGAATGGAACCCTACCTCTCACTGACCTATAATGCACAGGACAGATTTTTTATGACCCGTTTTAGGTTCAACCTTCTACACCATTTACTGGCGGACCCCCTAGGTTTTACATCAATGGTTGAACAGAAGGGTACCTGCGGCTGCGACAATAGGTCTCCGCAGGATACCCTTCAGTTTGTACTATTATGTCCATTTTATAGACCACCCAGGCGAAAGTACCTTGTCGGAATCCTGAAAAGAGTAAAGCTCAAACACGCTAAAGTAGCTTTATTGTTCTTGCAAAAGGCTAACGATGTACATACACTGTTTTGTATTACGAATTTTATCAGAATGGCGGTCAGGATTTGGAATTCGCGTGGCAGAAGTTGATTTTTATCCCTGTTAATCAAATCATCCTTGAAAAATGAAATATTATGAATTGTAATGCTTTGAAGGTTTTATTGTTTTTAAATGCCGAATAAAGGAATTTGACTTGACTTGACTTGACTACTGCATGCTCAACACTATAAAATATTAACTACAGCTGAGTAGAGTTTACATCCTTAAACTAGGTTATGTCACCTTCACCCTTGAACTCAAGCTAGCCTCACATACGACTAACCTCTCGACTATCAACATTCTAACTCTCAAATGCCAGTCTGCTTCTATCCCATCTTTTCCTGTTTACATCTGGGTCACACATCCTTGTTGGAGATCTACACCAAATCATAACCACTACACTTGTACCAATAGGCCAGTCAGAGAGTTTGAGAATAAGGATATGCTCTCCCTCCTAGACACTTATACCGATGCTCTGGCTGACCACGGTAGACCTACTACAGAAAGTGAGACTATTAACTCACCCTCTCAGGACATCCCTCCCTAGCATTAGGTATAAATAAAGCAAACCTCAAATAAGTTCCCATATCACATATGTCTATGAATACCTCCAAAACATTCCTTAAATGCTCGTTACTCAACTGTCATTTAGCTGTGAAACATGCAGGAGATATAGAGGATCTTATTATTCTTAACCTTGACATCCTTATACTTACTGAAACTTGGCTGAATTAATCCTCATCCACACTTCTTGACATACTATTCCCCCCCAGTCATGAACTCATCTGACTAGACCGTTCAGACCATTCAGGGGGTGGCCTAGCCTACATACAGGTACACCTTAGGATCAACATCACCATCAATGACATCTCAACATGCTCTCTTGACATCTTTTACCATCCTCCCGAACATACCCACACGTTCATCAAACAGATCATAGAGATTATCTCCTCTAACAATGATGAACATAACATGACTTTATCATTCATTGGAAAACTTCAATGACCCTCTTGTTAACAGTTTTAAATCCCTCCTCCAGGACCTCAACCTCATCTAAGACTGCAACAACCCGACCCATAAGAAAGGGGCCACCTTAGATTTAATCATCACAAGGGAGAATGCCATATAAATTGAATCTATCCTACCTTATGACTGGACTGACCACCACTGCACCACCTTTCCCATTTCAGAAAGTGCAATTATCTTGAGGGCCAATCAGTGACAACCATGTGGCCTAAGGGCGAGGGTGGTCAACCTCTAAACTGGGAACTGGGTTCAAGTCTCGGCAACGACCCTCGACATCCTGTGATTTCGGGCAAATCAATTCATCTACCCGTGCCTAACAAAAAAAGTATGCGTCCTTGTGTAACACAATTGGTGGTCATGTAAAGCGCTCTGATACCTCTGGGTCAAGTTTGTGCTATACAAAACGCCTTTACCCACTCACTATTTTGGCTTTCATTAACAACATCCTACTCCAGTCCTCCTCCATGTATGATGCACATGACCTCACTGAGCATTACATCATGTCTTAAACCATGGACACCCTGGACCCCCAATTACTAAAGAAAATTATATCTAAAAGATCCAACCCTTGGTTCAATAGACCCCTTAATGAGGAATGCCTATCCCTCAGACTTGCAGAACGAGCATGGAGACATACCCCTTCTCTGTCAAATCTCAAACTTCTACAACAAAGATAATGCATCTATAATAGACCCATCAGGAACCTCAAAGCAGCATTCTTCCAAAATCAGCTTGACTTTGCAATTAATCGACCAAAAAAAGCTGTTGAAATTGTAAAAAACCAGACGAACCGCAAAAGCTTTCCTCCATCCTCAAACAACAAAATGCTACTTAACTTTGAAACATTTGCCTCCTCCTCTGCTGAGAAAACCATGCTCAGCACGACAAAATCCAGAACAGCAGGATACTCCTACCATGCAAATCCTCCCACATTCCAACCCACTTGATCAGGAAGGACACCCGAGAAACCCTCCCCTCATACCTAAAAATAATGTACTCTAGCTTTAAAAAGAAAGACGCTGTCTTTTCTCCTGCCGAGAAATCCAGCCTCCGGCGTTTCCAGCCTACCCTTGCGGGTGACTGGGATACCGAGTCCTGAGAGAGAGATACCAGCCCTCCTGCCTTCTATTACCCAGGTACTGAACTGACTAAACCCTTACAGAGAATTCTTGAGACAGATTCTTGGTAAAACAAACTTAACTTAAACTGCTACTTACTTACTCCTTCCCACGTATTAGGCTTAGGTCAGGTACACCGGGGTAGGCGTAGTTAGAAGCACCAGTTGAGTACGATTAGTCAATGTATATATGTATGTATCTATTTTATCCATTTTAAAGTATCATATGGCTAAGAAACTATATCCATGCTTTTACAGTATTATTTCATAATCCTGCTTTTACTGTATGCACTTTACTTTACTACAAGTATTGCAATTGTAGCAATTCATTTCTCTTGTATGAGGAAAGAGACTGCTCAATAAATAACATCTTTTATTGAAAACGCCCGTCTCTCTTTTTCTCTGCAATCTGGTGAAACTAAGCACGCACCTTTGACTGAGTGAAATAGCTGTCTTTTGTTTTCACACGACTCTAGAGATACACTCTTATTCAGGGAGAGCAAAGTTGTCATGTTTTATGGTTGTCAGAAACTAAATCCCTTCTTGTCTATCCAGGGAGGTTAAACTCCTCCTCGCTTATTCGAGAAAGTTTCTAGTGAACTCTGAGCTAGCTGGCAAAAAACTTAAGTCTAATATAGTCAGTAGAGACCTAGTTAACCTCAGTCCTACGTCTACACTACTGAAGATATTATTCCAATGCGCAGAGCCTATTGGGACTATAGGAACTGCACCACACATCCCTCCAGACCTCCCCCTCCCACGCACTCCTCCCTTGCCCACCCATCCTCCTCTCCCTGAAGAACTCGACCTGCCAACAGAGCTCACCCACCTTTCTGGTGTACCCTAGTAATAACACCTGCCTCATGCTGCGAGACACCACCTCCAACACTACCAGAGAGAACAAAACCCTCTACCCACCTCCGGCAACCACCCTCTCCCGCCCCCGCCCTCCTTCCCTCCCAACCCACTTCAAATGACCTCAAAGTACAGTACATGATTCCCAACCCCCTCCCTAGTCCCTCATGCAATTTAACATCTATGCCCCAACAGGGCCCCTGCCTCCCCACACCACTGACCCCGCCTAGATCACATACGGACACCACACACACTAAAGGGCAACTTAACAATGTTAGGCTCTTCCCCCAGGTTTAACTTTCCTGTGCAGAACACCTACACCGACATAGAGACTGGGCAGTGGTTCACCATGCTTGAAAGCCAACCATAATCCAGGGTCTTAGTGAAATCCTTACTAACCTTTCCACACCCCTAAAGCCACCATTACCCTTCCTTCCCCTCTCGCTCACAACAGAGGCTTCCCAATACTCCCCACCTGGAAGGGAGCTCTACCCCCTCTCTCATCTGACACAGAGACCAAAATGAACCAGAGATGACACTTCTGAGAGTGAAGCGGAAGCTCTCGCTTCCTCATATGACAATCTTATTACTGCCACCCTCCAATCCAACATACAAGTGATCACCGGACTGGGAAGAGAACATGCCCTCCGAAATCTCCTAGACCCCCGGCCACACTACTATCATCCCCATGGTCCCCCGAATGATAAACACACAACAGAGACGGCCCCCACAAACTGCATGCTCATAAACGGCAGATCAGCCACCAGGCATGCCACAGAGCTATCGGAATCTATCCTCACCCATGACATAGACATAGCATTCATCCCTGTGACATGGCTAAATGACCCCTAATTTCCACTCATGGATACTCTTGTCCCCCCTGGCTTTGTTATCACCAACAGAGATAGAAAAGATCAAAGAGGTGCAGGCATAGCTATCATCCACAAAAACAATATTTCCATGACGGAAATAGACTCCTTCATCTACAACACCTTTGAGTGCCTAACAACTAACATCAACACTAGCAACAATAAAACACTTATCTGCCACCTCATTTACCCCCCCACCGACAACACCACCGCATTCACTGAACGCCTGTCCGACCTGATTGCCCACTGCTCTCTCCGAGATGTGAACAACCTTATGCTGGCCGACCTCAATCTTCACTGGAATTAAGAAAACAACCTGTTAATCCAGAACCTGAAGGAGCTGTTTCTCAGTAAAACCTTACCCAACACTGCTTAGAGGAAACCCACAACAAAGGAGCAATCCTAGACACCGTTATCACCCACCATGACACTATCACTTTAGAGAGCACCCAGCTCGTGGACTGGTCTGACCACCACTTAATCCTTTTCCACCTCACTTAGCCTATCACACCTAATCCCCCACCCAAGACCCTCCAAAATGGACTATAAACTTAGCTCAAATTAACATGACTGACCTACAGGGAAGGGTTAACTCTCTCTTCACAGCCTCCACGGATGACCTATCCACAACAGAACTCAGCGCCCACTACAACACAAACATGACATCCATTCTAGATCAAGTAGCCTCCTTGAAACAAAAAAAAACAGGAACATCCCATCCAGATCTTGGTTCAAACTGGACATTAACAACAAAAGAAGACAACTAAGAGCTACAGAAAGACTATGGAGGAGCAACCCCTCCTCAAGCCTACTTGAATAACTCAAAGCAGCCCAAAGGAAATACAAAAACACATCAGCATCGAAAAATCCACCTTCTTCTGCGCCACCCTGGACAACGCAAAAAACATGCCCAACGAACTGTTCAAAATCATCAGACAACAATCCTCCAAACCCCCGGAATCCTCCCTACAGTCCTCTATAGACTTGTGTGAAAACTTCAACTTCTTTGAAGAAAAAATCATCAAGATTAAGCTCTCACTGGACATCATCGTCAACGCCGTCTGCAAAAAACCTGCCTCCAGTGACAGTAGATAGCTCGCCCAAGCACCCCACAAAAACCTGGAAGTCCTTCAACCCCAACCCAGAAACCAAGATCCTCAAACTGATCCCCACCTCCAAACCAGCCTCTCATGTCCTTGACCCGATTCCCACCGAACTGAGCAAAAAACTGAGACCCTACATAGCCCGGTTCTGGTGCAAGATCATTAACTGCTTCCTGAGAACCGGCATCATACCTGAATGCCTCAAAGTTGGCCAAGTCACGCCACTACTAAAAAACCAGGCCAAGATTCCAAGGAACTGAATAACTCCCTCCTATCCTAAATCCTTGAAAAATGTGTCCTCCAACACTGACTCAGCACATGGATAACATCAACCTTCTTGACCCCCACCAATCAGGTTTCAGAAAAGGCTACAGCACCGAGACCACGATCCTTAACATCACAGACGACATCCACAAATCCCTCGATACCGACCAATGCTGCCTCCTCATTCTCCAAGACCTATCAGCAGTCTTTGACATGTTTGATCACCAACTTTTCATCAAGGCTTTACAAGAAAGGGTAGGAGCTGATGAGGTGGTCGTATGCTGGTTCTCCGCCTTCTTACACAGCTGCTCACAAAGGATAAAAATTAAAAACTTGACCTCCGACCTACACCCTGTCAACAGGGGCGTCCCCCAAGGTTAAGCGCTCTCACCTCAACTGTTCAACATATACATGGAATCCCTCACCACCCTACTCAACAATGCTAACATCCCTTTCCACCTCTATGCAGATGACACCCAAGTATATCTAGACAACTCCTCCATTGATGACATTCATAGACTAAATGTCACTCTAAAATCAATCCAACATTGGCTGTTGCTTAACCACTTAAAACTCAACCAAGACAAAACCGAAATACTCCTCATCTCTAACAAAGAGGAGAACCCTCATATTTCTTAATGGCTAAAAGCTTTGGATGCTCTTAAGAGAATCACACTCTGACCCACTCCGTTAAATAATTAGGAATTATCCTAGGCTCAAAACTAGACATGGCCAATCACATCAAGAACTCTGCAAAGAGTGCCTTCATCAACCTAAAGTTACTTAATAAAATAAAACCAATCATCCTAACCAATGACCTCAAACAAACCACCCAATCACTGGTGCTATCCAGACTCGACTATGGGAATGCCACCCCCTGGTACAACAAAATCCCACCTAGCTCCCCTCAAAACTACTCTAAATGCAGCAGCTAGAATGGTCACTGGAATCAGGAAATACGATCACATCTCCCCAGCACTCAATGAACTAAAATGGCTCCCAATCGAACTGTGTGCCAGATACAGAACTTCCTGCCTCACACACAAAGCCATGCACACAGGAAAACCCGAGTATTTGGCTGTCAAACTCAAGAGCGCTGGTCAGACAAGGAACCTCACAAAACACGCAAACAAAAAACTGCAGCACGGTCCTTCGCTGGAAACGCACCCAAAATCTGTAATCCTATCCCAATCGGTATCGGGACTACCTCGTCCTACACAAAATTAAAAAAAACAACTTAAAATCCTTTTCCTCAACCGCCCCCTCCTGAATGGATAGCCGCCATAAAAATGCTGTTCCCTGCTCGTCGTCTCTTCCTGACATTGTAGCTCCAAGACTTACCTCCTCTCTGCTATTCGACCCCCAACTGCTCCTTCCTCTCTTAATTGGTTCAACCCCAAGAAAATGTGCACTCTATGAGGTTATTTCAGGACTCACGGACTACCTCAATGCTGCTCAGCACACTTGGACTTCCGAAACTAAATGTAGAATCCTGCTTTATTGTATCAACTCCGAGACAACGTGCACTCTATGAGGTTATCTCAGGACTCACATACTACCTCAATGCTGCTCAGCACACTAGGACGCCAAATCTATATGTAGAATACTGCTAATTGTATGAATCTTGCCAAAACAACTGTTGTGAAACGCACCAATACCCTGGGGTCAGGCTAGCGCTATATAAAACTCCTTAATAAATAGAAAATAAATAAATAAAACTGGTATTTCAGGCGGGGGATCATAACGGGGAGTATAGTAAGTTAAGAAGCAGGTATTAATGGCTCTAGGGGAAAAGGTTGCGGACCCATCTCCAGTCTGAAGCCTGGTTATGTGTGACCCTCCACTTTCTGGCTGAATCAGCCACACTATGAGTTTGCCTGCTTTCCCACCCTCAGCATGTTGTTTCTTCTGATAGTCTTTATAGTCTAAAGTTCGAAGTCTATCAAGCGTTTTACTATAATCACTCTTAGCTCTGGAAAATTGAGTAAAGGCGTCTCTTTGACCCCCAGTCTAAGCTCGAGCTCATGTATCTGGGTTTTGCGGTTCTGGAGTTCCTTCACTAACTCCCTTCTGGCCCCCACTGTCTGCTCCATGCAGTGACCTCTGACAACTGTCTTGAAGGAGTCCCACTCGATCAGTGAGGAGCTGGCTAAACCTTGGTTCCTCAAAATACTAGTGAGAAATAGTATTCTGGAGGGAATGTTTAAAAAATGTGTCTTCCAACATGGTTGCAACTAGTCGCCAGGTTGGAATGGCCGACACTTCTGGTGCAATAGAGAGGGTTAAAAGTCAAAGGGCTGTGGTCTAACAAAGTGCAACTCAAATACTCAGAGTCCACCATCAGTGTACTAATGTGAGATGTGCAGAGGATCATGTTCAACCTAGTATGCAAATGATATAATGGGGAATAGAAAGAGTAATCCCTGGCCTGGTGGTGTTGCAATCTCCAAACATCCACCAGGCCCCAATGATCCATTCATTCTCAAAGAGCTTTTGCGGTGGCTGGCTATAACCGAGTGCAATGGCAGATTGGATCTAGCTATGTTAATATCTACTATTCAATTATACACAAGATGATGGATGGAATGTTGCACAATGGCAAACATTCACCCCCAGCCACAGATCTGGGTTTAATCCATCGTTATTCTGCTCACCTAGCCACTTTGCCACTGGATTCAAGCTAGCCTGGCTGATGATGGCTGATTAGACAGAAATTGGTCCCAGGATGCTTGTTTCTTTTCCAGGGAAGACATGGCTTGGCAGTTTGGTCTGGACTGTTCCCATGAGGCACAGGGCCAAGACTGATTTGCATATGGTCATGTCTGAACTGGGGTGGCTTGGTGAGCAAAATAATGATGTATTAAACCCAGATCTGTGACTGGGGGTGAATGTTTTGCCATTGCGCAACATTCCGTTCATCATCTTGTGTGTTTTGCTGTTCACCCTATGTGGGAAGGGTATGCCCAGAAGTGGGTCCCATGCTCACTAAGCCACGGGAGTCAAGCTATCCTGGCTGAAGACAGCTGATAGCCAGAAACCGGTCCTAGGATGCTTGATTCCGGTCCAGGGAAGACATGGCTTGACAGTTCGGGCTGGACTGTTCCCATGAGGCACAGGTACAAGACTGTTTTGAATATGGCCATGTCTGAACTGGGGTGGCTTGGTGAGCAAAATAACGATGGATTAAACCCATATCTGTGACTGGGGGTGCATGTTTTGCCATTGTGCAACATTCCGTCCCATCATCTTGTGTGTTTTGCTACTATACAATTTTAGCCCCCACCTAGTATAATGTTCTGAGTGGCTATCTCTGCGAGTGGACTTGAAAGCCTGCAAAGCAACAGTGGTTGCTCTTGGTTAGGCACGTTAACACTGCCCAGTGCTATCTCCTTGCCCATTAACCTCCGCATAACCATCACATACCTGCCCTTGGGATCTATAGTGGTGTGTAAGGCGTCAAAAGGGGTCCCAGGCTTTATCCCCACCAACACCCCTCGGCAGAAGGCTGAATATGTTGTGGCATATAAATTGCCTCTCCACCTTCTGCGGAGATGAATATATGATGATACAATGCAAACCATTACAACACATGCTTTTACAACGCGGTTTCCACAATGCAACTACCATTACATCGCATGATTTTACAACGCATACCATTACATCGCATGATCATAGGAATACACAAAAACTACAATTAAAATGCAATCCATTACAATGCATACTATTACTAGGCATACTATTACTATGTATATTCAATTAAACAAAAATATATATTTTCCTTATTTTTTTTAAAACTATAACTAACCCCTAGAACGGATGCAAGGGAAATAGGGGTTTTGGGGAGGGGAGTGTATTAATACTTGGCTATTAAAAACATAGTTGGGTATTAAAATGAGTACCCATGTACTTTAGAATTTCCCGATCCTATTTAACATCAAAATTTAAAGGAACGTTTAAAAAAACAGAATAATATATTTTTACATAGTACCAATGGAGCGAAAGCAATGTTTTTTAAGCCACCGTTTTGAACATTGAAAAAACAAAAGTCCTTTAACTATTTTTATGAATGCCCCTTAACCTGCAAGTTGCCAAAATGGCTGACACTACAACAATAAATGTTTTATTTAACAAACAATTTAAAGATAACAAATTAATTAAACTTTTTGTCAGCTTCTGAATCACGCTGAAAAACTGTTTTCAAAACATATTTTTGATTAAATTATTATTTACCATCAATAAAACATATAAAAGCAGCCATCCACCATTTTTTTAGCACAGGGGTAAACTGACTTCCACGGTAACCACAGACATTTTTCGAGCCGGGAAACTATTGAGAATTGGATAAGCCAAACAGTGCCATCTACAAACAGAAGTAAGTGTACAATTTAAGTATTTAAAAAACACAATATAAACATATAGGGGATTATTAGCATGGCAGGCGCATCGCCAAAACACCCCGCGAGATGGCCTTTTACCCTCGCCACATTAGCATGGCGGGGGGTATTGTGGCGGACGGATAGACCGTCTGTAGCTTTTCCGCCGGTAGGTAATCGTCACAATTGCCTGCCGGGTGGAAAAGGCCTGCAGTATGGTGGATGTGCCTTGCAGGCACCGCCATCGATATTATGATGTTGACAGTTTAATGCCTTTTCATGGCGGAGACTCCACCATGGAAAGGCATGCAGTTTTAACTTTGGGGGCCCGTTGTGGGCTCCAGTGGGGTATGCACTTGGGGGGTACACATGGTAGCCCCCGACATTGGCATACACAAGGTGGCAGGCACCGCGTGGTGCCTGTCACATTGTGCATGCCAATGTACCACATGCATATATTGCATTGTGGCGGGTGCTGCTTACAGCACCACCGGCCACAATGTATTATATGCGGGATGCCACTGCCACGTAGCAGTGGCATCCTAATTGCCATGGAGGGACCATGCACCTCTGGCGGTCGGTCCCGTGTACCGTTACGGTGGCGGGTCGTAATGGACCCCATATTTCAGAAATAATAACAAGTACTTATTAAAAATGTTCAACAGCATTTGCTGAATTTCAAACCCAGCAGGAATTTTGAAAACAGATATTACCCAGCAAAAGAATCACCTACTCAGTAAGTAACAAAAAAATCTAGATTTTATACCAAATAAGTATGCTTTTTTAAATAATATATATATTCAAAGTAGAATAATAAAGAGTTTTAAAATACACAGCTGGGAATAAATTGTTAAAGCTCTAACTAGTGTGCTTACCTCAGAGAAAAACTGGATAGTGGTGGGGGGGCAAATTTACTATTCCTACTCCAACCAGTACTGGCCTCGGGGAAAGTGCTGGATGATGGTGGTGACAAATTTACTATTCCTACTTACCAGTGTGCTTACCTCAGGGGAAAAACTGGATAGTGGTGGGGGGGCAAATTTACTATTCCTATTCTGACCGAATGTATGACGTTACAACGCATGCTTTTACCACGCATGCTGTTACAACGCGGGTTTTACTACGCATACCATTACAACGCATTACACTTGGGGGTGCTGGATAGTGAATAGTTTAATTTACTATTCCAACTCCAGTCCCCATGGATAGTAGGGAAGGTGTTGGATAGTAAATTAAACGTATTCCCTATCCTAGAGCGCCCCCCAGTGTAATGCGTTGTAATGGTATGCGTAGTAAAACCTGCGTTGTAACAGCACTGCGTGGTAAGAGTTGCGTTGTAATGGTTGTAAACCTTCTGACCTGTACTGGCCTCAGGGAAAGCGCTGGATGATGGTGGTGGCAAATTTACTATTCCTACTCCGACATGGGTATGTCTCAGGGAAAGAGCAGGGTGGAGGTGGGAGCAAATGTATTATTCCAACTCCAACCTGCACTGGCCTCAGGGAAAGTGCTGGATGCTGGTGGGGGAAATTTAGTATTCCTACTCAGACAGGTGTTTGCCTCGGATCACTGAAATATTATCGACGGCCAAAATATCGAGTTGCCAAAATATAGTTGACTAATTATCGACCACAAAAATATCGAGTTTATATACTTATTTAAGTAACTACAAAAATATTGAGTAAATAATATCGAGTCTACAAAATATCGACTTCAATAATATAGACAAACAATATATCGACTAAAAATATATCGTTTGTAAGCTAAATAACCCTAACACTACAAAAATATCGACTACCAATATATAGACTACAAAAATATCGTTTTTTTAAATTTATCGACTTGTGATTATACACATTATATATATAAAATGATACATAAATCTTCTTGTAAAATACATTACACAATGCTAATTATATATTATATATTAAAATAAATTTTTAAAACACATTTAAATGTGTAAACATTTTTCCTACATATCATGAATAGTTAGAAAATAATATATACATTTGTCGAATTTTTTCAACATATATCATCACATTATTAGTACATATATTTAAAAAGATTACATTAACTAACC
This sequence comes from Lissotriton helveticus, assembly GCF_964261635.1. Classification (NCBI taxonomy): domain Eukaryota; kingdom Metazoa; phylum Chordata; class Amphibia; order Caudata; family Salamandridae; genus Lissotriton; species Lissotriton helveticus. Next base: position 219,929,996 of record NC_136070.1, on the reverse strand, counting down.
TGCTTTAATGCAAAACTCTTCACAAACGACCATTTCCACTTCAACAAACAAACCAATTAATTGTGAAAAAATTCAAACTAACCAATAAAATGCTCTCTTTCTTAAAACATCCAATGAGATTAGAGAACACAAAAAATACACACTATAAAAGGAGTACATGCCTACTACCATTTGTTGCTGCACAAGCTATAGAAAACAGAAGGCAACTCTTTGATCAACTAGTTCCTGAGAAATCGAGATTACTATTCAAGATTGCAACAAAATTAATCAAGTAAGTGAAAATTAATTACTATAATACACAAGTACTAGGCTAAAATTGTATGTATTTCTCCTAACAGTTTAAATTACATTTATTTTCCTCTTTTAACATTTGATTTATTGACATCTCCTAAACACATCAAAATATATGCTCCTAGTGATTTACCACTAAATACTATTTGTAAGTATATGTAAATGTTGTCTAATACACCAACTGCTGTTCTTATTAACTATTTTCTAAAATCCTTTCTTTATTTATTCTATCTTCTAAACAGAATTTCTGATAACATCCGCATTCTACTCAACGAAATGTAAAGACTACACAAATTAAACAAGTATATGTGTACAGTTCTAAAAGGCACAAAAATACGAAAACTATTTTCTAAAAACCATTTCTTGTTTATTCTATCTTCCTTACAGATATTCTAAACACATCCTACATCTACTAGACTAAAGGCAAAGAGTACACAATTTAAAAAAGTAAGTATATGTGTAAAATTCCTCAAAGGCCCTAAAAAGTTAACGCTATATTCTAAACACCATTTGTTTTTTCTTCTATCTTCTCTACAGATATTCAGAAAACATCCTACATCTCCTCTACCTTAAGCTAACACTACAGAATTAAAACAAGTAAGTATATTTATTAACTTCCTCTAAGTCCCTAAAGTTTATAAATCTATGTACTAATAATCATTTCTTGTGTATTATATCTTCTGTACAGATAATCACATTACATCCTTCATCTACTCCACCAAAGACAAACAGTGAACAATTTAAAAAAGTAAGTATCTCTAATAATGTCCTAAAATTGCCTAAAAAGCTAAATGTAATACTGCTTTCTGGAGAAAAAAATTCGAAACATTTTTAACAAATGGCTTATAATTTTTTACTTTGCCTACCAACAGGAAAACAAGAAGAACATACTAGAAATAAATTGAACATAATAGTTTCAGAATTTTTCAACACCAGATTTACTAACTGTAAGTATAAACAGTGAAATATAAATGTGTAAAACACTACCAATAATATTTTACATTTAAACATGTTTCTTTCTAATCTTTCCTAGAACAATTAATACAAAATGACTGAAGGTGCAGAATTTGTTATGTCACAGAAAAATAAATTGTTGTTATGTTATATGGGGTATGTTTATAATCAAGAAAGACAAACAGGAAGAAAAGTATTCTGGAAATGCACCAAATACTATTCAAACAAATGCTATGGTAGGGCTACTACTGAAGACACAAATGTATTATCTACCAGAGAACATAATCACCCCCCCAATGTCACAGAGATAGAGATAAGGGATGCTTTAGAAACTATAAAAACAGCTAGCACAGGGAGTGACAAACCTACCACACAAATCCTAAAAGAAGAACTGTTAAAAATTCCTGCCCATGCTTCAGGGCAGCTACCCTCAATTGACTCCCTTAAACGCACAATAGCACGCACTAAAAGATTAACTACTACTACTCAACCTAACCCTACATCTTTTGAAGAAATAATAATTTCCCCAGAAATGAGCGTAACACACAGTAATGATAATTTTTTACTTTTTGACAATGAAAGCCCCACCAACAGAATTATCATGTTTGCAACAGCAACAAATTTAAGAAAAATACAACAATGCGACCAATGGATGATGGATGGGACTTTTAAACCATGTCCCAAACCATTTTATCAACTATATACCATTCATGGATTATATCATCACTACAATATCCCTTTCATTTACTGTTTGTTACCTAACAAACAACAAAATACATATATAGAAATATTAAATGTTATCAAAAATGAAATCAATAATTATTTTCCACAAAAAATAATTATTGATTTCGAAATTGCTATGATCAATAGCATTTTGAAAACATTTCCCCACACAGCTATCCAAGGTTGCTACTATCACTTTAACCAAAGTATATGGAGACATCTCCAAAAATCAACGCTAAGCATTCAATACTCAACTGATAGCAACTTTGCATATCAAGTAAAAAAATTAATAGCACTAGCCTATGTTCCAGTTACTGATGTAGCGGAACACTATGACTTACTTATTAACTGCACATACTACAAAAAGTATGAAGACAAACTGGCCCCACTACTGGACTATTTTGAGGATACTTGGGTGGGAAGGTTACATAGATCTGGGCACCGACGCCAACCTAAATTCCACATACCTTGGTGGAATGTATATCTAAGTACATTAAACAAAGAGGCAAAAACGAATAACAGTGTGGAAGGATGGCACAATGCATTCCAAGCTACCACTAACAGAGCCAAACCCACCTTCCTAAATCTAATACAATCTTTAAAAAAAGAACAAAGCTACCAAGAACTAAGGATAGAACAATCTGTTACACAAATTGGCCCTAAACTAACAAAACAAACAAAACAAATGTTCAGACTCCTGCAAAGCCAAGTAACTCTATATCCTTCAACCAGAGGTTTAGAGTACCTATCACTCATAGCTAAAAGCCTACTATAATGTATCATACCAAAACTAACAAAAACTTCTGATAATTACAGAAATTGTGCAATGAATAACAATTTTCATTTAATCATAAATAATACACATTTGTTAAATAAATTTGTTAAATTATATGAAATATTTATTTAAGAAATATGCAATATTTAGAATATTAAACATTGCAATGACATTTAAATCGACATTTCCCACCCAAATTAAATAAATGTAAAAACGTACAATTTATGTAGCAGAAGAAGAGGTCATCCAGCCACGTATAATGCATACCATACCTTACAATCCAGTACAAAATCAATTTCGGAAACCCTCAAAAACCCGATAATAATTTAAAAGTTGTGAAAAACGCTCCAGGAAATCCCGATAATACAAGTGTGGACACTTTATTATTTAAAGTGATATACAAACACCTTGTAAAAATTAAATTACGCATATTCTTCTCCCAATGCAATGCAACACCCTACAAATATCCCGAAAATTAGTAAAAGGTTTAAAAAAATCGCTCCAGTAAACGTATATTAAACAAAGTGTGTAAAATTCATTTAAAAAATGAACATACACACACGTAGTAAAAAAAAATAAGCCCTATCTTATTGTAATCCATTCCAAATCAACAACCATAAAAACCCGAAAAATTGTGAAAAAGATTAAAAATCGCTCCAGGAAATCACGAAAAAAGGAGATAGATGTTAAAATATCACATTATTTTGTAATACAATCCTATCTCCAAAAAAAAAACGCATCCTTCAATGGAATAATACAGCGAAGTTCCGGTACCTGTAAAAAAACATACATTAAGTAACCCACCCACACAAACACCCAAAGATTCCAAAATACACATTAAAATTTATGTAAAACATGTTCAAACACATATCCTAAGCATAGAAAAACACTAAGGGCCCCATTAGGATAGCGGGCGGAAAACCACCCCGCCCGCCATGGAGGCGGAAAATAACCGCCCGCCATGGAGGCGGTGCAACCGGCAGACAAATTAGGATCGACCGCCACCGGAGACCGACCGCGGCGGTAGCGGTGAAAACGAAACCGCCCGACGTGTGCGGTGATGACAAAACTCCGACCGCGGCGGTCGGAAAAGCTGCGGGAAATACAAAACCGCACACAGGGAAAGCGGAGACACCGCACAGGAAATTACGATATCCCCGAGGGTGGCGCGTGCGGAACCGCAGGCACCGTCCACCGCGGTCGAAGGCAGGATTGCATGGGAGAAATGGCAGACAAGCACCAGCAAAGTTACCGCAGCGGACGACCATGAAATCCATGGCGGTCGATGTCAAAGCACCGCAGCAATGCCAAATACTGCATAAACAAAGTAGCCCAGCCTCAAATACATACAACACACACACACAGATACAGAAATGGCAAAAAATAATACAATACTACATAACCACACCCACAACACACCTGACAACCACTATCCAATTGGACACACCCACACAGCTGAGTACAAAGCCACACCCTCCACTCACCACAATCCTTTGCATCTTTCCAGAACAGAAGGCCACACACCACATCTGAGAGGAGAGGCAAAATCGCACACCACACCCACCCACCCACCACCACCATCAACACCACCATCACACCATCACAATCAAACCCCCAGCACAGAACACACCTCATCACCACACCCACACCCCCCTGCACCCACAAACACCTCAACACCCCCACACCATGACATCACAAAAAATGCCAAAATTCACAGAGAGTGAGTTGACAGTCATGGTCAACGAGATTGTGAGAGTAGAACCACAACTATTTGGGAACCTAGTCCAACAGACACCATTAGCCACCAGGACACAAATGTGGGAAAGGATTGTCCAAAGGGTGAATGCAGTTGGGGCCACCCCAAGATCCAATAAGGAGATCATGAAGCGGTGGCATGATCTCAAGAGGGTTGTCAAGGAGAAGAGGAGCAAGAACTGGAATCTGGAAAACGTGACTGGCAGTGGCCCTCCCATCCCACTGAAGACATTCACACCATGGGAGGAGAAGGTGGTTGCTATCCTGCTACCTGAGAGTTACACAGGAGTAGCCGGGGGAGCGGAGGCTGGTAAGTACAGACAAATGTGTAACACCACATTGACTATTACCTCCTTGCAATACCCAACCACCAATACACTGTCCATCCCTAAGCAAGATGTAGCCAGCCATTCTGCTGAGGAGGCCTGTATGGGGCCGGAATGTCAGTACAACAACTCCCACCGTAGCCCCTGTCCCACAGCCCAGCAGCATGGAGGCCACCCCCACCCAGGAGCAAGTGTCAGCCATTGCACTGTTTAACAAACAAACTTACAGGTTGGTAGCCATCTTCACTTGGAGCCTGCTTGTGGCTGTGAGGGAGGGAGGGAGGCCTGTCTCACTACTCCCAGCATGCCCCCCTGTCCCACAGCCCAGCAGCATGGAGGCCTCCCCCACCCAGGAGCAAGTGTCAGCCATTGCACTGTTTAACAAACAAACTTACAGGTTGGTAGCCATCTTCACTTGGAGCCTGTTTGTGGGGGTGAGGGAGGGAGGGAGGCCTGTCTCACTACTCCCAGCATGCCCCCCTGTCCCACAGCCCAGCAGCATGGAGGCCTCCCCCACCCAGGAGCAAGTGTCAGCCATTGCACTGTTTAACAAACAAACTTACAGGTTGGTAGCCATCTTCACTTGGAGCCTGTTTGTGGGGGTGAGGGAGGGAGGGAGGCCTGTCTCACTACTCCCAGCATGCCCCCTGTCCCACAGCCCAGCAGCATGGAGGCCTCCCCCACCCAGGAGCAAGTGTCAGCCATTGCACTGTTTAACAAACAAACTTACAGGTTGGTAGCCATCTTCACTTGGAGCCTGTTTGTGGGGGTGAGGGAGGGAGGGAGGCCTGTCTCACTACTCCCAGCATGCCCCCATGTCCCACAGCCCAGCAGCATGGAGGCCTCCCCCACCCAGGAGCAAGTGTCAGCCATTATACCCTGCACGCTCACCTTACAGGTATGTAACTACCGTTTATCTTCATGAAGTGTGTGTGTGTATTAATCTATTTACTATTGTACAAAATGCAAAGACAATCAACCTTTAGGACACCATGATCTAACTCTCCACTATGTAATGTAACACGGTGTTGCCATGATTTGTACAACTGATGACAGCACAATGCACTAGTGTACAGACAGCTGATGATACACAGATGACACAAACACTGACCACTCCCCATCTACTCCACAGGTGATGAAGAACTCACTGCTGGGGACAACACCAACGACCAGCAGAGCCAGTCTCCACCTCCGGCACATGGACTCACAGATGCAGACTCCCAGGACAGTTTGGACGATGAGCTCCAGGCCGGCCCATCCGGTGTTCCACACACCCAGAGGTCCCAGGCCCCCATCCTCCCCACCACCACCTCTGCTGCAACGACAACGCAGCAGACCCCTGCTGTCACGGCCTCTGCCTCCACCGCAACCACCACCGCAGCCACTGCCACCAACACCACCACTACCACCAGTACCACCTGCAGCACCCTCCCTGTCCCTAGTGATGACCAGCCCACACCAACAACTGTGGAGGGCAGGGAGCCAGTGCGTGGCGCACCAGTGGCAAGGGAAGCGGTCCGTGGCAGCAGAGCAGGTGGGAGGGCCAGGGCCAACACCAGACCTCGGGAGGAGTGGACACCATCCCTGGACCACTTCACCAGAGTTGTGGATGCCTACCAAGAGGTCCAGGGACAAAGTGGCCGGTCGGATGAATTTTTAAGGGAGCTCATCCTGCTGATGAGGTCCATCGATATCCGCCTGGGACAGATGGTGGACCTCATGGGCCAGCAAGTGGCGTTGCAGAGGGACAGGCCTGTGTCCCAACCATCACCGCCGTCCCCTCCTGTTGTGCAGCAGGATGACAGTCCACCATCCTCCCCTGCGCCAACAGAGAGGGGCGAGTCCTCTGACGCCGCTGGCCATTCAGCAGGCCCCCTACCGCCAAAAAGATCTAGGGGGCGTCCGAAGAAGAGCCTGGGAGTCTCTGGAAGCCAAGCACCTGCCACACGCCAGTCACGGAGCCAGCCTTGAAGACAACCCTCTCCCCAACTGCATTGACTTTTTGGACTATCTTTCCCCACATTGCCTTGGCAATGGCACCTGTCTGTTGGACTGGGTCACCACATTCATGTGGTGTCTACTCTTGCATCTCAGCTACCATGACTGTCAACTCACTGCTCATTCCCCACCTTCCTGTAAATATTCACGCACAATTCACATGTCCACCCCGTAAATAAAGTACCTTACAATCCAGATTTTGTGTAGTGAATTCTTTAGTGCATTATTTACAATGATGATAATGTCCATGATATGTAAACATGATGTACAGTATGCAGGGCAGGAACACTCTGGAGCACCTATGGAGACACAACAGAACTACAGTCACTGGTCTCATCGCGGCAACACACACAGATCACTGATCCACAAATATCCTAATTATCACAGGTACCCTACACAGTGTCTATCTGATATGCTTTAATACCGTCCATAATACATCTCCGGACGTAACGTCCATTCCAACAATACCATACATAGGTGACAGGACATGTGGCTATTGGGAACATCTGCGCAAATCCATTCACAACATAAGCTAACACACTAGACTATGTAGACGTTGTAACTCGTCACACACCTTCAAGTGAAGTAGCGTTGGATTAGCTGCTGCCGTTGGTCAACTCCTTCCTCCTCTCCACTCTCCTCATCACTGGATTCAGGTCCCTGAGCAGGTTGTGGCCTTGGTTCCTCACCGTCGTCCAGGAGCAGGGGGACCCCCTTGTGGATCGCCAGGTTGTGTAGCATACAGCATGCCACAACGATCTTGCACACCTTCCCAGGCGAGTATGCAAGTGCGCCTCCAGTCCTGTCAAGGCACCGGAACCTTGCCTTCAGCAGCCCAAAAGTACGTTCAATAACCCGTCGTGTCCTGCCATGGGCCTCATTGTAGCGGATCTCTGCTGGTGTCTGGGGATTACGGAGTGGGCTCAACAGCCATGGCCTACTGGGATAAGCAGAGTCCCCTGTGAATAAAAAACACACATTGCAATGTTGTACGGCCACAGTAAAGGCAGTGACACACAGCACGTGATAGCAGTTGTGTAACTCACCCACAATCCAGGCACGTTCGGGATGCAGATTCTCCATCATCCGTGGCACCATGCTGTTCCTCATGATGAAAGAGTCATGTGCCGAACCGGGATACTTGGCACACACATGTGAAATTGTCATGTCTGCAAGGCACACCACCTGCACATTCATGGAGTGGTAGTGTTTCCGGTTTCGAAAAATGTGCTCCGTCGCCTCCGGTGCCACCAGAGCCACATGGGTGCAATCGATCGCACCGACTACATGTGGGATGTGCCCAAGTGGATAGAAGTCCCCCTTAACGGCAGCCAATTCACGTCCCCGGGGGAAATGGATGTAGCGATTCCGATAGATCATCATGGCCTCGAGTACATCCCTCAGCACCATGCTGAACATGGGCTGCGACATTCCCCCAGCGTTAGCCACGGTCTCCTGGAAGGAACCAGTCGCAAAGAAGTGTAGTGCTGCCATTACCTTGTGGGCGGGTGTGAATGCCGTAGGATAGTGACGGCGAGGCTGCAGGTGGGGCTCCAATAGATCACACAAGATCTTCAATGTCGGTCTGTCCAACCGGAATTTCCTGATGATTGCCTCATTCTCCATGTCCTCAAGCACAATCACCTGACGTAGGAGATTTGGCCTCCTCCTAGTTTAGGATTAAAAACAATAGGTCAATGACAAGCATCATGAGATGGCCATAGCACAAGCATCAATGATGTAATGGGTAAAAAACAATGGCCAGAAAGATGCATGGCACATCTGGTTACATGGCTGCCCAATAGCTACACACAGAGGGCAGGCCTCTCCAGTGACAATACCCAAGTGACAATAATGTGGATACAATGATTGAACTAGTGACATGCGCAGACACGGAGCTACAAGAGCCACAAATCTAATGTGACTTAACATGTCTGTCATACCCATCTGCCGTACCTGCCAGACCTCAATGCATCATGTACATTGTGGAAGCATTCATCAACACAATGATCACAATAGCAGGGACACTTCTGGTTGTGTGCATGATCAGTTCTGAATGCACAAGTCAGGTACGATACAATGCAGTGCCCCCAGCCCGGTCAAGGTCTGCACTGACCAACAACACATTAAACCTCACTACATATATGAAGAGCATGACGTCTGGCAATCATCACCCATCAAAAGCCTTACTAAAATGGCACAAACACATGCTAAAGTGGCTCAGACTGAACGTGCGTCCTCCTGTGGATGCAATGGCTCTGTGGCATCGTGTGTACAATGATGTGCCCTACACCATGTAGCTGCATGGCACTTATACATTGTCCATGATTGACATACACAGCAATGTGTACGAAAATGCCATAACCTAGCGCCAGTCCCCGGCGGTGTGACCCCAGCACCACCATCTACCCAGCCAAGGTAGCCATTGGTACATGGACTGGTGTCCATGCCGCTGGCTAGGCTCCGCCGCATCAGTCGCGGTACCTACCGCCGGTCCCCAGCGGAGCGTCACCGCCGTGGAGCATTGCATACAGCCAATGGCATGGGTGTTCTATGTGGCATGATGCAGATTTTAAAAATGCGGAAGGGGCGCGCCGCCGCCGCGGAGGCGGTCATTGGATGCTTTTGAATGATGCACCATCGCGGTAGCGCACCCCGGACACCCGCGGTGCGTCACCGCCATGGTGCATTGCATACAGCCAATGGCATGGGTGTTTCATGTGGCATGATGCAGATTTAAATGATGCGGAAGCGGCGCGCCGCCGCCGCGGAGGCGGTCATTGGATGCTTTTGAATGATGCACCATCGCGGTAGCGCACCCCGTACACCCGCGGTGCGTCACCGCCATGGTGCATTGCATACAGCCAATGGCATGGGTGTTTCATGTGGCATGATGCAGATTTAAATGATGCGGAAGCGGCGCGCCGCCGCCGCGGAGGCGGTCATTGGATGCTTTTGAATGATGCACCATCGCGGTAGCGCACCCCGGACACCCGCGGTGCGTCACCGCCATGGTGCATTGCATACAGCCAATGGCATGGGTGTTTCATGTGGCATGATGCAGATTTAAATGATGCGGAAGCGGCGCGCCGCCGCCGCGGAGGCGGTCATTGGATGCTTTTGAATAAGGCTGACCCAGACAACCAATTGTAGCACCTTATCAGCTTCCTGACGACCCCATGGGCCTATAAATCTGTGGGAGTGAGCCACACATTCCCACTGCTCACAGAGCCTGCTGCCTGAGACCCTCTCCTGCTGCTCACAGAGCCTGCTGCCTGAGACCCTCTCCTGCTGCTCACAGAGCCTGCTGCCTGGGACCCTCTCCTGCTGCTGGCTGGGACCCTCTCCTGCTGCTGCCTGGGACCCTCTCCTGCTGCTGCCTGGGACCCTGTCCTGCTGCTGCCTGGGACCCTCTCCTGCTGCTGCCTGGGACCCTCTCCTGCTGCTGCCTGGGACCCTCTCCTGCTGCTGCCTGGGACACCTCAGAACTCACTTCCGCCACAGGTCTGCCATATCCACAGGGATGTCAAGAACAGATAAGATCCGTGCCAGTCCATTCACGAGTGAGGAGCTGGATGTCCTTGTGAACGAGGTGCTGGCACAGTACCCACGGCTGTTTGGTGGCCCCAATGTCGTGGTAAGTCACCATGTAGGGAGCAGTAGGGCAGGGTGGTGTCAGACGTGTATTCATGATGCTGCAGTATGTTATTTTGGATGTGGGGTGCAGACAAACACTGACAGACAAGATGTTTCCAGGTGGTGGGAGTGTGTGTTTTGCATTATGACTCTGTCCTAGGCCTATACTTGTATGTGTGAGTGGGATGTGCTACTATTTTGGGGCAGACATGACCAACGGTTGTTTGCCTTGTAGCTGGTTGGCCAGTGTCCGCTTGTGATGTAATTTCAGGGTGCCCCTGTAGTCATAGTCAGTGTGCCCCACAGAGTAGGTTCAGTGGCTGCCCTTCCAAAGTTTGTCCATCAGCCAACTTACATGCTACAGGTGCTGCACACTGATTAGTGGATATGCCACATCAATGCCCTGTACAATTTCTGATTGACACAGTGCTGTCGATGCATTTGTGTTTAATCATCATTCTTCAGTGGGATAATCATGGAGAGTACGTGGCTCAATGTGTGCATGCATTCACTAATGTTTATGCCATGCAGAGTGGCCTTGTGAGGGTACCCCCAGTTCCGGAGGGAGGGAGGTCACTGTGTATCCAGATTCAGTGTCTGGCTGCTGTACTGATAGATGCTGACATATGACAATGTGTAAATGTTCATTAGTCCTTCTTTACTCTCATACCTGCAGCTCAAAGTACACCAACGTAAGGCTGTCTGGAGGGCCATAGCAGCAAAGGTGCGAGCCCTGGGGGTATCAAACAGACGACACACACACTGTCACAAGAGGTGGGACGACATCAGCCGGCTGGCTAAGCAAGTGGCAGAGATGAACTTGGGGATGGTACCACGCACAGGGCGTGTGGCACGCCGCACCATGACTCCGCTGATGGGACGCATACTGGCAGTGACCTATCCAGACCTGGATGCACGTCTGAAGGGGCTTCAGCAGCAAGACAGAGATGGTGAGTATCCGGGGAGGGAGAGTTTGTCTGGGAGTGGATGCATGTGTAGAGTGCCTGTGTCTGCGGTGACACATGTGATGTGCGTGTGCTGCCATGCTGTGATATGTGATGTGAGTGGCAACTGTGATGTGTGTCTGTATGAGGCATTGGCCCACCATGGCCTTACTCTGCAGCTCCTGGCTGCAGTTTTCAGTCCTTGACATATATTTTGTTGTCCACATGGTCACTCTTCTTTGTGATGGTGGGTGGAGTCCCTATTATGTCGTACAGCTGTGTCCACTTAATGAGTGTTACACCATGTCAGTCTACTTTGCATGCACCTGCATGGTAGTGGCCCACACATCCGACAACAATGTGAACCCACATTGGCACATGGTGATTGTAATGGCCTATTTGACAATGTGGCATGTGTAGACAAAACAGGTGTGTGTATTCCCCTCTGGATCCCTTTATGCTCTGTAAGTGGTGATGTTAGTTCTGGCTACATCATGTCCATGGGGCAGGTCCATGTGGGCTGGGGGAACACCATCCATGGGCAGGGTGTAGTGCTGGGTGTCATCGACATTGGTCCACTCCTGCCTGTTTTTCCGCATGACAGGCACAGTTGTGGTCTAAATGGTGTGTAGCTGCACAATGATTTGAGGGTGTGGTGGTTACCATGTAGCTCTAGGCCTCTCATGTGCTGCATTGCTCTGATATCGTGTGACCAGACAATGACACTTATACAACCATGTTTCTGTCGCTAATGCAGATTCGCAAGACACCACGGCGGAACATGATCCTGAAAGTGGTGGCGAGACCAGCACGACAGCGGCAGCAGAGCAGGGTGAGACGGAGCAAAGTGACACTGACCACACCAGCGCTGATGAGGGTGACAGGAGTATGCATGAGGAATCTGTGGCTGAGACACAGAGTACCACTTCATCTGATGGCAGGGGGGATGAGTCCCTGTTAGCAGCCACAGGGGATGGGGACTCTGCTGCTGCATCTGACTACCAACGGCCACTGCCCACCCTCCCATCCACTTCCTCTGGGGCTGGCCGTATCCGTGTCACTAAGAGGGGACGTGTGACATTCACACATGGCACCGCAGCACCTGCACTTGTCCCCCCTGCTGCCCTCAGTGCAGAGTGCGTAGAGCTCCTGCGGCAACTTTGCGTGGGCCAGACCGCCCTGCTGAATGCCTTCAGTGCACACGATAACAAATTAGGGCAGGTTCTGGCATTCATGGAGGGCATACACTCTGACGTGGGTGGCCTACATCGTACACTCCTGTCATTGTCAGGTACAGTGACGTCTGCCCTCCAACAAGCACATGCCCCCTTTGCAGCTCAGGTGCCTGTGACGTCCACCCAGTCAGTGGCCACATCAGATGACAGTGAGCACTTGGGACATACATCAAGTAAACGTTACAACACTAGGAGCACAGCTCAGACCCAAAGCAAACAATCCCGTCCACAGACTCCATCCCCAAAGAAGGGCAGGGACCCCCCAATATGCACAGACAAGGTGAAGTCACAGAAGAGCAAGGCCAGAAGAGCATTGTGTCAGACATCAGGCTCACATGCTGCTGAGCCATCACCAGAAATTGACTCTGCTATGCCCACAGAGGATGTGTGGGATGTCATGACTACACCTGGGGAGAACACAGGGACACACCCACCTACCACATCAACACCAGAACAAAGTACATCGAGGCAGGTGGAGGGAAGCCCTGTTGTGACCAGCCCAGTCATTGTGGCAGTGGAGACCCCTGTCGTGACCAACCCAGTCATTGTGGCAAAGAAGGGCAGTGTAGTGGCCATCCCTGGCAAGAAGGGACAGGAGGGCAGTGTAGACACCACCCCTGGGGTAAGTGGGAAGGTGGTCACTGTGGGGGGTACACCTTCCAGGGAGGGTAAAGTGGTCCGGAGGCGTAGCCAGCCCAAGCGTACTGCAGGATCAAGCACTTCTCCAGAGGGAGTGGCAGTGTCTGCCCCTGATGTGGAACAGTTGGGGGGGGTGCAGGTGTTGTCAACGCCACTTCCCATCAACCCCATGACAGGGAAGCAAATTCATATTCCAAAGAAGTGGAAGGGCACCCCTCCTACCTCTCCCACCCACACTGTGTCAAGGGCGTGCATGACTCCACCTCCACGTGCCACGGTGCCACCTGGTCCGCACAGCCCTCCACCTTGCAGGCCCTCTGTTATAGCCACATCACATGTCCCTCTGTCACACCAGTCAAGTGGACCTGCATTCCCTGACACACAGCCAGGTTCCACTCCACATGACAGCCAGGAGTGAGTTGTCAACACCCTCAGACGCCTGTGCCACACATAGGTGTGCTACAGTACACCATTGTTAGCGATGTGGGTGTGTTCCTGGGCCTGTTGCTCTGATGTGCTGTACCCTGCCAAGGACTCTGGGCCTGTTGCTCTGATGTGCTCTCCCCTGCCAAGGACTCTGGGCCTGTTGCTCTGATGTGCTGTACCCTGCCAAGGACTCTGGGCCTGTTGCTCTGATGTGCTCTCCCCTGCCAAGGACTCTGGGCCTGTTGCTCTGATGTGCTGTACCCTGCCAAGGACTCTGGGCCTGTTGCTCTGATGTGCTCTCCCCTGCCAAGGACTCTGGGCCTGTTGCTCTGATGTGCTCTCCCCTGCCAAGGACTCTGGGCCTGTTGCTCTGATGTGCTCTCCCCTGCCAAGGACTCTGGGCCTGTTGCTCTGATGTGCTCTCCCCTGCCCTGCCAAGGACTCTGGGACTGTTGCTCTGATGTGCTCTCCCCTGCCCTGCCAAGGACTCTGGGCCTGTTGCTCTGATGTGCTGTACCCTGCCAAGGACTCTGGGCCTGTTGCTCTGATGTGCTCTCCCCTGCCAAGGACTCTGGGCCTGTTGCTCTGATGTGCTCTCCCCTGCCCTGCCAAGGACTTTGCACTCCCCGATTGTGATTCACCAGTGCATGGTGTATGGCATTTGAACATGATTTTGAGACTTGCTGGTGTCTGAGTATGTTGTATAGCTACATCTGTGCAATATGTGAATAAATACAGTACATTATGGTGTGTTTTCTCTGTCTCCTTACTGATTAAAGTCATTTTCTGGTTTGACTGAGTTTCATGGTCTATTTTGTACATCACCATTGCAAGGTTCTATGTGGCCATATGATTTTTAAACAGGGGGACAGGTTCTTCAGTCCATTGTGGCCCTGCTGATGTAGTACTCTGTGATGGTTATTTGGCAGGCCATGCAGTTTTCGTGTGGGTGAATTGCTATTGCTGCATACACTGTTCACAGGTCACCTTGGGGGACACTGGCAGCACAGGGTGTGCAGCTGTGCTGTGGTGTAGTCGATGTTTATGATGTGATGAGGTGTGTGTTTTCCTTTCTGTGTGCCCAGGCGTGTATGTGTATTGTCGTCTTGTGTTGGCCCTTGGTCCTGGTGGCATGGCTTACATGGCATGTGTGGTGTTGGGTGTGGCAGAGGTGTGCAGTGTGAAGGGTGTTAGTTTGTAGTATATGTATGTGTGCCCATGTATGGTATGAGACACACATGTGTCAGGCAGGAGTTGTATGCCTGTTGTATGTTTTGTCTTGCCCTGTGTGGATGTTTGTATACAATTGTGTGGGCTGTGGGGAGTGCACTGGTGTTGTGTGTCCGTTGTCAGGCAATCCTGATGTGCCTTTGTCCCTGGTTGTGTGTCGCAGTGTGTGTGTATTGTGCTTGTTGTTACAGTGCTTGTTGATGTGCATGGGGGTGCACGCGATAGGCACCTGGCCTGTGACTACTTCGGGTGGTGTGCAGTGTTGGTCGGGGTGGTGTGTCGCTGTGATGTTAGGAAAGTGTCCATGCCTTGGTGTTGCCCTGCCTTCTGCATAGTGCGCATGTGTTGACCGCGGCGGTGACGTGTCCGTGACCGTGACGTTGCTGCAGGATGGCCGACGTTGTGTGTTCAGGGTCAGTTTTCAGTTTTTGGGTAAAGGGGTATTTTTAGGGTTCAGGGTCAGTTTTTAGTTTTTGGGTAAATGGGCATTGTTAGGGTTCAGGGTCAGTTTTCAGTTATTGGGTAAAGGGATATTTTAAGGGTTCAGGGTCAGTTTTTAGTTTTTGGGTAAAGGGGTATATTGAGGGGTCAGTGTTCAGTTTTTGGGTAAAGTGATATTTTTAGGGTTCTGGGTCAGTTTTCAGTTTTTGGGTAAAGGGGTATTTATAGGGTTCAGGGTCAGTTTTTAGTTTTTGGGTTAAGGGGTATTTTAAGGGTTCAGGGTCAGTTTTGTGTTTTTGGCTAAAGGGGTATTTTTAGGGTTCAGGCCAGGTTAGTTTTGGGTTTTTGGGTTACGGGTACAGGGTAAAAATGACATTAAATTACATCTAAATTATATTAAATAATTTTTATTACATTTAATTACATTAAATTAAATTAAATTTTATTAATTTCAATTACATGAGTTGTAATGGTTTTTGCCTTCAAAATATTTTGTTGTAAAGGTATGCGTTGTAAAAGTATGTGTTGTAACGTAATACATCTATTATAATTGGTCAGTGTCCAGCACCTTCCCTGATATTTGTCTGACTGGAGTGGGAATAGTAAATTATAATTGGTCAGTGTTCAACACCTTCCCTGATATTTGTCTGACTGGACTAGGAATAGTAAAATATAATTGGTCAGTGTTCAGCACCCTCACAGAAAAATTTACATGACTGTGTTAGAATCTTAGGAAAATAAGTACACATGGATGTTTTTAAAAGTTTTATTGTCAATTTGTTTTTATAACATGTACAGTACAATAGTCAAAACAATTAATATTCTATATAAGTATTTAGGAAAAAAGGATGTGTTCATTTACATTTATTGTCATTTTTAAATGTACATTTTTTAAACATATCTTTTGTACTGTATTTATACAAAACATAATAATTTGTAACATATTTATATTTGGGTGACAAATTTTAATATTGAGAACAAATTATAATCATTTTAATTCACAGACTGTTTATTATTTATTTAATAATGTTAATATATTATATATTAATATTATTAAATATACATTTTTGATATAGAGATTATTATTTAAAAAAACAATAGTAATTATATGTTTTAAAGATATTATACAAAAAACATTGTAAAATACTTTGATAGATATTACATAGAATTTTTAATAACAAATAAACATTTTTTAATTCTTGTTATATATATATACAAATATTTAGGAGAAAAACATTATTCCAAATACTATATGAAATATTAAAACAATGACTTAGTTGGATATAATGTTTAAAAATATATGTTTTTAATTTACATACATTGTTGGGATAATTAATAATAATAATTAATATATTATATTAATTATTATAATTAATTTACAATTTAACAATAGTTATAACATTTGTTACAAAATAAATATATACATTCTGAAAATAGTACATCAATTTTAGAGTTGTCATAGTATTTATTTCCAATGATGTATTTCAATTATATTATTAATATAAATAAATAACAATATTTATTTATACTATTAATTTACAAATGAAATAAATTGCTACATTTACTTAAATATAGGAAAAAAAATGTATAATATTTTTCATTCAACATTAAACATTTAAAAGATATGTATTTAGTTTATATTTTTTAAAGAATATTAATATTAAATAATATTCTATAAATATTATTTAATATTAATTATAAACGGATATCTAAACTAAATAAATGGTCATTAGTGTTACACATTTTTATTAGAAATTATAAGTTGGTGTATGTATTTTATTTCTTATTAGAACATTGTATTTATTATTTTTACCTTTCAAATATACTTTAAGGGGACTACTTTTTGACCGCGTAAGGTTATTTTGCTTCATTCAGGACTGGAGAAGAGCACGGTTGGAAGCTGCTTCGCATTGAGAAAGGTAAGGGGAATTTTAACTAATATTTCGGAGAGAGTAGTAGTGTTTGAGACTATATTCGACGTTTTTAGAGTTATTGTATGTATGTAGTTGTCGTTTTGGTATGTTTTACGTGAAACTTCGTATTTACCGAGGCGTCGTGTATGTTAGAGGCCTAGGGGTCCATTAGGATGTCGGGCGGTGGCACTACCGCAACGATGGCGGGGCGGAAAAACAGCTATTTCCGCCCGCAAGCAGTGGAATTCACGTCCGCCACATTAGGATATGTAAACACAGGTCATTTCCCGTCCGCCGCGGAGCGCCGCGCTCCGCCATCAAGGTGCGCCCGCCACTGCGGCGGCTGCAGCCAATCAAGACCCTCCGCCGCGGCCGATGACGTCCGCCCCGCTCGACAAATTAGGATGGGCCAAACAAGCAGGCGCACCGCAGCGGACACACAGCACAGCTCTAGCAGGCGGAAAGTCTACAGCGGAGCACGCACGACGAGATCCGACATGAACCCCATGGACCCAGCCCTCCACATGCATCCGGTCATGTACCTGCTGCAACACTATCGCCAGATGGGCCGCCGCGGACGCCGCCGCAGGTACGTCACTACACATATACACCACACAACACACATGCCGACACAGGTCCCAAGCACCACACTGGCATCCTGCTGGGGGGCACAACACATCCACATGGGCACCCACACATCACCCACCTCACAACAAGGCACCCCACGGCATCCGGAACACACAACGTCGGCCAACCTGCAGCAACGTCACGGTCACGGACACGTCACCGCCGCGGTCAACACATGCGCACAATGCAGAAGGCAGGGCAACACCAAGGCATGGACACATTCCAAACATCACAGCGACACACCACCCCGACCAACACTGCACACCACCCGAAGTAGTCACAGGCCAGGTGCCAATCCCGTGCACCCCCTTGCACATCAACAAGCACTGTAACAACAAGCACAATACACACACACTGCGACACACAACCAGGGACAAAGGCACAGCAGGATTGCCTGACAACGGACACACAACACCAGTGCACTCCCCACAGCCCACACAATTGTATACAAACATCCACACAGGGCAAGACAAAACATACAACAGGCATACAACTCCTGCCTGACACATGTGTGTCTCACACCATACAGGGGCACACATACATACACTACAAACTAACACCCTTCACACTGCACACCTCTGCCACACACATGCCATGTAAGCCATGCCACCAGGACCAAGGGCCAACACAAGACGACCATACACATACACGCCAGGGCACACAGAAAGGGAAACACACACCTCATCACATCATAAACATCTACTACACCACAGCACAGCTGCACACCCTGTGCTGCCAGTGTCCCCCAAGGTGACCTGTGAACAGTGTATGCAGCAATAGCAATTCACCCACACGAAAACTGCATGGCCTGCCAAATAACCATCACAGAGTACAACATCAGCAGGGCCACAATGGACTGAAGAACCTGTCCCCCTGTCTAAAAATCATATGGCCACATAGAACCTTGCAATGGTGATGTACAAAATAGACCATGGAACTCAGTCAAGAAAATGACTTTAATCAGTAAGGAGAGAGAGAAAACACACCATAATGTACTGTATTTATTCACATATTGCACAGATGTAGCTACACAACATAAGTAGACAACAGCAACTCTCAAAATCATGTGCAAATGCCATAGACTATGCACTGGTGAATCACAATCGGGAAGTGCAAAGTCCTTGGCAGGGCAGGGTACAGCACATCAGAGCAACAGGCCCAGAGTCCCTGGCAGGGGAGAGCACATCAGAGCAACAGGCCCAGAGTCCTTGGCAGGGGAGAGCACATCAGAGCAACAGGCCCAGAGTCCCTGGCAGGGGAGAGCACATCAGAGCAACAGGCCCAGAGTCCCTGGCAGGGGAGAGCACATCAGAGCAACAGGCCCAGAGTCCTTGGCAGGGGAGAGCACATCAGAGCAACAGGCCCAGAGTCCCTGGCAGGGGAGAGCACATCAGAGCAACAGGCCCAGAGTCCCTGGCAGGGGAGAGCACATCAGAGCAACAGGCCCAGTGTCCTTGGCAGGGCAGGGTACAGCACATCAGAGCAACAGGCCCAGTGTCCTTGGCAGGGGAGAGCACATCAGAGCAACAGGCCCAGTGTCCTTGGCAGGGGAGAGCACATCAGAGCAACAGGCCCAGTGTCCTTGGCAGGGGAGAGCACATCAGAGCAACAGGCCCAGTGTCCTTGGCAGGGGAGAGCACATCAGAGCAACAGGCCCAGGAACACACCCACATCGCTAACAATGGTGTACTGTAGCACACCTATGTGTGGCACAGGCGTCTGAGGGTGTTGACAACTCACTCCTGGCTGTCAGGTGGAGTGGAACCTGGCTGTGTGTCAGGGACTGCAGGTCGACTTGACTGGTGTGACAGAGGGACATGTGGTGTGGCTATAACAGAGGGCCTGCAAGGTGGAGGGCTGTGCGGACCAGGTGGCAACGTGGCACGTGGAGGTGGAGTCATGCACGCCCTTGACACAGTGTGGGTGGGAGAGGTTGGAGGGGTGCCCTTCCACTTCTTTGGAATATGAATTTGCTTCCCTGTCATGGGGTTGATGGGAAGTGGCGTTGACACCACCTGCACACCCCCCAACTGTTCCACTTCAGGGGCAGAGACTGCCACTCCCTCTGGAGAAGTGCTTGATCCTGCAGTACGCTTGTGCTGGCTACGCCTCCGGACCACTTTAGCCTCTCTGGAAGGTGTACCCCCCACAGTGACCACCTTCCCACTTACCCCAGGGATGGCCACTACACTGCCCTCCTGTCCCTTCTTGCCAGGGATGGCCACTACACTGCCCTCCTGTCCCTTCTTGCCAGGGATGGCCACTACACTGCCCTCCTGTCCCTTCTTGCCAGGGATGGCCACTACACTGCCCTCCTGTCCCTTCTTGCCAGGGATGGCCACTACACTGCCCTTCTTTGCCACAATGACTGGGCTGGTCACAACAGGGCTTCCCTCCACCTGCCTCGATGTACTTTGTTCTGGGGTTGATGTGGTAGGTGGGTGTGTCCCTGTGTTCACCCCAGGTGTAGTCATGACATCCCACACATCCTCTGTGGGCATAGCAGAGTCAATATCTGGTGATGGCTCAGCAGCATGTGAGCCTGATGTCTGACACAATGTTCTTCTGGCCTTGCTCTTCTGTGACTTCACCTTGTCTGTGCATATTGGGGGGTCCCTGCCCTTCTTTGGGGATGGAGTCTGTGGACGGGATTGTTTGCTTTGGGTCTGAGCTGTGCTCCTAGTGTTGTAACGTTTACTTGATGTATGTCCCAAGTGCTCACTGTCATCTGATGTGGCCACTGACTGGGTGGACGTCACAGGCACCTGAGCTGCAAAGGGGGCATGTTGGAGGGCTGACGTCACTGTACCTGACAATGACAGGAGTTTACGATGTAGGCCACCCACGTCAGAGTGTATGCCCTCCATGAATGCCAGAACCTGCCCTATTTTGTAATCGTGGGCACCGAAGGCATTCAGCAGGGCGGTCTGGCCCACGCAAAGTTGCCGCAGGAGCTCTACGCACTCTGCACTGAGGGCAGCAGGGGGGACAGGTGCAGGTGCTGCGGTGCCATGTGTGAATGTCACACGTCCCCTCTTAGTGACACGGATATGGCCAGCCCCAGAGGAAGTGGATGGGAGGCTGGGCAGTGGCCGTTGGTAGTCAGATGCAGCAGCAGAGTCCCCATCCCCTGTGGCTGCTAACAGGGACTCATCCCCCCTGCCATCAGATGAAGTGGTACTCTGTGTCTCAGCCACAGATTCCTCATGCATACTCCTGTCACCCTCAGTAGCGCTGGTGTGGTCAGTGTCACTTTGCTCCGTCTCACCCTGCTCTGCTGCCGCTGTCGTGCTGGTCTCCCCACCACTTTCAGGATCATGTTCCGCCGTGGTGTCTTCCGAATCTGCATTAGTGACAGAAACATGGTTGTATAAGTGTCATAGTCTGGTCACATGATATCAGAGCAATGCAGCACATGAGAGGCCTAGAGCTACATGGTAACCACCACACCCTCAAATCATTGTGCTGCTACACACCAGTTACACCACAACTGTGCCTGTCATGCGGACAAACAGGCAGGAGTGGACCAATGTCGATGACACACAGCACTACACCCTGCCCATGGATGGTGTTCCCCTAGCCCACATGGACCTGCCCCACGGACATGATGTAGCCACAACTAACATCACCACTTCCAGAGCCTAAAGGGATCCAGAGGGGAATACACACACCTGTTTTGTCTACACATGCCACATTGTCAAATAGGCCATTACAATCACCATGTGCCAATGTGGGTTCACATTGTTGTCAGATGTGTGGGCCACTACCATGCAGGTGCATGCAAAGTAGACTGACATGGTGTAACACTCATTAAGTGGACACAGCTGTACAGCATAATAGGGACTACACCCACCATCACAAAGAAGAGTGACCATGTGGACAACAAAATATATGTCAAGGACTGAAAACTGCAGCCAGGAGCTGCAGAGTAAGGCCATGGTGGGCCAATGCCTCATACAGACACACATCACAGTTGCCACTCACATCACATATCACAGCATGGCAGCACACGCACATCACATGTGTCACCGCAGACACAGGCACTCTACACATGCATCCACTCCCAGACAAACTCTCCCTCCCCGGATACTCACCATCGCTGTCTTGCTGCTGAAGCCCCTTCAGACGTGCATCCAGGTCTGGATAGGTCACTGCCAGTATGCGTGCCATCAGCGGAGTCATGGTGCGGCGTGCCACACGCCCTGTGCGTGGTACCATCCCCAACTTCATCTCTGCCACTTGCTTAGCCAGCCGGCTGATGTCGTCCCACCTCTTGTGACAGTGTGTGTGTTGTCTGTTTGATACCCCCAGGGCTCGCACCTTTGCTGCTATGGCCCTCCAGACAGCCTTACGTTGGTGTACTTTGAGCTGCAGGTATGAGAGTAAAGAAGGACTAATGAACATTTACACATTGTCATATGTCAGCATCTATCAGTACAGCAGCCAGACACTGAATCTGGACGCACAGTGACCCCCCTCCCTCCAGAACTGGGGGTACCCTCACAAGGCCACTCTGCATGGCATAAACATTAGTGAATGCATGCACACATTGAGCTTCGTAGTCTCCATGATTATCACACTGAAGAATGATGATTCAACACAAATGCATCGACAGCACTGTGTAAATCATAAATTGTACAGGGCATTGATGTGGCATATCCACTAATCAGTGTGCAGCAACTGTAGCATGTAAGTTGGCTGATGGACAAACTTTGGAAGGGCAGCCACTGAACCTACTCTGTGGGGCACACTGACTATGACTACAGGGGCACCCTGAAATTACATCACAAGCGGACACTGTCCAACCAGCTACAAGGCAAACAACCGTTGGTCATGTCTGCCCCAAAAAGTAGCACATCCCACTCACACATACAAGTATTGGCCTAGGACAGAGTCATAATGCAAAACACACACTCCCACCACCAGCAAACATCTTGTCTGTCAGTGTTTGTCAGCACCACACATCCAAAATAACATACAGCTGCATCATGAATACACGTCTGACACCACCCTGCCCTACTGCTCCCTACATGGTGACTTACCACGACATTGGGGCCACCAAACAGCCGTGGGTACTGTGCCAGCACCTCGTTCACAAGGACATCCAGCTCCTCACTCGTGAATGGACTGGCACGGATCTTATCTGTTCTTGACATCCCTGTGGATATGGCAGACCTGTGGCGGAAGTGAGTTGTGAGGTGTCCCAGGCAGCAGGCTCTGTGTGCAGCAGGAGAGGGTCCCAGGCAGCAGCAGGAGAGGGTCCCAGGCAGCAGGCTCTGTGTGCAGCAGGAGAGGGTCCCAGACAGCAGCAGGAGAGGGTCCCAGGCAGCAGCAGGAGAGGGTCCCAGGCAGCAGGCTCTGTGTGCAGCAGGAGAGGGTCCCAGGCAGCAGCAGGAGAGGGTCCCAGGCAGCAGGCTCTGTGTGCAGCAGGAGAGGGTCCCAGGCAGCAGCAGGAGAGGGTCCCAGGCAGCAGGCTCTGTGTGCAGCAGGAGAGGGTCCCAGGCAGCAGCAGGAGAGGGTCCCAGGCAGCAGGCTCTGTGTGCAGCAGGAGAGGGTCCCAGACAGCAGCAGGAGAGGGTCCCAGGCAGCAGCAGGAGAGGGTCCCAGGCAGCAGGCTTTGTGAGCAGTGGGAATGTGTGGCTCACTCCCACAGATTTATAGGCCCATGGGGTCGTTAGGAAGCTGATAAGGTGCTACAATTGGTTGTCTGGGTCAGCCTTATTCAAAAGCATCCAATGACCGGCTCCGCGGCGGCGGGGCGCCGCTTCCGCATTATTCAAATCTGCATCATGCCACATTGAACACCCATGCCATTGGCTGTATGCAATGCACCATGGCGGTGACGCACCGCGGGTGTCCGGGGTGCGCTACCGCGATGGTGCATCATTCAAAAGCATCCAATGACCGGCTCCGCGGCGGCGGCGCGCCGCTTCCGCATTATTCAAATCTGCATCATGCCACATTGAACACCCATGCCATTGGCTGTATGCAATGCACCATGGCGGTGACGCACCGCGGGTGTCCGGGGTGCGCTACCGCGATGGTGCATCATTCAAAAGCATCCAATGACCGGCTCCGCGGCGGCGGCGCGCCGCTTCCGCATTATTCAAATCTGCATCATGCCACATTGAACACCCATGCCATTGGCTGTATGCAATGCACCATGGCGGTGACGCTCCGCCGGGGACCGGCGGTAGGTACCGCGACTGATGCGGCGGAGCCTAGCCAGCGGCATGGACACCAGTCCATGTGCCAATGGGTACCATGGCTGGGTAGATGGTGGTGCTGGGGTCACACCGCCGGGGACCGGCGGTAGGTACCGCGACTGATGCGGCGGAGCCTAGCCAGCGGCATGGACACCAGTCCATGTGCCAATGGGTACCATGGCTGGGTAGATGGTGGTGCTGGGGTCACACCGCCGGGGACCGGCGGTAGGTACCGCGACTGATGCGGCGGAGCCTAGCCAGCGGCATGGACACCAGTCCATGTGCCAATGGCTACCTTGGCTGGGTAGATGGTGGTGCTGGGGTCACACCGCCAGGGACTGGCGCTAGGTTCTGGCATTTTCGTACACATTGCTGTGTATGTCAATCATGGACAATGTATAAGTGCCATGCAGCTACATGGTGTAGGGCACATCATTGTACACACGATGCCACAGAGCCATTGCATCCACAGGAGGACGCACGTTCAGTCTGAGCCACTTTAGCATGTGTTTGTGCCATTTTAGTAAGGCTTTTGATGGGTGCTGATAATTGTCAGACGTCAGGTGCTCTACATAGATGTAGTGAGGTTTAATGTGTTGTTGGTCAGTGCAGACCTTGACCAGGCTGGTGGCACTGCATTGTATCGTACCTGACTTGTGCATTCAGAACTGATCATGCACACAACCAGATGTGTCCCTGCTATTGTGATCATTGTGTTGATGAATGCTTCCACAATGTACATGATGCATTGAGGTCTGGCAGGTACGGCAGATGGGTATGACAGACATGTTAAGTCACATTAGATTTGTGGCTCTTGTAGCTCCATGTCTGCGCATGTCACTCGTTTAATCATTGTATCCACATTATTGTCACTTGGGTATTGTCACTGGAGAGGCCTGCCCTCTGTGTGTAGCTATTGGGCAGCCATGTAACCAGATGTGCCATGCAGCTTTCTGGCCATTGTTTTTTACCCATTACATTATTGATGTTTTGTGCTATGGCCATCTCATGATGCTTGTCATTGACCTATTGTTTTTAATCCTAAACTAGGAGGAGGCCAAATCTCCTACGTCAGGTGATTGTGCTTGAGGACATGGAGAATGAGGCAATCATCAGGAAATTCCGGTTGGACAGACCGACATTGAAGATCTTGTGTGATCTATTGGAGCCCCACCTGCAGCCTCGCCGTCACTATCCTACGGCATTCACACCCGCCCACAAGGTAATGGCAGCACTACACTTCTTTGCGACTGGTTCCTTCCAGGAGACCGTGGCTAACGCTGGGGGAATGTCGCAGCCCATGTTCAGCATGGTGCTGAGGGATGTACTCGAGGCCATGATGATCTATCGGAATCGCTACATCCATTTCCCCCGGGGACGTGAATTGGCTGCCGTTAAGGGGGACTTCTATCCACTTGGGCACATCCCACATGTAGTCGGTGCGATAGATTGCACCCATGTGGCTCTGGTGGCACCGCAGGCGACGGAGCACATTTTTCGAAACCGGAAACACTACCACTCCATGAATGTGCAGGTGGTGTGCCTTGCAGACATGACAATTTCACATGTGTGTGCTAAGTATCCCGGTTCGGCACATGACTCTTTCATCATGAGGAACAGCATGGTGCCACGGATGATGGAGAATCTGCATCCCGAACGTGCCTGGATTGTGGGTGAGTTACACAACTGCTATCGCGTGCTGTGTGTCACTGCCTTTACTGTGGCCGTACAACATTGCAATGTGTATTTTTTTTTCCACAGGGGACTCGGCTTATCCCAGTAGGCCATGGCTGTTGAGCCCACTCCGTAATCCCCAGACACCTGCAGAGATCCGCTACAATGAGGCCCATGGCAGGACACGACGGGTAATTGAACGTACTTTTGGGCTGCTGAAGGCAAGGTTCCGGTGCCTTGACAGGACTGGAGGCGCACTTGCATACTCGCCTGGGAAGGTGTGCAAGATCGTTGTGGCATGCTGTATGCTACACAACCTGGCCATCCACAAGGGGGTCCCCCTGCTCCTGGATGACGGTGAGGAACCAAGGCCACAACCTTCTCAGGGACCTGAATCCAGTGATGAGGAGAGTGGAGAGGAGGAAGGAGTTGACCAACGGCAGCAGCTAATCCAACGCTACTTCACTTGAGGTGTGTGACGAGTTACAACGTCTACATAGTCTAGTGTCTTAGCTTATGTTGTGAATGGTTATGCGCAGATGTTCCCAATAGCCACATGTTCTGTCACCTATGTATGGGATTGTTGGAATGGACGTTACGTCCGGAGATGTATTATGGACGGCATTACAGCATTTCAGATAGACACTGTGTAGGGTACCTGTGATAATTAGGATATTTGTGGATCAGTGATCTGTGTGTGTTGCCACGATGAGACCAGTGACTGTAGTTCTGTTGTGTCTCCCTAGGTTCTCCAGCGTGTTCCTGCCCTGCATACTGTACATCATGTTTACATATCATGGACATAATCATCATTGTAAATTATGCACTAAAGAATTCACTACACAAAATCTGGATTGTAAGGTATTTTATTTACGGGGTGGACATGTGAATTGTGCGTGAATATTTACAGGAAGGTGGGGAATGAGCAGTGAGTTGACAGTCATGGTCGCTGAGATGCAAGAGTAGACACCACATGAATGTGGTGACCCAGTCCAACAGACAGGTGCCATTGCCAAGGCAATGTGGGGAAAGATAGTCCAAAAGAGTCAATGCAGTTGGGGAGAGGGTTGTCTTCAAGGCTGGCTCCGTGACTGGCGTGTGGCAGGTGCTTGGCTTCCAGAGACTCCCAGGCTCTTCTTTGGACGCCCCCTAGATCTTTTTGGCGGTGGGGGGCCTGCTGAATGGCCAGCGGCGTCAGAGGACTCGCCCCTCTCTGTTGGCGCAGGGGAGGATGGTGGACTGTCATCCTGCTGCACAACAGGAGGGGATGGCGGTGATGGTTGGGACACAGGCCTGTCCCGCTGCAACGCCACTTGCTGGCCCATGAGGTCCACCATCTGTCCCATGTGGTTATTGATGGACCTCATCAGCAGGATGAGCTCCCTGAAAAATTCGTCCGACCGGCCACTTTGTCCCTGGACCTCTTGATAGGCATCCACAACTCTGGTGAAGTGGTCCAGGGATGGTGTCCACTCCGCCCGAGGTCTGGTGTTGGCCCTGGCCCTCCCACCTGCTCTGCTGCCACGAACCTCTTCCCTCGCCACTGGTGCGCCACGCACTGGCTCCCTGCCCTCCACAGTTGTTGGTGTGGGCTGGTCATCCCTAGGGACAGGGAGGGTGCTGCAGGTGGTACTGGTGGTCGTGGTGGTGTTGGTGGCAGTGGCTGCGGTGGTGGTTGCGGTGGAGGCAGAGGCTGTGACAGCAGGGGTCTGCTGCGTTGTCGTTGCAGCAGAGGTGGTGGTGGGGAGGATGGGGGCCTGGGACCTCTGGGTGTGTGGAACACCGGATGGGCCGGCCTGGAGCTCATCGTCCATACTGTCCTGGGAGTCTGCATCTGTGAGTCCATGTGCCGGAGGTGGAGACTGGCTCTGCGGGTCGTTGGTGTTGTCCCCAGCAGTGAGTTCTTCATCACCTGTGGAGTAGATGGGGAGTGGTCAGTGTTTGTGTCATCTGTGTATCATCAGCTGTCTGTACACTAGTGCATTGTGCTGTCATCAGTTGTACAAATCATGGCAACATCGTGTTACATTACATAGTGGATAGTTAGATCATGGTGTCCTAAAGGTTGATTGTCTATGCATTTTGTACAATAGTAAATAGATTAATACACACACACTTCATGAAGATAAACGGTAGTTACATACCTGTAAGGTGAGCGTGCAGGGTATAATGGCTGACACTTGCTCCTGGGTGGGGGAGGCCTCCATGCTGCTGGGCTGTGGGACAGGGGGCATGCTGGGAGTAGTGGTACAGGCCTCACCCCCACAAACACCCTCCAAGTGAAGATGGCTACCTACCTGTAAGTTTGTTTGTTAAACTGTGCAATGGCTGACACTTGCTCCTGGGTGGGGGTAGCCTCCATGCTGCTGGGCTGTGGGACAGGGGGCATGCTGGGAGTAGTGGTACAGGCCTCACTCCCACAAACACCCTCCAAGTGAAGATGGCTACCTACCTGTAAGTTTGTTTGTTAAACTGTGCAATGGCTGACACTTGCTCCTGGGTGGGGGTAGCCTCCATGCTGCTGGGCTGTGGGACAGGGGGCATGCTGGGAGTAGTGGTACAGGCCTCACCCCCACAAACACCCTCCAAGTGAAGATGGCTACCTACCTGTAAGTTTGTTTGTTAAACTGTGCAATGGCTGACACTTGCTCCTGGGTGGGGGTAGCCTCCATGCTGCTGGGCTGTGGGACAGGGGGCATGCTGGGAGTAGTGGTACAGGCCTCACCCCCACAAACACCCTCCAAGTGAAGATGGCTACCTACCTGTAAGTTTGTTTGTTAAACTGTGCAATGGCTGACACTTGCTCCTGGGTGGGGGTAGCCTCCATGCTGCTGGGCTGTGGGACAGGGGGCATGCTGGGAGTAGTGGTACAGGCCTCACCCCCACAAACACCCTCCAAGTGCAGATGGCTACCTACCTGTAAGTTTGTTTGTTACACAGTGCAATGGCTGACACTTGCTCCTGGGTGGGGCAGGCCTCCATGATGCTGGGCTGTGGGACAGGGTCTATGGTGGGAGTTGTTGTACTGACATTCCGGCCCCATACAGGCCTCCTCAGCAGAATGGCTGGCTACATCTTGTTTAGGGATGGACAGTGTATTGGTGGTTGGGTATTGCAAGGAGGTAAAAGTCAATGTGGTTGTCTGTACTTACCAGCCTCCGCTCCCCCGGCTACTCCTGTGTAACTCTCAGGTAGCAGGATAGCAAGCACCTTCTCCTCCCATGGTGTGAATGTCTTCAGTGGGACGGGAGGGCCACTGCCAGTCACGTTTGCCAGAGTCCAGTTCTTGCTCCTCTTCTCCTTGACAACCCTCTTGAGATCATGCCACCGCTTCATGATCTCCTTCTTGGATCTTGGGGTGGCCCCAACTGCATTCACCCTTTGGACAATCCTTTCCCACATTTGTGTCATGGTGGCTAATGGTGTCTGTTGGACTAGGTTCCCAAATAGTTGTGGTTCTACTCTCACAATCTCGTTGACCATGACTGTCAACTCACTCTCTGTGAATTTGGGCATTTTTTGTGAGGTCATGGTGTGGGGGTGTTGAGGTGTTTGTGGGTGCAGGGGTGTGTGGGTGCAAGGGTGTGGTGATGAGGTGTGTTCTGTGCTGGGGGTTTGATTGTGATGGTGTGATGGTGGTGTTGATGGTGGTGGTGGGTGTTGTGTGCGATTTTGCCTCTCTCAGATGTGGTGTGTGGCCTTCTGTTCTGGGAAGATGCAAAGGATTGTGGTGAGTGGAGGGTGTGGATTTGTACTCAGCTGTGTGGGTGTGTCCAATTGGATAGTGGTTGTCAGGTGTGTAGTGGGTGTGGTTATGTAGTATTGTGTATATCTTTGCCATTTCTGTATCTGTGTGTGTGTGTTGTATGTATTTGTGGCTGGGCTACTTTGTTTATGCAGTATTTTGCATCGCTGCGGTGCTTTGACATCGACCGCGATGGATTTCGTGTTCGTCCGCTGCGGTGACTTTGCTGGTGCTTGTCCGTCATTTCTCCCATGCAATCCTGCCTTCGACCGCGGCGGTCGGTGCCTGCCGGTCCGCCCGCGCCACCCTCGGGGATATCGTAATTTCCTGTGCGGTGTCTCCGCTTTCCCTGTGGGCGGTGTTGTATTTCCAGCTGCTTTTCCGACCGCCGCGGTCGGAGTTTTGTCATCACCGCACACGTCGGGCGGTTTCATTTTCACCGCTACCGCCGCGGTCGGTCTCTAGTGGCGGTCGATCCTAATTTGTCTGCCGGTTGCACCGCCTCCATGGCGGGCGGTTGTTTCCCGCGTCCATGGCGGGCGGGGTGGTTTTCCGCCCGCTATCCTAATGGGGCCCTATATTTTATTACATATTGTAATAATATTTTTCCACATATTAAATTATATATATTGTGTTATAAAAAAATATTTATGTTATTTTCAGATATATTTTATGTGTATTTTTATCCTTATAAATTTTTTCAAATCAGTTATTTTCAGTATCAGTATATTGTCCTAAAATTAAATAGATTTAAGTATTTGTTACATATTTTAGGATAGTAATTCTGAAATTTTCTTTTTTTATTTTATGAGCAAACGTTAGTAGAAATTATTATTTGAAAAATGTATTAAAAAATATTATTTAATAATAAATTAATTAAATAATATTAGAAAAAATCTTCATAAATATTTAAAAATAATAAAATATTTTATAGTATTTGATAACAATATTAATACATATTTATAAATAATAAAATATTTTATAGTATTTGATAAAATTATTAATAAATATGTATAAATATTAAAATATTTTATATTATTTAATTAAAATAATAATAAATATTTATATTAATAAACATATTTTATAGTATTTGATGAAACTATTAATAAATAGTTATAAATATTAATGTTTTTAAAATTTGATAAAATTAATAATCAATATTAATAAATGTAAAAATATGTCATATTTGATAACAATATTAATACATATTTATAAATATTAAAATATTTTATAGTATTTGATAAAAATATTAATAATTATGTATAAATATTTTTTTATAGTATTTGATAAAAATATTAATAAATATGTATAAATATTAAAATATGTTATGGTATTTGATTAAATTAATAATATTATTTTTCAAATATTAAAAAAGCATTTTTTTAAATAAAAATTTAAAAAAATAATTTATGATATTTTATAATTACTTATTTAACATAAATTATCCCAAATTGTTTTTGTTTCCTATTATTTTAAATATTTTTATATAAATTTTTTATATTTAACAAAATTAATTTATGTAATAAAATTATATTTATATACTTATTTTTATTTTATTTTATAATATATTTATAGATTTGTACACTTTTTATTACATATTTTTAAATTACTCCCCACCCTTATCCCCTATTAACCCAACATCCCGCTCCTAAACATTAACATTATTTTCTATATTTATATAACTATATATAGGTGTTTTTAAAATAAAAAATTATTTTTTATTTTTCTTTTATTCCATTTTTTGAGTAGATTATTTTTGTTATTTTTTAAATAAAAAAATATTTTTTCCTTTTAAAAAATGTATTAAATAATTTATTAAAAAATATACTAACAATTTATTGATTTTTACACTTTTTATAACATATTTTTAAATTACTCCCCACCCTTATCCCCTATTAACCCAACATCCCGCTCCTAAACATTAACATACATTTATATATTTATATAAATATATATATTATTTTTAAAAATATATTTATAATATTTTATTAACATTTTATTTATACTTTTTCGATATTTTTTACTATTACTACATATCGATATTAATATAACTCGATATTTGACTAGATATTTTTGTACTCGATATTATTTTCACATTAAATAATACGATATTTTCTACTTCGATATTCTTTTTTACGATATTTTCCTATACTCGATATTTTTGACTCGATATTTTATCCATTCGATATTTTGCAGTCGATATTATGACTAGTTACCGTTTGCCTCAGGGAAAGTGTTGGATGGTGGTGTTGGCCAATTTACTATTCCTACCCCGACCTGTGTTTGCCTCAGGGAAAGTGCTGAATGGTGGTATGGGCAAGCTTACTATTCCAACTCCGACAGGTGTATACCTCAGGGAAAGTGCTGGTTGGTGGTGTGGGCAAATTTACTATTCCTACCCCGACCTGTGTTTGCCTCAAGGAAAGTGCTGCATGGTGGTATGGGCAAGCTTACTATTCCAACTCCGACAGGTGTATACCTCAGGGAAAGTGCTGGTTGGTGGTGTGGGCAAATTTACTATTCCTACTCTGACCTGTGTTTGCCTCAAAGAAAGCAAGGTAATAATATTTTTGATTTTATTTTACATTTGCATGTTAGAAGTTCACAAGTATTTGTATGTGGTGTTTATGTAACTTCACATTGCAACTAAGAAAAACACTTACAAAAGAAATATGTCTTTAACTCATATTTAAAATGGAAATAAATTCAGTCTTTTTGAAAATCTGAACATTCCTTAAAGAATACAGAAAACACACTAAAACAACAAATTAAATGAAGTACAGCCCCTCAAAAGTAAACCATGTTACAAGGTAAAAAAAAAAAATTAAGAACCAACAAAACAAAGAAAAGGCTCAAATTGAAGCACAGCCTCGGAACACAAATCCACCCACAAAGGACATCAGAACTTCCTGAATTAACACAGGAAAACACTCAAAAATGTAAGCTTTACATATAACTCTAGTTTATTCAAACTTAACCATTATTCATTTGTAGGTAAAAAAAGAAGCAAACTATTCCAAAGCAACATCAACAAGCAAACACAATAAAATCAAGGTTTGTACTGCCTAGTATTTGAGCTGCAAAATATTTTGCATTAACTTTTCACTAACATATTTTTTTTTATAGGAAAACAACACTTCAAATAAATTTAAAAATATTTTTCTCTTTTTCAATTTTATTTAGATTGTGGCATCCAATAAACAAGCCAAATACATCAAGTCCAGCTGAGGAAGCAGACTATTAAGTCACATTGGGTAAGTTTATTGTAAGCAGAGATTAGCTGAGCCCAGGTGTCATTGGAGGTGTGTGCAATATTACTCATCCCATTGCACAGGCAGAGCTGTTACTCTTGGTGACTCTGTTGAAAGAACCGCAGAGCATCACCACTCTGCCTCTGTAATGGAGATAGAGGTTCGAGAAAATATAAATGAAATTAAAGCCTCCTCCAATGAACCCGGTGGCTCAGTTTTGAGGGAGGTTTCACAACACTTCCTGTCACATGTAGCAAGTTGTATGCCCACAATTCCAAACCTATGCAGAATTATTCAGCATAAAAAACAGGCAAGACACCCCCTACGAGTAACCCCCCAAACCTTTTCTAACATTAACATTCCTCTGGAACTTTCTATAACCTTTACTAATGAACCCTTTCTTTTAAATGACAACAAAAAACTCTCTTAAAAGAATACTAATCTTTAGCACACCCCGTAATCTTGTTAAGTTGGAGAGTAGTGATATTTGGATGGTTTAAATCCACACCCCGTCCATTCACCCAAACATACTCTATTAATGCCTATATTAATCAAACAGTAGTTCCCTTAATGTACAGTTTTCTCCCTGATAAACAATACTCAACATATACTGATATTTTGTCAGTTATAAAAACTAAAACCTTGAGAAAAAGCCCTAGAAAAAGTGTTATTTGACTTTGAATTACCTATGATTAACACAATTACCAGAATGAACACGTATACCCAAATTCAAGGATGTTTTTTTCACTTTTCACAGGCATATTGGCGAAACATTCAAAACACATCCTTGGTTTAGGATTATATATCAGCCAGAAAACTGCAATTTGAATTTAAAAAACTAACTGCACTTTGTTTTGTTCCTCCTGACAGTGTAGATTAATACTACACATATATTACAGAATCTGAATACTTTACTGCAAACGAATACAAATTGGCAACCCTTCAACTTTGAAGACACATGGATTGGTCTCACAAGGAAACCAAGTTTCCATGTGATGTGGTGGAACTGCTAGTCGACCTGCTTAGAGGGAGGAGCAAAAACAAATAATGTCATAGAGGGATGGCACAACGTTTTCAACAAATCAATTGGGAAACCAAATCCTTTTTTGGAAATTTTGAGGAAGGAGCAAAATTTCCAAGAAATTAGAATTTCGCAATCATTAACTGCTGGTCTGAACCCACGGATTTCTAAAAAATCTAAGGAAATGTCTGAGCTACTATTGGTTGCAATTGAACAAATTTTGTTGATGGTGGCTTCAGACTACCTTAACAATATTGCACACAACCCCCATTTCTAAACTATCTTATCATCTAAAACTACTTACTTGCCTGTTTTCACAAAAAAATCCCCCAATTCAATTGGCATTTTTCTTTAAAAATGTTACCATTATAAAAACCAAAAAGGGTTTTCTTACCTTCAGATGTCTTCTTTTTTCAACTCTTGGACTTACGTTCAGTACAGTTTTTTACCAAGAGCCATGAGCAGTCATTTAAACCATTGCAAATAGTCCATAATCCTTGCTTTAATCCATGACCTGAATTAAACTAGCAAAAAAGGGCACCGTTCTGCCCCAAAAATCTTTTACAGTAAAAACAATAACTTAAACATACTGTGCACACCTGCAAAAACTGTATCCCAAAAATAAATCATGAAAAATAAATATTGTTTGGCAAACAACGCAACTAAATTCAGTTGATGCAATCCAATCTCGATCGAATTCCATTTTCAAAAAAACATGAAAAAGTAGTAAAGGTTTCAAAAAATTCGCCATCCAAAAATCCATCGTTGTAAACCTCTCTCATCCAAAGTCCATTCAAAGTCCAAAAATCCATATAGCAATGGTTTAAAAATGGCCAATTTTTTTTTCTCCAAAACACATGTCTTTCTCAATGTTCCTACGACCTATTCCAAACACCCGATGACACAATTACTTATTTTCTTTAAAACCCGTAGCTTAAAAAAAAAAAAAATGATTGCTTTCATAACACTTTTGTTTAATAGAATAAATAATCTATATTTTTAAATATATTTTACTAAATGAAAAGTGTTGCGAAAGCCATCAACCCGACGTGGCCCTACAACTGCTAACTGTTTAGGATTACATTTTTATGTTAAAACACACAATATGTACAAAAAACACCTTTCCTATTTCTTTCTACCTCATTCTTCTTTCCTTACAATAAACTTTACCCCCATTAATCTATTTTTAATAATTAAAAGTCACCTCACATGAACGCAGCTCTCCCTTGCACCTGATAAGGTACAGGACGAGCCTCGCAATGACAAAAGTTATGTATACGCGACAACCTCATGTTTTTCCATAAAAAGGAAAAAATGACAATTTTACCGTAAAACCGTGGGAAAACCTAGAAAGAAATTTTAAAATATATGGTATAATACACTCAAAACATCCATAACTATTTTTATAAAATGTTAATAAAATATTTTTGGAAGATTCCTTGCTTATTTATTTATAATGTATTATATTTTTAATAAATACAATAAAAATATTTACACTATTCTTAATCTGTCTATTGATCGTTTATTATATTTAATTAAAACATGTCTTTTACATATTTATAATGTGTATTTATACATACCTATCTTGTGCAAGTTTGCTTGAATGTATTTTATAATTATAACAAATATGTTTAATTTATATTTTATATTATCATTTATAGCATAATAATTAGCAATTTCTTTTTAATAAAAAATACATTTTACCCTTAACATCTACTCAACTCCCTCTCCATAATCACCCTGAAATACTGAGCACATAAATTATTATTATTTTTAAAATATTATTCATTTTAAAGTTTATTAATGTTTATACGTTACAATTCAAAAATAAATAATACTTTAGAATTACAATTAATAGTAAAATATTTATATATTCCCCCACCCTAAACCCCTGTTTCCCTTGCATCCCGTCCCAGTAGACAGGTGCACGTTTTTTATATATCTCATAACTTTTATATTTTTTAATAATTTTCGATCATAAAATATTAAAATATTTTCTAAATTATAACTATTTTTTTAAATTCCTGTTCATTAATACTTTACATTATGAGTATTAAAATATTCTTCACCTTAATTAAAAAAAATTATTTTTTTCAATATTTTACTATGAAATATAAAAAATAAAAAATAAACACTTCATTTTAGAAATGAACATGATGATTATTACTCACTCCCTAATAATATGAAATACATATTTAAATGAATACTCTTCAGTTTAAAAATAAACATGATTATTATTACTCAACCCATCCAAAATATATTATTTTTACAAATTTACAAGTTTTTAAATAATTTTTCAATATGAATAAAAAAATATAATTATAACTTATTATCATTAAATACTCTAGTATTAAAAATATTACAAGAGTGTTAATACACCCCCAACCCAAAACCCCAATTTACCATACATTCCATCCTAGCAAATATTTAAAATAATAAAAAAAAGAACATTACAATTACTCATGCTATTGTAAAATGTAAAGTGAACAACTAAAACAACTTACCTCAATTAAAACGATTACTTACCTTATAATACGTGGTAATGGCATGCATTGTAATGGCACATGCGTTATAATGGCATGCAATGTAATGTCAAGCTGCGTTGTAAAAGTTGCAACGTAAAGGCATTACGATGTAATGCCTGCGTTGTAATGGACGTCTCCCACGGAGACGCTGTCCCTCTTCTAATGTCAAGTGGATCTCTTGAAGCATTACGATTTGTGCTCACCTGCGCCTTATGTAACTAAGGGCCCCATTAGGATGGCAGTTGGAAAATTAGCCCGACCGCCATGGTAGCGGGAATCAGCTGCCTGCCTGTCCCATGGGAAAGCTGGCAGTCTGATTAGGATCAACCGCCCCAAAAATCCAACTGCGGCGGAATGATGCCACCAAAGTGTCCGCGGCGGTCAGATTCATGGCAGAAACACACCAAACCACCACCAGGCCAGCGGCGAGAACGCAAGGAAAATGAGGATTCCCCGCTGTGACAGTGTGACATTCCGCTGTTTCTGATCGCCACAGTCGCAAACAGTGATGAATGGGAGAGCCTCAAGAAGGGCTGTAGCAAAGCCACTGCCGCGGACGCTCCTTGACAAATAGGGCGGTCGTCCAAAAAAACACACAACAAGGCCAGTAAGTGCACACAGCAAACTAGCCCTGCCCCCAAAAACACCTAACACATCTGAATGACACACCCTAATGCCAACTTCAAAAATACAAATCCCAGGACAACCCACACAACAACCTGACAGCAATACTCCATTTTGA
Source organism: Lissotriton helveticus (assembly GCF_964261635.1). Classification (NCBI taxonomy): domain Eukaryota; kingdom Metazoa; phylum Chordata; class Amphibia; order Caudata; family Salamandridae; genus Lissotriton; species Lissotriton helveticus. Next base: position 219,892,919 of record NC_136070.1, on the reverse strand, counting down.
CACACTCACATTGATAAGTATAAAATCAGCCCCTTTCCTGACCACAATCTTTGCACTACTCCAGCACTGAATGAACCAAACCCTGCAGCACATTGGATAGGCAAAAGACCACATATCTCACCTGCACAACAGTAAACACACACACACACTCAGCCCACCTACACCTCCCCCACCACCCTCACTACTGCACCTCAGCATATTAGCCCATCACACTCCATGGCACCACAGAACATGCCCAAATTCACAGAGAGTGAGTTGTCAGTCATGGTAGATGAGATGTAACATTCACCCCTTCTGATCCACCTCAAAGGTAGCCATCTACATTTCCAGGGTTGTATGTGTACAGGCAGCAAGCACTAAAACTCCCACCAAGCCCACTGTCCCGCCCCTGAGCAGGATGGAACACTCCCTTCCACCCAGAAGCATGTGTCAGCCAGTACATTGCCTCATAAAACTAACAGGTAGCTAGCCATTTTCACAGGGAAGGGTGTGTGTATGTGGTAGGCCTGCACTACAACTCCCACCAGGCACCCCTGTCCCACCCCAAGCAAGATGGAGCACTCAAATACACCCAGAAGCATGTGGCAGCTATTGTATTACAACAAACAAACCTAACAGGTAGGTAGCCATCTTCCCAGGAAGGTGTGTCTGGGAGTGTGATGCCTGCACATCTACTCCCACCAGGCACCCCTGTCCTACCCTTGAGCAGGACGGAGCACTCCCCCCACCCCAAGCATGTGTCAGCCATTGTATTACAACAAACAAACCTACAAGTGGGTAGCCATCTTCCAAGGGAGGGCAGTTTGGGGGTGGGAGGCCTGCACTACAACTTCCGCCAGGCACCCCTGTCCCACCCCTGAGCAGGATGGAGCACTCCCCACCCACCCAGAAGCATGTGGCAGCCATTGCATTGTTCACCCTCACCTAACAGGTAGGCAGCCACCTTCCCAGGGAGGGCACTTTGGGGGTTCTAGGCCTGCAATACTACTCCCACCATGCTCCCTTGTTCCCCAGCTGATCAAGATGGAACACTCCCCACCCACCCAGAAGCATGTGGCAGCCATTGTATTGTTCACCCTCATCTAACAGGTAGGTAGCCATCTTCCCATGTTGTGCAGTTTGGGGGTGGGAGGCCTGCAATACTACTCCCACCATGCTCCCTTGTTCCCCAGCTGAGCAAGATGGAGCACTCCCCACCCACCCAGAAGCATGTGTCAGCCATTGCATTGTTTACCTTCACCTAACAGGTAGGTAGCCATTTTCACAAGGAGGGATGTTTGGGGGTGGTAGGCCTGCACTACAACTCCCACCCGGCACCCCTGTCCCACCCCTGAGGAGGATGGAGCACTCCCCCCCACCAGAAGCATGTGACAGCTAGTTTTCTATTGAAGAATCATAAAATTGTTTTTCCTCTGAGGACCTTTTTTTCGTCCTATATTACTTTGCACATCAGCACCCCTACAATTACTTCTTTATGCACTTTTTATGAGCAACCGTGTACATTTTCTTATCTAAATGTATGTATATATTATTGAATTATCGTGAAGAATGTATGTAAAAAGCAAACATATGAAAAGTGAACTTGTTTGCTTTAAAAAGTGTTTTGATTTCTCTCTGTTGTCTCTCGCTCATAATGATTATTTTGTTTGATCTCAGATACGGAATCCAATGGGGGTCTACCGTGAAAAATAAGCATTGCCATTAAGGCCTCCCTGAAGAGTTACCAGGGCAATTGCAATGGGGGCCTGGATCAGCTGAATAAGTTTGCACCTAATGCAGGGTCTGTGATATGTTACATTTTTGCAGGCAATGTAACATTTTGTGACCTCAATAGCAGTGTTAATTGCTGTTCTGTCATTGAGTATTGTGTTTATTTATATTCCACGTATGGATTATGCTCTTCCATTACCAGCCGAGTGACTCATTCTGCTGTTCCTGTAAAATTTATGAACATGCACCTTTTCTTTTAATTTCCATTGCTACTACTGCAGTTTTTCTAACTTTATTATTGGCCTATAAGAAACATGAACATAATCACACCATTTTGACACAGCATGTTAGTTTGTCGACTATGCATTTTTCGGTAAACCCGAAATGGGGGAAGGATGAACAAGTGCCCGCTGCCATTTTTGTTTGACAAGTCAAACATCATAGAAACTCATTAAGCCAGATTCTTAAAAATGGATCCTGGAAACCGTATGAAACTGCAACTGGAACAATACAGAGTTTAGTGGGTAGTTGTACATAGTGCAGTGTATGATTCTGCATGTGAAAATGCCATTGCATTTAGGCAAGAAAACGTTCTGTCCGACATCCGTCAGGAGCCATAACCGACCGACCTGCTGTCGTCGGTTACGGCTCTGCAAGTACGATGTGACCGAACTCTGTTCAGTCGCACTTGTATACTTCACAATTGGAGCATGCATTCCAAGCGGAATGCATGCCTGTGTTGTGAAAAGCAGGGGTGCAGTTCATCCCTGCACCCTGTGACCGGGTGCAGGGATCAACAGAGGGGTACCCCTAGGCTGCCATTCGGTGGACTCGCACCCATGGGGGCCCTACTGGGGGCCCCCAAAGACCGTTTCCAACTGCCTTTTTGTGCCGGAAAAACCGTCGCGAAAAGGCAGCAAAAAACTGCCAGCGTACTCCCTCGGTCGTGAAGAGGCAGCCGGGGTAGAACTGAAGGATTTCAGGACGGCAGACAGGCTCTCCGAGCCCGTCGTACGCCATCCGGAAATCCGAGTCGGATTCCTTTCTGACCGAGCCCATCACAATGGCTTGGTCGGAAAGGAATCCAGCCGGCACATTCCGATTCGGTCGGAAGGGTTCCAACAATCGTTCGTAGCCCTTCCGGCTAAAATCGGAATCAGCCTCTTAGAAGAAATGTTTCTGGTGGTCCCCAAATTTTGTTTTCCGGGGCATGCCCATCTTGGAATGTCCAATACCGGCCAGGAAGTGGAGTTTAGTGATGCTAATATTGCCTCATTGAGGAATGATATTACTCATGAGTAAATAGATTTATGGACAGAAGAATACCTTTTCACCTTTGTGGACACATTCCACTCAAAAAGTGAGCAATATAAAAAGCCAGACATATAAGATTAACTTAAATATGGGGTGTGCACATTTTCAATGATGCTTGTGTAAATATAGAAATTCAGGAAATGCCCGCCTATGGATAGTAGGATGTTTCCATGATATTCCTCAACTAGGCAATACATAATGAAAATGTTTGTTACTCTTCCCCATCAACCATTTTCAGCTCCAAAATGGTTCACAGTAGGACATCTTGGCGAAGGAAATAGTGCAATGGCAGGATGTACCCTCTAACGATTACTCACCAGTAAATAGTGGGGGGGATAGCTGCTGTAACTTTCCAAGGAAGCGAGTGGGGCAGGGTACCTAGTTGGGGCCAGCGGGCTCTGAAGCCCTTTGAGTGGGCAGACAGGTTTAGCAATTTTGGAATCTTTAGGTAGGACAAGGGGAGCTCCGAACAGAGGATCTGATAGATACCTGATGAGCTGTACCTGTCCCACCTTTGCCCTGAGTGCACCATCGAATTTGTGTGAAGAATTTGCCACTCCCACAAAGGCCTATTTTTTTTTTTTTTTTTTAACGTTATAGATAACTAGTCGCGTTCGGTAGCTACCAATTGCAATAAAAAAACATTGTTGCAAGTTCCTTGCTTTGCAACATTGCACTCCCAAGGACCTTGGTGTCTGGTTCCACTCAGCTGAGAGTAGAAAGATGAGCCTATATTTTGAAAAGTAGGACATACATAATGGATCCCCATGATTATAATTTCAAATGTTCACAGAATAAACGTATTTTTCTGTTACCTTGTGAAATACTGAATCAAGGATTTAATTTTTTTCTGTACTGGAAGCACACTGCGAGAAAAGCGAATGGCACAATTTGCTCTCTCAGCATAACTAAATTATTCCACTTTTGACAGCAGAATTGAGGATGACTCATTGATGGAGCCTGAGGCATTGCTTAATGATAGACCTCTATCCGTTTTAATATCATTTCTATATTACACTGATACATTCAGAGAAAACTACAAATGCGCCTTGTTATAGCAATACAGCTCACCTCATCTGGCACAATAATAGAGGATGATTGCATATTGAGAGAAAATCTGTCGCAGGTGTGAATCGTTACTTTTCTTAAAAATACATTTAAATACACAATTACTCCACATTAAAAATAAAATTGCACGTATTTGGGTAAAGTAACCTAACTTTTGTTGATAACTGTTAACTTTTTAAAACTCCGCACAAGTAGATCATTTTATCATGAATCTCTGCTGAGCTTTCCAGAAACAAAAGTCAACTTAAGTTTGCTCTTCGAAGGTCATGTGTTAAATGGTCAGGGCAATGATGTTATTGTGTGTTGGACTTGGCCCTTTCTGTAGGGTCATCATTAAACCTTTTGCCTTCATCCTCCTGTATTCTGAACCCGTTTTTGTTGGCCTCTAGGACTCTGCACACTTAACCACTGCTAATCAGTGCTCTCTCCTTTAGACATGGTAAAATTGACTTACACCCGATCGGCATATTTAACTTTCAATATTAGAATATTCAAGCTGCGATGTTCGTTAGAGGGGGCCACAGAAGTTATCACGATACTTCCTCAGTACTGGGTGGACATTGCTGCAGAGCTCCAGAGTTTACCGGGACTGCGAGGACCAGCAGCCCGGATACATCCACAGCTGCAGCCTCTTCCCGGCCGGACACGCCCCCCTGCCTCCTGTACTTCACTGCTCGCCAGCAGTTTCCTTGTGGGTGGACATAGCTGCAGAGCTCCAGAGTTTACCGGGACTGCAAGGACCAGCAGCCCGGATACATCCACAGCTGCGGCCTCTTCCCGGCCGGACACGCCCCCTGCCTCCTGCCTCCTGTACTTCACTGCTCGCCAGCAGTTTCCTTGTGGGTGGACATTGCTGCAGAGCTCCAGAGTTTACCGGGACTGCGAGGACCAGCAGCCCGGATACATCCACAGCTGCGGCCTCTTCCCGGCCGGACACGCCCCCCTGCCTCCTGTACTTCACTGCTCGCCAGCAGTTTCCTTGTGGGTGGACATTGCTGCAGAGCTCCAGAGTTTACCGGGACTGCGAGGACCAGCAGCCCGGATACATCCACAGCTGCGGCCTCTTCCCGGCCGGACACGCCCCCCTGCCTCCTGTACTTCACTGCTCGCCAGCAGTTTCCTTGTGGGTGGACATTGCTGCAGAGCTCCAGAGTTTACCGGGACTGCGAGGACCAGCAGCCCGGATACATCCACAGCTGCGGCCTCTTCCCGGCCGGACACGCCCCCCTGCCTTTACCTACTTAGCAGTTGATAGCTACCGCATCGCGGTATGCGCGCGGGCGTGCGCCGGGCGAAGCCCGGGCAAAGGGCGGGCCATCTGTGGCCCTCAGAGGCACGAAGAGGACAGGACGGGCCACCCACCCTGGCACCTTAACAAGAGGAGGTAAAGAGACTTGGACTTTACATTTATGCTTACTTACGGACCTCCCCAATGGATTTTTGTTTGTGAAGTTCGATATTACCAGATCCTGCTGCTGTTTTGGTGCTCACTGTTTTTAACCTAGTCACATTATGATCCGTAAGGGAGCTACCAAAAATGACATCCCCCCAGAGGGATTCGATGAACGGGACACTCGACCATTATCTAAATAGGACAACATTGCCCATACCACGTGAAATAGAGAGACTAGAACGATCCCCGTCCACAGATAGTACAACTAACAAACAATCTCCTTTAAAGGTAGCCGACATAGCACAAAACCTATCTATGTTGGAGGAATTAAACAGTTTATGTAAAACAAAGTATGTTTCACTGGAACCAAGAATCAAGCAAACTGGCGCCTTTAACTGTCCCACAGCAAGCACAAATCCCCAGACTAGTACACCATTCCACCAAAATGATAGTCCGTTAGGTACCCCCCACTCACTATCTGCAAAAGCTATCACCCTAAACATAGCGCTCCCTCAGGATTCCCCGGCTAAAAGAAAGCAAAATGGAGTTACACATCAGGGAAGCCAGGCAAAACAACTGAAATTGTGCTCAAGCCCCTTCTTGGCCATTACCACCTCCCCCCCAGCCCCAGAGGTCGCCGGGAAATTAAATTTAAATTCTTCTGCACCTTCTTTCGATGTAACCCTATTGATCCAGATCGAACACCTGGTCAAATCTATAATATCTCCGGTGATAGAAAAAATGAACACTCTAGGGGATAGGCTTACGGGATTAGAGGAAATAATCAAGGCCAATTCAACACTCATAAAAAGCATTTCAAAATCTAACCAACCCCAGTCTCTCGCTACCACAGAAGCGCCTAAATCATCTGCACAAAGTACTAAGCTTCAAATCCAACCAGTAGCCCCACCTATGCCAGTTTTAAACACTCCTAGAGTATCCACTAACTCTACATTAGTACAGTGCACTTCCGCCAGAGTAGGACGGAGCAAAGAACCAACAATCCATAAGGGGACAGCTGCTAACCATGGCAATATGCCAAGATTATCTAATCACATTCACCTACTACCGGAGGCCGCTCCATTTGTGTGCGTTCTCTCGGGAGTGCCATCACTCACAAGTGGAAAATTCGAAAGGCATCAGGACCTAATAAATAAGGTTACTTTTTGGCTAACAAAAACAGACCCCTGCCCCCCACTATAGATGGAAGAATCTTGAGTGTTAGAAGGGTGGGCTGGCTAGGATCCCTCCCAAAAGATATCACCGGCGACCTGGTTCTAGTAAAATTCAGGAGCAAACACGTTGTCCCTTATCTTCATACTTGGCAGCCCCAAAAAGGAGATGGCCCTATATCCACCTGGGATCTACACGACTTTTACCCCACTTCGTCATATCTTTGCTCATTAAAACCAAGCGCTAAGTATAACCACCCGATGGGCAGAAGTGTCCGCGCATTGAGTGGCTGGAATATCTCCACTTTTAACCGTTTTGAACCTTTGCATAACAGCTATCCTTGACTTACATATGGAAAGGTTCTAATAGATTCACCTTGCCTGTCACCAATTTGTTCTAATTAAGGGGCAACTAGCTGTAATGGTATTGTCTCAAACGCTAATCCCATAAAATGAACGTAACTAGATAGGAATTTGCATTCAAAGGATGGGCTCAAATTTTAACTTGTAGATATTTTGTGCTATTGCAATGTATGTTTTATGATTTTTATGCTTTTATGATTTGTAAATTTAAATCGAATAAAGCTATTACTGACTGACTAACTTTCTTGTGAGTCCCCAATGTAGTGCCACTACAAGCTCCCAGGTGCTGTTGGCTGGATACTACTAATTGGCTTGCAGCACTGATTGTGCAACCCACTAAAGTAGCCCTCTAAACATGTCTCAGACCTGCCATTGCAGCCTCAGTGTGCAGTTTTAAACTGCCATTTCAACCTGCCAAAATGAACTTTTGGCCACGCCTTAGCAGCCCACAGAGCAGAATGCAATGTATTTGAGAAGTAGGACTGTACTTTTAAGTTTTAGATGTCCTGATACTGAAATTAATTTTTCGCTATTGTATCTCCCATAGGATAACTTTAAGGTTACATTAATATGTTTAATAGGGAAAACTTCCAAATGGGAACAGGTAAACAGCTAATGTTTTGTGTCATTTGAATTGTAATGAGAAATCCTCTTTTATGGTAAAATAGGCCTGAAGGTGCTCTGCCAGCCCATATGTGGAAAAAGCAGGACTGATACTTCTCCTCTGCTGGGCGACACAGCCCAGAGCAGCACCCACCAGCGGCCTCTGCAGAGTGGACTTTCCCAGTGCCAAGACTTTGCATTGCCCTCGCTGCCCAGAGCCTCAATGGAACCGGCACTGCACAACTAATCCCCAATCTAGGCCTTTGTATCATGAGCCACCATCCACGACAATGCAGGACTCCACATTGTAAGCCCTGCAGCTTCTTCAGAACCAGCTGGTGTGCAACGCATTCTCAACCCAGTTGACAGTTTCTTCATCAATGATGCATGACCTTGCATCCTAGCCTTGCAGCTCCCCAGAACAGACAATGAACAATGCATCTCTTACCCGGACTTTGCATTGCTTTGGCTGCGCATACTCAACGCATGACCTTCCAGCACTCCGCAAACAGGATTTAAGGTATTTTGCTCAGCAGGCCTAATTAGGTCTAACTAGGTCCCTGTAACTGAGCTGTGCTCCATTGCGGTCAGCCTGAATTTGTGACTTTTTCCTAGTCTAGGCATGAATAGATGACCATAGTTGGCACTTTGCTCTTTTTGGCACTATACTCACTAAGGGTCATATCAGCAACGAACTGCGATAAATATCACAGATCGCGCTTAACGTGCTTTTGTTTAACGCCGGCTATCGCCGGATTAGATCGCCAAGATATCGTGTTATTCACAAAGCTTATCTCCATGGCGATGTGAAATCCGGTGATAGACACGAAATGCAGGATTATCGCTGGGAATCCAGCGATAATCCTGCAGCAATAGAGGAAAACTTAGTGATAGGGATAAGTGGATTTAGCCGTTCAATCCACCCCCCATGTCAAATATAGGTTAGTCAGGATTTATATAGACCTTAATAACCGGTGATAACCGCAGTTAGCACAGATTTGAATATCGCTATAGGTGTCCTGGGCAGGCTTGTAAATACCACGAAGGACAGATAGCAATATTTTTAATGTAGTTTAGTTAGGGAATGCCTAATTTGCATCTCATTAGCGACGTATATAGTTGGAAAATCGGCTGCTAACATGCGCTGATGCATGTTAGCACGGCTTTGTTCATAGGGCGATAAGTTTATTGCGGCTTTAGCGGCAAAAAGTGCCGCTAAAGTGGCGATACTGCCCTCGATAATATGACCCTAAAATCATTAAAATTGCATATCTCCGGGTCTACTGACTGGAGTTTTGTCGTTTTGGTCTTGTTCAATGTAATATAATTTCCTCTATCCTTATAAACTGTTGAGGTTTCACTTTAAGACTGTTCGAAATTATTTACACATCGTCTCTAAATTAAGCATGACTGCTCTATGCCAAGCTAATAAAGGGTTGAGCAAAAGTTAATTTGGGGTTTGCTTGTGACTGCACCCTGACAAGGATTATGGTTGTTGCTTGAGTAAGGTTTCATTAATGGATTTTGCACTGAAATTGATGTGGCGAATACTTAACACTAAAATCAGCCTGAGGACCGTGCCCAGTCTTTACTGGTATATGGGCACTTGCTACAGCATATGAATGAAAGTTACACCATGTGCCCAATGCTTACTATCTATGGTCCTAGGCTGTCAATAGCAGGTAATAAGGCCAGGCACAAGTTCATGCTAGTGCTGAAATCCACACCTTGTCAGCCTTTCCCCTGCTTATCTCAAACAGACCCCTTCCACAATATTCCTTTAAGTCATACAACCATTCTCAATAAAGCCTACAATGGAAATTACATCGTCTATCTGTCCTTCCATATCTTTTCTATTCCTAATATCTAGTTTCAGAAACTGCTCTATAGCTAATTCACAAGGTCATCTAAAAGTACCTAAAAGACTACTACAGGGATACCATATAAAGGGGCTGATCACAATGTCAGTCAGAAAGGCTTCAAACGGCATTCGGATTTTGCTAACCCATGTCGGAACCCATGTTTTCATCCGACTTAGAATAATTTCCAACCAACGGATTACGATAGAAGATAACCGTTGGTCTTTCCGACTTGGCTCCAACCGGGATTCGGAGACTCTGAGTCGGTCGGTGCAAAATCGTACAGGTCAATTTACCATGTTTCTGACCAATGTATTACGATTTCAGATTCGGACAGCCATTCCTAGGACAATACCTTTATTCAACAGGACACTAGGTATGATTAAAACCTAAACTAAATGGGTACATGAGATCAATGACTCACACCCATATACTATAGGCCACCATCCTTCTGCCCATACATCTTAGCCTAAAAAGTCTGGGGCATTCTTGAGGGCATGTGGATCCCTAATAGCCATTTAGGTGCTTGTATTCATAGATAACAGTAAGGGCCTCATTACGATGTTGGTCGGAAAGGCTCCAAACGGCATTCAGATTTTCCTAACCCGAGTGGAACCCATGTTTCCGACTGACTGAATATGATAGAAGGTACCTGTTTAGTCAGTCTGCATCGGTTCTTACCGGCATTCAGAGACTACGAGTCAGTTAGAGCAAAAAGTACAGCTCTACGGACTGTGTTTCTGACTGATTTATTACGGTGTCGGATTCGGACAACCTTTTCGAATTGGGCTGTCCGACATGGAACAGCTATTGGAACCTGACTTTGGTGGCCCATAGCAGGCCCCCCTTTCATCCTGAGGCCTCTGGTTGGGGCTCCTAGGGGTTCCGATGGGACCCTCGTGTCAACCATGCACAGTGTGGCAGGCACCAGGGTGCAAGGTTTTCTGCAACTACCCCTTTTTTCAATGGTAGCCTGTTTTTTCGGTTGGAACACAGGCTCTCATTCGTCAACGGGAGTCCAACTCAACAGTGTTCGGAACAATCATAATCGGTCGGTCGGACTCCCCGAAACTAAGTCAGGTTGGAAATTACTCAGACAAAGAGCCCATCAAAATGCTTTCCAACTGACTTCGTAATGAGGCCCTAAATGTTCCTGAGGGTGAGCTATCTTGTTAGTTCACTCAAGTTGGTCCCACCGGATACTTTATGAATAGGAACTTGATACCTAAAGTGGAAATATAATAAGACAAGAAAGGCAAAATTTCACACAATAGGAACGAAGAGACCTTTAAAAAGATACCTTGAATAAGGAGACATCAAGTCTTATGGATATATTCATGGCATGCACAGACTGAATGGCCTACTTGAGCCTGTCTAATAGGCCATATCATTAAAAGACTCTCAAACGTTTCTTGGAGATTGTTCCTTTGTTTCTTTTTTTTTATTTGTATTTATAAATTTTCAAACAGAAACAAAGTGCAGCTGATCGTTATACATTCAAGCAATATCTCATACATGTCTGTAGTTGCCAAAAGGAAACAATACATAGATTGGTTAAAAACATCGAATCAGGAATTAAAGGCAGTTAATCAGAAGCAATTTGTCCATACCATAATGCTCAATCATCTACAGAGCAGGTCAACATATAGGCAGTATACGGACCCCACACATCCCGGGGTCTTGATGCACTTGGTAGCTCTTCTGCGTAACAAATAAGTTGATCACGACAATAAGCAATATCATGCAGCCATTGTTTCAGCAGAGGTGGCGGCCTACCGTCCCAGTTTAATGCTACTCTACGTTTAGCCAATTGCATAGACAATGCCACCAGTTTGTGAACGCCTGGCGGAAGCTTAGAGACATTAACCAAAAGACACATCTTCACTTCGCTTACAATTGGAACACCCACCATTTCAGTTAACGCCGTTACCACTCCATCCCACAAAGCAAATACTTTGGGGCATACCCATGCTAACTGCATAAAGTCAGCATTGTCCATACCACTAGTTTTGCAGCAGGGCGAGACCATATCTATACAGTTGTGCAGGTGTATAATACATCTGATGAATGTACTTGTAATGAATGAACTTACAGTTCCCATTAACCGCAAAACTCCCAGTCATTCTACAGCTTTCTCCCCATTCCTCGTCCGTGATCGGTTGTGTTAGACACGCATCCCATTTGTCCCTGGATGCAGCCAGTGCCCCACATTCATCCAGCTGTGAGATGTGATATAATCGTGAAACTAATTTAGCCTGGGTTTGCGCAGTATAAATGAGCTGCAAAGCCCCCAACACTGAGGGTTCCTCGGGAAAGCATGGATATAAGCTACGCATAGCAGATCGAAGCCTAGCGTATATAAATGTGGACATAGCCTCACTCGCTCCATCCTTCAAAAAGTCCTGCAGGGAGATAAATGTCCCACCCGGAAAGGCAGCACCCTTGGTCTGTACCCCTGCAGCTTGCAATACCTTAAGGGCACCTGCTTCTCCCATCACAGACAGTGCAGCATTATGAAGCAAAGGCATAGCCGGAGCATACAGTGGAAGCCGCTTCGCCCGCTGTCCCAGCGCATGCCATGCCCGAGCCGTGCATTTGACCATGTCTACCTCATCCGTTTCAAACACCGAATATGGATTTACAATCATTGCCTTAAAGGGTAAGAGGTGAACAGCACCAGCTTTAACTGCCGCGTGCGGCGTAAAGGGCGGTGCATTCTGCCAGTAATAAGCAAACTGTGCCTGAGCACATAAATAATATAAGTGCATATCTGACACTACAAATCCACCCATTGCGTACGGCTTCGTTAGAGTTTTCCAACTAATGCGGGACTTCTTGCCCCCCATGCCACAGTGATCAACAGTGAGCGTAATGTAGTAAAAAAATGCTGCGTTAAAGTGATAGGTACATTGACAAATAGATACAAAAATGTTGCCAACACTACCATTTTGAATAATGCTACCCTATCAGCGAAGGTTAGGGGCAGACGAATCCACCGAGCCACCTGATCTTCTAACTTCGATATTGCAGTTCCATATTTCGTCCTAATGACTACCTGAGGGTCCCTGTGAATTCACACCCCGAGATACTTTACAGGATCTGTAGTCCACTCCAGAGGGTAGTTCAACACAAATGGCTCAGTACAATCTGTAAGAGAGAATATTATAGACTTGTTCCAATTGATGGCTGGCCCAGAGTACCACTCAAAGCGAAAACATTCCCGAATAACCTGTTCTAGATGTTGCGCTGGTTTCCTCACATAAAGGACCATGTCATCGGCATACATGGACACTGTCAATGGTCTTTGGTAAAATCTCAATGCAGACCCTGCATACCTCTGCCGCAGCATGCAAGCAAGTAGTTCCAACACAACCGCAAAGATCAAGGGCGACAGCGGACAGCCTTGTCTGGTACCCCGCTTAATCGGAAACAACTCTGATGTATGCCCATTTATGCGCACCCGGGCTACCGGCTCAGTATACAGTAACTTCATCCAACTAGTGAAAAAGAAAGGCACCCCCTTTCGATGCATTACGACAAACATATACATCCAGGAATCAAATGCCTTTGCGGCATCTAAAAGAACTGCAGCTGCTGGTAGTTAGGGGTTTAAAAGATGCATGACCGCAAACAGTGCCCTCAAATTATGTGCTGTGGAGCGAGTAGAAATGAACCCAGACTGATCTGAAAGCACCATGACTGTCAGCAACAGGCATAACCAGGTCGCTAAAACCTTCGCTAGTATTTTTATGTCAGTGTTCATGAGTGAGAGCGGTCTGTATGACTCACACCGGTCCAATGGTTTGCCCGGTTTTAGAAATGCAACAATTAAAGCTTCTCGAAGCGAGTCGGGCAGTCTTTGTTGCTCAAAGGCCTCGTCATACATAGCCGTTAAATCGGGCAGTAGCATATCAACATACTCCTTTTAGAACTCGGGCGGGAGCCCATCAGTGCCTACTGCTTTCCCATTGGGCAATGATGAGATGGCATCTTTAATTTCATCGGCAGTTAGCGGGTGCATCAGAAAATCTTGTTGTCCTTTAGACAACCAAACAAAAGCCATGTCGTCCAAATATTGTGCTATTTCCTCTTCACTAGCTGTCCGCCTACTCCCATACATATCTGTGTAATGCTTGACAAATTGTGCAAGTATACCGGGTGAGTCTGAATAAATAGTATCCCCCTCTGTAATCCCCTGTACCGTGCAGTACCTTGCCCAAGGTTCCAGAATTCTCTTAGCTAACGCCTGCCCCGGTCTGCCACCCTCGACATAATATCTAGTTTTGCAACGCCGCGACAGATGTTTAACCTCCTGATCTGCCAACTGATTATACTCAGTTAACCGCGACCGTATAGCAGCCGAGGTTGCACTACTGTCCTCCTCAGACTGTCGCTCAAACCTCACCAGGACTTGCTCTATCTGTTCCATGGATCCGCGCAAAGATTTAAGCACACCCGCATGCAGGCCTATACATGATCCCTGGATAGTTACTATGAATGCCTCCCACAAAGTGCCCATACTCTGCACTGATCCAAGATTGTCATTAAAATAATTTTCAACGGCTACCCGTAAGCCTTTTTTAAACACCGGATCTAGTAAAGCAGAGGGCTGTAGTTTCCATTGGAACGGGGCCGGAGCATAAGTGGGTACCTGCATAACAAGCAGTACAGGGGCATGGTCTGACAGAGTTTGGGGTAAATGCGCCACCCGGGACACCCATGTACTGATATCGTGCGTCGCAAGTCAATTATCTAAACGGCCCATGTGTTATGTGCATATGTATAGCATGTTCCCGCCCTTTCCCTAGGATGTCGCAACCTCCAAAGATCGAGAAGTCCCAGGTCACTCATACCATCACGTACCGCCTGCACAGCCTTTTTAACAGTTACAGTCATTCTCGCATACCGATCCATCCCTTGATTTAGTACCACATTAAAATTCCCCCTACAAATTATGGCATATGATGGTAACTTATAAACTTTGTTCCACAGCATTTAAAAAAACTCCGGGTCATCTGTATTTGGGCCATAAACATTCACCATCGTAATCAGAGTACCACATAACCTCCCCAGCACCATTATATATTTGCCATCATCATCAATCTCTTCATAACTTCTTTCAAAGTGAACGCTTTTTTTAACTAGCACCATCACCCCACTTGCATACAATGAATATGAAGAGGCAAAACGTGCACTAGCCCACTTTCTCGCCACAGCTGAGGCTGCATGCTTACTGAGATGTGTTTCCTGAAGAAACGCCACTTGAACATTATGACTGTCCAAATACGCCAGTACCTGCCTAGTTTTTTTCAGGTTATTTAACCCCCTGACATTCCAAGATATCCAATTAATTTTCCCTTCCCCCTCCACTATATGCAATACTGAGACAGCACATAGTGCAAAAGATCATATTTTGCACTACCTGACGTATGAGACAGTAGATTGACAACCCAATGTGCACAGCTGCACATAAGGTAGTGAAACAAGACAGGAGTGGGACCCATAATCCACGTTGGGATTGGGTATAGAATGTATATAAAGAACAATATCCCAACAGGTATCAATTCAAAAGACAATTATTCATGAATGTGGGAGGCATTACAGAAACAGGAAAACAAGGAGACTCAAATGGTTTGTCTTAAGGTTGTTAATCACCAAGTTGTATCACATACAGTTACATTGGAATATACAGTTAAAGCAGCACTGTATAGAGAAAATCATATGACAACCTGAAGGCACTTGGTGTATAGTGATATATACAAGTATATAACAGCCGGTGCTCCAAACTATGCGCCGCCCCGCCACCTTGACTCCCCGGGACCCAGCGCCCCCTGCCAGCAGCCACGATTCACTCAGGACTCTACCAATTTGACAACCCCGTCCTGAAGACGATCCCTAGTAAAGAGGATCGAAACGCCGTCGACACCACAGCGCAACTATCTGGCGTATTTCTGCTGTACGGCTCATGACAAAAATGGAAAATAATGAATGCGATTGATGTAATGTGTTATTCTTACAGTGAGCCACCACTGTATATATATTCACCTTGCGCCGCTCACGCTGTTCACCTTGTTCACTTGCGTCGTCACCTGTTTCCACTTGTATATATCACTATACACCAAGTGCCTTCGGGTTGTCATATGATTTTCTCTATACAGTGCTGCTTTAACTGTATATTCCTATGTAACTGTATGTGATACAACTTGGTGATTAACAACCTTAAGACAAACCATTTGAGTCTCCTTGTTTTCCTGTTTCTGTAATGCCTCCTACATACATGAATAATTGTCTTTTGAATTGATACCTGTTGGGATATTGTTCTTTATATACAGCTGCACATAAGAACACCCCTGCAACAAACACCCCCCTCCCACCCCAGCACCGCAACCATGCCAAGGATGGACATCCCTATACCTCCCCACTCCCCCCACTCTCCCAATCACGCAGAGACAACCCAAGCCATGCAACAAGAAACCAAGAACCCAAAACAATCCCACCCACCGTGAGTCACCAATGCACTCACTGAACCCTCCCCCATCACATAACATCTTGGGGTGCTTCCTCATGAGGGACGTCAGTGGCCCATTGATCCTCTCAAGAGAAAGGTCGGGGCTTCTCTCCAGTGGCATACCCCAACCCATCCAACATCGTAGTTATGCATGTGCACACCACAAACCATACAGAAGAGGCCACCCACACAGAACATATTTAGTACAACAAGCAACAACGAGGACTATGGCGCCCACCCTGTATAAATGATGTCTAGTTGTCCCCAACACATACTGTAAATGCCCGCTTTCGCAGTCCAACACCACCACCCCAATGATTCTAACTAACAAAAGTCTACTAGGTAACAGTCGAAACTGAGGCAGTAACATAGCCAACAATGCGCCCTGGGGAGACGCATCTGACGTAGTCTTTTGCAATAAGCATACGACCCTGTGATACAGGGTACCTGTGCCTTGCTAGAGGAAAGAGAAATGTTAGCACACACATATTACATCAGACTCAAGTTCAAAATATATCAAAGCCCAAGGCATATAACAGTTCACCTTGTAAACACATCAGTCTTCAGCATCCGCTTCGGCCCCCGTATCTTTCACCTTCTCCTTACGTTCCAGCTGCTTGACAAACTGTAAGGCATCCTTAGGTGTGGTGAAAATCTTCAGCTTGCTACCATGTTGTATCCGTAATTTCGCCGGATAGAGCATTTCATATTGAATTTGTAGTGCTTGCAGTCTCTTCTTAACAGGTTGAAATTCCCTCCTTCCCTGCTACAAGGCTGTAATAAAATCCGGATATAACGCAATCTCCATCCCTTGATATGTGGTTGTGCCCATTTCTCGCGTCAACCGAATAGCCGTGTCCCTGTCTCGATAATTAAGGAGCCGGGAGATGATTGGCCTGGGAGGAGCTCCAGGGACAGGTCGTGACGCCAAAGATCGATGCGCCCTCTCTACCACTGTAAGCGAGGAAAAATGCTCCGCTCCAAGCATAGACTTGAGCATTTCTTCCACGTACAGCTCCATTTTCCCCACATTGGTTGTCTCCACCTTTCCTGTGATGCGCAAATTTTTCTAGGGCGATCTGGCCTTCAAGTCCTCG
Organism: Lissotriton helveticus; assembly: GCF_964261635.1. Classification (NCBI taxonomy): domain Eukaryota; kingdom Metazoa; phylum Chordata; class Amphibia; order Caudata; family Salamandridae; genus Lissotriton; species Lissotriton helveticus. The sequence continues at coordinate 219,875,832 of NC_136070.1, read as the reverse complement.
TTCTTTGACTTTATTACCCCCACCAGCTTGTCCATTTTCGCACAAGATGTATTGACCGTCTCCACCCTGTCCTCCACAGTGGATATATGTTGTTCTGCTTCCATTAAGCGAGCACCATGCTTATCCAGCTTTGAGGCCATAGTGTCCATTCGGAGATTCAGATCGTTTATTTTTCCATCTATTGTACGCAAACTCTGTTGCATGGGCAACATCATGTCCTCCAATTTACTATAGCAGCCAGCCTCCATTTCCTGTTCGGTGTCCGACACCGCAGGGGTGGTGGACTTTTTCTGTCGCTTGGATTCAAATGACAGCTTAGATTGCAGCGGCCGGTCCGTCTTGCCCATGGCAGCCGTACACCAACAACACCTGCCTGCCCCAAAGCACACAAGCACAGCACTCTAGCCCAAATACCACTGCTTCCCGTCGTCCACTACCTATATGCCACAGCTATTCACCTGCACAGTCCAACACTCAACTCACCACCGCCCTAGAATCCAACGACTCACTCAACCCCTCACAGTTCGGTTTCAGAGCTTACCACAGCACCGAGACCGCCCTCATCGCAGCCACAGACAACATCATATCCCTGACAGACAAGGGAGAGACCGTGGAACTCATACTCCTGGACCACTCCGCAGCCTTCGACACGGTATGCCACCGTACTCTAATACGGCGCCTCAACAACGCCGGCATCCGAGGCAAGGCCCTGGAATGGATCACCTCCTTCCTCTCCGGAAGAACACAGAGAGTCCGACTCCCCCCCTTCAGATCTACAGCTACTGAAGTCATCTGCGGCGTCTCACAAGGATCCTCCCTCAGCCCCACCCTCTTCAACATTTACATGACCCCCCTGACGGACATCGCACGCAAACACGGACTCAACATCATATCCTACGCCGACGACACTCAGCTCATCCTCTCCCTCACCAACAACCCCACCTCAGCAAGAACCAGACTACACGAAGGCATGAAGGAAGTAGCGGACTGGATGACGGACAGCCGGCTTAAACTCAACACCGATAAGACGGAGGTCCTAACCCTCGGCCCTACTCCCACCGCCTGGGATGAACCCTGGTGGCCCCCCGCCCTGGGCAGCACTCCCCAACCCACCGACCACGCCCGCAACCTCGGCTTCATCCTGGACTCGTCCCTCTCCATGAACAGACAGGTCAACGCGGTGACATCGGCATGCTTCAACACCCTCCGCATGCTCCACAAAATCTTCCGCTGGATCCCCACCGACACCAGGAAGACCGTCACCCACTCCCTCGTCACCAGCCGGATGGACTATGGGAACACTCTGTACGCCGGCATCACTACCAAGCTACAGAAGAAACTTCAACGAATCCAGAATGCAGCCGCACGACTCATCCTGAACATCCCCCGCCACCACCACATCTCCGGACACCTGAAGAAACTTCACTGGCTCCCAGTCAGCAAGAGGATCACCTTCAGGCTCCTCACCCACGCACACAAAGCCCTTCACAATCTCAAACCAAAACTCATCAACCACCGCCTATCCTTCTACTGTCCTCCTCGCACCCTGCGCTCGACAGGAAAAGCCCTGGCAGCCGTGCCCCGCATCCGCAGGGCCACCGCCGGGGGCAGGTCCTTCTCCTACCTGGCAGCGAAGACCTGGAACTCTCTTCCCAGCCACCTGCGCGCCAAACAGGACCACCTCTCCTTCAGAAGGCAGCTCAAGACCTGGTTTTTGAGCACTGACCCCCTCCCCCCCCGCGCCTTGAGACCCCCACGGGTGAGTAGCGCGCTTTACAAATGCAAATGATTGATTGATTGAACTAGATCCTATATGGTGAGCCTCAGCAAAATTACAGCAGACGGGCACCTGGGTCCGCAGCAGTTCCTCGTCCACCACGTGGCATGGCGCTAGCCCTGCTGGAAAGGCGCAATTCTCAGGCCCCACTCTCCCACAGCTATTCACAGGGAGCAGCGCCTCAATGCCGTGTATGTGCAGGGTCGAGGCGGCAGCAGTGTCGGCAGAAGCACACAAACAGGGCGCCAGGTTCTTCAGCAGGTCCTGCACCACCACGTGGCTCGGTTCAAACCCCTCTTGAAAGGCACAATACACTGTTACTATGCACAATCAGTAATTCACAGGTAGCGTCACCGCAGTGTCAGTTATATGCAGGGCCGAGGCGTCAGCGGTATCTCAGAGTCCCATCTAACCGCTCGCATCAAGAGGATATCAGCAAGTAGGCCCCAGCTTCAGAGATTATAAAATGGCGGTGAATCCCAGCACGTGGGTCAAGCAAGGAGGGCCCCAGCGCTACACATCAGGCAGATTGCAGCCCCGGGCAGATCGCCACACAAGGTCGCGGTATATGCTTTCATCCGCTGCCGCCTCAGATCTCGCCGCGGCATTCACACTTGATCGCACAGAGATACGATGAACGTCACAGCCACTCCAGTGTCCGCTCCGCGGCCTGCCTGCACTCCGGCCCTCGAGTGATCAGAGGCCGCACAGCACCGTCCCCTCCTCTGCCACAGCCACCAACCACCACAGCCGCAATGCTCTCCACCAGCCGCAACCTCAGAGAGCCACCCCACAGCCTCGGCACTCCACCGGCAGCAGCACTGTGTCCAGCAGCAGCGGCTTCCTCCTCAGGCTGCAGCCGCATCTCCGCTCACAGCCAGCTAGTCCTCCGAGAACAGCATGTACAGGCCGCAGTCTACAAAAAGCCGCTTCACTCCCAGACAGACGTTTTCAGAGGTACAGAAGTATATCCGTTCGAAGCCCTGAGCTTGCAGTTTCCGAAACAGGCACTTATAGCTGTGGATGGTATGTTAGTAACAGGATAAATGCAGGATAATAGACCCGACCAGCAGAGCTGCACTAAGGTGCGGCCATCTTGCTTCGGGCTCGCTAGCGCCCCCGTTCCTTTGTTTCTTACCACAGGTTAAAGGGAATACTGGCATCTCAGTCACAGAGGGGGTGATGTCCTTTATAGTCACACACTATCAAAGAAGGGGATAATATAGTCCACATTACAATAGGGTATTCTTCACTGGCTTTGTATACACTATACTATCTTTTAGAGAAGTTCTAGATATCTAGGATTACAAACTATCTCATATCATGGTTTTCCGATTAAATACACATAAAAGAGAGAAATTAAGACGGCTGATATTCTCTCTATTGTGACTGTACGTATCTCTCAGGGATGATCGAAAACTTACATGGGGATTTTTGTCTTGTTAATTGTTGACTGTTGTAAGTATTGTTTCTTATGATTTGGTACATCACTTCTAATTTGTCATTATACTTCTCGCACTCAGCTTATGATTTAAAAAATGCGAGCTGTTTCTCATCAGGTGATAGTTACTGCCTTGTAACTGTGTTAGATAGTATAGGACTGTCTATAGCTTTGTTATAAAAATGGCTTCTGTTTTGTTGGAACCCAGTGCAGAAAGCGATCTATAGATATATATGCATTATTCACACCTGTATAGACATTCATGTGGGTTGTCTTCCTCATTGCCCTATGTGGCATCCAGAGTGGCAACCATCACTGCTTGCTGTAAATGTGATAAAGTGAGTAAGACTACTGTCTAACTCAGCCCTCTTTCTGTCAACAGGCAGTTTGACACTCATGTGGCTTTTAATACATTTATTCTGGCCTGTGCAGGCCTTATAATTACATCGGCCATCCAAAAATATATATTTCCATTTCTTTTTCACTATAGTGCGAGTCTGCAGTGCTTTATTGCAAGCCTTTAGTGTTTCACTGAATTCACTCTCTTGGTAAAAGCTGCACCAATGTATCCACTTCACCGTGACTCAACTGCAACAAAAGATTAAAGTGTATTGCTATAGGTTAAAAAAAAGATCCTGAGAGCAAATCCAATCTACATTTGACCATATTTTCTTATGTTTATACACTTTTAATTAATGAGGTTCAGACATTGAACTACCTTGTTCACTTAGACAATACTCAAGCAGTTTTTTTAGGACTGTCAGTCTTCCTCCACTAATGTAGATATCAGTGAGCAGGAGGAGAAAAACAGACAAAAAAATGCCTGTTGATCCTACTCACATTTCTGGGGAAGTGGGTGGGGAAGAATGACATTTGGGTTTGCTACAGATGAGGTCATGCAGATTTTGGCTCTATGTCCGCTTAAGAGCAAATAGCTTACAAACAAAAGTACTCAAACTGTGCAGTGTGGCCTTCATTGGCGCCCTAGAAGGGCAAGGGGCACCACCAATGTACAATACCGGCTTTAGAGGCTGGCAGGAGAATGGCAGCCCCCCACAGAAGCCTTACGTTCAATATTGGAGAGTCACTCTAGGGGGCACATTAGTATGGTGAGCGCCCGCCATACCAGTGGAAAATGGGACCGCCCGACAAGAGTGCGGCGGTCCCGCACATCCCATTTGGATGCGGGTGCATGTTGCATTTTTAACATTGCGGCGGGCGGTGCTAAAAGCATCGCCTACCGCAATGCCAAAAATGCATGTTGTGCTTTTCAAAACTTGTACAACTAATCATATGTTGGCCTATATAGCTTACTAATACCAACATTATACAACACATTATTATCCTCAGGATTTCATTGTGGACCAATTATTTTTTGAAGGGATTAGATGGAATTGAGAGGTAGTCAATATGGAGTCTTTTTACTCACTACTTCACTAACAGGGTATGACAGCATGGCAAGTGCATGGATTCTTGGAATTAAAATGTTTGAAAGGTGTTCCATACCAAGGCAGAGAACTTGTTTGTAAATATCCGGACTGCATGCACAGAAACTCCTCCTGGGAAGAAATGAATTGATCTGAATCAGAATTTGGAATTCCTGGGGTATGTAAATATTGTATGTAATGAATTTATGAATCTGTGTGGATATATTGAATTGTTTCGATCTATGGATAGTGCAGCTAAAGCTGTATGTTTTTATTACAGCCCCGGAGAAGCAATTTTGTCTGTACTGATTATGGTGGATTTGAACAGTTGGAAGACATAGGGAAAATACATTATTTGATTGCTACACGGGGCACTGCAAGCTTGATTGTACAACTGGATAACCCACTAAAATCACTGTTTTTGTGAAGTCATAAAAGATATATATTTTATAAAGATTTTTAATAAAAAGATTGAAATAATATATGTGTAACATTTGAATTATTATTAGCAAATAATTGAATATTACGCCCTACCAAAGTACAGAAATGAATTCTTCGTTACTAATGCCATGTTCTAGTGCCAATTATATGAACGACTGATGTTGCAAAAGTAAATATATTGGTTAAAATTGAAAATACAGTAAGATATTATTAAAAATAATGACAACATACTAGATGGCATTAATTGATTCAAATCCTTAATGGAATCAATCTGCCTGGGAATCCCTTCCTTACTAGCCACGAGCCAAATTGATTCAGTACCAACATGCTTGTACAAGTTTCTTAGATGTGTTTTTTGTGTTGACATTTTTTATTGAAATTTGCAGATAAAAATACATATGTGGTGACAAAGCAAAATAAGATAATGGTAAATGGATAACAATATAGGTGATAATGAAACGTACATAGGATATAGCAAATATGATGAAATAAAGAATAACATATATTCCATAATCCAATATGAGGTAAAAATAGAAAGAATAATAGGTAAATCATAATATAAAAGAAAAAGTGAGGAAAAGATAAAGAAAAAGAAAAGAAAAAGAGAAAAGAAGAAAGAAAAGAAAAGAAAGGAGAAGAGTACCAGAGCAATAATAACAGATAGGGAATGAATTGATAGAAAGAGAGGGGGAAGAGTACCCACAGTAAAGTAATAGAAAAGGAATCAGTGAAGGAATAGAATTAAGCAGAAACAGTATGTGTAGAAGAAGAAGAAATGGATGTGGAGTCATCGTTCACAGTAGTTTCCAAGAAAGGGAACCAAATTTGGAGAAAAATGGAAGCCTGATCTTGTAAATTATAGATTGTGCGTTCATGTAAAGCCGTTTGCATCATAGCCACCAACCACTCTTCCTGAGAGGGAGTCAAGGAGGATTTCCAATGACGCAGTATACAAATTTTGGCCGTGGCCAAAGCAGTGTGAAGAAGACGAATTTGGGGTTTGGAGAGTTTCGAAAAACCACGAAATCGTGCAAAAGGTGTAAAAGGTAAGGTTAATGACATTGTAGAAGCCATGGAAACCCTATCTTCTCATTGTGATCAGCCTCCATCATTTGCCTCTCCATCTTCAAATTTTCCAATACCACACTCAAACACCTTTGGGGATTCCAGACAACGTGGTAGAGATTTCACTCGTCTGAATCGATCTCAGGATGATAAGGCTTCAGCTCTGCACTCCATCTCCACCCTTACTAATGCACCACAAAGAGACAAATCTAGATCACCTCTCAAAAACCCCTCAGATGCCGACTGAATACTCTTTTCCGGTTCACTTGTATATTTCTGTGATTTCTTGTTCTGCCTTATAATTGCAACTATAGATACTGACTGATATCACTTTCCCTGTTCAAGTGCTCATTTTGATACTTTATTGCATTATATAATGTAGTTACTTCTGCTTCATATCTCATATTGCATTATCAGTATTAATGCTACTGCGTAATCTCACGTTTGCACTGTTTTAAAGCGTATTTATACCTCCGACTGTATTGCTTATTGCATGTTCAGGTTAAAGTAATCACCTCTTGCATGTCTTTTCCTCATTGCTAAGCCCCTTCCTTAGGAGATATTAGTATCGCTTAATATGACACTGTATATTTAGTTTCCTAGTTATCCAAATTTTGCAATAAGTATTATTGTTTTCTTTGTTTCAAAGTAAGCTTTGCTGTCTCTTTTCTATCTTTGTTCCAATGTTTTATTATATATGTTTTCCACTCCACCTCTTCTATCTCTGATTTATATTTTTCTTCCTCCTTTCTATACTACATTTTGCCACTTGTTCTCTCGTCTTGTATTTTATCTTCTATACTTCCCTAACTTTATTTTTCATAATCTTTATGTTATGTATTATATCTTTCTTTCTTCTCAACACCTTTTGTCTTCATTTATTGCAATTCTTTCTTAATCTCTTACCATAGATACATTATATAGTAGATGTCAATATTCTTATTTCATGGCTTTGCATTACACAGTTATATTTTATGGTTTTTTATGGTTATGATAATGTTATTTTACTTTATTGCAACTTTCATATATTCCATATTATCCTTTATTCATTTGCTCCACATTTTTATCTCCTCGGATGGGGTTCCGTCCCACGGCGTTGCTTAAGTGCGCCCCGACCCGCGGTTAACAGTCTTGGTTCCATTTTTGTTTTCCTCTTTTGTTTTTCTCCACTTCGTATACCTTGTCTATTTATTTTTTGTTTATTTTTTCTATTTTAGATATTTACTCTGCTTTTCTAAAACTTTTCACATCCTCTTTTATTTTCTTTCTTTCTTTTTTCTTCTTTTTCCTTCTATCTCTTTTTTATTAGTCTCTCAGACTCTTACACACTTTCGGCCACATGCATCAATGTTCCCGTTTGCGAATTCTTAATTGCGAAAATTAAGGAATCGCAATTAAGAATTCGCAAACGGCTATGCATCAAGAAATTGCAATTTTCTTTGCAATTTCTTAATTTTCCTTAATTGCGATTCACAGTTTGCGAATCGCAATTAAGGAATCCCTTTCCATTGATTCCTAAGGGCCTAGAGGCCCATAGGAATGAATGTGAAGGCATTGTCATTTTGCGATTCGCAATTAAGGAATCGCAAAATGAGAATGTAATTTCAAAGGTGCAGGGGGGGATCCGAAGGACCCCCCTGCACCTCTGAAATGTACCTTTAAGTACATTTTTCACAGACACATGCCCCAAGGGCATGTGTGTGTGTAAAATGAAACTTTCAAAAATGCACTTTTGAAAGTTTTCGCAAATTACCTTGAAGGTTAACTTCATGGTAATTTACCACTACCTATTTGCGATTTCGCAATTTAAAAAAAATCACGCATTGCATTTAAGAAATCGCAAAATTGCGATTTCTTAAATGCAATCGCAATTTAAGAAATCGCAAATAAATTGCGATTTCTTAAATTGCGAAAAAAGCAAAAAGCTTAATGCATCCCAATAAAGGGATTTGCATTCGCAAACGGCGGAATTTTGCGATTTGCACCTTTTGCGAATGCAAAAACCCTTGATGCATGTGCCCCTTTGTCTTTTGTTCTCCAGAGTACCATCTGTATCCTTTTATCCTCTTTTTCTCTATCCTATTCTTAAATTCTTCTATTATGTCTCCTATTCATCCTCTCTCAGTGATTTCCTGGAATGTTCATGGTCTTACCCATTATATTAAAAGGAAAAAAGTCCTTTCATATTGGCACTCTAAACGTGTGGACATTGCTTTACTACAAGAAACACATTTGGATGATATTGAATCTAGTAAACTTAGCAGAGATTGGTTCGGAAAAGTTATTCATAGTAGTATTTCTAAAACTGATCCCACCAACCCTAATCCTGTTCATAAATGTGGTGTAGCCATCCTTATCCGAAAGTCACTTCCCTTCACGATTTCCAAGACATGCTCTGATCCGGAAGATCGATATGTGTTTGTTAAATTTAAAATTGGAAACTCTTTTATTTGTCTCGGATCTTAGATGTGTTTTGACACACACTTAATGCTTGTTCATTGCCTGCTGTTGTTTATTCTGCTACTGTGCTTTGCTATGAGTAGTGAGGTCACTGACTGGCTCTCGTGTTAAGGCATGATGTGCCGTGAAACTGCCCCAATGTATGAATTTCAGCTACATTATCTACAACATGTAACAAACTTGCTCTTTCCCTAGAAAATCTGAGATTTGTTCTCGTCTGAAATAATTGTGCATCGGACTTAGATACTGTTTCAACATAAATATGAAAAAATCATGTAAAATGCACAAATTAAAACTCAAATTATTTTCCTCAGTTGCCTAAAACTATTGCACTTTAAAAAGCACACTATCAAGGCACAATATATGAAGTACTGAGGCACTATCAAACTATTATGTTGCATGATAGTTCTGTGCAATAAAATGCCGAACAAAATATACATTTATCAAATGAAAATGTGAACACAAACACATAAATACATGGATTAAAATATGAATAAATAAATGCTACAAGGGGCACACTCGCAGTAACAAATGTGAAGCACATAACATATTTTAGCATCACACTCATTTTTAAGTATACAGACTTTGCACTTGGGACTATTTTCAGGAGTTATTCATAAAGTATTATGACTTTTTATATTTGCACTTTCTGTTTCCACAAGGCGTAATTCATTAAGGATTATAAACTCTTATATTTACAAATGTTTGCTTCCACAGGAGGAACAAAAACGATTGTCATCTTGCAAATACCTAGATCACTTTCTTAGGGATGTATGGTAGTACGGTATTAAGACGATTGGTGGTTGTTTGGTGACATTAATGCAGTTACAATTTTACAATGTTACAATTTGTGACTTAGTCTAATTGAAAGAAATTTCAACCACAGTATGTTGTTTCATAACTGTGAAAGTAGTTATTTTTAGCATGGAACAAGTTATATTTCAGAGTGTTATTTACATATATTATATAGATTCTAATTGTGTTTCAGGTCTAGGAAGGCACAGCGTATGCAGCTTCTGATAAATGTACAAGTTGGAGGCTTCAAGTATTTTCATGGTAACTCATCAGTGCAATCAGGCAGTGTGATGATATGCACTGTCTGTGTTTCTTTATATTTTCTTGTCTAGTTCCTCTTCCTCTAGATTTATTTCTAACCAACATATTGTTAGTTTAGGATTAGCTGAGGGATGGCAAAAATGTGGAAGCACGAATCGATTGGTTGGATCCGGTTTGCCAGGTTTATGCATTTTGGCAAAAAGGCAAAATTGCGGAAGATTTTACTTAATCTATTCTAATTTGGTTTCTGCTGAAGGATAAACTGACCTTTCTGTCACTCTAGGACAGTATATGTCGACTCAATAGGATCACTTGGGCTGTCACGCTTGCAACGTAAGAGGCAGCAAGGTAGTCTAGCAGAGCTTAAGCACGGAATAATGCTTCGTTCCAGCTTTGAGGAAAAGGCCTGCACTCAGTTCCACATTGAAAAAGTGTTTTGCAGAATCCATGCACAAATGTCTCAATGTAGTTCTTTGTGTTGTTAAAGGTGACATGCAAAAGCTTTGCCAGTTGGCCAGCAGCCCGCTGTCTATTAGTTTAAGTGCATTGTTTATTTTATTTTATTTTATTTTATTTAAGCAATTTGTAGAGCGCGCAAATACCCGTGGGTGTCTTGGCGCTGAGGACGGTGAAGGCAGTGGAGTGGTATGCTGCTCATTGTGTGAATAACCATGTTTTCAGGGATTTCCTAAATGGCAGCAGAGTTGGACAGGATTTCATTTGTGCTGGTAGCGTGTTCCATAATCTTGCCGTGGCAACGGTGAACCTTTTGTCTCCCCAAGAGGCCTTGTGTGTGCGAGGGACTGTGATGAGGTTGGCTGATGCAGAGCGAAGGTTTCTTCCGGGAACGTAAGTGCAGAGGGCTTTTGTTAAAAAAATGGGACCTGTGTTTCGCATGGCCTTGTACGCTATGCACAGGGCTTTGAATTTGATGCACTTACCTATTGGGAACCAGTGCAGATTGCGCACTACTGCGGAAATAGGTTTATGTTTGGGGGTCCCTGTTATGAGCCTGGCTGCTGCATTTTGTATAAGCTGCAGTTTATTAATGACCTTTTTCTGAGCATTCAGAAACAATCCATTGCAGTAGTCTACCTTAGACATTACAAGAGTGCTTATTAGGGTTTTTCCTGCACTGGGAGGGAGGAATGGAAGGAGTTTTTTAATCATTCTTAGCGTGTAGAAGACAGAGGAGGAGATCGCGTTTGCCTGTGCTACGAAAGTGAGTTTGTCGTCGAATATGACGCCCAGGTTTCTTACTTTCTGTACTGGGGATGGTGTGGGGACAAGAGCGGCGGGCCACCAGGTGTGGGACCAGGTAGGCTGTAAATTGCCAAAGATCATGACCTCCATTTTATCGGAGTTGAGTTTCAAGCAATTTTTAGCCATCCAGGAACTGATGTCAAGCATACATGTATGGAAGCTAGTAGCTATTGCTCCTCTGTCGTTGTTGATTGCTAGCACTAGTTGTGTAATCGTTAACAAAAGAGGGAGGGAGAGGGAATAGTGGATTCTGTCTCCCCTAGCAATTATTATAAACAAAAAGGAATCCACTAGGTGGAAGGCGGTTGTTACCACAATGGTGGGGAGCAACCAGTGTTGTTAAAATACCCCTCACACACCAACAGGCCCCTTGGTGTCATGCTTCATCATCGGGGTCTTCGCAAACCTCTACGGGATGCGGCGTGCTACGACTTCACGACTACGCAGGAGCACTTTCCTGTGAACTATGTGTTTGGTGTGTGTGAGTACAAAATGTGAGTGGTGAGGTGAAGGTGAGAAATTAAAAAATACCTGGCACGTGAGTACCGAAATTTTTTTATTTAGTCTCCGGCTGGTATTGTTAAAAGAGTGCTAGAGTGGTTGTGGTTTACTAATTAGGGTAACCCAACCATGTTAGTGCGTCGACATGTTTCGGAGTTAAAGAACTCCTTCTTCAGGACGAGGATATGCACTACTTATCCCCACCTTACTCACATGTGTGTAGATTTTAAAGTGTGCTCTACAAAAATAAGATAAGGTGAAAATGTACCTATCTATGTTTAATGTAAGGTCCGTTGCGCCCAATTGGCGATTATAGACACCTGTAAACAGAAAAATCAAGTAAACAGGGTAATACATGTTTTTTTAGTCTCATACTGTGTAGATACACAGAGGGGTAACAAGGAACAAAAGTGAAGGTCCAGGAACCCTAAAAAAACAGAAAAAACAGAAAAAACGAACAACATATAAAGTGAGACACACATTCATTCATAGTATCTGATAAGCCCTTGAGGGTGTAGTTTCTGACACGGATGTGTTGCTTACTTATGAAAAGAGGTCGAATGGCCTCATGAGCCACAGCGTGTTGGGGGGTCCGTTCTACCTGTTATGGCAACCTGTGAGGTATTCAAGGAAATGGATCAAAATATTGTAATCCTTCGATTTGATGAAGGTTTACACACCATTTAGCATATCCATACATTCATACACACTCACGGTTACTCCCAGGGCTGTCTGGCTTCCTACCCCTCCACGCGGCTCCGACGAGTAAATTGTGTGGTGAGGAGCGGGCTTTTTATAGTCTAACTAGCTCCAATTAGCCACTGATTGAAAGCGGAAAAAGCCCATAACTGGACCTGACCCTTAGTTTCCATGCCGCTTCTGCGCGCATCGGGTAGGGCGTTCCCGTGCAAATGCGCATGTGCGGTAGAGCGGTGAGGGACAGGCGCGCATGCGCATCACCTCAGTATGTCTATGACAGCCTGGATGTAGTGTCTGCCGCTTAGCGCATGCGCGAAAACGGTAATAGACGCCGTGTCTGTCTCAGCTTGAAGTTATTGCCTCAGAGATCAAAAATTCATAAATTACATTGAGTCGAGCTGCAGAAATGGTTTAGGACTCGATGAGGGTTATTGGCACCATGCATAAATCGCCTACAAATTCAAGTATATAGTTAAACCCTCGATATGTAAAGGACATTAGGGGAGCTGTCAAAATTACTTAAAGCCCGAAACAACAAACTGACAATATCAATGAAAATAACATAAAAACTACAAAATACATTATTCTGGAGGGTTTTGATCACAGAAACCCTTTGAGCTGTAGGTACAGTTATTGCTGCGGATATGGTTTATACAGCATAAATGTTAGCGAGGATGTTCACCTAGGTAATGAGTTTTGGGAAAAAAACTCATGCAGTTGGATATCAGGGGTTACCAGTTACTGAAGTGGGTGGCTATCAGTTATTGGCGTACTTGGCAAAGTAGTCGGGTTTCTTTAGCGTAGTTGGTTCCATGGAATGGAGTCGTTCAACCCAGTCACATCTGAGCCCAGACGAAACACCCATCTTTGTTCTTTCTCAAATAAGCCTCTTTCTGATGGCAATTGCTCAATAACAGTCCAATGTATGTCATTTACACAGTGCTGTGCTTCTAGGAAATGGGATGCCATTTTCGTTGTTTGTTTTTTGCATCTCACATTGCTCTTGTGTTCATTAATTCTAGTTTTCACTGCACGTGTGGTCATTCCCACATACTCTTTTCCACAAGGGCATGTGATGAGATACACAACATTACGGCTGTTGCAATTCGTAACAGCACGTTGTTCCCACTTCTCGCCATTACTGAATTCTAGAGTCAAGCTTTTCTCAGTCAGGTGGCAGTTGTTACAATTCCCACACGGGTAATGCCCATGTAGTCCTTTCAGCCTTGTTTGCTGTATTACATTGGTTTGGGGTCTTGTATGGACCAGGATATCCTTCAGCTTTCTTCCCCTCTTGTGGGCAAAGATGGGTTTTTCCAGATCTAGACTCACACTTGTCAGGATGCGCCAATGTTTATTTACCAGTTTAGATACCTGGTTCGACACAGGGCTGTAGGTCGTGACACAGACTGGTCTGCCAGATTCCTCTTTTGGTGGGTTGTCATCCTTATCTTATTTTTGTAGAGCACACTTTAAAATCTACACACATGTGAGTAAGGTGGGGATAAGTAGTGCATATCCTCGTCCTGAAGAAGGAGTTCTTTAACTCCGAAACATGTCGACGCACTAACATGGTTGGGTTACCCTAATTAGTAAACCACAACCACTCTAGCACTCTTTTAACAATACCAGCCGGAGACTAAATAACATTTTTTTGGTACTCACGTGCCAGGTATTTTTTAATTTCTCACCTTCACCTCACCACTCACATTTTGTACTCACACACACCAAACACATAGTTCACAGGAAAGTGCTCCTGCGTAGTCGTGAAGTCGTAGCACGCCGCATCCCGTAGAGGTTTGCGAAGACCCCGATGATGAAGCATGACACCAAGGGGTCTGTTGGTGTGTGAGGGGTATTTTAACAACACTGGTTGCTCCCCACCATTGTGGTAACAACCGCCTTCCACCTAGTGGATTCCTTTTTGTTTATAATAGCACTAGTTGTGTGTCATCAGCATAGGTGGTTAGCCCCATCCCATGGGTTTTGATGATCTTGGCCAGGTCCGACACATAGATATTAAATAGTGTCGGACTTAGGGATGATCCCTGAGGTACTCCACATGGGAGGGTGAAGGAAGGGGAATTAAATTCGCCAAGGCTCACTAGCTGGGAGCGATTGGCCAAAAACGAGGCCAGAAGATCTTTAGCCTTGTGTTTAATGCCTATGTTTGCAACACGGTCGATCAGGGTGGCATGGTCGACCGTGTCAAACGCTGCCGATAGGTCCAGCAAAATAAGCACTGCTGTTCCTCCTTGGTCCCGGGTGGCTCTGATCTCGTCCGCAGCTTTAATGAGGGCGGTCTCAGTGCCATGGCCCTTACTAAAACCAAACTGTGATTCATCGAGGAGATTGTTTTCTTTGATAAAGTGAGCTAGTTGTGTATTTATTATCTTTTCGAAGATTTTAGCGGGTAAGGGGAGACTTGTGATGGGTCGGTAGTTTTTGGTGTCCAATGGGTCTAAGTGTTGTTTTTTGAGGAGGAGTTTGATGATTGCCTTTTTCCAGGTAGCTGGATGAATACCCGTGTTAAACATATCGTTGCATATTTCGGCTAGTTTGGGGGCTAGCATATCAGGAATGAGGTTGGATACTGAGATGGGGCATGAGTCATCGGGAGAACCTGATTTGATTGTGAGGACGAGATCATGAATTTGTGAAGCCACGATCTGATTGAATTGGGGTAAGGAGAGTGCCCTAGATTCAGTATTGGCGGCCTCCGGCTTTTCCTTGTTTGAATGGGAGGTAAAGTTGTCATAAATGGTATTAACCTTGTCTTGAAAGGCCCGGCTATAGAGTTACACAGGTCTTGGGATGGTGCTAGAGGGGAGTTGATTTTGGATCCTGATAGTTTAGTGATGACTTCGAAAAGTAATTTGGTGGAATCTTGTGCCGATTCTATTTGATTGGTGTAATATTTACTTTTTTCTGATATGATAAGATGTTTATATTCTGACAACGCAGTTTTGTAGTGGGATTTGTCAGAGAGGTCATAGTTTCTCCGCCATCGTCTCTCCAAGTTCCGGCATCGTTGTTTCTCGAGCCTTAAAGTTTCTGAGAACCACGGGGCTGATGCCGTTGTTCTGTTTTTGGAGAGATTGTTTGTGGGCACAGCGGTGTCAAGTGCCTTATTTAGTCAGTCTAGGTAGTTGGAGGAGGCTAGGATGGGATCCAGGGTGGGCGGATAGTTAGAAGCCTCTAGTAGTGATTTAAGGAGCTGCTGATCTAAGGAGCCCCATGCTCTGAAATGGGTGGTGTGTTTGGGCTGGAGAGGAGAGGGGACTATCTTGACATCAAGGTTGAAAAGGACTGCCCAATGGTCTGTCCAGGTGAGAGGTAGGGTTTTTCTAAGTAACAGCTTAGTGTTATTTGAAAAAAGCCCGTCAAGGGCATGACCGACTTTGTGTGTGGGGCCAATGACCAATTGGTGAAGGTTGATGGATTCTAACTCTGAGAGCAAGGCCATGGTGTCCTTGTCTTCTGGATTTTCCAGATGGAAGTTGAAATCACCTAGGATGGTAAAGTCCTCCTCCCCTGCTGCTGGTTCCAGGAGACTGCTTATGGAGGAAATGAAGTCAGGACATGGGCCTGGGGGGCGGTATAGTAAGATCCCTTTGAAGGATTGTGAGTGGGTTATTTTTATATTGAAGGTTAGTGCTTCACAGGTAGGGGTAGGGACGGGCTCTATCCTTGTCAGGGATTTTTTTGCGGTAGATGATGGCCAGGCCACCTCCTTTTTTTTAACTCTGTCTAGCCTGATTCTACTGTACCCTTCAGGAGTGGCGGCGCAGAAGTCTGGGCCAGAAGCTAGGTCTCCCCAGGTTTCCGTTATGAATAAAATATCTAGGTTGTGCTGGGTGAGGAAATTGGCTAATTCATATTTGTGTTTGGGGAGGGATCTTGAGTTTATAAGGGCTGCTAATATGTTTGCGGGGTTAGCATGAGGCCGTTGGGGTTGGGATGGGCTGAATTTAGCGTACGGTTTCAGTGTGAAGGGGCAGGAAGGGCATTTGAATGTGGTTGTGTCCCCGGACAAGCATGAGTGTCGTTGAACACAGAGAGGAGAAGTGGTATTGAGGCGAATGTTTTTTAACTGATTGCTGGAATATGATAAAGTATGTGTGGATTTGGTGGGGTTAATCGGGCCAGGGATTGTGGCCCTAGGCCAGGCGTGGACGGGCGCAGACGGGCTTGCCTTTGGCGCATCTTCGGCAAGCCAGCGGCGCGCCCGCTGCGCATCCGGGCTAGCATCCTTAAGTACTGGCAGTCTCAACCACTAGACTTCTGAACGCAGCGCTGGTGCCTACAACCACTTCCGGTCTGCGTTAATCTCCCTCCACTCAATCATAAGTATCCGTGGTGGACCGGGGAGAACGCGTGAGGACCTGGTGGCTGCAGGGTGAGTGAAATCTGCGAGTGTCCCAGTTAATATATCATAAAAATATGGCACAGTTTGTTTTTTTAAAATGAGGGGTGCCTGATTAAATCACCGTTACACACAGTAGAGTGCTTAGAGTGATGCCGGCAATATCGCAAGCGAGGCCCTTTGCCAGGTGCTGTAAGCAATGTACCTGCTGGAATTAGTGCTGGTATCTCCTGTCTCGTCCGTGTTAACGGCTCAGCATCCAACAAAGCAGGCTGGGCAGATATTTTCTCCTCCTACATTAGCTGAATGGAGAATATTTTCCTTCCTTCCTAGAATGCAGTATTGGGGCTATTGTCTAGATGACACCTGGTAGGTCTGTAGTAGAGCTCCTCAAACACCTATGTGGACACAACTGAGCATCTCGAGGCCCGTAATCAGGTAGACAGCAGGACAAACCCAGCACAATAGCGCCAAAGATAAATACAGCTTAACCCTGCCTTCCCTGACGTGGTGAGCGCCACGAGGAGTGTTTAACCGGGGCCTGTGAGAGAAATACTTCCTGCACATTGGAGACGGCTCCTTCCTAGGGGAGTCGGGAAGGCGTTCAACTCCTGTACTCAGAGCAGAGGGAAAAGGCTATCTTCCTTAAAGAGGTGGCAAGTCCGACCTCTCACGTGTGGTGGAGCCTCCAGCCACATTTATGCCACAAAAAAAGAGCTCAAGTAGAGTGTCCAGTTACTTTGTCCCTGCTGAGAAGAAGGATACCCAGTAACCCAGGGAAAGGAAGAAAGACATGGCACTTACCAAAGAAGATCTGCTGGCCTCTCTGAGAGAGTTCAAAACTGAACTCCGCACAGAACTCAGGATGGATATAATCACCTCAATGGATCAGCTTAAAGCCACCTCACCAACCACATGGCCTCCATCCAGCAAAATGTGGACTCCATTGGTACCAGGTTACTTGAAGTGGAGCCCCAATCTCAAGTGCTCAACAAAAGCATATTGGATACTCACGGCAAGATGCAGGACCTCCACACCCACCTTCAACTGGCCCAGCTGAAGAGAACTTGGAAAACAGATCCAGATGAGATAAACACAGAATTGGAGACCCAGAGGAAGGAGCAGAGGGGCCTGATCTAGAGGCCTTTATTAAAGGCATGTTTGCTGAGTTGCTGGGAATGAATCAGCTGAAAATTAAAGCTGAGAGAGCTCACCACATGGGTCGTCACTGTCAGGCACCCGGAGAGCAATGACGCACCTGCGATATCCTCGTCAGGGTACAATCATTCAAGGTAAAGCAGGCCATACTCCAAGCGGCCAAGAAGCAAGACACTATTACCTTTTAGGGCTTCTCTTGCATGCTGTATCAGGACCCGGCGCAGTCAAGCCTACTATGCCAGAAACAATTCAGTCCAGTGAGTAAAAAACTGAGACAAGATTGATACAGACATTGTTGGAACTCTCTGTTTGGTCTGACTTTTGAGTTTAACAATAAATCGTGCCATGTTACGGAACCGGTGGAGGGCATTGACATCCTAGGACTGCCACACTCCGAGTCTGCGGGTGACTAGAACCCCTCACAAGGGGACAGCACCAAGTTGGGGAGGAGCTTCCAGTGGTGGACCAAGCGCAGAGAGCGGAACCCAAAGAAATGAAGAGAAGGACATTAGGCATCCCCTTCCTTGACATTGGTTTTCTGGGCAGGACACTTTGAGGGATGTGCCCTGGGACACCCGGTGACCTGAGGGGGATAGAGGACACCTGATCTCTGTCCAGTGGGGACATACTGGTCAATGTGAGGTCCCTGGGGGTCAGTGGTACTGTTCGGCGTCACATACTGCAAATGCGAGGAGCAGTGGTTCAACATATTGCTGCTATCATTTTGCCCTGGCGATGGGCTCTGACTGAGATGCCCATTGAAATGCCTTTCTATTTTGTTCGACTATTTGACATGGGACTGAATGTTCCACTAATACTGAATGGGTTTGGTTTTGGTTTCATAAGTTTAAAGGGTTTTCTTTGGGGGTTCAAAGGAAAATAATAATAATAATGATATAATAATAATGGCTTTAGTTATATTCTTTGGGGAAGGTGACATGACGCTACATGATGGTTTGGTGTAGGGTTTGGAGATTTGGGGAAGGGAAGAGGCTTCCTGGAGGGAGAGGCCTACTACTCGGCACTGAGGGTTCAGAAGAGGCTGGGAGGGGCTCATGGGAGGGGCATAAAATAGGTTAAAATGATTACTGTAGCCTCCTGGAATGTGAAAGGGCTGAACTCACTTAAGCGCCGGAAGGTCTTGAAATACTTGCTAGATCACCAGTTTGATGTTGTGGCACTGCAAGAGACACATCTCAAAAGAGTAGATTTCCACAAGTTGAAACACAGAAGTTCCCCCCTGGTTTATAAAACCTCTTTGTGACTAATACAGAAAGGGGTTGCATTGCTGTTCCACGCTGCAACAAAATTTCACACAGAGGGAGTCAAGACAGTTAAAGAGGGAAGAGTGGTTATTGCAAAGGGCAGCTTAAGGGGGAAAATATGCACATTTGTATCAGCATACGCACTGGCCACTCGCTTTAGGTACCACTTTGTTACCCATGGTGGGAGGGTTTGCAAAGGGTCCGGTGGTATTCATGGGGGACTTTAATCTTACATGGCACTACGGCCTTGATAGTTCCCACCCACACTGCACCCCCTACTGGCAGTCACTCCAAAGGTCTTTAACAGGCCATTTAGAATATGGGACTCAGAGATGCCTGGAGAACTCTCTACCACACCACAATGGACTTCTTCTTTTCCCATGTACACCAGACATACTCCTGCCTAGAATACGTATTTCTCAGTCAATGCCTCTTGGGTGCCTTACGAGCTCCAAAGATCCACCCCATCACTATCTCAGATCACGCCCAGTATCCGTCTGTCTTACTTGGGGGGTCAAAGCCTAGGTGGTTCTTACCTGCCTCCCTAACTTGTGACTGGATATTACACAATGAGTTACGAGCAGCAATCAAAGAATATTTCCAATTGAATCCACTGCAGGACACCACTCCCTCGAATAACTGTGAATTCTTCAAGGCAGTCTTGAGGGGTGAATGTCTGGATCTCAATTCCTCCTTGAAAAAGCAAAAGGCAAGAGAGTGGAAGGCCCTAGAGGCAGACCTCAGAGAAGTGGAATGAACACGTAAATTAATGCCCACATGTATTTTTCAATGTACACTGACTGCACTGAAAGGGGAAATCAATACAATCTATACCAACAGAGCAGAATCCACACTCCAACACCTGCGTTACATCTCCTACGAACATGGGAATAAAGTTGGGGCACATCTCACGGGGCAACTGAGGGAGAAGAGAGAAAAATAATAAATAGGGGTCATCTGAAAGCTCGGAGAAGGATAAAGCCAGGTTATTTGGGGCATTATACGGTGAGCTATACCGGGCCGATGTTGCAGATAGCACAGCCCAGATAGCCTACCTTGACTCGATATATCTATTACAAGTCACCCCCACCCAGAATACTCTCCTGGGGGCACCTATTACTTATGAAGAAATACGGCCAACAATGGCAGTGCTGAAACCTCATATATCGCCAGGGCCCGATGGCTTGAAAGCTAAATTTTATAGAACTTTTGCATCAGAGATTACACCGCACCTGACCCATCATTTTAACTCTATATCTGCCAATATAGCTGTTACCCAATCGATGTTTGAAGCCCTGATCATGGTGGTACCAAAAGCAGGGGAAAACGTGCAACTCTGTTCTTCTTATCAGCTGATAGCATTGCTAAACCTGGATGCCAAATTGTATTCCAGGATTCTGCCAACTAGGTTAGAAGACATGATGCCATAACTCATCAACCCCGACCAATCAGACTTTATAAAAGGCAGACAAACTAATGATGATATTCAACGGGTATTTCTTTTGATCATAAAGGTGTTGGGACACCGAATCATTGCAATATTGTTGGGATTAGAAAAAGCATTCAATAGGTTAATTGTCCCTTTTTCTCTCAGTTGCGACATCACTATTAGTTCTGCAAAGCCTTTAATATAATGACTAGAGGCAACTACACCCAACCACGACCCAGGGTGATGGTTAATGGAGTCAGTTCATCTGCGTTCCTGTTGGGCAGGGGGACGAGACAGGGGTGCCCAGTGTCTCCGTTACTGTTCTCTCTCAGCATTGAACCTCTGGCAGCCTGAATCCGAGCGACACAAGAGATACAGAGGATCCAGTTTGGCTCCGATGAACACAAGATATCACTGTTTGCAGATGACGTTTACCCCATTCTTCTCTACTTGCTGTCCAGGAAGAACTTCGAATATATGAGGGCATGGCAGGCTTGCGAGTCAATCTGTCCAAGTCCTTTATAATAAATCTTACTCTCCGAGAGGGGGAGATGAGCTCAATGGTGAAGTCTTCCCCATTCCACTGGGCTAAACACAGTCTTACCTATCTAGGCATCAAGATCACAGCCCCACTGGAGGGGCTATATAGGGCAAAATGTCCCCCCTTACTACTCCAGCTGCAACAAGACCTTAAACAATGGAAGCCCTTTTACATCTTGTGGCATGTGATTAAAATGACGATTCCCCCAAATTACAAACTTTAGTTATCCATTACCTCTGGCAGAATGGGAAGGTGCGTTTATCCTTCACTCTCCTAAGACTACTGAAGGGGAAAGGAGTGGCCCTGCCTGACATTTTTCTTTACTATAAGGCAGCACAATTGTGGGTGATTACTAAATGGTCACTGAGGGAATCTGACAAATATTGGCTGCATTTAGATAGGGCTATAGTCGTCAGGATGAATTGGAACGTGCTTTGGAAAACAAAGAAGGACAGACCCTGGAACACATATCTGAGTACCCCCACTTGGACCACTGTCAAGGTATGGGACACAGTCATAGTGGCAGCTGCCCAAACTCTCCAGTCCACTTTAACCCAGAGTTCCCCCCGGCGGTCCAGCTGGGACCCTTTGATACTTGGCAGGAGCGTGGCTGTTTCACACTGTCAGATCTCTTCCATAATTATGACTTGCTGACTTTCGAGCATTGCCAGAGCAATTGTCACCTCCCCCTCTGAGTATTTTCACTACCTCCAGCTTAAACATTGGGTGCTGCAGCCTTTGGTTAGAGCAGCAGTCAAACGCGAACTAACTCCAATAGAAACCTTTCTGCATAGGGAGGGATCCTCAATAGGGGTGATCTCCTTCCTATATGCGCTGTTGCTCTCTACGTGGCCTGACATATAGGCCTCTGGGAACATAGATTAGGGAGGGAGATTAGCACTGAACAGTGGAGATATCTCTGGAGGGATATTACCAAGTATAACCACTCCATGGGTATGTGGGAAACACACTACAAGATACTCTATGATTGGTATCTATACTCTACGAGAATAAAAAAAATCGTCCTAGAGTCCTCTCATCTATGCTAGAGGGGCTGTGGCCTATTAGGAGACTTTCACCATATTTGGTGGGATTACTCGACGATTCGTCCCTTTTGGGCGGAGATTCTCGCACAAATAAAAGACACATTACGATACCCAGTTCCAGTCACATCAGACTTTGCACTATTGGGACTCAGAGATTCTTGCTTAACCCCTTCGATGCTGGCCCGTTTCCGCCGTTGTGCGGCAAACAAATGAACAGGGCGGGCCGTGACGAACCCCAGCCGTCATCCGCACACGAGCACCGCAGAGCGTGACGGCTGGGGTTCGTCACCAGCATGGAAGGGGTTAAAGTACCAGATGAAGGAGGATCAGGTGATTATGTATGCCTGTCTTGGGGCGGCTAAAATGGCAATTGCAGCAGCATGGAAGAAAAAAGATGCACCTGGATTGACCCAATGGCATTCCCGCCTCTGGGAGCGCTCACAATAGAGAGAATGGCAGATATCTTTAGAGACGATTACAAGAACTTCAAATACAGGTGCGGTCCATTGGTGTTGTATCTTTCCTGGGGCCTTCAAATGATGGGGTGCCCCTACTACTAGGTCTCTGCAACTCTTTTAGTTATAAATCACATCTTTGGCATCCAAAATGACACCAAAAATCGATTGTACTAACAATTACACCTTTTCATGACTCTCAACATCTTCAATTCTGATTCACCATCCAGGTTATACTCCACTTTTTCTCATCTTTTTCCTTTTCTGATGTTGTTTGAGGTAATGTGGAGTGGGCGAGTGGGGGGCGCAAGAGTTTAGAAGAGATTCTTAAGCCATTGTGCCTATTTTCAAGTAGGTATAATCTGGAATGAAAATTACTATGCACAGTATTCTCCTGGATAATGGGCAACTGTATCACTTTTAAGGTATTGATATGGCTTAAGGCAAATGTTATGATGTGCACATGCCATTAGAAAAAAGAATTATTGTGTAGAAAGAGGGCAATGTAAGAAAATGTGCAGAGTTGCTCCATGGGTCTCACTCATGCACCAAACACCATACTTCCTGACAATTGCATCCTTCATGAGTGGATATTCCATCATGTCTCCCTTCCCTAGGGCAACAGTACCTCCCTGCCTTCACTGAGAATGTGCCTCTAGATCCAGTGCGTTCCTCCCTTCACTGGGAATGTTCCTCCAGAGACTGGCTCCCTAATCCTCTTCAGGGACCTTGTACATATCAAAGGGAAACTCATAAGCCACAAACCGCTCGTCAATGTTATTTACCACAACTTCACTAAACACTGGGCTATCGCTGCTACCATTGCTGCAGGACCCTGTGCATTGCTTGGCTTTGAAGACCTGCTCCTTAAGACTCACTTCATAAGCCCTCTCATCCAAGGTTCGATTAGCCTTCTTCTCCTCTGTCAATCTCTCCTCCAAGGCCCTCTTGGTAGCCTCCTACTCCTTGGCTGTCTCCAGTTTCAACCTGGCCAGCTGTAGATTAACCTCCCCTTTTTAGCCTTCCTGCCCTCCAGTTTCTTGTGGGGACAGGTTTTCCAGAGGACAGCTGTCCACCTCTCCTCCAGGGTGCTTGCAAAACTTAGGAGAATTTAGGACAAAAAAAATCACATTTGTTATCAGATAATTTTAGGCATTATTATGTTACACAAAATCAGTGAATGACACTGCACAAACAGAAGTACTGGATCCCACCACTGAATACCAAAGTAAGCAATAGGGTCATTGGCTGAGGGTGAAGTAAATTCTTCTCAAACAACAACCATAATTCATGTCAGGGTGAACCAAAAAAGTCTCTAAATTAAACTGTGCTTAACCCTCTAGTAGCTTGGCACAAAAGACCTATAATGTGCCACGTCCTCAATAGAGTAGCAGCCCAGATCTAAAAACAAAGGCAGCAATGGGGTGGATTGGGGGGCCAATCAATGACCTTAGAAATGTATTTTGCGCTGTTACCAATAAGTCTATATTGGCATAACCCCACAATTCAGCCTTATACAGTATCGAGGCGCTAATCTTTGACGAATACATTTGTAGTGCTGGAGCAATAGGTTTAGTGTGTGATAGTCGGTGCTCCTTTAGCAAGGCTCCCGAAAGTTGGGCATGCTTGATGGAGAGAAAATCTATTTGAGGCTTCCAACTTAGTTTCTTACCGATGGTTACCCCTAGGTAGGTAAAAACCTTGGTTTGTTCCAGAGTACCTTCCTTCATCTCGACCCTACCCTTAATAGTCCTGTGTTTTTGTAGGACCATGTACCTTGTTTTATCTACATTGACTGACAGGACTCCTCAAATAATCTTGATAGAGCACACTGAAGGCCCTTCCGTGTCTTTGAAATTATAAGGGTATCGTCTGCAAACATGAGCAACGGTATCTTCATCCCGGCTAATGATGGAGCATCCTTGGGATGTTACTCGAAATATTACACTACCCCGTTAATATATAATGAGAAGAGAGTTGGTGCTAAAACGCACCCTTGTCTAACACCCTTCTCAACAGGGAACTTTTTGGTAGTACTTCCCTGAGCATCCCATCTCACCTGTGCATAGTTGGCGACATGTAACTTCATCAAAAATGCCAGAAGATCTCGTGGCATACCTAACGCCAAAAAGATTTCCCACATCTTGGTACGGGGACAAGATCAAAAGCCAACTTAAGGTCGACAAATGCTGCGTATATTGTACCTCCCCATAGTACTAGAGTACGCCAATATATCATAACGAACCCGAACACCTGGTCTATGGTGCTAGTAAAAGCACAAAAGCCCGCCTGGAGAGGAGACAGAATGTTACAATCCTCTATCCAGGCCTGGATTCTGTTCAGTACTAGCCTAGCCGCCACCTTTTGTATGCAGTCTATAAGGCTTATCGGCCTTTAATTACCGGGTTGTGAACGATCCCCTTTCTTATAAATGGGGAGTAATTATGCTCCTGCCGAAGTACTGGGCACGGTAGCTCCACTTGCGATAGCATTCACAGTTAGCTGGATATATTGAGCCCAGTTCTGAGTATCATAAAGGAACAGGTCAGCGGGAATACAATCGGGCCCTCCCTCTGGGCACTAAAGATAAAGCATTTTCCAAATCTTTCTTAGTGAAGTGCAATGTAGACGTGGGAGTTGGCATATCAAAGCAGACTTGGTCATTCCCATTTTGTGCAAACTGACCTTTGAAATGCGATACCCACTGATCTGGATCTACATAGTTTATGGGCACCTTACCGGGTGCCCCACTCCCCCATTTTACCAGGTGCCAGAAGGTAGTCATATTCCTCCCTGAACAGGCCTTAATCAATTCTGACCAGTGTTGTTCATCCCAGGCTCTTTTGGCACGCTATTGGGGTGCCTTATACTCAGCCCTGGCCCTTGGAATGTCGTCCCTATTCTGTGACCTGATTTCCCTAGCTATGGTTCTATATTTCGTACGACATGAAGTGTAACACCATGCTGCAGCCTTAAACCCCGAATCAATCAGGGTTTTTTTTGCTTTCGAAATAAAAAAAACCTTTTAGCATATTAAATAGATCCTCATGGACCTGCGTGACTATGGTGTTAAGCTCTTCCTGAGAAACACATGACTGTAGCATAACATAACACATAACATACTACAAGTACCCAATGCATTGACCATCAAACCACTCATTTGCTTCAAGTGCTCCTCTTTTTTAATCACATTTGCCCATTTAACTCCTCTCGTATCATTTGTCAATAGGGCCTCCACATGATTTTTTCCTGGTTCCATGCCAATACCACTAGAAGAACATGTAGGTTGAAGTGTGAGCACTAGCGGATTATGGTCACTCTCCATGCGTTCGCAGACCACCATATAAATTAAATTGGACCAAAATTCCTTATTGAGCAGGAAAAAGTCAATACGACTACTACGCAGACCGGAGCTAAAAATATGTTAGCCCTGCTTATCTGAGGATGATCTCGCACTGACAGCTCAAATGCCCTGTTCCAAACAGAGCACTTTCAGCTGTAAAGCTGCTCTTGTCCATTTTTTAATTGGGGAAAGATCCAGCGAAGGAATAGACCACTGGACATCCTCCTCTGCACTAGGATTAACATCATACAGGTCCAGGGGTTCAAACGTATGGTTAAAATCACCAGCTATTATCAAATTATTATCACCTCTATGTTCAGTTAAAAATCTATCCATAATATCAATTGTGGGAGAAGCTTTCCCGCCCTGTAAACCCCTTGAGTAGGCATTAATAATAAGAATGTCAGGGACATTCCCCGTCTGTATCCTGACTAAGGATATCCCTAGAAATAATATAAACCTCCTCCGCCTTGTAGAGGCTAGATTGTCTAAACCAAATCATGAGGCCCCGCCCTTGGTCTACCACGCTGTCCACCTTCTGCAACCTTGACAAAATGTAAGTAACACTGTCGAAATACATACTCCAGCGCCCAGGTTACTTGAAAAAACAATATACCATGGCCCTCAATAAAGGCGGACCACTCTGCTCAAACAATTTTTTGACCAGCTACATTCCATGAGGCTAGTGTGAGTCCTACACTGGTACCTTGATTACAGCCTTTACCCAGCGAGTTGCAAGTATCACATGATTCCACGGAACCATTTACCCCTGCATTCAGAATGTTACCATCAGGGTTAGAGCTACACTCCCCTGCCCTGCCCACCAGAGATGCATCTTGGCTACTATCCCCATGTTGACCATTCGGTATTGGTGGGGGGGACCTCCTAAATTGTCAGAGCCTAATGCCAGGTCTCCCTCACCTGACACAACCGTAGGGGGCACTAGCCTATTATTGCCCATACATGAACCTAGTCAATCAATATCATCCAAACTAGAGAATAGCTCAAATCTATTGTGAGTGGGAACCATGTAATTGTAGAGTCCTGGGGGTGGCGCTGCATTCCTAAGATCATCTCTTCTTTTTAAATTAGGTGGAATATTCCTGTAGAAGAAGCCTAGCGACAGAATAATAATATTGTCATTGTTTAGGTGTCCCGACCCTGCCCTATCTAGAATTGTTCTTACTAGGCGCTGGGACCCAAAGCTCAGAACCAGACAGTCTCCTTTAAGGGTTTTTGGGGTTTTCCCTACCCAGGGAATTCTACAAATCATTTTAAAATCTTTAAATAAATGGTTACCCAGCCCAGTTCTAACATTCAACAAATTGAGGGCCTTATTTTTGAGCGATGACCAATGTTCATCGCCATTGGGGGGAAGTATTGGCACGTTCAATAAGATAATGGTATAAGGTGTAGCTTCTGATGGGAGATGGAGAAACTTATTATCACTCACTACACCTCCTGATAACTGCCTTAAATTTTGACACTTTACTTGTTCGTTACAGGGGGTAACATAGGCTGTGGATGCATGTATGCTCCGTAAATTTGCAGTGGGAACCTTCGCTTTGGTGAGGGTAGGGCGGCCAGCCACATCAGTGTGATATTAACTTCTGGCACACTAGATGGTCTTGGGCCAACCAATCTGTCAGACACGCCCTCACTTTCCCTAGGGGTTGTGAGAAGAAGGTGTTGCTTGTTCTTAGCTAACAACTTTATCAACCGTGGGTTGAGCATAGCCGCAATTTTCTCTTCTAGTTTGACTATAACATCTTCATGATTACTAATATCACTCGGTACCTAGATTTCAGTAGCCCCAATTCTAACAGTGGTAGAACCACCCTCACTTCCCGGGGCAGTTGCTTTTGTTTTTGCAATCTTGCATACCTGGTGAGTGGTTTTGGGCAGGCCACGTGCCTTCCTTTTTTGTTATTTCCCTCCCCACCAGCTTGTTGTAATGACTTTTGGTGGTGGGTAAGTGTCTTTGCTGGGGATG
This sequence comes from Lissotriton helveticus, assembly GCF_964261635.1. Classification (NCBI taxonomy): domain Eukaryota; kingdom Metazoa; phylum Chordata; class Amphibia; order Caudata; family Salamandridae; genus Lissotriton; species Lissotriton helveticus. The sequence continues at coordinate 219,848,106 of NC_136070.1, read as the reverse complement.
TTGGTGTGGGAGAGGGCGTGCTAACTGCCACAGACAGCTCGTTAGGTTGGGGCTCATGGGATTCAGTTACTACGCCTGACTCTGGGAAGAGTAATGGAGGATGTGGAAGAACCCCCAGGGTGGCTCCTTTCTGTCAGCTCTATTTCATGAATTAATACAGACTCTGCCTGTGTCAAAAAGGCATCCAATGTGCCTACCACCCCTGGCCCTCCCCCCATGCGTTTACCCTTACTCATAGCACTCATAGCAGGTACTCAAAGTCACTCAGGTGAAAACAACAACAAAAAAAGCTGACCAGTATGACAGAAGTTCCATGAAAGGGGGGTGGCCCAGCCCAGTCTCCTCCTGGCGCTAACAATGTGGTGCGCAGCGTGCGTGCCGCACATGATTCTGGGAGGGGTAGTTCTCAATGGGACTGCATGCAATGGGGGTGTCCTGGCACCTCACGCCTCTTACTGAGCTCCATCGGTTGGACCCACGGACCCCGGGTCAAAGAAGGCTTCACAGACTTCACAGGTAAAGACAGGAAGGCTTCAGAAGTAAAACAGCAGCACAGGAGGATGGTGGGCTGAGTCAAAAATGGAAGTTTCAGGGGGGTAGCCCAGCCCAGCTGTTCCGGGCTTTGACGGGCAAGGACGGGCCCGCCCTTGGCCTGGGTGAGCCCGCGCGCATCCCGCGCCGCGGGAGCCCTCCTGATGTTTTAAGTGCCAGATTTGCGTGAAGACTCCTCCTGCGAGACCGCACTGCCCCCTGGGACTTGGAGTCCCTGTCCAATGGCTTTCCGCGGTAGTATGGCGGTCAAATGCGGGGCAAGGTCCTGATCAGTGCGGCGTGCGGCGTTGGCTACCCTCGTAGTGTGGCTGGAGCTGCGGGTGAAAGAAGAAGCAGGGCGACCTGCGCTGCGGGAGCCCTCCCGATGTTTTAAGCACTGAATTGGCGCGAAGACTCATTCCGCGAGACCGCACTGCCCCCTGGGACTTGGAGTCCCTGTCCGATGGCTTTCCGCAGTAGTATGGTGGTCAAATGGGGGGCAAGGACCTGATCAGTGTGGCGTGCGGCATTGGCTACCCTTGTAGCGTGGCTGGAGCTTACAATCTGGATCCAACTGGATCCAACTGGAGTGATGAATGTTTCTGCACCTCTCTGAAGCCACAGCCAACACCTCTCTGAATTCACAGCCAACTGTACACAGGATATCGTGTTGGTAAGCAGTGTACTCTCACAGCGCCAGCATCTCATGCCCCGTCCCCTTCTAGCAGCTGGAAGGAATACACAAAAAGCACCTGCAACCTATTCTCAATCAAGTGGCCCAGTACACAGGCTGCATGCACTGAATTAGGACAAGAAATTGACACCATTCTAAAAGATGCATTTTCAGCTTGAAGAACTGTGACTTAAAATTCAACTTTACCATTAAGGAGGATTTCAAATTGCAATTTATTTGAGTTCAAACTTGACATATCTGTTCCTATGCTAATCAGGTCTAATCCAATTGTACCATGTTTTCAGGAACAAGCACACACACTTTAGCACCAGTTAGCAGTGGTAAAGTACACAGAGACATAATGCCAAAATAAACAAAATTAAAATAAGAGGAACTGTGGAGGAAAACGTTTCAGAGAAGACCACACCAAGGATGTTAAGTCTAACTGTCCCAGTTCAACACGACCAGAGAACCACAGATCTTTTTGGTGCTTCTTTTACTTTCATTTTAAAAATGGCATATCTCCGGCTTCACTGATTGGAATATGTTTCTTTTGGTGTCATTTAACATTTTTAAATCTATTCTATGTTTCTAAATTGGTATGAGATTTTTCGTGTGTGGAGTTTTCACTTACATTCTGTTTATGTGCTGCATGAATACTTGACATTTTGCCTTTAAAAAAGCCTGACTGCTTTGTGCCAAGCTACCAGAGTTAAGCGCAGGTTATTTAACTGACTTTTGTAATTCACTCCGACTAGGATTCTCGTGCCTGGCAATAATGGTGGTGTATCGCCCCCCCTCTATTGACCCCCGGTTCAACTACCTTCTTACTGAAATAGTCACTGACCTACGCTCCCGGTACCAGTAACTTCTGTCGGTGGGGGACTTCAACCACCACTGGGACTAGATACCCAAAAAGTCACAGGCCATGGCCACACTGGGGCTGCAGCAACTCATGGATTCCCCCTTCCATGAGAAGGGACATACCCTAGTTCTCATCTGGTCCACTCAGCCATCGGCTAGGCTGATGAACATCAGACCATGTAGTTGGTTGGACGACTACCTGGTCAGGCTCTGGATCTCCGATGCTAGGCACCCCACACAAAACCCCCCCGAATGGAGAACAATACAAAGATGTAGCAAAATTGAAGCAGGCAACCTAGGGGATGCTCTGGAGGCAACTCGCTGGGAAGATTAAGGTCGGAGGATCTTGAAAAGCAGAGTGAATCCCTCACCAACCAGTTGAGAGCAGCCATCAGCAGGGTGGCACCTACTCACAGAGAAAGAGTGAGGAATAAGGTCAAGAGAGCCCCTGGTTCATTCACGGAGGAACTAAGGCGGCAGAAATGGACCCTACCCCAACAGGAGAGGCAGTGGCACAAGTCATATGACCCTGTGGTTCTCAAGGAATACAGGGCCAGGCTAGCCACATACAAAAAAGCCATTATGGCAAGAAAGGCCAAGTACTATGAGACCAGGATCATGGAGGCTGATAGCAAGCAAGAAAGAAACCTTTTGAAATCTGAAGGAACTCAAGCAAAAGCAGGCGCAGTAAACAGTCGCTAGCCCAGAATACTGCAATAGGTTCCTGACATTTTTCCTAGATAAAGTAAAGGACATCCTAGCTGATATACATAATACCTCCACCAGCCAGAGCCCCCTGGTTATGGATGAGCCACATTGTGACATTAGGGATCCTCTTGCCTCCTCTCCGAGGCTACACCATGACTCCTTGTCCCGCACTGCGGCTTAAATTAAGTTAGGCTCACCAGCAGATCCATGCCCACCAAGAATATTTTAAATGGCTCAACCAGTGATAGAGGGAGAGATCGATCAATCTATTGCTGGAAACTGAGAGGGTCCCCAGTAACTTCAAGGAAGCCAGAGTAATCACCCTATTGAAAAAGGTGGGGGCAGACGTCGCTATCCTGAAGAATTGTAGGCCCATATCCCAACTTCCTTTCTTGGCTAAAATAGTGGAACAGCATGTCCTAAAAACCCTGTCCCTAATCATTCGGAAACATCAGCTACTCAAGGTTCGGCAGGCAGGATTCAGGGCCCACCACAGCACAGAGCTGGTGATGCTGTCGGTGTTGGATGAACTCAGGCTCTCTGCCGACAGCAAGAAGCCATGTGCCTTGGTTCTTCTAGACCTCATGGCTGCATTGGATACAGTCAACCACAGCCAACTCCTGATAAGAATCAGGGACATGGGTATCAGTGGGATGGTATATCAGAGGTTCTCCTCCTTACTGAGAGCCCAGACTCAAAGGTTCCAGATGGATGACTGCGTGTCGAATAAAGAGACATTTTTTTTTTTTGCAGAGTTTTATATAGCGCGAACTAGAACTGAACCGAATCAGTTATCAGAGCGCTTTACATAGCACCAGTTACATTACATGAGGACACACTTTCATTTTAGGCACGGGGAGATTAAGTGATTTGCCCAGAATGACAGGGGGGTTTTGGCGTCGTTACCGAGACTCGAACCAAGTTCCCCAGGTCCGAGGTCGAGCGCCTTAGCCGTTAGGCCAACCCCTCTCCCCCTCTCACATTAACCTGTGGAGTCCCACACAGTTCAGCACTATCTCCACTCCTGTTCAATATCTATCTCAGAACATTGGTAGTGGCCCTGGCTCGCATGGACTGCAAGGTATTCAACTACGCTGATGACTCCAAATTGACAGTACTTCACCAGCCCAATCATGCGTGCAAAATATCCTCAGATACATTGTCAACTGGATGACATCTAACTCACTCAAAGTCAATCGGACAAAACTGAAGTCCTAGCCATCACCACAGGAAGCAATCCATTGACTGACCTGTTCTGGCCCCTGGATCTGGGCGCCATACCGTCTCAAGCTCCAGTCGTAAAAAGCCTAGGCATTAAAATAGATGAAAAACTCACATGTCTGATCAAGTGTCTGCCGTGGTTGGGACCTGCATGGGCCTGCTGAGACAGCAGAGGAAATTATCACCCCGCCTCTCATTTTCCACCCTGTGGACGGTGGTGGCTGCATTAATTATGTCCCATCTGGACTATGGCAGTGCGCTATATATTGAACAACCTGAAAAGCTGTTAGGCAAGATGCAAGTAGCTGTGAATGATGCAGCCAGGCTGATCTTCAAACTCCCTAGACAGGCACGGGCCACACCTCTGTTGCAACAGCTACACTGGCTCCCCATCAAACAGCAAGCCAGGTTCAAGTGCCTCTGCATTGCCCACAAGGCCCTTTATGGACAGGCTTCAGTATACATCAAAAAGCGCCTGGAGAGATTCGCCCCAGGACGCACCCTACAGTCATCTGAGACAGGCCAGCTGGCCTGTCCCCAGTCCAACACACTGACCAAAGGGTTCAAGCCTTCTCTGTCTTGATCCCACAGTTGTGGAATAAGGAAAAAGCCCTTCTCCCAAAACTGAAGACGCTCTTCCTTACAGAGGCCTGGTCATAACACACACTTTGACCTGGGACCAACAGTCACTCACAGGGGGTTCCATATCTACTCTCTCTTAGAGCTTACAGACCTGCTGGTGCTTATCCGCTCTGAAAATCCCAATTAACATAACATAAATACTTTATATTTGTCCTTTACATTAAGCCTGACTGCTTTGTGCCAAACTACCAGAGTTAAGCACTGGTTATTTAACTGACTTTTGTGATTCCCCTGACAAGAATTGCGGTTGTTGCCTGAGTGGGGTTTCTACCCCCCCAAACCAATAATATCTGTTCCATTTGCATATTTCTATCAATGGAATGCTTCATTTCTGACACATAAAGTAGGATAACATGCGCATAGAGCATGATTCTTTCTTCCCATCCTGTTTTCCATCTCAATTCTCTCACTAGTGCATCTTCTCTCACCCAGCATGCAAATGTTCCATCGCCAAGTCACAAATCATAGGGGGAATCCCTGTCTGGTTCCTCTCTAGAGAGGAAATGGCTTTCAGTATGCACCATCATCCCTCACACAAGAAAGGGCATCTCATTACAGTCATTTCACTATTCCAAGTATTGAGGCCCAAACATGAAAAACTCCTGGGATTCAAAGTTGTTCGAAGTGACTAACAACATCACCTTCAACAGTTCTTCTAGTGTTTCTGGGTGAGCCATGCCGCCATATATTTATCGCAGGTGCAATCTCGTACTCCTACCTGGAATAAATCCAGACTGGTCCAGATATACCAAGCCGGCTATACCCTTTGGCAATCTAATCACCAAGAGCTTGTCCAAGATCTTAGTTTAAACATTTAAGAGAGATATGGAGCTTGACAGTTTTGTAAATGAAAGCAATCATGGCTAGTGGAAGCTTTTTTGACCGGGGCCCTTCCTCTTTTGCTGCATGTAAGGAAATGCCTCTGTATGCTCACCCACACAATTTTAGGCTGATGCTGCTGGTTCATCAACTCTGAGAGTGCATTGAGGCCTGCTAATCAGACCTCAGTGCCTGTGTTATAACCGAATACAAAGTTAATGTGGAATTGGCTATCACCTATTGCCAAGGACTGACTTACTCATAAGTCAATAGTATATGGTACCCAGGGCAAGTAAGGCAGAGTGTCCACCCAGGGCTACAACCCTATTTGTGCCAGTCGGTGTGTGACAACATACAAAATGGCCCCCAGCTTGCCACTACAGACTGGAAAGGCAGTGGTAACACTTCTAGCTCGGCTTTGCAATTTAAACTAATGGCAAAGCCCCCACTTCCTTTACCAATATATGTAAGTCTCCCCTACGGAATGCCAATACATCCCTAAGGCCAAAAGGCATGTAATGGTTGTGGCTGTTCCACTCCAAGACTGACCTGTATGTTTCGCATGAAATCTGATGCCATTTATTGTCTGGGGGTGCATGTTGCAGCATCTCTTCGATTGTCACCATATTTGTGCCTGTGATCAACAGCCGCTCCCTCCCAAGACATCAGGCGGACATCTTTGATTTTTTTTAGTTGTTATACAATCAGATGCTATTTTCCTCACTGAGACATGGCTAAATACTAGCTCTGGTCCAGATATAGCCAGAGCCTTGCCATCCAATTACGCCATAGTCAGGAAAGACAGAGAGGATAAAATAGGTGGAGGGATTGCTGTAATTTTCAAAAACACATACAGTTGTAAGTTTGATGGTCTCTTAATCCCTGGCTGTGAGGCAGCAGTGTTTAAACTGACTCTTACCCCTCACTTTACTTTTTCAGCGATACTAGTGTATCCCCCCCTGGGCCATCTGGTCTGTGAGCCACATCCTTCCCAGACTTAGTAATTCCCTTTCTTTTTAGTTTGTCGAACTTCTCCATTGCGGGAGATCTCAACCTCCATTTGGAGGATCCTGCCTGTACGATTAGCATCACCTTGATTTCAGACCTGCCCGTCATGAACATTCTACTCCACAATGCGGGTGCCACTCATAAAGCTGGCCATTTGCTCGACCCGATTTTTTCTACTTTACCCAACCTTCAATGTCCTGTAGATACTCCTTTGTGTTGGACTGATAATTTCCGGGGGGCTTTAGGCTGGTGGTTTTACAACTTTCCCACGCGGTGCACTACAGCCTTACAAAGCCTACAAGGAATTGGAAAAACTTGAATATCACTAATTTTAATAATTTTCTCTCTAATAAGGCCCCCATTTTTAACAACATCTTTGTTTTTGACCTTGTGGCCTTCCATAACTGGATCCAGTCAGCCTTAGATACTTGTCTTCCCATCTCTGTTAGGAAGATTAACAATCACCGTCCCCCCGCCCCATGGTTCTCCGAAGAGTTAAAAAGGGAGAATACTAAATGTAAGAACTTGGAAAGACGGAGGCGAAAGGCCTATGTGCCTGAAGCCAAAAGTGCCTATCTTCTTAGCAAAAGGGCGTACCATTCTCGCTGCAGGTCCGCACATGCTAACTATGTCTCTACGACTATCACCAATGTTAAAAACTACCCCAAACAGTGTTCAAGATGGTCAAATAATTATCTGGTTCTGTTACTTCACGGGCTTCCCCTAGCCTGAACGTAACTCAATGTGAGGACCTTGCCAATTTTTTTATAAATAAAGTGGAAACAATATACTCCGCATTGGCTGGTAACACATCTCCCTCTCTTTATATGCCTACTCCCACTCATGTTCAATCGGGCTCTTTGTCCGATTGCAGAGATGCACACGCCACTGGCCCCTTTAAATAAACTGGAACCTTGGCCACTCCTAGATATGATTAGACTTAAACGACGTTCAGGTAGTGTCAAATCTGGATCGCCTTGTGACCTCCTCCCTATTACAATATTGCAGCAGCTTGAACCCCCAGCACTCTGACATATTATGGAACTTTTAAATGCATCCTTATTGGAGTCCTTCATTCTTTCGGAATGGAAGCATGCAATGGTCGTTCCACTGCTAAAAAAAAGCCAATTCTGCTTCCGCGTTACCTTCTAATTATCGGCCAATCTCCCTGCTTCCCGCTCGCTCAAAAAACTTAGAGAAGCATATCAATAGCCAACTGTCCAAGTTTATTGAAACTCATGGACTTCTTCATCCTTCCCAGTCTGGATTTAGTACCGGCTACTCTACTGAGACTACACTCTTAGGCGTCACAGATATGTTGCGACAGAACTTGGATGCAGGTGAGACAATGGCTCTTGTACTTTTAGATTTAAGCGCAGCTTTTGATACGGTATATCATGCCATACTCATGAAGGCCCTACAATCCATAGGGGTCACTGGTTCTGCTTTGAGGTGGCTACTCTCCTTCCTCACTAACCGTACCTTTCAGGTCTTTTCCTCCTCCGCCAATCCTAAGATCTACTCCTCACCTTATGGAGTCACACAGGGGTCTATTCTTAGCCCTCTGCTATTTAATATTTATATTAGACAACTAGTAGCAATCGTTGAAGAGTATGGGTTGTCGCTCTTCTCTTACGCTGAGAACACCCAGATTATCTTCTCCCTTTCAGCTGGAAAGACCGAAGAACATTTAGCTCTTAGGATGGGGCTCAGTAAAGTGGCAGCATGGATGCACGCCAATTTTTTAAAGCTCAATGGCAAGAAAACCTAGGTTCAGGTTCTGGACAAAGACGAAAGCCTCTTGGGTCCTCAACACTTGCCTATTGAGATGGTTGCATTCCCGCAACCTTGCAATCATGTTCGTAACTTTGGCTTTATCATTGACAAATCACTATCTATGCGTCAACAAGCCACTAAGGTTACCGCAACATGCTTCACCATTTTGAAATGGTTGAGGAAGATTGTGTGGATGCTGCCTAACTCCACTCAGAGAACTGCAGTCCAGGCCCTTGTGACATCTAGGCTGGACTACGGCAACATCCATTACCTAGGAGTAAACAAAGACGTAATCCGCAAGCTGCAGCGAGTGCATAACACTGCTGCCAGACTTCTCAGTCATGCCCCTAGAACCACCTCGATCTCGAGTCTGCTCAAGAACCTTCACTGGCTTACTGTTGAAAACCGGGTCAAGTTTAAGGCCCTGATCTATATGTTTCGTATTGGCATAACAGTGCCCCCCCTTCACCTGAAAAATCTGGCACGTCCATACGTGCCCTCTCGTGCTCTTTGATCTTCCACACAGGTCAAATTCCAGGTGCCTAAGGTCAGATTATCCCACGCGGCTGGTCGTGCTTTCCCGTACTTAGACCCTGTACTGTGGAATGATCTCCCTTTGTCCCTCCGCACTCAGTCTAACCTCTTACTGTTCCGTAAGTCACTTAAAACCTGGCTTTTTAACCAGTAGGTCTCTCTTTATGCTTTTTTCTTTCCTTGAGAGCCCCGGGAAACCCTTTTTGGGTAGCTGTTGCGCTGACATACACATTTAAAAAATAAATAAATAAGGCAGGGTGTTGTATATTATTAAGCAGGACATGCATTTGATAAATGTCTTAACAACAACACATCTAAATTATCGTTTTCAGGGGAAAGGCAAGTAGCCCAATTGGCTAACACATTATTACCGTGTGATCCTTGGCCTGATAAACTTCTGAATGGAACTACCTAGCTGAGTACTGCAAGGTATCAGAATAATTATGGTATTAAAGGTCGAATTTAATTTCATTATTAAAGAAATGCACGTTTTAGAAAGTTGCCACTCTGTGACCCAGTGGTTACGTAGACTTACATTGGTGCTGGCCAAGAGACAGCATTCTGCCCTCCTAGGGAGTAGTGTGAACCAACCCCAGGCTTAGGAAAAATAGCAGCCTGCTTCAGGGCGAAGTGTTACCTCCCCTTTGCAGGAAGCCTCTCAGGGTGTTACCCAAAATGTGAGCTTCAAAGGCGAAGCTGCCTTTGGTGGGCAGATGGGGTCCATACACCTGAGGGGCTGACCTTTTTTCAGGTAGACAGGCTGGAGACAGAGAGGGAAACCCAGTGCCCAAACCCGGTTTCCCATGAACGTGTAGCCCTCAGGAAGCCACACCTTTAGGGGGGGCTTGTGATCTTGTGACATTGAGGAAGGGTCCCTGCATCTTGAGAGAGGACAGAATACTGCAGCCTGGGATTGCTAGATGCCACACATAGTCAGAAAGTCATCACCAAAAGGGAAGTGACCTGGTAGCCCATTGGCTAGTGACAGCATCATCACCCTCAGAGCACTTTCTGGGAATGAATCAGCCACGGCCCGTGGAGGGAGTTACGGTGGGGCAGGGAGGCGGGGAGGGGGAGGGGCAGGGTGGAGGGACCTAAACACTGGCATATGGATTATTGCAGGTAAGTACACAAATTAATTATTAAAACGAAATTCGTAGCGCGCACAGCATCGCATTGTGCGATGCAGTGCGCGCTACGAAATTCATTTTTTCTACTCCCTATAACTCAGTCACCTCTCCTCCCACAATCTCACATACCATCTGGTTTCTTCTTAACGTATTGCCTATGCCATATAACCTCCTCTGGGTTGTTAGGGTGTAATTGTAGGCCGCATTTCAGGTCAGCACCTGATAATCCTGCCTTTTGAGGTCCAACTTTTGGTGCATCCCTTCCAGGGCCTGTTGCATATGTTGCTAATTCAGCTCTAATATTTTCACCTCTACCATTTAAATCTCTTTCCATCTCTGTTTTCTCTAGGCCGAGCAGCCGCGGCCCATGCAGGTAAGAAAAGTGGGGTCGGGTGGGGGTGAGGGATTTCGACAGACGACAACGAGGGAAAATAAATGATTTATTTCATTTTCCCTCATGGTCATCTGTCGAATCACCCCCACCACTATTACCTGTACGGGCCGTGGCTGAGGCTGAGGTCAGAGACAACGCGATACAAAAGGGGATGATGGACGGAGCGTTGGAGCAAATCAAACACTCACCCCCAGTCAACTGATCTGGGTTTAATCCATCATCATTCTTTAGCTCACTCCACCACCCCAGTTCAGACATGGCCATATGCAAATCAATCTGACCCTGTGCCTCATGGGAACAGTCCAGCCCGAACTGCCAATCCATGTCTTCCCTGGACCGGAAACAAGCATCCTGGGACCGGTTTCTGGCTAATCAGCCATCATCAGGCAGGCTAGCTTGAATCCAGTGGCAAAGTGAGCAAGGGACCCACGTCTGGGCATACCCTGCCAACTTAGGGCGAACAAAGTGATACCAAAGGGGATGATGGACGGAGCGTTGGATCAAATCAAACACTCACCCCCAGTCAACTGATCTGGGTTTAATCCATCATCATTCTTTAGCTTACTCCACCACATCAGTTCAGACATGGCCATATGCAAATCAGTCTGACCCTGTGCCTCATGGGAACAGTCCAGCCCAAACTGCCAAGCCATGTCTTTCCTGGACCGGAAACAAGCATCCTGGGACCGGTTTCTGGCTAATCAGCAGTCATCAGCCAGGCTAGATGGAATCCAGCGGCAAAGTGAGCAAGAGATCCACGTCTGGGCATACCCTGCCAACTAAGGGCGAACAAAGCGATACCAAAGGGGATGATGGACAAAGCGTTGGAACAAATCTAACACTCACCCCCAGTCAACTGATCTGGGTTTAATCCATCATCATTCTTTAGCTCACTCCACCACCCCAGTTCAGACATGGCCATATGCAAATCAGTCAGACCCTGGGCCTCATGGGAACAGTCCAGCCCGAACTGCCAAGCCATGTCTTCCCTGGACCGGAAACAAGCATCCTGGGACCCGTTTCTGGCTAATCAGCCATCATCAGCCAGGCTAGCTTGAATCCAGTGGCAAGGTGAGCAACATCTGACCTTTTAGTGCTCCTTTGTATGTCTCCTATAGAATTATCCCAAAATCTACAATGTTCTAAATTTCAGTTGTTGTTGTTGTTTGGTACAATGCCTCTATTACCTCCCTTTCTCTCAACAACCACAACAACTCCATCCCTAAAGGTTCCCTCTCCTTCGATCACCCACCTCTAGAAGCGGTGAATGGCCAGAAACACTTGGACAAGGAAATTTACCATTTAAGAATCAATGTAGATGTAATTCTTGAGTGAACAAATAATCAAACCTCAAATAAGAGTTCTCGGCTCCAGAGTAAAAGGAAACTTCTAACCATTAAATATGCCCCCTTCATGCATCCACCACTACATAGGCCTCTGCAATTCCTATAAGGTGTGTACCTTCACTACTTCTGGTTTTGTGCTATCTATCAACTTTATCATCCATTGTAAGATTAAAATCCCATTCGATTATCAACAGCTCATCTATCAGCTGAAGAATATGTACCTCCATTTACTCCAGCCTAACAACCTGTAGATGAGGCGGACGCTGTTCCCATATGATCACCTTTCTGCATCCTCAAATTTTGGCATGGACCATCACATTTGCCCCCATCAGGACACTCACTTTAGATAGCAGGGTTGTCACTTCCCTTCTCCGTATTAAAAGCATGGATTTAGCTAGTTTTGATCTCTCTCACATTCGATGGCCTCCTCACGCCAGCTTCCGGGGTCCTAATCAGTCTCAGGAAACTTGCAACAGGGAGAAATATATGCCATAAATGTTCTCAGCTCAATGAGAGAGCCTCCTACAGGGTCAGTTCTAGTGAATGATTCTAGTTTCAGTACTCTACTAGAGCCAGCCGACCATTTAGTCAACACACGTTCTCAAGTGCACAGTGACCTCTGTGCCAGACATTCAAGCAGGATATCAGGGGTGCCTGCTTGCCTGTTATGGGAACTCTTTCAGGATGCCACCATCTAATCCAGCAACTAGCCACATCCCTCTTAAATTAGCTTGGGGCATGTGCCTCCTTGTTGTAGCCTCTGACTTCAGTGTACGTTTACGAGTACAGTCAGCGTCCTACTACAAGGTCACCCTCCAGTGTTTGCCGGGGACTGCACTACCGCTGCTCCAGTTTTGAGTTTCATCTCTTCACCCACCTATGTGAGCAAAACCCAAAAATATCTGTACTCAGTCCTCTCACCAGTGCATTGTTAGCTTCATGTTGATATGTGTCAACCCACATCCCTCTATTTGGTCTGAATGCTAGTCTTCTGGTGAAAGTGCTGAAGAGATCTAAAAAAAACCTAGACATGAAGTCACCCAGATGGTGCAAGCTTAGAATTCTTTGCAGCTATTTAGCTCACTGTTATTCTTGTGATTGATAAGGTTGTTGTAAGACTCTTTATACATATAACTCCACGGTGAAGACTTGGGACTCTCAGCACATGTTTATTTTTAGCACATCTACATTCCCCCACACCACACAGACACATGGTGGTATAGTCTCAAGTATTTATTGCCAAGTTATCGACACTTTATCACAGCCAAAGTGGCGATAAATGTATCACCCCATTCACAAGCTGGTGCTAACAGCTGATATCACCAGTTTACCTGCAATAGCAGCTGCAAACAACATTGCCACAGATGACCCCGGAAACTATCGCTAATGAGATACAGAGTAGGCGTTCCCGTGCACAAATCCACGACAACACCACTCCGCAATATTCTCAACTCCAGCCAGTTCGACGATAAGATCCCAAAACAGGTGATAAGGGACGTTAGCAGCAGGAATTAAACACCTGCTCTGACCTGATGTAAAGTCCGACGACAACCTGCACCAGAAAAGGGAGGCCAGCCCAGAACCACACCTGCAGAACAACAGATATCATGGAGCTACTGAACATGCAGCCCAGAGCCTCAAGATGGCCACAACACCCACCGCCCACCGGGCACACACCCCAACAAAGATATGTTACATCAACTTCACGAAATCATGCACAAAACAATTTGCCTGATGTCGCACAATTACAACAATTAACATGCATGTGTGTTTCAGAAAAAGGATAATCACCCATTCATCTGTGAATTACAAAACAAAACATTTTATTCACATCCTCCGCCCAGTGGTGCCGACAAGTTTGTGCCCCGCAAATCATGGACTCCTCCTGATTGAGTCTTGTGGTGCAGACGCCATCATGTCACCTCCGGTACTGGGGAATGTGATGTGGCAAGGCTCTAGGCCCTCATGCATAAATAATAACCACACGGATGCACCCAGATAGAGAGTGAAAATGGCATCAGCACGTGCGCCCGGCCCTTTATTTTGGCAGAGTCACATGCCCTGTGAAGCGTGTGCTGGATGGGTACGGTGTGGGTGTGAACAGCCATGAGGGAGTGGCTGTGGCATGCGAACAACTTTGGGTTTCTTTGTTTGCAGTAGCTGTATTTAATAGGTCCTGAAGAAAGCAAGGCTAGTGGCCAATCTTGCTGAAACATGTCGACCACGTCACACCACTAGACAGGTTATAAATTCACCCTGTCTTGGCTATTTTTAATATTGGTGCTAGGAGTTATACCTCATTAAATTAGTTTTTGCTCCTTAAAACCAATTTTATTCACCCCCTTACACTTTTCCTGGTTTGTTTCTTGCACTGCACTTTTGTTAACCCTGTCAGTCACTTTACCAACACACATGGTTTCAACCATAACAACAACACTTACTGACTAACAGGAAGATTTACCCCTTCCTGCTAGAACACCAAGATCTGGTACAGTGTTGGTCCTCGGAGCCCCAAATGATGAAGGGCGGTTCCGAATGGTGACTGATGGGAGCCAGAGACCAGATACTGATCTTGATCTGGCACATTTTATAATCCTTGCCCCTCAGGCATATAGCCAGTGGGAGCGCCGCACCTGTTCTGTCTTTGACAATTCTGCCTGTCTCACTCTTGACCCTCTGATACTCTTTTGTGATTACTATGCGAACAACTAGACCTGTGATCAGCACATCACCACAGGGAAAACCTGGGACATGTAGCGTTGTCGCTGTCCCCTGTGAGCGTAAGCGGGGTGGGCTGGCCTGGCGTATGGCAGTCCAGCATAAGGGTGTGAACAATGACCCCGAGGCTCTGGGCTTGGTTCTGTCCTGGGATGGCCAAGGAAGTAAATAATGCGTGTGTCCCTGTTGTAGTGCCAGCGCCACCTGGACCGATATTGGCAATGTGTCACCCTGCGACCCAAGACCCACAACATGAGCAACATGGAAGTAAGGGGGAATCACTGAGCCTACATTCATCCATACTTCCACACTTGAAAGACCACAGACATAACACATCTGTGTGAATATGAATGTTTAATGAACATTCAGTGGAGTGTTGTAGCTGGAGTAGTACCCCACACCCATAGTCCTTCAGGGAATGACAAGTTCAACGGAAGGAAAAGAGCTCAGTCCTCAGTCTGATTGCTGTGTCATTGGTGACCAAACAGAATACAGCAGTCAATGTTGAAGTTCAAGGTGAGTGTCGCAGAGTGTATCGGGGACAGTGGAAGGTGATGATGCAGAGGGCAGAACCAAGCAGAAACTTGCCATATGGCGGAGAAGAATGGTACTGCGTCCTTCTTAACATGAAGGAAGATTTATCTGCATCCTTGTCCTCTGATGCTTCATGGGCCTCACGTGTGGGTGGTGGTGTTCTGTCTCCAGCACTGTGTGACAGTGATACCTCAGGGGCAGGAGGTGGAATGTCTGCCTCACTGTGTGGCACTGACACTTCAGGGGGCGGAGATGTGGATGGAGTGGTAGCAGCAGTATGCATCAGCGCCAGGCCTTGTGGCCGCAATGCCATGAGGAGGGTCTTTAGGGTGTAGAGGAACCCAGCTATCTCTCGCTGGTTTGCAGCCATTGCAGCCGCTCTTTCAGCCTACGTCCGCTCCATGTTCTCCATAATCCTCCACATGTGTCCCAACTCCCGGGTGACATCGCTAGAGCCACTCTGACTAGACAGTTGTTCTTGTCTCTGAGTCAGGACTTCAGCGATGTCAGCCATGGTTTGTTGGAGAGCATGGAGCGGACTGTCGGTGTCCGTTAGGGATCGTGAGTGGTCCCGGATGAGACTTAGACACCCACATACGGCATCTAGTTTGGCTGCCAAGCGGTCGAACCCCACCCGCACCTGTTCATCTAGCTGCTCCTTGCAACCCAACACATGGCGTTAGAAGACCATATGTTGTTCGTGTGGGTCCTGGGAGACAGCCGTGGTGGTGGGTGCTGCCTGCTTTGTGGTCTGTGCTGGGGGTGGGGTCTCCTTTTAGCAGTTGGGCTGCACTGCTCCTGGAGGTGGGGTGCGGAGGCTGTCTACGAGCTGTTGAAGGGCATCGGGGTTGAAGGTGTGGTGGTTCTCTTCGTCATCAGAGAAGAGAGATTCAGCCTGCTCTGCAGGAAGTGTTGCATTTCCCTCTGCAATGTGAAGGGGAGATGCAGTTTAACATTGTGCTCACATGTTTGTTGACACATTGTACATGCTTACATTCAGACTGCATGACAGTGTACATTCTTTGGGAGGAGCTGCCTATTTGATGCGGGACAGTGGACATTTCAACAACATCACAGATGTGTGTTTGTACTTGTACATTGTCAACTCACATTTCCCTGCAATGCCAAATGTGATTTACCAGTTTCTACACACAAGCAGCACAGGTGTGTCCTCTATTCTGTTGTGGACAAGTTGCGGTTTGACCCACATAGTTGTCAATGTTGATGTGCTCTGCAAGTAATGTGTGTGTGCTGCATTTTGGAGGAGTCGCCCCTGCAGCTCTGATTTTGCTGCCTCTTCCCCCTTTCATGCGGTGGGCCTTTGACTTCTGTACTTATACAGTTCTTGGATGTTGCATACTTGGGTACATTTGTCTCTTGGTGGGAGTTGGGGGTCTGGGGCATGGTTTGTCCGCAGTTGTGCTATAGTTAATTGTGCATGTGTGCCATCGTGTCCATCTTCCCCTGTACCCCCAGTCCCTGGTCGCTACTCACCCTGGTGCCGTTGTGTCTGGTCATGTTGAGTAGTGTTCGGTCCCCCAACTCCTGCCAATGTCTCCCCACTGATGACTGTGGACACCATTTCCTCCATCTAGTCCAGCTCCTCCTGTGGCGCTGGACTTCCACCTCCAGTCTGCATTGCTGCCTTCCAGTTGTTAGCGAGTTTCTGCTTGGTTGTGTGATTCACATCATTCCAGCACCTCTTGACCTCTTCCATTGTCCTCTTCAGCACTCCGACTGCATTCTCGTTGTCCACGATTGACTGCCATATTCAATTTTTTGTTGCCAATGACACAATGGAAGTGAAGAACAGTAGTTGATGGTGTTATACCACCTCTGTTATCAGGATCCTGTTTTCCTGTGTATTGAACCGCTTCCTCCTACTCTTCTTGTCCTTGCCCTTCCCTGACCCCGAGGTCCTAGGCTGGACCTCTGGGGGATTTGTTGGGCTCTAGTTGTCCTCTGTACTTGCTCCGGCTACCTCCATTGTGCTCCACTGTTGTTTGGCTTTTGTATGTATGTTTTTTTTCTACTTTTATAGTGATTTTTCCTGCCTGATGTGTGTGGATTGCAGGCCTGGGGAAGATTATCGCAGATTTTTTATCGCGGTTGGGCCCATTGCAACTTTTTTCGCATTGGGGTTTACTTTTTTATTGCCGTCCCGGTGACTTTATCGCGGACATTTGACACGTTATCCTAAGACTATAGCATGGTACCACCGTGTTGAAAATACAACGTTAACACAGCGTTCTTTTCCCGTGATAGACTGCGATGTGAAGAGTTGCATTAAGCTAATTTTGTGATAATTATCACTCGTTCTTGAGAATATCCCCATGGTAGCCTATTATTCGGTGTTAGTTGCCTCAATGGTACAGGTTGAACAGAGATGTATCTACAGTGACTTTTGTCCAGTAATGTCTTTACCTGGCTCTGCAATCTGTTTTGTTTACACACACCCAAACCTATAGTAGTCAACGCCTGAAATATTTGAACACCTGCTTGTCTTTTACTAAATATATTTTGGTACTGTTCTATATTTCTGTATCGACCACTGTTGCTTTTAGACTTTTCAGCCCATTCAAGACGAAATAGATGGAAATTCATGAACTTTTATTATTGTAACTGATTAAAGTCATGATAAAGAGACACATGGATCAGTTCGGATGTTGCTTCTTATTTTTCATGCTTTTCTTTTTTGCTCTGTGCCTTTGTAGTTTCCTTAAGCAGATGGGTTCACTTCTGAAGAGAATGATTATGTATGGTGCAGATGTATTCATCTCGGTGCACATCAAACGCAGTGGCTTTGTTCTGACGAGTGTGCCTGATGCTTGACTATCTGCTTTCATTATTTTGAATGTTTTTACACAACACGTATCATCTCTACTGTTAATTCTCATGAATTGGAGAAGTTGCAATTACAATGTGTTTTTGAGGGTAATAATAAAAAGGAGCACAGGTGGCTTCACGTACATTGCAGAATTTATTTGGAAGTTAATAATGGTGTGTGACTGACTACCTTGCTATCATTTCATTATATGAATTACATAAACATCCCTACAACTCAAAGGTGCACATTATGCATCATTAATACTTCTACATAACGATTATAATAATAAACCCAAATGCGCTGCTATGGAGAAAGGGGGACTGGTGCTCCTCAGCAGCTGTTCTACCATGAGCCTCCCACTATGTGGATTGAAATTCTTGGTCGCCCAGGCACTGACCAAAAAATACCCCAAGGCAACTCATGTAAAGTGCCTCTCAGTCTACTCCGTCCCACCACAGATAGTGTATTGCCAGCTCGACAGCAGCCAAGGACCCTTACCCTTCCTGACATCTCCACACTTCCTGGCAGCCCACCCAGCACTTACTTGTTATTGTTCTGTGGGAGGCCGTAGTCTTTTACTAGGTGTTTGGTGCTATAGTATGTGTCACTCAGGAACATCTAGGAGTAGGAAATGGTTAAAGGACAAAAGGAGCATGCGCAGTCAGGAGGACAACAACTAGCCCTTTGGGTCACTTTGGAGTCCTGGGTTAAACAGATGCAGGTCCAGTTCTTGTAACGCAGGCAGTATGGTAGCAGGGCAGAAGGGCAGCAGGGCAGCAGGCCTACAGAGCCGCATTTCTTTTTTACTGGCAGAGTATCCACAGGTCCAGAAGTGAACTGAAGAGGTGGTATTTCAGCACCAATATTTACAACTAGTACCCTTCATCTGGTAGGTAGGAAAAGCTTCAAGAAATCCCTTTGAAGTCCCCAGGTATCCTGCCTTCGCTGACCTGGCTCCAGACTAACTACACAGAGTATTAAGCCCTTTGTTTGGAGGTGGACACAGTCTATTTGCTCCATCCCTCCTTCCTGCCAGTGATGGTCCATCGAGGCACAAATAAGGTCTCTATTGTGTATGGTTGTCTGGGAGGAATACACAAAGCTCAATTTCCAGCTAAACCCAGTCATGTGACCCAGGGAAAGACTATAGGCACTCAATGGCTAAGGAAGAAAAATAGGCTGAAATGGCAGATAGGGCACCCATAGCAACTGAAGATGTGGGGAGGTAGCCCCATGCCCACACACTCCATGGGATAAATTAAAGAAATCAATCTTGGGCTGACACCTAAGCCCTTCCCGTTAAAGATACGACAGGGCCCCACACCCTCCGTTTCTCAAAGGGGAGGTCAAAGGTCAAGGATCTTTCCGTGAGCATAACTTGGGCCCTGTTTGAATGATTTGAGGGTGAACTGTAACAACCAGGAGCAGTGTCAGCAGACCTCCTCACCTCCATGGTGGCATATTCAGATTTCCTCCTTTCATCTCTCATGCTCCTATCCTCTTGAATGAGCAAAGAAGTGCAGAAGTTGCCCCAACTGTTCCTTAAGAGTTGTAAGGGGGGCAACCACATTGGCCCTTGGAGAGACCCACCGATCTTGTGGGCAACTGGGGACAGAGTCCTTTGTCCTTTGGGGCATCAGGGAGCTTGTCCTTCCCGTTGTACATGGCTGCCACAGCCATTGCCGTCCCAGTGTCCAGAGTCCAACAGCAAAAACACACTCCCTCCCTTCTGCAGGTGTTTTCAAATAGGGGCTCTAGAAGCCAGGAACCCTTGGCCAGTCCTTGGGTGCCAAATCACCCCTCCATCCTTGTCCCAGCCATCCTGCACAGCAAGCTGGGCAATTCAAGATGGCGTCATCCAAAAGTCAAAGGTCACATCTCCTCTATGATCCTCACCTTTCCCCGAACTGATATCAGTTCTATGGCCTGTCCCATCAAAACCTGACCCCTTCTGTGTTGGCTCCAGTTGTGTGGGCTTTCTCTTTCACTTGGTAGTCCTGGGCTGTTCCTAGCTCTGATGCAATGTGACAATTATTTAACAGGTATTCTTCCCCACCCCTTTCACCTCAGTACCTGAGGAAAGCACTCTGAAATACTCCTTTTGTGTGGGAAGGTCTTTGTTCCCTCTACGGGGGAGCATAATAATTAACTTGGCCCAATAGAGGGACAAAAGACCAGGGTTCTGACCCTGGGCTGAGTCACAGAAAATGAAACTTCTTGACCATCAATAAGATGTACATATACTGCTTGGGCATATTTGAACTGGGTGCATATTGTTCACCCTTGTTTGATATCTTGTAGGACTTTGTAGGTCAAGGGGAAGTGAAACTGCCCTCTGAGACAGATTTCCCCCTATGTGTGTAATAAAGTGTCACTGTAGAAAAAAACAGTAAACTATACTGATTTTACCTATGAGTGCCTCTATTCAGGTCAATATCTTGTCCTGCAGAGTCTCCTCTGCACCAGGGTACCTGCCTGATGGTAGTCTCACATGCACAGCCTACACGTGTGCATACATGCTCACATGTAACCAGCCAAGGGCCCCTTAACCTAGCTGCATTGCTGCGGTCTTATCATGAAAGGTGGACACTGGTGGTAAAAACACACAGTCCTTTTACCGTTTGATTACGGTAGTAAGACTCACCTATAGTAAGAAATACTGAACCAGGTCATCAAAAAAAGGAAAGAATCTGGCTGTACTAAATGGGCGGAACCCATTTTACAATATATTTAAATTCCTTCTTTAATGTTTTCACTTCCTGGAGTGTCTTCGAACAGAGATGATGGTTACAATTAATGGATAACAGGTATGACTTAGGGGCTGATTATGATGACGGTGAACCAGCCACCGACAGGCTGTTGGTGGTGGGCTCTAAGCCATCGTGAGGTCATTTCCCGCTCGCCATATTGAAATGGCGGGTGGGTCCGTGGCGGTTGGAAACTCCCACTGCCACACATCCGACTGGCTCCTTGAGTCCGCCGGTGTGGCAGAGGCCTTCCCATCCCCCAAATGGTGGTGGTGTCACCCAGACTCCGCAGTAGGGATTAGGATGTGCCTACCCGCCAACCTTTTCATGGCGGTTCACCCCCATGGAAATGCTGGCGAGGATGGACGTCATCCCGGGCACTTCTGTTTGGGGGTTGGGCGCACCTGAGGTGCCCCCCTACATATCCCTGCAGCATGTGGCAGGCACCCCATGGTGCCTGCCACGTAGTGCAGGAAAATGTAAATTGTGCCTTTTTTACTTTGCAAGGGGTGCTGTAACCAGCAACACCCCTGTGGGACCGCCGCCTTGTAGGTGGGTGGTCCCAATCCCTGAGACGATGGCGGACAGACTGGAGTCCGTCCGTCATCGTAATCAGCCCCTTAATTATTTTATATTTGTGTTATACTTGGGGCAAATATTAATTTATCTCAGCTTTTAATGAGGGTGTTGTCATGGTAACACAATATTGCTGTGTTAATAATTGTTGAGATACTGGAAATAACAAGTCCAAATGATATTTGTTAAATGCTTCCCGCGATTGGAAAGCTAGATATGAGTCTGTTTGTGACCAGAAGATGGTTGGACGCTGTGTCTGTGATCGCCGCAACAAAAACAAAACTAACTTGAATTTTGTGGGAAGCAGGATTTTGGTTATGGCAGCCATGTTGGATTCAATAAAAAGAAAGTGAATTCAAAGTCTCGTCACTTCCCAGATCAGTTTGTGTTTGGAAGCCATCGGAGGAACATCATGGAGCAGTATCTTGTAATAGGAATGTTGGATAGGAAACTTGGCTTCCTATTTTTGCGCTATCTTGTCTTCTCAGGCCGTTCTCATGATCATTACTATTTTCAAGGCCTTGTATGTTTGTACTACTTTGTTTCTCTCTTGCTTTCATCATCAACACTGTACATATTGTCATCTTCCTTCATCTACAAGATTGGAACTAATGTTGAACTTACGTGCATTGAACTCTTTAATAAGTCGATATTTCAAATGCAAAAACAACACTACAAATAGTTTTAGAGGACAAATAATAATCATTGTTTTCTTATATTTCCAGTGAGAGAACTCCATTAGGTCTTAGAAAAGAAAGGGCTGATAACTTTTTAAAAATCCCCTCTCTGGAGTGGGCTAGGGCCTGTAACGGCGGCAGCATCTATTTATGGATGGGAGGAGGTGTGCGGCCTTCTCCTCTGCCATTTTCAAGGAACTTGGCACCCCATTCCCCCAGGGCTGTATTAATTTTTAAGGAAAGCGGGCACTCAGCCCCCTCTCCAAGCTTTTTTCTTAACTAGGGACCCCATCCCACTGGCAGTATTCATGCTTATGGGGAGGGAGGGCTTGCCCCCTCCTCAAGCCTTTAACAGGCCTAAGATGCCTCATACCCTGGAGCCGAACAACAGTTGCTGTGGGTATCCTGGTGTCCACTCGGGACACCCACAGCCATGCATTCGACATGAGACCATTTGTAGTGCAGCGGGAGCCAGCTCCATTGGGCTGGGGTCTCCAGGGACACTGAATAGGAATGGTTGGGAAGCCTGATGCCTTGCTCCCCAAGTACAAAAAAACAGGGGGATGTGCTTCCCACAGACCTTGATAGGCTTGAGGATTGGGACCCTACATCCCTCCCCTTATTTAAAAAAAAAGGAAACAGTTCTGGGGGATGACCACAGGCTAGACCCTGCGGCAAACTCGCGCTGTGCTTTCCCGAATGTCAATAATAGTGTGGGCTTGGCTGCCAGTCCCATTTGGCCAACTCCAGCTCATTCACGACAATGGCCATGCACCGCTTGGGGTTGTCATTAAGTATAGTAATAAAATATTAATTTACATAAAAAATGAAATTCACTGAAAAAAACAAAGGCTATGTGAGGTTATACTTAGGCATGAAAATAATATCTTACTTTGTATAAAAATAACATCAGGGAGTCAATGAAAAAAACAAAGATTAAAGGGACATTATACTTAAGTGAAATGTCAGTAAAAACATACAGTTTTAAACATACACAACCACTGAAATTAACCTGCTATAGTTATCTCAAGTAAAAATAAGTCATGCCCTAAAGTGACCAGCGGCCACTGCTAATTACCCTGCCTATAACATGTTCTATGATATCATTGATAACATCACTGCAACATCTGAAATGACATAATTAATGATAACACTGTTGTGTTATAGTTACTTATCGTTTAAAAAAACGCAGGTTTAAGTCACAATATAGTAAGGTATGGTAATAAACATTTCTCGTGTTATACAGATAAAGCAGGAATTCACTGAAAAAAACAAAAAATAATGTGACATTAAAGGTAGGTATTGAAATAAGTTAAAAACTAATGTTTAAAAACAAATAACCTATTAAAATTCACCAGTTATAGTTTACTCAGTTCTCTATAACTTGCATGCCAGCCATGCACTAATTATGACCCCACTTATTGCCTCACTCATGGCATGTTGAATGCCACCATTGATGTGGTTACTAATGATATCTCAAATAAAGGAGTTATATCATTGGTAGATAACAAGATGTAGGAGAGACTAAAGGGAGGTGTAGGCAGGGACATCTTAAGGATTTTGGGGGCCCTGGGCCAAACATATTTTGGGGGCCCCTGTTCAGAACAGCATTGAATTTATGATCCAATTTGAGCCCCTGTTTCGCACGCAGTGTCCACTTCCTCAGGTGCGTTAGCGATCCAGTTTGCATCATAGGCATTAGCCTATATATTCCCGATGCAAACGGACACGCTCAGCTGACAGCGGTAGAATTTAGTGTTTTCTGCCCTGCTACTAGGTTAATACTTTTTAAATTGTATTTGTGTGGCTGAATTACTCTGTGCTTTTTAACAATTTCTTCGACCTATGCGCACTTGCACTTTACAGGATTCTGCTTGCCTATACCTCCTTAGCTGCTTTGATTCGCATCTCACTTTTCCTCCAGTCCTGGCCCGCCACGGCTAATCCGCCAATTGTGCGGAGGGCTGGGACTACTATCAGGCTTCTCACTTCCGCCTACGCAGTTTCCGCTTTCCCAGCTGCGTTAGCGATCCAGTTTGCATCATAGGCATTAGCCTATATATTCCTGATGCATATGGATGCGTGCAGTGCATGTGTGCAGCTCCTCTCCGGTGAGTTTCTTCCACTATATTACAATAGGGAAAAACTGCTTAGCCTTAGGCGGCTAAGATTATGTCAGTGTACAGCGGCTGATCTGATCTTGGCGATAGACTTTGGAGGCAATAAGTGCAACTGGTCTCTCCTCCAGCACAGTAAACTCGCACCCAAAATCCTCCCACGCAACAACAAGTGTAAAAACAATAAGATAACAAAGGACTTGAAGGCCACCCTTTTAAATTGTCGCTCTATGCAAAAGCATGAACCACACATTTATGGCCTACTTTTAGATAAACATTGCAAAAAACACAGTTGATGGACAGAATGTAGAACAATGTCATACATTCACCCCAGTACAAGGATCTGGGCCTAAATCCATCGTTTTTTTGCACTCCACACCACCCTGGGTTAGACACTGGCTATATGCAAATCAGCTCTGACCCTGTGCCTCATGGGAACAGTCCAGTCCGAACTACCAAGCCATGTCTTTCCCAGACCGGAATCAAGCATCCAAGGACCGGTTTCTGGCTATCAGCCTTCATCAGCCTAGATAGCTTTACTCCAGTGGTGTGGAGAGCCTGGGACTCACGTCTGAGCATACCCAGCCCACTCGGGGTGAAAATTGCAAAAAACACAGTTGATGGACAGAATGTAGAACAATGTCATACATTCACCCCAGTACAAGGATCTGGGCCTAAATCCATCGTTTTTTTGCACTCCACACCACCCTGGGTTATTTATTTATTTATTTTATTTTATTTGCAAGCTTATACCGCGCTGGGAATCGACTCCCTGGGGAGTATCTCCGCGCCATTGGCAACATCAGAAAGCAAACAGCCCTGTCATGTGTTATTAATGTTCCACAGTATCAATAGTTAAATAAGAAAGTTTTTAACTTTTTCCTGAAGGGAAAATGTTCCCTGCAAGCTCTGATTTCCAATGGAAGTTCATTCCAAAGTTTCGGGCCTGCCACTGACAGAGCTCTTCCACCTTGTCGTGTTTTCCAGAATCTGGGGACACATAAAAGTTCATGGTCTCCAGATCTCAGAGTTCTTGCGGGAATATATGGGATGAATTTCTTAGTTAAAACCTCCGGGCCACTACCGGACAGGCACTTGTGGATAGTACAACAAGTTTTAAACAGCACTCTCTGTTTTATGGTGAGCCAGTGGAGTTTTTTAAGAAGCGGTTTTGAAGGAGTCCTGGCCGGGGCATTAAGAACAAGGCGGGCAGCCGTGTTCTGCACGACTTGAAGTCTAGCGATGACCCCTTCATTGGCGGCTAGCAGCAGACCGTTGCAGTAGTCCAGTCTACTCAGCACGAGTGACTGAACTAAAGTTTTTCTGGTGGAATCAGGTAGCATGGGGAACACCCTTCGGAGAAGATCAATAACATGAAAACAGGAGCCTACTACATGAGTAGCGTGATGTTTTAAGGTAAGCTCCTGATCCAGTTTGACTCCCAGATCTTTCTCCCCAATTTTTGGCTCTGGGACTGGGCCAAGGTCACAGGGCCACCAGTCCGGAGTCCACAGTCGTTTTGCTTCCCCAAAGAGCATCACCTCCGTCTTGGAGACGTTGCACTGAAGGAGATTTGCTGCCATCTAGTGTGCCACTTCTTTCATCCCTTGGGCAAAGGAGTGGCGCACTTCAGGAGTCAAGATTTTAAAGGGAAAGAGGAGTTGTGTGTCGTCTGCATATGACACAGGGATAAACCCGTGGGATCTAACGATGTTAGCTAGGGGTGCCACATAGATATTAAATAACGTTGGGCTCAAGCAGGAGCCCTATGGCACCCCCTTTGAGATCTCCACCTCCTCTGACTGGTAGGGGCCCAGTATTACTCTCTGAGTGCGTTTGCTGAAAAAGCTCCTCAGCCAAGCCAGCGCCTTGCCACCCAGACCGATGTTAACTAGTCTGGAGGTCATGATCTTGTGTGACACCGTGTCAAACGCCGCTGACAAATCTAATAGCACCAGGATAACGGAGTATCCCTTATCCTGAAGCATACGAAGATTGTCAGTGACGGACAGCAAGGCGGTCTCGGTGCTGTGCCTAGGCCTGAAACCCGATTGAGAGGGATCTAGTCCCCCTACACTCTCAATGTAGTTGGATAGGTGCCGGTTAACAAACTTCTCGGCAAGCTTCCCTAAAAAAGGGAGAAGTGAGATGGGTCTCAGGTTAGTGAGGTCAGTCCATGGGATGGAGTTGTTCTTACGTAGAGGCCTCACCAAAGCACGCTTCCAATTGAGGGGAACATCACCTGATGCTAAAGATAGATTAAGCACCTGTTGAATCCCTACTCCTAGATCATCCCTTAATAGAGACATGATCCGAGCTGGAACAACATCTAACGGGCAACCACTCTTAGTTTGATTGATTAGAGTGCCAATTTCCTCGATAGATATAGGGGGGAATTCAACAAGTTTATTAACATTGACTTCTGTTGTGCAGGGGTGAAGTAGAGCCATACTATCCACAGTTCTCAAGATGTTGGAGGAGGAATTCGAGGCTAAGATCTTTGCATAAATGCCTTCTATTTTCCTTACAAAAAACTGCGAGATGTTATTGCAAAGTACTTGGGACTCAATGCCCTCAGTTTCACAGGCTGTAGGCTTGACAAAGGTCTGTAAGATCTGATAAAGGACTTTCACATTTTTACCTGCAGCTGTTATTTGGTCTGCTATATGATGTTTGCGAGCAGATCGAATAGCTTTATGGTAATTTTTCTGGGCAGTCCTATAAATGTCTTTATCCTCAGCCTTATGAGTGGCTCTCCATAGTTTTTCCGATTTCCGTGCCGTAATTTTTAGTTGCCTGAGATCATCTGTATACCAGACTTCTTGTCTTGGGACAGGACGGGGTTTGTATGTTCTAAGAGGAACAGCATGATTGATGGAGATAGCTACTGCTTCATTGAGAGCAGTTAGTGCCGCATTAACATTAACGCCATATTCAGCCCAATTAGGTTCGATAAAGTTCTCCCTGAAGCTCTCAGGCGTTAGTTTATTCCAGGGTCTTCTAATATCAGCCAATATTTTCTGTGCTCCCTTAGGCACATGAGTAAGTCGGGTATAGAACTCAATAATAGAGTGGTCAGTCCAATCCACTTGGCAGGGAGGTAGACACTTTATAGAAGCAGAATTGTATAGCACAAGGTCCAAAGTGTGACCGGCTAAGTGCGTGGGTCCCTGATTAACTTGGTACAGACCTAAGGTGGTTAGATCTGCCAAGAGTGTCTGTGCCTCCACACAGGAGGAAAGTTCACTGTGGACATTAAAGTCCCCTACCAGGATAAATTCAGAATCTATCTGTATGTGTGGGGCCAGTGTTTCGACAAGTTGGAGAGAAAAATTCCCGAGTGGACCTCGGGGTCGATAGGCTAATGCTCCCTTCCTTGTTTTTTCAGAATTAGGATTTACAGTAAAGATCAGGAGCTCCATTTGCGGATTACATACGGTCTCAGTGACCACTACCTCAATTTCTTGTTTAAAAACAATAGCTAATCCCCCTCCAGTTTTAATAGGCCTGTCCATCCGTACTAATTTGTATCCTTGTGGTACCCCCATAGTAATAGCCGGAACAGAATGGGGCTTCAGCCACGTCTCTGTTAAAAAGCATAGATGAGGCTTTTCTGATGTTATCAAATCCCAGACCTGGGTGGAGTGAGCAGCTAAAGAGCGAACATTACACAGTAAGTTCTTACAAGACAGGGTTAAATCATTAGAGCTGTGAAGCGAGATTTGCTGACAGTTAGTAGAATTTAGGTGGCAAGGAGTGATTACAGCATTACTAGTGAATTGAATATGACAGATCCTGCAAGAAAACGGTCCCTCCAAAGTACCTAATACCTTATGTGAACACAATGTGGTGGCGTACCTGTTTAAGGCAAGTAGAGATTGACTGGTATAGGTGGGACCATGCCGAGGACGCGGCTCTTGGGCGTGTATTGAATCCGCCATAGTCCCCTGCCCCTAGCCCCGTTCTGTCGCGGACAGGCGCAGACGGGCTGGTCTTTGGCTCGTCTTCGGCGCAGGAGGAGGCGCCACACTGCGCGTCAACACTGCGTGTTGAAGCCGACGAGTTACTTTATAGCCCTTGAGCCTGGGAGAGCTAGAGCGCGAAGCGCTCGCCTCCCCGGATGTTCCTGGCTCTGCCCCGCCTTCCGCACCCGTGATTGGCTGGAGGGTCGGACTGGGCGGGCAGGCACAGATCAGACAACACAGGAGCTGGTCCCTCAAGTGCGTGTGGGTATGCGATTGTTTTTACAGAGTGCAACTAGCAAAATCAGTCACAACACAGTAACAATTCTGACCCCTTATTAAAACGCTATTCCTGATTAGCGAGTGGAATTTTAAAAGAACTATTTTAACAGTTTCAACACAAGTAAAACAATTGAGAGCAGGATGCTCTGAGAATGGCGCCAAGCGGGTTGGGGAGAAGCTGCCACCGTCCCCCTTACCGCACAAACGGTTGCCTCCTCGCTATCTTTATAGCCCTTGAGCCTGGGAGAGCTAGAGCGCGAAGCGCTCGCCTCCCCGGATGTTCCTGGCTCTGCCCCGCCTTCCGCACCCGTGATTGGCTAGAGGGTCGGACTGGGCGGGCAGGCACAGATCAGACAACACAGGCGCTGGTCCCTCAAGTGCGTGTGGGTATGCGATTGTTTTTACAGAGTGCAACTAGCAAAATCAGTCACAACACAGTAACAATTCTGACCCCTTATTAAAACGCTATTCCTGATTAGCGAGTGGAATTTTAAAAGAACTATTTTAACAGTTTCAACACAAGTAAAACAATTGAGAGCAGGATGCTCTGAGAATGGCGCCAAGCGGGGTGGGGAGAAGCTGCCACCGTCCCCCTTACCGCACAAACGGTTGCCTCCTCGCTATCTTTATAGCCCTTGAGCCTGGGAGAGCTAGAGCGCGAAGCGCTCGCCTCCCCGGATGTTCCTGGCTCTGCCCCGCCTTCCGCACCCGTGATTGGCTGGAGGGTCGGACTGGGCGGGCAGGCACAGATCAGACAACACAGGAGCTGGTCCCTCAAGTGCGTGTGGGTATGCGATTGTTTTTACAGAGTGCAACTAGCAAAATCAGTCACAACACAGTAACAATTCTGACCCCTTATTAAAACGCTATTCCTGATTAGCGAGTGGAATTTTAAAAGAACTATTTTAACAGTTTCAACACAAGTAAAACAATTGAGAGCAGGATGCATTTAGACACTGGCTATATGCAAATCAGCTCTTACCCTGTGCCTCATGGGAACAGTCCAGTCCGAACTACCAAGCCATGTCTTTCCCAGACCGGAATCAAGCATCCAAGGACCGGTTTCTGGCTATCAGCCTTCATCAGCCTGGATAGCTTGACTCCAGTGGTGTGGAGAGCCTGGGACTCACGTCTGAGCATACCCAGCCCACTCGGGGTGAAAATTGCAAAAAACACAGTTGATGGACAGAATGTAGAACAATGTCATACATTCACCCCAGTACAAGGATCTGGGCCTAAACCGGTTTCTGGCTCAGACGTGAGGTCTTGGCTAATGCCACAGCTTCCACTCCAGCTGGTGCTGGTAAAACATGTTTATTACTGTGTACAATGTATATTGAGTATCCATTATGGCCGTCTGTATTTTCCATTTTTCCAAAATGCCCTTTATCTGGTTTAATTTCCATGAACCCTCATACATCTTTTTGTTTTTTTTATATTCGTATTTCTGTTGTTGAGTTGCTCCTGTCTGTAATATTACCCCCTCCCCCTTTTTTGTTACTGTGGCAGAAACCTTTCCCTTACCCATCTTTTACATATTTCCTTTCATTCCCTTCCTTTAAGCATTGTTTTCTCTGATCCTTTCTTAGCCATTTTCCTTTATTATTAAACATTTATTTTACAGCATGAATTGTTTACTACTTAATTTGTCAACTAAACATGTCAAAGTGATACTTTGGCTAGTGATAATTTCACGCTCTGCAGATATGTTTTTTAACTTGTGTGACTACTCTGGTGTGTATGGATATTCTAAATAAGTGTAATATGTTTTAATCTGGAACCTCAAGTACTCCAGGCGGTGGAAGAGGTTATGGACCATATTGTGGAGGGGGATCAAGTGGCTGTAGGGACAAGTAGTAAGTCACTTTTCTTTCTCAATGAAAACATCTACATTTGTTAAGGTATTCCTTCCTTTCTTAGAAGCCTTTAAATCAGTCCTTTTGAAAATATTCACCATCCTATGTTTCTGTCTCGGCCTCTCTACAACTCAAAGCAATGAAGAGAATAAAAGGTGTGTTGCCCAGTGCCCACTCGTACCTTCCCCCTCCCCATTCTGTCCCTCTCAGTGAACTAATGAAGATCAGGACAGGACAAGGTAACAGGGAGTCCTTGCTGTCTGCAGGGACAAGATAATTCCTGAGAAGGAGGTATAACATAAACAAAATACCATCTGAAGGCTGGGTGGGAAGTGGGAAACTGCAGTGGAATCTATAAAGATAAAACAAGTACAAAGAACAGGACTGTAAAAGCGGGGAAATAATCAAAAAACTACCATAAATGATAGTTTTTCTGCACCTCGGAAGTGATCTCTCTGATGCAAGGAGCAGATTATTCTCACAGAGTTCAGGGAGACACCCAGCATCTCTTATGGAAAAAGAGTACTGTGAGGATCTCTTTGCCAGAGGCACAAGGCCTCAGACACACACTGGTATCCATGATAATACTGTTAAACAAGATTTTAGTATAGCACTCAGGAAAAGACAAGAGGGAGCAAAGCAAGAAAATCAAAACAGAAAATGGGCCCAGTGAAAACAAGGACTGAAATCAGGGTCAAGCACAGGACTGTAATACACAGAACTGTTGGTAATACTGAAAATAAGATTAGGAAGAATCTACACTGTAACAAGGCAAGACCTAAATATACAGACAAACAGAAAAAAACATAGCTTTCAGGGACGTTATAGTTAGTTGGACATTTCTTGTAAAAAAACAGAGAATTTCCAGCGTTATAGTTGGTTCAGCAAACTATAACTTGCGGCCCGCAATGCGCTGCTGACAACATCACATATTACATCATTCAGCACACTGATGACATCACTGATGACATCTCAAATGACATCACTGATGACATCACTGATGACAACATCCAGTGAATGTATTTTTCTTTAAAGTTTAAATTTGTATTATTTAGATATATACCAAGGTATATTAAAGAATGAGTGGGTGTATAAGTGTCTGAGATGCTAGCTGGCATTTTTATCGGCAGCTGTTGGGGGGGTGATTCCTTCCTTGGGAGATAGGAAATATGGGCCTGTTGGCTCCGCTGGGGGAAGGGGGGGATGAGGGGGGAAGCAGGCATTAGATGGGGTAAAAAAGTCCAAAAAAAAGGGGGCTCACAGTTCTATTCTTGGTGGAAGAATACTTTAGGATACTAACATGTTTGCTCTTTTCTTAGTCGGCAATATTAAACAGTCATGGTAGCAATAAAGTGTTTAGCTTGGAATGTATCTGGGCTGAATAGAGCATCTAAAAGACAGCTAGTCAGGGAAGAGCTCAAGACATACAAGCCTCAGATAGTTTATTTAGCATATAAGGACTGGCGTTTTCTTGACCAATTGGGTTTTCGGAATGTTGTTTGTACTTCTCAGAACATGTCTGTCAGGGGGGCTGCTATTTTAATTTCTAAGACACTAGTGTGCCAAATTCTTAAAGTGTCCGTGGATCAAAGGGGGAGATGAGAAATTGCCCAGGCCAAAATTAATTTAGATAAATATGTTTTTTGCATTCTATATTGGCCTAATATTGATGACCCCACTTTATTGGACGACATTTGTTTGGAATTAGTGGGTTGGCAGTTGATTGTTATGGGAGATTTTATTTGTGTAATGAATTATGCTATAGAGTCCACTAGCGAGCCACATGCCACAAGTATGAAGAAGGTGAGAGCTTCTATCTTGGAATTAGCTCAAATTCATTCTTTACAGGATGTATTGCGGGTTTTGCATGTAGATAAGCCGGGGTATATGTATTACTCTGCACCCCATGGCCAATACTCAAGAATTGAAATGGCCTGGGTCTAAGACACTATCGTATCGACTGCTAAAATGGAGATTTGCCCCAGTATTAAATCCAATCAAAACCCCATAGTTTTGTCTTTTCTAGCTAAAACTGTTGTCAAAAGTCCTCGGCTATTGACATTTCCTAAAAATTTGACTAACGATGCAGAGTTTGTGGGTTTTATTAGGGAAACAATTGCTAATTATCTTACAGACAATGTTGTCTCTGCTTCGATTTTTGTGGTTTGGGACGCTATGAAAGCGTATATTAAGGGAATTACTCAGCAGTATATATATCAGAGGAATGGAGCACCGGAGAGACAAGCTAGGGAGGCTTATAAAAATCTGGTTATTTTAGAACCCCAACATGCTGAGGCTGTTAGGCTTAAGCATATCAATCAAGATTCCCTGTATATTTCGCTACTAGAACAAAAAGCGATGATAACTAGTGCTCTAAAGGAAAAAGTAGCATCATGTTATACTAAACATAAGACATTACAACACGAATATGGTGATAGAATCAGCAAAGTCCTATCACATCAACTTACGGATAAACAGCTTAAAACCAGAATTAAGGGCATAAAGGGAGGGGGGGGGCAATCTATAGATGCCCTCAGGAGATCGCTAGTCAATTTTCTATTTTTTATCAGCAACTGTACTCCCCGGAGACTCAGCAAGATTTAACTAGTATATTGAGCTATTTAGAAAGGTGTAAATTGCCGACTCTAACAGAAGAAGATTCGTCTCTATTGGAATAAAAGGTCATATTAGAGGAGGTACTGGAGGCGATTGGAGCACTAACATCAGGGGAGGTGGCAGGGGAGGATGCCCTCCCTGCAGAGCTATATAAGTGTTGTAAAAGTACTCTTGACCTGGTATTGCTCGAAGTGATTTCTTAAATTAGAAATACAGGAGTCATACCTGACTCCTGGAATATGGCAAATATAGTCTTTTTTTTTAGAAAGGGAAACCTCCAGAGGAAAGTGCTTCCTATCGCCCAATCTCATTAAATTATTCTACTAACTAAGGTTATTAAGCAGCTAAAAATATGGCATAAACTCCCACTGAGTTTTCTAGGAAGATGCAATGTCATCAAAATGAAGATATTACCGACATTTTTATATCTTTTTAGGTCAATACCACTACGCATCTCGAATGTTTTGTTTTCTTTATGAAACTAGATGGAGCCCTTAGCAGTTTCATATGAGGATATAAAAAAGCTAGACGGGCAATAGCAGCAATGAAACTTCCATATAATAAAGGTGGCCTAGATTTCCCTGATTTTAAACTTTACTTTTTGTCTACTTTTGTTGGACTATTAAGGAGCCTTCTTATTCTGGAGCTAACTAATTTTTGGCAGTGGGTGGCCTTGGGTGCAGATAGCCAGATGTTTCTTTATAGAATTAATGATCCCAATGACTTTAAACGGGTGCATTTTAAGACAATTCCTGATTGTGTATATTTGGAAAGGTATTGCGACCAGACTCTCCTTGTCTCTACTGCATACGAGACTTCCGCTCTGGGGAAATCCAACGCTCCCTGGGATTTTGGGATAGAGTCCAAGGGACAATTCAAACTAGACTAAATAAGGATATTACAATTACGATGACTGAAAAGATGATGGTATTTAAAGAGGAAGGGAATAGGAATGGCCCAATACTGACAATTATGTTAATTGCTGCTCGTCTTGCGATAGCTAGAGCCTGGATTTCCCCAATACCTCCGACTGAGAAAGAATGGTGGATAATTCTTAAGGAAACTGGTGAAAGGGAAAGAGCTCTGGTGAAAATCAGAGGGGGCAGAGCAATACAGAAGTATAGATCTATATGGAAGGCACTGGAAGTGGCCTGAAAGAAACTACTCACTGCTGGTCAATAGAAATACCTCCTTTATCTTATAAATAACTGGAAAAGGCTCAGAAGAAAATGTATTAGTCCCTCTATATGATTAGTTCTGTTAAAGTTCTTCTACCTCCATTATTGCTGAAAGTTAATCTGTCATTTGCATGTTCTTGAAATTGTATGTATAATCCCTTTTTTTCTTTTTTGACAATAAAAAAAGACATTATCCAGTGAATGTATTTTTCTTTAAAGTTTAAATATGTATTATATAGATATATACCAAGGTATATTGAAGAAAGAGTGGGTTTATAAGTATCTGGATGTAGGATTTAGTCGGTGTGTGACTGACTGTTTAAGTGAGTTATTACAAGTGTCTTACTGAATGCATGTGTTAGTGACTAAACTGTGTGAATGTCTGTATCAGTCTGTTTGCTTTTGTATAAGCTGCTGCATGGGTTGGTCAGTAGTTACATGAGTGTCTATATGGGTTATTGATAGGTTGCCAAAGTATTTGTATGGGTGCCTGAGTGTGTGTGTGGGTGAGTGGTAGGTGTGTGACTCTGTGCATACATGTTTGAGTGGTTGATTCACTGAGTGTATGGGTTCAAGAGTGCATGTGGAAACAGCTGCATGCATGGGTGAGTGTGTGTATTGGTGTGTTAGTGAGTGAATGGCTGTCTCAGTGGTACATGTCCAAGTAACTACATATGTAAAAGGCAGTGCATGTGAGAGTTGGAGTATATAAGTGACTAAACATGAAAGTTAGTGATTGTGAGAGTGGCTGTATGGATGAGTGTGTACTTGTATTTATTTATTTATTTAGTTTAGCGATTTTTACAGCGCGCAAATACCCATACGGGTGTCTCGGCGCTAATGTTTACAGAACTCACTAATGATAAACGGAGAGGTTAGGAAAAGGAGAAGGAGAACAGCCATGTTTTAAGGCTCTTTCTAAATTTGAGAAGTGAAGGGGCCGTTTTGATGTGCAGTGGAAGAGTGTTCCACAACTTAGCCGTGGCGGTAGTGAAACATCTGTCTCCCCAACTAGCCTTTCTTGTCCGAGGGACATGTAACAAGTAGGCCGAGGTAGATCGTAGGGTCCTACGTTGTTCCAATGGGCGGAGGGCTTCTTTTAGAAACTGTGGTCCTGCATTGTTCAGGGTCTTATAGGCTATGCATAGAGCTTTAAATTTGATTTGGCTCCTAACAGGGAGCCAGTGCAGTGCTTTGATGTAAGGGGAAGTTGAAGTAAATTTAGGGATGGATAATAGGGTCCTGGCAGCCGCGTTTTGCACTGACTGGAGTTTATTGAGAACCTTTTACTGCGCGTTCAGTAGTAGGGAGTTGCAGTAGTCGGTTTTTGAAAACACTAAGGTGCTGATTAGTGTTTTGCCCGCCGATTGTGGGAGGTAAGGAAGTAGTTTTTTTATTTTTTTTAGGGTGTAGAAGGCAGAGGATACAACAGTGTTGGCGTGATGAAGGAAAGTCAGTTTGTTGTCAAAGGTGACTCCCAGATTGCGGACCTTGACCACCGGTTGAGGGGGAGGTCCCAATTGAGATGGCCACCACTGAGGGGACCATGCCGGCTGCAAGCTCCCGAATGTCATCACCTCCGTTTTATCGGAGTTGAGTTTGAGACAATTTGATGACATCCCTCTTGAAAGTTAGCTGCTACGGATGCTCCATTGTTGTGCACAGATAACACTAGTTGGGTGTCATCGGCGTACATTGTAAGGGCGATTCCATAAGATTTTATCACCCTCGCTAAGTCCGATACGTAGATATTAAATAGCGTCGGACTTAGCGAGGAGCCCTGTGGAACACCGCATGGGAGGGTGAAGGTCTGAGAGGTGAAATTGCCCATCTTGACAGTCTGAGGGCGATTATCTAAGAATGATCTAATCAGATCTTTAGCCTTGCCTCTTATTCCCAGAGTTGAGACACGGTAGATCAGAGTGACATGATCGACCGTGTCAAATGCTGCGGAAAGGTCCAGGAGTATTAGGACCGCCGCTCCTCCCGTATCCATAGTTGCTCTAATTGCATCTGCGGCCTTTAGCAGTGCTGTTTCCGTCCCGTGCCCCTGTCTGAAGCCAAACTGTGTGTCGTCAAGTAAATTGTTGTTGTTGATGAAGTTCGAAAGCTGGATATTCATGGTTTTTTCGAAAATCTTGGCTGGGAAGGGGAGACAGGCGATAGGTCTGTAACTCGCAGGGAGGAGGGGGTCCAGAGTTGGCTTTTTTAGAAGTGGCTTGATGATAGCCTCCTTCCAAACTGAAGGGTATATGCCTGTTGAGAACATGGCGTTACAAATGGTGGCTAACGCGGGAGAGATTGCTTCTGGGATAAGATTAAGGATGGCAGAGGGACATGGGTCAAGGGGGGATCCAGATTTGATGCTGGTGGCCAGACGTTGAATATGGTCCCGGTCAATGGTGTCAAAAGATGAAAAGGCATGCGCGATATTATTAGGAAGTGGCGCAGGAGAGGGTGGTAAGGAGCAGTGCGAAACGGCCGTGAAGATGGAGCTAACCTTTTCCTCAAAGAAACTGGCCAGAGCGTCCGCTAGGGACTGAGAGCCTTCTTGGCGCGGGGTAGGGGGGTTGGACAGTGTAGTGACCACCCGAAATAGTTCTCCTGCCGAGTTTTTTGCCTGGTCTATTTGAGAAGTATAGTAGAGGCTTTTTTCGGTGACTATCAGTTTTTTGTAGATGGACAGGGCATTTTTATAAGTAGTTTTGTCTGTTTGGCTGTAATTGCGACGCCACTGCCTTTCGAGGTTCCTACAATATTGTCTCTGAGTCCGGAGGGATTCAGTGAACCATGGGGCTGATGGTATTTGCCTGTTTCGATGGGAAGTTTTAATTGGGGCTAGAGTGTTACAGGCCATGTCTAAGGTCGTCAAGTAATTAGAGGACGCTATACTGGGATCTGATTCATCAGGAATATAATTGACCTGCATCATCTCTGCCAACTGAACTAGATCAATGTTTTTCCAATCTCGATAGGAAGATTGAAAAGGGGCTGTGCGAGTAGGTTTGGTAGAGTTGGTATTAACAGTGAAACAAATCGCGGCATGGTCTGTCCAGGTGAGGGGAAGAATTTGGGTAATGGTCACAAGAGGGCTGTTGGTGAAAAGACCATCTAATGTATGGCCTGCCTGGTGCGTTGGAGAATTTATGAGTTGTAGCAGGCCGGCAGCTGCTAGATCTGTGAGAAGCTGGGTAGTGTCATGGTTGTTAAGGGCTTCTAGGTGAAAGTTGAAGTCACCTAGTATGGTAAAATGAGGGGAGTCTGCAGCTGTTTCGATTAAGTTGCCTATGTTTGCTAGAAACTTGGATCTTGACCCAGGTGGGCGATAGATTAGCATGCCCTTGAAGGAGGACTTGGCTGAAAGGCCTATTGTAAAAATGAGGGATTCATATTCAGGGCAAGTGAATTGTTTCGTTGATAGTTTGAAGTGGTCTTTATAGATTATAGCAATGGCACCGCCTTTCTTTTTTGGCCTATCTAGTCTACATACATTGTAGTTAATGGGCGTTGCTGCTCTAAAATCAGGTCCGGAGGCTTCATCACCCCAGGTTTCTGTAATAAATAACAGATCCAGTTTATAAGCGTCGATCAAGTCGGCGATTTCCAGTTTGTGTTTCGGCAGGGATCTGGCATTTAATAGCGCTGCATGAACCAGTTGGGGGTCGACTGTATGGGTTTTAGCGGTTGCTTTTACGCAAGTAGGACATGGGGCTGGGCCCAGAATGGGGTTGGAGTACCCTAGTTGAGGAGGAACATGGGGCAGAGTGGTGATATGCCTAAGTTCTAGCAAATCGGCTGTGGTGTATTTGATTCTTACCGTGTTGGTAGTAGGACGTGGGACTGGAGTAGCAGGGGAGCTGGCCCTAGGCCCGTCCTCGGCGCGGACGAGCGCAGACGAGCTTGCCTTATGCGCGCCTTCGGCGCGCATTCGTCGCGCCCGCTGCGCTCGTCCGCTGCGCTTCCGGTTACAGCACATAATTTATAGAGCCGGCATTCACCTGGGAAGGGGGTGAGGTCAGCGCGTGTGGGCGTGTCCGCAGATTGAGGAAGGCGGCGTTGCCCTGGCAGCAGTGTGCCGCGTCAGCCCTAGATCGACTGGGCGGTCTGCTGCTTGCTCGAGTGGTAAGATGGAAATTAGCAGTAAAAACAGATTTATACACAATTTTAAAAAAGGTGCTAACTCCCGGCTTTCCGCCCTTTAGGAGTGGAGTTCTGTGAACGCTCGCTCTTGTTCAGCGCGCGCTCATATAGAGAGAGGGGGCGTGGTCAGCGCGTGTGGGCGTGTCCGCAGATTGAGGAAGGCGGCGTTGCCCTGGCAGCAGTGTGCCGCGTCAGCCCTAGATCGACTGGGCGGTCTGCTGCTTGCTCGAGTGGTAAGATGGAAATTAGCAGTAAAAACAGATTTATACACAATTTTAAAAAAGGTGCTAACTCCCGGCTTTCCGCCTCAGGAGTGGAGTTCTGTGAACGCTCGCTCTTGTTCAGCGCGCGCTCATATAGAGAGAGGGGGCGTGGTCAGCGCGTGTGGGCGTGTCCGCAGATTGAGGAAGGCGGCGTTGCCCTGGCAGCAGTGTGCCGCGTCAGCCCTAGATCGACTGGGCGGTCTGCTGCTTGCTCGAGTGGTAAGATGGAAATTAGCAGTAAAAACAGATTTATACACAATTTTAAAAAAGGTGCTAACTCCCGGCTTTCCGCCTCAGGAGTGGAGTTCTGTGAACGCTCGCTCTTGTTCAGCGCGCGCTCATATAGAGAGAGGGGGCGTGGTCAGCGCGTGTGGGCGTGTCCGCAGATTGAGGAAGGCGGCATTGCCCTGGCAGCAGTGTGCCGCGTCAGCCCTAGATCGACTGGGCGGTCTGCTGCTTGCTCGAGTGGTAAGATGGAAATTAGCAGTAAAAACAGATTTATACACAATTTTAAAAAAGGTGCTAACTCCCGGCTTTCCGCCTCAGGAGTGGAGTTCTATCAGTGATTGTATAAGAAAGTAATTATGCATTTCTTTCTGTTTGAATAAGTGATGTGTTGTGTGTATAACTGTATAGGTCAGTAAATGGAAGTGTGATTGATTATTTGCATGACTGACTAGGTGTGTGAGTAACTCTGGATGAGTGCTGGTGTGTGAGTGTCTGTGTAGGTGTATGAGTGCATATGATAGTGTTGTATTGATGAGTGACTGCATGTATGAGTGATTGTATGGGTGAATGAGTGGATGTGTGTGCAGACCTAAGAAACATTGAAAATAAATAAATAAATAAATAAATAAATAACCATTGATTAGATAAGTAGGAGCTGGTAATGGTGTGTCTATGGTTTCAAAAATGGTATTCTTTTTTTGGAGTCGGTGTATCAAAGGTTATATTAGGGTGTGAGAAGGTGCATCATATCGTCACATGGATGATGTCATCAGTGATGTTATCAGTGATGTTATTTGAGATGTCATCAGTGATGTCATCAGTGATGTCACCGACCATGTCATGAATGATGTAATATGTGATGTCATCAGCAGTGCATTGCGGGGGTGCGAGTTATAGTTAGCTGAACTAATTATAACGCCGGAATTCATCTGGTCTTGTACGAGTGAAATGTCCAACTAACTATAACGTCGCTGAAACCTATGGGGCCTCATTTATGAAAGCCTTGCGCCACGGGTGCGTCATTTTTTCCCATGTTAAAAGTGACGCACCGGCGGCGCAAGTCCTTCATAAATAAGGCCCATGGTTTCTTCAGTGAATTTCAAAGGTTTTTTAAATGCTAATTTCTAACTATAACATCCTTGAAACCTTTTTTTTTCAGTGAATTTCTAACGTTTTTTAAATGCTAAATTCTAAGTATAATGGGCCTGAAACCTTTGGTTTTTCCAGTGAATTTCAAAAGCTTTTCAAATGCTAATTTTTAACTATAATGATTATTAAACCTATGTTTTTTTCAGTGATTTAAAATTATCATTCCATTTTCAACCTAATGAAAACAGCCGATATCGCCAGTTTTCTGGCAAGAGCTACCGCAAAAAATTTTGCTACAAATGAGAGTGACAATTAATGCTAATAATATGCAGAATAGGCATTCCCGTGCAAAAATAACATGAAAACATCACTTCCCGATATTTTCAACGAGCAACCAAATCTGGGGTGCGATCCAAAAACAGGGGATAAGCTGCGTTTGCAGTAGGAATTTAACATCTGCCTTTTACTGGTGTAAAGCAGGACTACTACCTACAGTGTGAAAGGGAGCCCAGCCCAGAATAACATCTAAAGACACTGCGGTCATCAGGGCTCACATTTAAAATGGACTCTTGATTCATTAATTACAGAGTGCAGTAGGCAACTAAGTATTACGTCCCTAAACCCTACATATTATCCTTTTAGTATCCTTGCTTCAAGAACTTGTTTTATACCAGTTATAGCTTTAGTACAATGACCAAATTCATCTTGCAAGTCCAAGGTACACTGAAAGGCAGTCTACACTGAGGAAAACCAAGCTCACAATTTGAATTCAATCTTGATTTATTAATTGCAGACAGAATTGTACTCTTTGTCCTCGCATTTTGTCAAGAGGAAGTGACAAATGCATTCCTTGATGTCTGTGCTGACTACCTCCTTCGATCTACACTGCGGACAGCAGGGCTCACAATTCAGATCCAGTCGCGATTGCAGATGACGCAGTCAAGTATGCAAGAGACATTGCATCATCAATGGCTGCGCACACGCTGAGCGCCACACCTACCACTAACTCTATGCTGCTCAAGTTAAAGCCACGTGGCTGTGGGGTCTTTCTGACCACTGCCTCCAGCCTACACTGCGGTCAGCAGGGCTCACAATTCAGGTCGAGTCACGATTACAGATGACACAGTCCAGTAGGTGAGAGACATTCCATCTCCTCTGGCTGCGCACACGCTGAGCGCCACACCTACCACTAACTCTATGCAGCTCAAGTCAACGCCATGTGGCTGTGCGCCCTTCCTGACCGCTGCCTCGAGCCTACTCTGTGCTCAGCAGGGCTCACAATTCAAATTCAGTCTTCATTCATTAATTTCAGAGTCCAGTAGGCAACTAACTATAACGCCCCTGAAACCTACATATTTCGACAGTGTATTCCATAAATGTTTCATCTTTTGT
Organism: Lissotriton helveticus; assembly: GCF_964261635.1. NCBI lineage: Eukaryota > Metazoa > Chordata > Amphibia > Caudata > Salamandridae > Lissotriton > Lissotriton helveticus. Next base: position 219,807,258 of record NC_136070.1, on the reverse strand, counting down.
TCCATACACCTACACTGCGGTCAGCAGAGTTCACAATTTAAATTGAGAATTGTACTCTGGAAGTAACTAAAAGCATTCTTTAATGTCTGTGCTGACTACTGCCTTCGATCTACACTGCGGATAGCAGGGCCCACAATTCAGATCGAGTCGAGAGTGCAGAGGATGCAGTCCAGTAGGCAACAGACATTGCTCCCAGTGTGCCTTGCCCGCACCATGCATCATTGCTGGTTGGGCCCCGCTGAATGCTTCTGATGCCCCTATCTCAGTGCAGTACAACTCATGGACCGTTTATGATACAATGTTTTGTGTATAATTTTACATTTGCTGCCCCTACCTGAGTGTACCACAAGTCATGGACCCTTTACGACGCATGTGCTCTACGCCATTTCAGAGTTGCTCGCACCGGCACGGAACGGTGACTTTCCGTCCACTGAGGTATGGGTACCGAAACTGCTGAGCGGGTGTGCGGCCTGCGGTGCTAGCCCATCCCGGTGGTCTGGGCAGCTCAGGTTTTGTGTGCCCTGCTGGACCGGAGTGTAGGTCTGAGCCATCAGACAGCACAGGCCTACCGCCATGTGGCGTCAACTTGCTGGTCACAGAGTTAGTGGCACTGCAAGGGCTAAGCGGGTGTGCAGCCTGCGATGAAAAGCCAGGTGCACTGGTATGTCCTCTGCCATCGCGAAATCAAGACCCAGCACCAAATGTGAGACCTGGCGATCTCTGGAGGAGGGCTGCATGATATGCAGGGTGCCCTGTTTGCGGGCCCTGGGCTTGAGCCATGCAGCGGCACTTGGTAGGCCCTCTTTTCAACAAGCAGGTTGCAAAAGGTGAGCAGAGAGGCTTGTTTGCGCAGTGGCAGGCAGTCAACTCCAGGCTTTTGTATATACTCTGCCATTACTGATTCCATGCTATGTTTCAGATGAGTAAACTTGAGGGCTCTAATGTGTCCCAGCACATGGTTGGAGAAACACCAGTGACGGAAAGGTGAGCTGTGAGGGTTTTGTCCACAGTGTGGGCACCCATTGTCCCTCTCCATCTCTTCCTTTCTCTCCATCACACTCTTTCTCTCTCTCTTCCTCCCTCTCTCACTCTATCTCTTTCTCTCTCTCACACTGTTTCTCTCTTTCACTCCCTCTTCCTCTCTCTCACTCTTTTTCTCTCTCTGTCGCTCTCTCTCTCACTCTTCCCCTCTTTCTCTCTTCCTCTTTCTCACACCATTTCTTTCTTTCTCTCTCTCTTCCTCTCTCTCACTGTTTTTCTCTCTCTTCATCTCTCTCACTCTTTCTCACTGTCATCCTCTCACTCTTTCTTTCTTTCTCTCTCTATTCCTCTCTCTCACTCTCCTTTGATGGATGCATGATGCACAATCTTATTTTGCTTTTTGTCTAGCAGGCTGTGATTCACAGATTGATGACACCCCCCGACACGACCCTCCCACCACGAGATGATGACTACAGTTCCACTGAGTTAGTGCCACCAGAGCTGAGCGCATGTGCAGCCTGCGATGATGCGTGGCCATCCTGGCAATCAACACCCACTTTGAATTGTGAGCTTGGATTGACCGCGTGTACGCAACGGCTGAGGATGTTGCTTCGGCATATGGTGGACCCTCTTAGACAAACGCTGGTGGCAGAAGGTGAGCAGAGAGGCTTGTTTCTGCAGCAGCGGGCAGTCACCTCTGGGTGGTGGGAGTGGATAGTGTGCAGCACCCTGGGTGCACAAGAGTGGGCAGACAACTCCGAGCAGTGGGAGTGGATGGAGTGCAGCAGCCTGGGTGCACAGGAGCAGGCAGACACCTCAAGGCAGTGGGAGTGGATGGGATGCAGCAGCCTGGGTACACAGGAACAGGCAGAAACCTCTAGACAGTGGGAGTGGATGGGGTGCAGCAGTCTGGGTGCGCAGGAACGGGCAGTCACCTCTGGGTGGCAGGAGTCGATGGGGTGAAGCAGCCTGAGTGCGCAGGGGCAGACAGAAACCTCTGGGCAGCGGGAGTCGATGGGGTGCAGCAGCCTGGGTGCTCAGGGGTGAAACAGAGAATTAGGCAAGTGCAGTTGTATGTACACTACCATTACTGATTCTATACTATGTTTCAGATGACTAAACTTGAGGGGTGCACTATGTCTTGGCACGTGGTTGGAGACACACCGGTGGCAGAAAGGTGAGCTAGGCAGAAACTTCTAGACAGTGGGAGTGGATGGGGTGCAGCAGTCTGGGTGCGCAGGACCAGGCAGACACCTCCGGGCAGTGGGAGTGAATAGGGTGCAGCAGCCTGGGTGCACAGCAGTGGGCAGACACCTCTGGGCAGTGGGAGGGGATGAGGTACAGCAGCCTGGGTGCGCAAAGGTGGACAGACACCTCTGGGCAGCAGGAGTCAATGGGGTGCACCAGCCTGAGTGCGCAGGTGCGAAACAGAGAATTAGACGTGTGCAGTTGTATGTACTCTGCCAATGCTGATTCTAAACTATGTTTCAGATGTCTAAACTTGAGGGCTGAACTCTGTCCCGGCACATGGTTGGAGACACACCGGTGGCAGAAAGGTGAGCTGTGAGGATTTTCTCCACAGTGTCAACACTCAATCTCACTCTCCATCTCTTCCTTTCTGTCACTCACACTCTTTCTTTCTTTCTCTCTCTCTCTTCTTCTCTTCCTCTCTGTCTCACTCTTTCTCTCTCTCTTCGTCTCCCTCACACTGTTTTTCTCTTTCTCTCTCTCTTCCTTGTATCTCACTCTTTCTCTATTTCTCTCTCTCTTCCGCTCTCTCTCACTCTTTCTCTCTTTCTCTGTCTTCCTCTCTCTCTCTCTCACACTCTTACTTTCTTTCTCTCTCTCTTCCTCTCTCTCACTCTTTCTCTCTTTCCTTTGATGGACGCATGAGGCACAATCTTATTTTCTTTTTGTCTTGCAGGCTGTGATTCACAAATTGTCGAGGGATGACACTCCACGCCTGTACCTACTTTTATTTAGTTGTTTTGTTTAAATAAAATGTTTTATATGTAAATCCATAGATGACAGAGATTGTTATTTTTCCAACCTCACATGCATCGTCTTGATTATAATTGTGCGACATCAGCCAATTTGTTACGTTCCAGATTTCCTAAGGTTGCTGTCGTATTTATTTGTGGGGGGGAGGTGAGGTGGGATGGGGGACAAGGGGCTGGTGGGGGGTGTCTGAGCAGTATTGGGTGTCCGAGCTGCATGATCGTTGGCTCCATTGCATCTGTTGTCATTCAGTTGAGGCTCTGGGCGGGTCTCCCTGTCATGTTGCAGGTTGTAGTCCGACTTTACACTAGTTCAGAGCAGGTGTAAACTTCCTGCTACTAACGCACCTTATCACCTGTTTTGTACTCTCTTCAACGATCTTGCTGGTGGTTGAGAAACTTGCGAAGTGATGTGTTTGCTGCTTTTTGTACTGGAAAGCCTACTCTACATCTCATTAGCAATATTTGCCGGAGTCATCTGTGACAATGCTTTCTGAGGCTGCTATCTCTGGTAAGCTGGTAATATGGGCTGTTTGCTATAGCTTGTGAATGGTGAGTTACATTTCTCACCATTTTGGGTGTTAACTCAGCGACGTGTCCTTGAGGATATACCCCTCAGTGTTTTAAACATCCACTTTTACAAATTTGCAGCCGCCTCGGGACCCCATCCTCTGAAGCATGCAGACATGTTCATTATTTAAAATTAAAATAAACGAGAAGAGGGCCCCCCTCCCAGGGCCTGGCCTCACCGTTGGGGACCGTGGGGGAGCCCCAATGGCCCCACAGTCCTGCCGGCTACCCGGGTTCTGCGGGAGCCGGCATTGCTTTTTCACACGAGGAGCTGCTGACATGCAACCACCAGTAGGTAATATATATATATATATATATATATATATACTGGCGGTCGCCAGTAGGTATATATAGTTAGGATTTTTTCTCTATGGGATTTTTGAAAATTCTATGTCTAATAACTTTGGCGTTTGTGGACGGAATTGGCTGAAATTTTCAGGAAAATGGAACATTTTGTTTCTGAGCAGCCACTGAAAATTTGGGGGGGGCTCGTCAAGGGGGGGCCGAGAAAAAAGGGGGGTCCCAAAACGCGTTTTTCCCATGTTAATTTCCATAGGGCGGTTGGCCTCACTTTTAGCCCGAACGGCTGAATGGATTTGCACGAAACTTGGCAAAATTGTAGGGACTGTTAGCCCGATGTGCCTTTGCTAGGTCTCAATATATGTGCTGCAGTGGATTTTGAGAAATTAACGTTCAAAAAAAGATATATATCTGTAACAGCGCTCCGGGTAGCGCTCCGGTTCGCGTACTTGACGCGTAACGGAACTTCGCGAAGCGAAGCTGATTGGCTCTCCGGTGTCTGTCAACATTCTAAACAGTCCGGAGCGGCCGCCATCTTGTCTCTAGGATCGAGAGACAAGAGGAGGCCAAAACAAAGGGGGAGGGGGAAATGACCATAAGGGGGCATAGTAGATCCTCCCTGACCCCCTAGGTTTGATGTCGAGGCTTTAAAAAGGCCCCGCAGGGCAAAAAAAAACAACAAAAAAACGTTTTTTTTCGTGGGGTGCGCCCGGTACGCGTAACGGAAAGCGGACTGGGGAGCGTACTACAAGGAAACAAGAATGATTGACTTTTAACTTATTGTATGTTTATAGACTTTTTTTTTTTCTGCTGAGTGACGTCTCGGCCTATCTCCACGGGATGCAGTCCCTACCATCTCGGCGTTTAAGCCCAGGGGGACCGGTAGTGTGGGAGAGATAGCGTCTGTTAACGTTCGATTCGAAGGAAATCAGGAAGTGTTGAAAAACATTGTCTGCGCCATCTTGCCTTTTTTCAAATGCCACACTTTTGTCGTGCACGGCAGCCATTTTAGATGCCTTGACCAGACCCACTCTCTGCACGCTGTCGATCCTTAGCATGGCTCCCCACCCTCGCAAGCATCTCCCCCAGGCACTGGTCACCCCCGCTCTCTGTCTTATGCATGGGCAATAAACCTCCCCCCATCTGCGCTGCTCTTCCTTGAGAATCACACCCTGTGCCCGCCCGACACCTCCCTTTCGCCCTATTCACTACCGTACCCTCTGGCAGCACAACGCGCCGAGATCTGGATGGCACCGAGGTGGTGTCCAGCAAGTTGCCGCACTGGTGTGGCCATCCTACAATGCTGCGCCGAAAGTCGGCGTGGGGTGCCCCGTTGGCCTGTGAGGTGGCGTCAGTAGCGGACCGATGTGTGAATAGGCCGGAACCAGCACAAGGCGCCAAGATCCGGATGGCACCGAGGTGGTGTCATAGTTGAGAGTTCTGAGCAGCGCTTGTAACACTGTCTGAAGCTTATTTGCACCTGCTGCAGCTTCACTATTGCCCTGGTGTGGCCTAAGATCGCCCATGACATAGGCGGCCGCCTCCCGGGGTCCGGCGGAACTTTTTTCCTTTTCCTTTGTGCATCTTGTCCCACAATCCGTTTGACCTGAAGACACGACCAGGTCCCTGAATGTGTGCAGGGGGACGCTATTGATTGAATCAAAATGGCGGCTTCACACAAAGCTGACTCAAGCGTTGCTGCTGATGCTATACAGACAAAAACTGGTTTTCAGTTTGTACATTCTTCAGGATTTTTCCATCCAAGGCTGGTTGAGAGTTTGTAGAACAATGGCTTCAGATTTTCAACATACTACTCTTCAACATTCTTCCTAAATGTAACAATGTGAGACTCACTAGGAGAACGGTGTAGTGAGGGCCACAAACGGCTGTTATCTTTCCTTTCAAAATGCTGCCAACAATATTTTCGGAATGGAAGACACCACAAGGCGCTGAGATTCGGTTGGCACCGAGGTGGTGTCCAGCAAGTTGCCGCACTGGTGTGGCCATCCTACAATGCTGCGCCGAAAGTCGGCGTGGGGTGCCCGAAGGGGAGGGGGGGAGGCGGCGCAAACGAGCCTCTCCCGCTTCTCCATGTGGAGGCACTTCATCTGCAGTGGGGCGCCGAGATCCGGATGGCACCGAGGTGGTGTCTAGCAAGTTGCCGCACTGGTGTGGCCATCCTACAATGCTGCGCCGAAAGACGGCGTGGGGTGCCCGAAGGGGGGGGGGGAGGCGTCGCAAATGAGCCTCTCCCGCCTCTCCAGGTTGAGGCACTTCATCTGCAGTGGAGCACCGTCTAGCTGAGTTTCGCCCGCTCTTGCTGCTACAGCGACAGGCGGCTGCAACAGGACTCTCAAAATGGCGGCCTGTTCTTTGGATTTGGGCCTGGTCCACTAAAATGGCCCTGGGACACCTTAGAACTCGGACGCTCGAATTTTTTTTCCTTTCCTCTACATGCAAAAAAGGTAAATGCCCGGTTCGTTACCTGCCTCATCTGCCACGATGTACTCTCCAGAGGAACCGAAAAAAAATATAGTTATGGTAATTATACCATGCATCGTCATATGGAGAGGTGGCACCGATTAATTATAGTGCTGCACAAAAGAGAGATTTGGAGGACAACCCCCGACCTGCCAGTACATTCACCAAAGAAGTGGCACTGACAGCATCAGAGGCAAGGGAAACGGTCCCAAATATTCAGAAGAACTTTGGAAAGATTAAAATGACATGTTTAGATTGTGGCAAATTAATTTCATGTGGACAGATGAGTGTTACTCTAATAAATACAGCATATGAACATCATCATAGTCGATGGTTGGTGGAGACATTTTGACTATATCCTGGACCTGCCCGTCCTCGCCCAAAATGGCGCCGGAATAAATGGGACTCGTAACTCCTTGTTGTGTACTGGTTGCACAACCTTGATATCACGAGATACGTATGCAGTTTTGAAGCACATGGCGGGCGGGGACGAGAATTGATTGAATATTTCGACATCCCTATTGATATTAAGTTCTGATGTGTTATTGATTACTGTACTATTGAAAGTTCGAATTAACGTGACCCATGGTACTTGCCCGCAAATGTATATCTAGATAATTTTATTGTAACTGGCCCTGTCGTATTTTAATTATAAAATGTACGTCCACCCATTCCGCAACTGTTAGACATCTTAGTTCTTGCAACCTAACTCCTTGTTGTGTACTGGTTGCACAACCTTGATATCACGAGATACGTATTCAGTTTTGAAGCACATGGCGGGCGGGGACGAGAATTGATTGAATATTTCGACATCCCTATTGATATTAAGTTCTGATGTGTTATTGATTACTGTACTATTGAAAGTTCGAATTAACGTCACCCATGGTACTTGCCCGCAAATGTATATCTAGATAAATTAAATGTAACTGGCCCTGTCGTATTTTAATTATAAAATGTACCTCCACCCATTCCGCAACTGTTAGACACCTTAGTCCTTGCAACCTAATGGCCCGCCCGTTACGTTCCTCTACAGTGTAAATGTCTCCTCATCATATACGATTACAGTTTGCTCCGTGGCCGGCCCACGTGGTTATAGGCCCGTATTTGTATACTGACATTTTCACAATGAAGGTTTTTAAAAGAAAACATGGTAGTAGTATTTACATTGGTAAAGTTTTTAATAATAGTCACTGTTTTCGAATCAGTAAAAGGCAAGTGAAATAAAGCAGTCCAATTACATGAAGGGTGAAAGGTATAATACGCGGGAACGCAGTAAAGATAAATGGTCAATAAGATTCTGATATTCAGGCGTATCGGCGACTAAGACAGCAGGCCGAGCCTCTTTTGCTCAACGGCTCCGTCATGGGACGAAGAAACGCCCTTTTTCTCGAAAAAGGAATATATTTTACTTGCAGGACAGTTGTAAATTTTCCGGGAAAGTACATTAGCCTGGAACATTATAACATATATGTTTAAGAAAAAATAATGTTCGAAAGTAATAAAAAGTGTAATTTTTAGGTCATATGACCAAGCCTTTCATCATTAGAATAGGAAAAGTAAAATGAACCAATGAAAAGTTTTATTAACAAGTCACATGACCTGTTATGCTTACGTTACGCGCTGCGCTGCGCGCCCCGGATCGCTTCCGGGAAGCTGCGCTTCGCGCACCGGAGCACTTCCGGATGCGCTAACGCGGCGCGTCATATGACGCATTACGCGACAACGCAGGTCCAGAATATAGTCAAAATGTCTCCACCAACCAGCGGTCGGAACACAACCCCTTTCAGTAGGCTAAATAGTTCTGTTAAATGACAACAGAAGGGACAGGCAACAAGAACCATCAGTCAAAGAGGGGAGGGCAAGTTCTTCTCTACCGGGTCACGTTGGGGCGCTACCGGAACTGATCGAATTGGTAGTCTACAGTGTTTCTGGATGTTTCAGACTGAAGCTGGCGTCAGCATGAGAGCACCACCATCTCGTAGCTCCGTCGTGGCCATTCCACGAGCAATCATGGCAGCCGCTCCCCACCAGAAGCCTGCGGGAGTTGGGGGCCCCCAAGACTTTTGTAGAATCTTCAAGGCTGAGGGGACGCTTTCGAGAATGGAGCCCAAGCCCTAGCAGACAAGCGTCCGAGTTCCAAGGTGTCGCAGGGCCATTTTAGTGGACCACGCCCAAATCTGAAGAGCCGGCCGCCATTTTGAGAGTCCTGTGGCAGCCGCCTATCGCTGCACCGCAAGAGCGGGAGCAACTCAACTACATGGTGAGCGAGACGCTGTAGTCGCAAGAGCGGGCGGTAAACAGCTGAATAGCGGAAGAGGCACAGTGTAGCAAAAGCGGGCGGAATGGCAACTGAAACGGTAAAGGGGCGCCCCACTACCGCGTGTCTTTAGGTCAAACGGATTGTGGGACAAGGTCAAGAATGGAAGAGTCACCAAAAGGCAAAAAGTTCCGCTTGACCCCGGGAGCCGGCCACCTATGTCGGGGGCGATCTCAGGCCACACCAGGGCAACACGACTTGGGGAGGGGGCCGGAGCCAAGCGCCCCCTCCGAGTCCGCGCCATCACACCGTCCCTCGGGGGCCTCCGTCTAGCGGTTCAGGGAGGCACCGCATCACATTGTTTTCAAATGCAGTCACGTCCTCAAACAGCCCCCACTTACATTGAGAATAGTGAAGCTGTAGCAGGTGCAAATAAGCTTCAGACAGTCTAACAAGCACTCCTCAAAACTTTGAACTATCAGAGTGCATGAGTTTCATGCTCGATCGATTGAGCTAGCCGGATCGGGCAACAAAAAGTATAAAATAGTTATGTAAATAGTTATTTAATAAAATGTTTTACCCTGTTACTTTGCTGGTGTGTTGTATATATTTGTAATATTTGCATAGAGTTTATCGTTATTTTGGGCGGGGTGGGTGGCGGAGCCGAGCTGTCTTGCAGCCATCATGGTGTGGAGCTCAGTTCATCTCACTAGTTTCGTATTTCTCATGAGGGGTTGTTCCTAATGTTTCTATTTTAGCGAGGTCAAAAAGAGATCCCATTAGTGGCCTACTGATTTTGCTCGATTCCTTTTGTTTTTTTACATGATTTTTCACTATCTGCAAAGACTAAACAGAGTATTGCGACTCTGTGCTTGTTTGTAAATAGAGAATGAACCAAAGAGAAGCAATTCTAAAACAGTAAATGCTTGGATAACAATCAATCAAATGGAGAGAGAAGCAGGCATGACGGATTACAACGGGGGCAAAGGCCTGCGTTAACTACCCTTCACTATCTGCAAAGAGAGAGTACTCCTAATAGAAATGAGGGGGGGGCAGCATTCAAAGCAGATCAGTGTGCATAAACACGGAAATGTTTTTACTTACCATGTACTTGACATTCGACAGCTTATGATATTTGCTATTAAAAAACCATTGAAATTCACTGAAAAAACCATAGGTTAGAGAACATATATAGTTAGGAATTAGCATTTACAAAACCTTGAAAATTCACTGAAAAAACCATAGGTTATAGACCATATATAGTTAGGGATTAGCATTTACAAAACCTTATTTTACTCACACAAAACCATTGAAATTCCATATATAGTTAGTTGCACTAACTATATATCGCGCACCCGCAATCCACTGCTGATCATCTCACATATTACATCATTCATGACATGGTCAGTGACATCCCTGATGACATCTCAAATGACATCACTGATGACATCACTGATGACATCTCAAATGACATCACTGATGACATCACTGATGACATCTCAGTTGACATTACTGATCACATTACTGATGACATAATTCATGTGATAATACGATGAACCTCTTCAGACTCTAACATAACCTTAGATACACTCAGTGTAAACAGACACTCACAGACTGTCACTCATCCATGAAGTTACACACACACCTACTCAGTCATGCAAAGAATCAATCACACCTCCATTTTCTCAACTATACAGTTATACACACCTTACTTATTCAAACATATACTAACACATATTTACTCTCTTATACAATCCCGGATACAAGTTCACAATGATCCATACAGCCACTCACACATTCACTGGCTCTTATGCATAGTTATTTATATATGTCAACTCTCACATGTACTGTGTTTTACATATGTACTTACTTTGACATGTAGCACTGAGATATCCATTCACTCACCAATACACTCATGCACACAGTCAACCGCCCATACAGCTGTTTCCACATGCACTTTTGAACCCATACATCTAGTGAATCAACTGCTCACACATCTATGCACAGAGTCATACAACTCCCAGCCACCCACACACACACTCAGTCTCCCATACAAATACTTGAGCAACCAATCAATAACCCATATAGTTACTCATATAGCTACTGATCAACACATGCAGCAGTTTACAGAACAACAGACATAATGATGCACAAATTAAGACAGTTTAGTCGCTAACCCATGCTCTCAGTGAGACACATTTAATCACTCACTCATACAGTCAGTCACGCACCTACTAAATCCTTTGTCCAGACACTTATACATCCACTCATTCTTCAATATGTAAGACATATTTTAACTTTACAGAAACATACAGTCACTGGATGTTGTCATCAGTGATGTCATCAGTGATGTCATTTGAGATGTCATCAGTGATGTCATCAGTGATGTCATTTGAGATGTCATCAGTGATGTCATCAGTGATGTCACTGACCATGTCATGAATGATGTAATATGTGACATGATCAGCAGTGGATTGCGGGTGCGCGATATATAGTTAGTGCAACTAACTATATATGGAATTTCAATGGTTTTGTGTGAGTAAAATAAGGTTTTGTAAATGCTAATCCCTAACTATATATGGTCTATAACCTATGGTTTTTTCAGTGAATTTTCAAGGTTTTGTAAATGCTAATTCCTAACTATATATGGTCTCTAACCTATGGTTTTTTCAGTGAATATATATATATATATATATATACACACATATATATATATATATTTCTTTTTTATTTATTTAAAACTTGTAATGCGCAACAGCTACCCACAGTGGGTTTCCCGGCGCAAGGGAAATATATATATATCGAAGTGCAACTCCTGACCGCCGATTGCAAGGCGGAACCAAACAGGTGTGGACCTCTTCCCCAATGTTCTCGTTCAATGACGGGCCACTACACACAGGATTGTGCGAGCAGTTTTAAAGATTTATTAGAGTGTTCATAAGACAAATGTCCTCCATGACGCATTTCACTCCGTGAAAGGAGCTTGATCACATGGCGTGCCCCAACAGGAATTGAAAATTTAAAGTGCTTTAAAAGCCCAAGCAGCCTAAAAAATAGGCTGAAAGGCAAAAGTGTGCAAGAGATTAACATAACGACAAAGAGTGGCAGTTAGTCAAAAACAAAGGAGATCACAAATAGTGTCAAACAGATGGTACATATTAATACATGTTGCATTATCTCAATGGTGATAATGTTGGCAAGTGCCTTTAAAACCACAAAGAACGTCGAAATCTAAACGAACATTGAGAATAGTAGCAATAAATGTACGACACAATCACATGGGTAGATTCATAATTTGAAAATAGACTAAAAGCCCAGAGCTGATGGTCTACAATGATATAGGTTCTCTCTTGTTTATAAAAGAAAAAAAGTAGAAACCCTAGTGAAGTGTCGAGCAACCAATAGAATACTGTACAGTATGACACCATTATTTCAAAACAGCTCTCCCACATGATAATTCCTGGTGAATCGATTTACAGGCCATACATTGATCCACATAAATCATAAACAATTCTGATCTTATAGATGTCATCAATAAAGTGCAAGTGAAAAAATACAAAAAAAAACTTAAATGGGGTAGTACTGTACCTAATAAAGTGCAAGTGCACAATTCAGAGGTGGGTATGCTCGTAAACAGAACCTCCTAAAAAAATGCAAGAATAACATTTCAGTGCAAAATCACGCCACAGAAGTCATTAAAGTGAAAAAAGTGCTGTGCAAGTTAAGCATCAAACATATAAAGAACTAGCAGCAGAACAGAGGCTCAATGTAAGGAACCCAAAATTTGATGATACAATTTAGTTGCATAGCAGCAATACTACTAGGAATAAAGATAAACTAACTCAATGAATACAGACTTAGACCAATTATCAAGCATAACCTAATCAAAAGGCACAGGAATTATAAAAAGTTATGCAGATCTTCATTAATGTTTAAACCATTCGGAACTCTGGTATCTAACAAAAGAATGAAATGGGTTTTCCTCTGTCTAAGCAGTTTGTCACGATTCCCACCCCGTCCGGGGTTAGGGACTGAACCTAGTACAGTATACTCTAAGTCCTTAAGTTTGTTATCGTGTATGGACTTAAAGTGCCTAGCCACCGGATAATTGCTGTCAGAATTAACGATGGCTCTTACGTGTTGCAAAATACGTTTGTTGACTGGAAGCTTTGTGCTCCCTATTACTCCAGATTGCAAGTACATTTGAGTTTGTAAATGACATACTCCGACCTGCAGGTCAGATATTCTTGAATGGCAATCTGTTTCTCACTAAAGGCAGATTGGTAATGCGTGCCATTTTTAGCAAACGTGCAAGCATGACAAGAAGTGCATTTGAAGAAACCCATTTTAGATAACCAGGTTTGTTTAGGTGGAATCTCAGGCATGGATCTGTCAAGGGCATCCCTCATAGAGGGTGCCCGTCTAAAGGTGATGGCGGGCTGGCATGGCACGATGGGACCTAAAATGTTGTCTGTCATAACAATCGGCCATTCAGAGCATATGATGCGTCGAATGGTCTTCTCTTGGGTACAGAAGGTGGTGATCAGGCAAACTGGACAGACTGCATTTGGGTCAATGGATTTAGCAGCCTTGGGTTTAAGTAGTTCATCCCTCGATTTTGTTTTTGCTTTTGAAAGAGCCTGATCAAGTATCTTCCTTTTGTATCCCCGTTGGAGGAACCTTTGGACAGCTTCAGGTAAACACGTAACAGATGTCATTGTGTCACTGCAAATCCTCCAGATAAGGATGAATTCTCCGTACGGAATGCTGTTAATAGTGTGTCTAGGATATTGACTTTGGGCGTGAAGAATCAAATTGCCCGCTGTGGACTTCCTGTGGAGTTTAGTATGGAGTTTACCCCCCTCAATGTACATTTGAACATCTAAAAACTCAGCTGAATTATTGGTGACAGATGCAGTAAATCTCAAATTGAGGTCATTGATATTAATTTCACTAACAAAAGCATAAGCCAACTCCTTAGAACCCCTCCAAATGATGCAAATGCCGTCTATATAGCGCCAATAGTGAACAATATACGTGCTCCACTGGCGATGGGTGTTGCCGAGCACGTGCTTCTCCCACCATCCAACATGCAAGCACGAATAGCTGGGGGAGAAGCACGAACCCATAGCCACCCCACGTTGCTGATGGAAAATTTCATTTTGGAATTGGAAGAAGTTGTTGCGAAGACAGATATCCGTCATTTCTAAAAGCATTTTGTTGTGTTCCCTTAAAGTGACGTCACGGCTGTCAAGAAAATAACTAGTTGCCTCAATACCTTGCCAGTGATGTATACTGGTATAGAGTGATTCTATGTCCATGACAACAAAAAAATAATCAGAACACCAGTTCACATCCTTCACTTTAACAAGAAAATCAGTAGTGTCCTTGAGGTATGATGGTAAATTGGTCATATGGGGTTGGAGAAAGAAATCAACATATTTCGACAAATTTTCGTTCATGCTTCCTTGGGCTGATATTATTGGGCGGCCCGGGACAGGAGTTACCATCTTATGCACTTTTGGCAGAAGATAAAAAATTGGAGTGATATGATATTCAACACTCAAGAATTTGGCCTCTTCTTTGGTAAGTAGTCCATTTCTCTGCAAGTGGTGCATCTTTTTACGAGTTGTTTCTTCACTTTTTCTCATAATGATTTTGGTGGACTTGGTGTAGCAAGTAGGATCTGATAGATGTTTGTCAGCCTCTTTCAAATAATCCTCTTCCAACCATAAGACAGTATTACCACCTTTATCAGAATTGTTTATGGACAAAGGTATTTCTTCAGTGCAGCACGGAGCTCTGAAAGACTTGCACTCGGCGCAATTAGACAGCATCAGACGCACTTTTTAAAAACTGCTTTAGTAACTTTTAAAATTGCATTATTATTTTCCCTGACACATAGCGCTTACTCGCACTCTAATTGTGGTAACTCACCGCTATTTTGGGAGGGCTCACGTAGCAAGGCAACACACCTCTGCAACCATCTTGGGGGAAGCAGGGACTCACCGCGGCGCCATTTCGGTCAGCGCCCTAGTCCTTATGCGGGATATCACGCCCCTATTTAAACCTCCCACTGACGACGCGCAGCAGAGACGCGCAGCGGGACCGCCGGACTCACGCCGGAGTCCAGCCAGAGTCCTGCCCGTCTGTGCTCCTCCGGGTTCTGACGGGTCTGGGGCCTGGCATTATGCTCAATATTCTGGCTCCCAGACTGACGTACTCGCGGGATGAACTTCTTGCATTGCGCTATCTACCTCTTGCGGATTGCAACCTGGTAGATATTGGATGGCGGGTACCACACATCGGAGATATTTGTCAGTTGGCTTCTCCGCCGAAAGGTAAGAATACCTTGTTGTTGGGTCTGCTTAACTGCAGATCGCTTCCGAAGCACTCAGTCGAAATTAATCTCCTCATTCTAGATCAGGACGTAGATGTCCTGTTCTTATCAGAAACTTGGATAACTGCTAGTTCCGATGCGGACATTGTGCAAGCCCTCCCGCCAGGTTATCAGCTGTTTCACCTGGATAGACCCAAGGGGAGAGGGGGTGGTATTGCCATTTTATAGAGAGAGACTTATGTATGCAGGGCCCAGAATGGTTTAGTTGCGGACTGTGAGAGCTGTCATTTCTCTCTGTTGATATCCCCCACAGTGGCACTGTCAGGCTTATTAATTTACCGGCCTCCAGGCTGTCCGGGCAACTTCGGAAGCTCCGTAATGGAAACAGTGACGACGCTGGCCTCGGCTACAACAAATTTCATGGTGTTGGGAGATCTGAATCTCCACTTTAACGATACCGTAGATCTAATATCCCGAGACCTTCAGGGTGACTTGGAAGCATGTGAGCTGCCTTTGATTAATGCAGGACCTACGCATGATAAAGGGCACTTACTTGATCCAATATTTTCTAACATCCCCCGCCTCTTGGCTAGGCCAGCTCATCCTCTCCCGTGGTCTGACCATTTTTTGGTTTTGGCTGAATGGCAAGTCGAATTACCCCCCACATCTGCCCATCAGGCTTTCCTGGAGGACAGAGCCTGGTCCAGATTATCGATTAATGACTGGACCTCCAAACTGGCAGACTCACCTCCCCCTCCCGAGTTAGACCCGATTAAAGGAGATGCTAATCCTAATCATTGGCTGACCGCCTCTCTGGATGCCCTCATCCCTAAAAAGAGAGTACAACAGAGGGAGAAAAGAATGGGATCTGCTCCCTGGTACACGGCGGAGCTTCGCTCGCTCAAGAAAGGATGTAAAAAGTTGGAGAGGGTATGGAGAAAGAAATTAGAGTGGAACAGAAGAGAGGAGTACCGTGAAGCCATGAGGGGCTATAAAGCAGCCCTCCGTCTGGCAAAAGCCCATTTCTTTGAGGAACGTATAAGATCTGCTTCGAGTTCATCCAGGGAAACTTTTAAAGTGGTGCAAGAACTCCTTAAAGTTCCTGAACCAGCGGCAACACATGATAAACAGAAGTGTGAGGACCTGGCAGATTTCTTCCACACGAAAATAGTAAAGATAATTAGCTCCCTGCCTCAGACTATACGTCCTCAGCAGACTCAGGAAGAGAACTCCATAACCCAGTCTAGAGAGCTATTTGCTGGTTTAGACACGTTCGGACCAGTTACAGAGGCCGAAGTACTAAAAACCCTTGGATCTATGAAAAGTGGCTCTCCAATGGATCCGGTCCCCATGAAATTTTTAAAGCAGGTAGCAGCCTTGGTCGTGACTCCTATCACTGATCTGATGAACGCCTCCTTTTCCCAGCTGGGAAACAGAAGTGGTTAAGGCACTTTAAAAAAAAAAAAACCTGAACAAGGCGGACCTGGCAAATTTTAGGCCTATATCGCTACTGCCAGGTCTCGGCAAAATTGCTGAAAGGCTAGCGAACTATCATCTGTCAGCCTTCCTGGAGTCGAATGGACGGCTCCGAGATTCGCAGACCGGATTCCGTCCAGGCCAAAGCACTGACTCTGCCCTCCTGGCAGTCGTAGAAGAATCTAGACGCATTATGGATTCAGGAGGATCAGTGGCAGTGATCCTCCTGGACCTTAGTGCGGCGTTTGACACCGTTAATCATCAGGTGCTGATTCAGCGACTGTCAGAGGTGGGTGTGACAGGGGTCGCGTTGAAATGGCTCAGGTCATTTCTTGACGGCCGCTCATATCAGGTGTGGGATGGAAGCAATCGGACTTCATCTATCCCCCTCCAGTGGGGGGTGCCACAGGGCTCCTCTCTTAGCCCTACATTGTTTAATGTATATATGGCCCCCCTGGAGGATGTGGTGGCCCCTTATAATATCAAGATCATCAGCTATGCTGATGATACGCAGCTAGTGGTCGCCTTATCACAACTGAAAGAGAACCCCGATCTGCTGCACTCATGCCTGTCGGATGTCCATGCCTGGATGGATGAGTCAGCTCTTAAGCTGAATGGCTCTAAGACAGAGTTAATGCTGCTAGGGAATAAAGTCCCCTCACTTCCCTTGACCAGCTGGCCTAGTTGCATGGGCGATCTCCCTAGAGCGAAAGAGGAGATTAAGAGCTTGGGGGTCTGGCTGGAACAAGATATTTCGTTCAGGACCCAAGCTAAAAAAAACTGCAGGAGTTTGCTTCACCCTGTTACGTTCAGCCCGGAAGATCTTTCCCCTTCTTCCTTTGCCATCTAGGAAGTTGTTGATTCAGGGGCTGATAACGTCGCGACTTGACGACAGTAATGCCATCTTTTTGGGTGCCCCTGAATCCACCCTCAACAAACTCCAGCAGGTTCAAAATGCTGCGGCCAGACTGCTCATGGGTATCCCCAGAAATCAGTCAGCTAGACATGCCCTAAAGGCATTGCACTGGCTCCCAGTTCGGGAAAGAGTAAAATTTAAAGCTCTCTGCACTGCCCATAAAATTCTCCAGGGGACTGGACCTCCCTTTTTGAGAAATTTAGTGGTGCCTTACAAAGCGAACAGAACGCTGCGCTCTGACCATAAACACCTTCTCCTAGTCCCGAGAGTAAAGAAGGCACGCACGGGCGGGAGAAGATTCTCGGTGCATACATTGAGCCTGTGGAATTCCCTACCTTTTAATCTGCGCGCTGAGACCTGTACTTTGCGGTTTCGCAAATGTCTGAAAACTCATCTGTTCCCTGTTTGATTGTAGTTGAGTTACCGTTTTTATTTCTGTTGTCCTGATAAGCGCTGGGATGCCCTAGGGTAACTGCGCGCTATATAAAATTTTAAATAAATAATAAATAAATAAATAATATTAGGGTTACTCTGAAGTTTCTTAATCAAAAGATGATATTGATTATTGTTGTAGTTGGCCTGTTTGGATTTGCCCAATATTTTTTTATTGAGTTCCTTCAGTTCAGCAATAACTCCATCACTGAAGACATCTACAGCATCCTTAGGCATGAGTGGCAAAAAGATCGATTTCGGGCGGAAAGGACTGGGTGCAGATTTGTTAACATTAATAACTTGACTGACCGTTGGAGCACTTTGCGTGCCATCCTCGTAGGCAAGGTCAAAGAGAGATTGTAAACCCACAATATTCCTAACTTGGTGAGGGATAGTAGAAATCTCAGTAGATGTTACAGCCGGCGCTCTTTCTTTTTTTATAGGATGTAGTTGGAAGTACTTGATTAGTTTAATCTTCTGAATGAATTTAAAAACATCGATGCGCATCTGATTATAAGAAAAGTCATTCTTAGGACAGAATGTAAGTCCTAAGGATAAGAGCTGCTCTTCTGCTTTAGAGAGTACAACATCAGTCAGGTTGATCACTGTATTCTCCACAGTGGTAGTCACCTTTTCCAGTTCCTTCGCGCATTGCCTCGCGTTGTACCTTTGTTTGTGCTTACGCCCCCTGTCGCGCCGTTTCCTGTTGAAACATTTCGTTGCTTCGGCAGAGGATTGCGGGGGCGTAGGGAATACCTCCGGTCCTCGCTCACAAAATTTAGTTCCTCCACAACAGTAAAGTTCATCAAGTCATTTGGGCCCGAAGATGTACCTGGCCTGTTATCATCAGAACCGCTATTTGAAGTGAGGGAGGCAGCATCAATATCTACGTCATCTGGAGCAGAAGTATTACCTGTTGCAACTCCAGTGCCTGTTTTCTTATGGCTTGTCAGAGCCTGACGTTTGTAATTGTCGTACTTTCTGGCGAATGTAAATATACGACCAGTAGCATAGTTGTTCTGGTCTCTGGCGAATTTAAATATTTTCCGCTCTTTTATGGACTCCTCATACTTCACAATGCGTGTTTCAATTTCTTTTTTGCTATTAGCTATGAGGTCAGTTTCGCCTGGAGCATCCAACAAACCATTGAAGCGATCTATTTCCAACAATAGCACCTCCCGATCTGATTCAGCATATTTGATTAAAATATGTAACATGTTCATTGAGGCCTGGGGATTGTTGTCGGCCCACTCCTGCAACATTTGCGGATTAGGGTTCTCATACGTAGGCACAATTAACACTCGGAGGCCTCTGGGTACACGGTTGGCATCCCGATATTTTTCTAATGATTTCTTTTCCCACCATTTAGTTCATTGCGTAATAGTTTTTCCAATGTTTTTAGTAAAGTCCTAGCATCGCTGCTAACGTTAATTACTTTATTGGCTCGCGGTTCCGCTGTTACCGCAGGAAGGTTCTCAAACAGAGCCTCGGCTGCTGTCTCCCTGTTTCGGAGCGTGTCACAGGATTGCATGCTGGTATTTGAATGTACGGCACTTTAAGCTTCGCTGTGCAACTGCTTAGTGGCTGCTGGTAGTTCGTAGGGGAAATATCCCGTAACCCGCTGAAAATTCAAAGCCAAATGATGTTGCCTGCACGTGTGTGCCTTACCGGAATCTGCGCTGGGGCTCACGTTGGTCAGCCGACCTCCCGGATTCCTCAGCAGCCACGCCGTCAGACACCACAGCACAGCGGCACACGCTTATCGAGTTGAAATGGGGGGCACAGCAGGTCGGTAAACTCATCCGAGTTGAATTCCTGGATACGCAAAAGCGTAGTTGGCTGTGCAGACGCTGTGCCTCATGGAACGGGAGGGTCCAGCAAAACGGAAACATCCGGATCCGATTCACGATATCGAAGTGCAACTCATGAACGCCGATTGCAAAGCGGAACCAAACAGGTGCGGACCTCTTCCCCAATGTTCTCGTTCAATGACGGGCCACTACACACAGGATTGTGCGAGCAGTTTTAAAGATTTATTAGAGTGTTCATAAGACAAATGTCCTCCATGACGCGTTTCACTCCGTGAAAGGAGCTTGATCACATGACGCGCCCCAACAGGCATTGCAAATTTAAAGTGCTTTAAAAGCTCAAGCAGCCTAAAAAATAGGCTGAAGGCAAAAGTGTGCAAGAGATAAACATAACGACAAAGAGTGGCAGTTAGTCAAAAATAAAGGAGGTTCACAAATAGTGTCAAACAGATGGTACATATTAATACATGTTGCATTATCTCAATGGTGATAATGTTGGCAAGTGCCTTTAAAACCACAACGAACGTCAAAATCTAAACGAACATTCAGAATAGCAGCAAAACATGCACGACACAATCACATGGGTAGATTCATAATTTGAAAATAGACTAAAAGCCCAGAGCTGATGGTCTACAATGATATAGGTCCTCTCTTGTTTATAAAAGAAAAAAAGTAGAAACCCTAGTGAAGTGTCGAGCAACCAATAGAATACTGTACAGTATGACACCATTAATTCAAAACAGCTCTCCCACATGATAATATCTGGATCATTTCCTGTTTGAGGCAGTCCTGGAGTTAAAATCATACATCAGAGACACAACGGATTTCATTGAGCACATAGAGAAACTGGACTGGCAGCCTACCTACTGTTTGATCACGTTGGATATCACCAGCCTCTACACCTGTATTGACCATGCACAGGGCCTGTCTGCAGTGGAATAGTTCCTGAAGAAGAGACAATTAAAATTTGCCAGCCATAGCAAAATGTTGTTGGAGTTGATTCAATACTGTCTCTTTAATAACATCTTTCTTTTTCAGGGGGGACTATTTAGACAGGTCTCTGGAACTGCCATGGGCTCCTGCTTCACCCCCAGGTACGGAAATTTAATAGTGGGCTGGTGGGAGGAGCAGGTAGCCTGGGCATGGACAGAGAAAATCATATAGTGGTATAGATATATCGACGATTTATTCCTGGTGTGGAATGGCCCAGAGAGTGAGGGAGAAGATTACATTAGATTTTTAAATCAGAATGAGAACAACTTAAAATTCACTGGCCAGGTTAGTTTGGTGGCAGCAAATTACCTAGACCTTCAATTTAAGATCCAAGAGAATAAGATCAATTGCTCCCTCTTCAGGAAACCAACAGCTGGCAACAGTACGCTACATGTGTCTAGCAGCCATCCCCGTAACTTAATTAACAGCATACCATACGGAGAGTTTCTCAGGCTCAAATGGAATTGCTCAGTGAGACCTGACTTTGATGTAGCAGCCAGGGACAGCTTCAACAGGTTTTTGGCAAGAGGCTATGATGCGAAATTGCTTACAACCACTCTCCAGAAGGTAGAAGAAATACCGAGAGAGGACCTCTTTAAAAAGAAAGAAAAGAAGGGTGATGATGCAAGATTTTGCATAATAACCACATTCTCACAGGATGCTGACTGGCTTAGAATGACTATGACAAAGCACTGGCACGTCTTGAGGACCGATAAAATTATCGGGGCCGACGTGCCAATAGGCCTTCTGATCACATTCAGAAAAGCCCGTTCCTTGAGAGATGGTTTGGTTCATAGTCATCTAGAACCAACCATAAAAAGAATAGGGACACTACAAGATGCTAGAGGGTTCTTTCCTTGTGGGAGGTGTAAAGCGTGCTCTAACAGCAAACGCACGCTGTCCTATGAAGTTAGAGGGTTAAAAGAGGGCAGAAAGACCAACAAGTTCATGTCCTGTCAAACCACATTTGCAGTTTACTGTTTGAAATGCCCATGTGGGTTGAAATACATAGGAAGCCCCGTCAACTGTGTTAAGTTGAGAATTTTGGAGCACATGCGCGCCATCACGAATAAGGATTTTACTTATCCGGTGGCTCGTCATTTTTCCATCAAACACAAGAGTGACAGGAACCAGTTACAATATTTTTGCTTGGATTGTGTATCTGATTGTGCCAGAGGAGGGGATAGGCTTCAAAAGCTACGCAGATTGGAGTCTAGATATATCGTGGATTTGCAGACCCAGAGCCCTGGGGCCTGAATAGTGGGGAAGAACTGGCAGCACATTTGGGCTTTTAGGAGAATCGCAAATTGTAAACTTTATTAGCAATGGTATCTGCAATCCACGAGCGTTTTAGGTTCTAGCCATAAAACTTGATATGTGTATTGCTCTGTCTTGAAAATGTGATTTTACTTCGCACTTTGGTTCTCTGATTACTTGATTATCTTCTTTTCGTTTTTGGATTAGTTGAATTGTCTACAAATATGTATTTGTTTGAAGAATACATTTTTTTCTTCTCTTTTCTCTATTTTATACACAAATTCGGTGTTGAGCTGTGATATTAATTACATTGAATTTGAGTGTGAGATAATGAGATAATGACAGTAAGACTTTTTTCTTATGCTTTTGTATGTCCAGAGGGCCATAAGGGTCAATTCATGACTCTATGGGAACAAACAGGACGTCTAGGCAACCATTAAGGTTGCCATTGCCGATCCACGGCAAGATAGTAATTGTCAAAACCAATTGTTTGGGTTTTCACTTGGTGAATTGAGGTGGCGTTTATATAATTTTATAATGATTGCCAAATATCAGTGTAAACGTGATGAATGTAAAGCATTAATGGGACATAGTTCCAAGATGGTGCTTACGATATCGTGAGACACGCAAAGTCCTGTTTCTGTTACCATGATGTAAGGATTACAAATGGCGCCGCACTGCGCGTTACGCAGTGACACAGAAGAAGGGAATTACCGAAACGCGTCTGTTAGCGAAATAAAGAACATCGCTTTGCTTAAATTCCCGTGAGTGCTGCCTCTTTTTCCTGTCAATTGGGAGAAACTTTGGAGCTTTAATATATATATATATATATATGTATATATAGTAGGTAGTTATAGGTAGGGTCTAGTTACCATAGGAAAATCGCAACATTCTATTCCCAATAACTTTGGCGTCGTTTGATGAATCTTCATGAAATTTTCAAAACTAATTCTTTGTTGATATATCAGCTCCTATGTTGGCCGAGAAAAAAGATGGGTCCCAAAACGTTTTTTTTCTATGTTAATTTCCATAGGAAACTTAAGACAAGGCTACAGGTCGAACGGGTGAATGGAATTACCCCAAATTTGGCAGGGAGAAGGGTCTTGGTTTAGAAAGCACGCTTTTGTTTTTTTGATGTAAATGCGTTGTTGGACTTTGCCCTTTTTGTAGGGTCATCCCTGAACTTTTTGCCTTCCTTCTCTATTTTTTCTGACCTGTTGCTGGCTGTTTTATTAATCTGGGCCTTTTTTATTTTCGCTGTACACTAATGAGGTGTAGTCCAATCTACTAGAAACAGCGATAGATGTGCCCAGAATAAGGAAGTTGCACATCCCAATTTGATTATATGCAGATAATGCAGTTTTAATTGCACGAACGGGAAGATCCCTCCAGACAATGTTAAACACTTATGTGGATTTTATGAAAGGTTTGGATCTCATTTGTTTTATTTGCAGGGCAAAAATTGAGTAAACCACCATTTTTTTTATCTCAAATCGTAAAGTGGCACAGACTGAGTCTTTCCCATACCTAGGAATTACTTTCGATTATAAGGCACCTTGGAGGAGTAAGGTAGAGAACCGTGGGATTATGTTAGAAAAGAGAACTAATGCTATTCGCTCGTTCTCAAATAAGCTGGGAACAAGAAACCCAGACATTTTAAGAAAGGTCTATGGGGCTAAATCAAGAGCAGTATCCACGTATGGTGCAGGGGTGTGGGGCCATGTTGACGTAAAAAGTATGCAAACAATAGAGGATTTGTTTTGGAAATCAATGATGAATCTCCCCACCGGTTGTCCCAATTTTAATTTACATGAAGAACTAAGAATCCCTTATATAACTGATTGGATAAATGTTGCTCCCATCCTCTTATGGCACTCAGTTTGGTGTAGAGACACAGTGTCATTGACCCAACAAATAATACAGGATTGCCTACCCCTTGAGTACAAGGAGAACATTCTATGGCTAAAGTATGTGAAAGATACTTTATACACGCTTGATTTAGGTAGCTCATTTGAATTGCAGGAAAAATGTGTTACTCTCTCGAAACAAATACTAAAGTCCTGTTTTATGATCGCTGCTAAAGAAGGCAGATTGAATGTACAGCTTAATAAACCAACCGATAGAGAATATTTTGAAGGGCCATTGCAGATTGAGGGGATATCCCCCTATCTGGACTTTGTAACAATCCCACAGCACAGCTTTATTTTGCTAAGGTTTCGGCTCAATTATATCCCTTGCTAAAGTGCATTTGCTCTCCCTATTATAAATTAATGTATGAATTAGTGATTCCTTGATTGGCTGGCTTGGTTTACCTGTCAGACCCTAGTACAGTGCATCAGGAGTGCCCAGGACTGGTAATCCAAATGCTGCTTGTGGGCTTGCAGCACTTGTTGTGCCACCCACAGAAGCAGCCTGTAAAAGTGTGTCTAAGGCCTGCCATTGCAGAGCCTGTGTGCAGTCTGGTACTGCCATGCTGACACCCCCATGGTAGGCCTGTGGGCAGGGTGCATTGTAAGTATAAGGCAGGACATGCCCTGGTGTGTGTGGCATGTCCTAATAGTAAATTACAGCCATGTTGTTTTTTCACTATTGCAAGGCTACCTGTTCCCCATAGGCCAGAATGCGCAGTAAGAATATTACATCTTATAATCCTAACTGACTCAGGGAACATGGTTTAGTATGCCTGAATGATAAAATACATCTTTTAGTGAAGTTGGTTTTAACATTTTGTGTTCGAAAAAAAACACTTTTAGAAAGTAGGTATTTTCCTGTTGAACTACCCAAGCCTGCCTCTGCTAGGTTGTGTATTTTTTGTCTGGATTTTAAGAGACAGGGCTGGGGGATTCAAGGAGACAGGGTGAGTCTGCCCAGTGGTGAATAGAGAGATCTGCATCTAGATGGGAGGGAGGAGTTGCACCTGGGACCTGAATACGACTGTGCCTACCCCCACAGTGCTGTCTCCACCACCTGTGGTGCGTCTGATGTCTCTGCCCTGTGAAAGGAGAGAAGGAGTCATGTGAACAGAGTGCTCCAGGGCTGTGCTTTCCCTCCACTAATACTGGCTCCACCTTCTGTGGGGCATCTGATGTTTCTGCTCTGCACTGTGAAAGGAAAGAAGGAGTCATGTCAACAGAGTGCTCCAGAACTGGTTTGGACTTGGCAAAGGCCCCTCTGCGCTCAGAGGACAAAGGATTTTGGGGTATAAATATTGGGACTCTGATCCCCAGAAATTAGATCACTTTTAGACTACAAGAAGAAACCTTTGCTGAGTAGATGTGGAAAATTGAATTTTGCCCTGTCATGTGTCCCTACGTGTTCCCCATTATATGTTATATGTGCATGATCGATATGCATATTTACCCCTTGACCGAATAAAGACGCAATTATGGTTGTGTCCAACGTTAGTATGCCAGTTATCCAGTCCTCCTGAAAGCAACAAGTATTAGGCCTATGTTGCCAACGTCTTTACATTGTGCACGTTAATTCATCGAGTTGTCCCCGTTTCTAGGCCTCACAGGGCCCGGACACCAGATTCAAGCCTCAAGTCTCCTGAAACCACTCCGAGGAGCGATGCAGCCCCTCCCGCATCCCTGACCCTTCACTTACTTCCTGCTAAGCAGCGCGGTGCCCGGCCTGGCCTGCCTGCCTGTCTGCCAAGAATATGTTATGCCTCTAGTTATCAGTTCAGCTCCCCGGCTTCACATTCCTAGCTAACGAACCGCATAAACATCTTCATCTATAGTCTAGCCTTTCTGTCTCCATGCAAGAGAATTACTGAATTAATATCCATAGAAGATTCATAGCACACACAATACATTAAGAAATATATGCATGCACCAGCCTTAGTGACAAGTAGCCTTTACCCTGATGACTTTTAGATTCTATCAACATGTTCTCCAAACACGAGATATCAGATATGCTATAGGTACATGTCGTCTTGACATCCCAGACTTTAGTCTCCTCTTCTAGTGCCAAAAGTCAGGCCCCCCAGCTCTCCCTGGTTACACGTCATGGCCCGTTTGCGCGCACCGGTAGGTTAAAGGTTCCAGCTGCCCAGGAAGCCCCCTCCATGTACCCACCCACTTATGACACTTCTGTGACGTTTACATCACATGTCTCCGTGCACGCCCTGTGCACGCCTTCTTTTTACGCCCATGTGTTCTTATCTTCCATTTGTCATTTGTTACGCCTACTGTATTCAATGCAATTGTACTGTTTTACTATATATACTGTATAATGTTAATGAGATGTTGCAGCTGCCATCCCTTTTCCTGAGACTGTCATTCCTGTCCCTTCCTGAGCCTTTGCAGGCGATGGAACCTGATGGTCCATTGGCTCGAGCCATCTGATTAAACCCCATATGACTCAGACACCACGGATTTTGCCTCTTATTTATTGAGCTATCCTTTTCATTTAATGCATAGAAAAATAGTACCGGTAATTATTTATTTATTTACCACAAAATGGCGCCCGAACAGGGACGAGCCCCTTCCCCACGCGCCGGCGATGTAACGCAGGCCCCCTGACCCTTCTACAGCCGTGACGGACCCCCATTGTGCACGTGCAGATATTTCTGCTTCAAGTCTCCCTCAGGCCCACGGAGGAGACGGAGACTGCGGTCCGGCATCCAGACGAGGCGGTGAGGAAGGCGGATCATCCCGACCAGAGCCCAAGCCGAGAGAGCAAGGTCCGAGGTATCGAGAGGCCCACCTGTTTCCGAAGCCCGAAGCGTATGCGTAGTGCGTAGCAGTAACCAGACGTCGTAGCAGTCCAGTCCAGTCCGAGGCCTTCAGTTTGCTTCCCGGTGAGTACCGTTGCTGGGGAAGTATCTAGACGGGTTCATTAATTTGTGCCCGGTCCGACGGGTTTGGGTACACAGATCCGGTCCGACGTGTTCACTTAGGTGGATACGGTATGACGTGTCTCTTTAGGAGACCGGTATGTTCTGTACTGTTTTAGCAGTGCATCCGATTCTGTACTGTTTTAGCAGTGCATCCAGTAATTCTAGTAAGTCTGTTCTCGAGAAATTCAAGTATTATGTTTTCAATGTATTAGGTAGTATCTGTTCGAACTGTTATTAATGTGTTTTTTCTGTCGTGGTATGAGTGATTGTTTTGCTATTCATTACTGTGTTCATTGTGTATTGTGTTCAAGTTCAAGTACGGTTCAAATATGCCGCTGTTTTCTAAGTTACGTCAGATAAAAACCAGAAAAGGGTTACTTGAAGAATCAGTTCCTGTCCCTCCTAGGGACAGTCCTGGACATTTCATGTATCATAAGCATGGCTTAGATGCCATACTGTATCTAGATTTATGGGTGGATTACACCAAGCATCTCGAGGAGAAATATAGATGGCCTGTTTCAGGAACATGGGATGCCGAGTGCATCATGAGAGTAGAAGAAGCATTATGGAAAAAGAAAGCCAGACAATCCCAGAAAGATGCCATAGAATTGTGGCGTAAAGAATCCCATAAGAGAACTGAAAAGAAATTCAGAAAAGCCGAACTAAGTAGGGAATCCTCAGAAAAAGCCCAAGAAAGGGAATTACTAGAAGAAGGTGAACGAGTTAGAGCAGAACAATCAGACAGACAAAGAAATGCCCTTATTAAAGGTATGTATCCTATTCTCACCGAGGGTTTGCCTAAGGCGACCCCGGAAACACTCTGTAATTTACCGCCACCACTGGTCCCGACTAAGCTACGTCATAAACCGACCGCAGCCGAAATCTTCCTTTCTTCCTATTTAGATGACACTGTCCCAGAATATGCAAATACTAATCCTACTCCGCCAGTTCAGGTCCAGCACCCTGTTAATAATGTAATTACTGTTCCTCCAGCCGTGGGTCCCGGGAATCCTGTCCATGGGCCAGTACCCCCGGACCAACCCACATTACGTACACCTACTTTACCAGTCACGTTACCAGCAGCCGCACACTCAGTATTAATTGATGATTCTAGTTCCGGAGGAGCAGGGGGAGGTACTCCTATCACCCCGCCTCAAACAAAGCGCCTGACGCTGAGAGACGCAGCATTACAGCGTACGCCAAAAGTGGCCACGTACGACGCACTCAAAAAGTACCTTAATGATTGTAGATATGATCCAGTGCCAGGTGAAGATCACATGATATTGCATTCCGTACGTTTACGACGAGTTGCAAACTTTTTGACTACCATGCCAGATATGAAAGAACATTTAGACAGAATATATCATTTTATCCGAACAGGGGAGAAACCAGAAAGTATTCACGAAGCCATGGCACATAGGAAAGTCGAGACTCAAGGCATGATTTTGCAATTTCTAATAAATTGTTTAATAAGAGAACAGGATCGTCCTGATAAAAATCCAGAAGAGATGAAAGTCCTGACAAGATGGAGTGACAATATAGCAGACGGAAAACACAAGACACAGAATAGTATAGAAACCATGTACAGAAAGATTCGTAAAGAAATTATAGGTATACACGAGAGGGAGAAAGCAAGAATAGTAGCAGAGAAAGAGAATGACTCTTCAGACGAAGATGTAGACAACGAGAATCCCACCAGAATAGCGTATGTAGGTAGGACAAGACCTTCTGATAGACACACACGCCTAGACTACAAGAACGCTTTTCCTCCTCCCGTACCAGAACAGTGTTCTCTTGAACAAATATTCCAGGCTACCGATAAAGTTCTGAAATTACGAATAGGTTACAGTGAACTTAGTACCATGCATGAACAAGAACTAGCCCGATCAGCAGTTCGATGGACTAGTGATTCTGCCACGTATTCAGACGAAGTAGTGGCTCAAATGTTTCTGAAGCTGCCCCCAGCCGAGCAGCGACTGGTGGGTATGTACATGATCCAGCACCTCATTACACAGTACGAGAGTCAGCATTCTGATCCAGGTCCGTTATATAATGTATTGAACGAGTTACTCCTAAACCGATGGAAAGGTCTAGGTACCGATTTAATTAGTGTCATTTTAGAACAGCGCCACAAATACAGAACGTTCCTGACTCCGCATTTTGTTCCTGTTTCATCCCCATTCTACATAGACAGACAGAATCCGTTGCGAGAAGTGCATCCTGTTAAGGGAACGGGGGGTGAGCTCGAACGAGTATTTGTTTACACCCCTATAACGAAAATAGAATTACTCGAGATGAAAAAGTTAGTGCCCTGTCACGATAAAGATCCAGCAGGGTTCCACCGAGAGTTAAAAGACATGCTCCGTATGGGAGAATACACGTATCCTGATATCATCAAAATGTTAAAGGTCCTGTTGCCTGCGGGCATATATGAAAAACTTAAAGAAAAAGAATGGGAGGTGGGAGAGAAAAAGATTGATTGGACCGCATTAGAGAACGGAGATAACACACGAGTCCCAGGTACTGGTTTTGGGGCTAAAGCCAAAAAATTGCCCGAGTTGTTAATACAAGTCTTGACAAGATTACTAGCCACGAAAAAGGAAGACTGGGATGCCATCTCAGCCTGTAAACAGAAACAAGACGAAGACACTAGTGATTTTTATTCCAGATTTGAGAAATGTTTCATTATTAATATTGGTCTGAAAACAAGTAGTGAGTCGTATCCGCATCTTTTTGTTACTAAACTAGTTGAGAATTCTTTACCACAAGTTAAAAATCGAGTACTAAAAGTCGAGAGTACCTGGCAAGCTAATACCCCGTCCCAAATGCTCCAGATGTTACAGTATCACCAGAACAGAATCAGGGAAGAGCAAGAACACGAAAGAAGACGTATGAAAGACACGAAAATGAAAGTACTAGTTGCACAGTCTGTTCCAGCCGATAGTCAGAAGAGGGGTACGAATCAAACTAGTCATTCTGCAGCTCCCGTTAAAGGGACATGCAATTACTGTAAACAGCCAGGTCATTACATAAATGAATGTGCAGTTCTGAAACACAACATAGCTACAGGTAAGACGAAAGAGAGACCGCGTCCTCCCAGACAGGAACATGTTCCGCAGAATTCGCAGCCGCCGCAGAACGCACAACAGACAGTTATAGTACCGCAGCCTATAGCTGCCACACAACACGTTACACATCAGATGTACCAGTACGCACAGTCAGATTATCCAGAATATCAGCAGTATTCATGAAACAGCCTAGAGAGGGAGGTTGGCTTGCCTCTCATCGAGGTTCCTGTAGATCAAGAGGGTCCCTATGTACACAGTCAAGTATTAGGGAAAGACAGAAAGTTTCTGATTGATACAGGGGCAAGTAGGACTACCATCAGTCATGACGAGGTTCCAGGGGCTCCGCTCTCAGGCTCAAGAAATGTTTCCCTGGGATTTTCAGGAAAGCCTATTGTTAATGAAATATCGAAACCAGTTTCTCTAGAAGTTGGTCCATTGTCCCGAACTACAGACTTGTTACTTACGAAATCATGTCCTGAAAATTTACTTGGTATTAAAACATTGAAAGAATTAGGAGCTGTCATATGTTGTTCTCCGGAAGGAGTGAGATTGTTTTTACGTGATTTCAAAGGTCATTATGTGTTACGTGATTTTGATCCAAGATTACTGAATGTACCACAGCATTTATGGGCGCAAGGTCCAACTGATGTAGGTTGTATGCATATTACACCATATCGTGTTACTCTGAAACAAGGTGTTGTATTGCCACGAATCCGACAGTATAAATTGCCACCTGAGGCTGTAGCAGCCTTATCGAGAATTATTGACGAGCTCATTGCTCAAGGAGTAGTTGTAGAAACTGACTCCAATGTATGTAATTCTCCTATCATTCCGATTCTTAAACGTGCTGACCCAAATGCACCTCCAGTTTATCGATTAGTGATTGACCTTCGAGAACTCAATAAATGTATCATACCCCAGTACCCAGTGGTTCCAGATATCTCTTCCCTATTGACTGCCATTGATTCCGAAGCAGAGTTCTTTACTGTTATTGATCTCAAGAACGCATTCTTTAGTGTCCCCATTCATCCAGACAGCCAGTTCCTTTTCGGATTCTGTTTAAATGGAAGAAGCTATAAATTCACACGTGCTCCTCAAGGTTTCACAGAAAGTCCCAGTATTTACAGTCAAGCACTTAAAAGACAACTAGACAGTATTCACATGCCAACTGACACTGCCCTGCTCCAGTATGTCGATGACTTATTGATCACAGCCCGTACAGAACGTGACTGCGAACGTGCGTCACTGACAGTCTTTTATTTCCTGGCAGACATGGGACACAAGGTGTCCCCTTCGAAACTGTAATTCTGTGTCCAACAAGTGGTATACCTTGGACACTTGTTGTCCAAGAGGGGTAGACAGTTGACACCTGACCGTATCCAGTTAATAGCACATCTTCCACAGCCCAAGACACAGAAGGAGGTACAAGCTTTTATCGGCCTCACTTCTTACTGCAGACAATGGATTCCTCAGTATGCATATCTAGCCAAACCACTGATACAATTGACAACACAGGAGGCAGCGTCATCGACTGTCCTCCCTTGGACCCAGGAACATACACTTGTTTTCAATGAGTTAAAGAAAGCTTTATGTAATGCACCTGTTTTAGCGACACCAAACTACAGTAAGCCTTTTACACTTTTTGTTACTGAACGTGATGGTACAGCATTATCTGTTCTCACACAAGATCAAGCAGGGCAACACAAGCCTTGTGCTTATTTTTCTAGCACATTAGATCCAGTAGCCCAGGCTCTGCCTGCGTGCCTCAAGTCAGTTGCAGCCACAGCCCTAGCTATCAGACAAAGTGATTCCATAGTGTTGGGACACTCCCTGACAGTACAAGTTCCACACTCCGTGGAAGTTCTTTTAAACCGAACACAGACTCAACACTTGACAATTGCACGTTTAACAGGATATGAACTGACACTGTTTCAGCCACACATAGAAATCAGACGCTGCAACATTTTAAATCCTGCTACACTGTTACCCTCGATTACCTCAAATCCTGCCACACATGACTGTGTGGAAGTTATTAACACCATGACAAAGCCAAGACAAGACTTGACGGACATTGCATTACCTGATCCAGACCTGACACTTTACGTGGATGGTTCATGTATGAGAACAAGTACAGGAGAGTTAGTAGCCGCGTATGCAGTGACTACTGAAACTGAAGTTATAGAAACACATCGTATTGACACCCTGTCTGCTCAAGCAGCAGAGCTCATCGCTCTGACCCAAGCCTGCATACGAGCTAAGAACCTGAAAGTAAACATATATACAGATTCACGTTATGCATTCGGAGTCGTACACGACTTTGGAGTCCTCTGGCAAGAAAGAGGTTTCATGACCTCTCATGGAGCCAAGATTCAGCATGGCCCCCTCATTCAAGCTCTGTTAGAAGCAATACATTTGCCGACAGCCATTGCCATTATGAAGTGCAAAGCACATCCGAAAGCCACTGACGCCATTTCCCAAGGTAACGATCTAGCAGATCGAACAGCCAAGCTTACAGCTCAGACTCCAGACATTCCAGTTAACACGACAAAGACAGACGTTCTAGTCCCGACAACTTGTATGACAGTTAAGGACCCTACACAAGACGTACTAGACATACAGACACATGCTACCCCAGACGAGATCAAGGAATGGTCTGAACAAGGAGGGGTCCAGACAGATGAAGGATGGTTGACGAAGGGAAAAGCCACATGGTTTCTCCCCGACTCTATGGTTCAAGTCATTATTAATACAGCACATAGTCCAGCACATTTAGGAGAAAAAGCCATGTTAGACAGTATCCAGAACCTTTGGTTTAACAAGCATTTACGAGCAGCAGCAAAGCAGAAAGTACGTACCTGCATGATCTGTTGTCAGTTCAATCCAGGTAAAGGTGTCCCCGTGGAACAAGGTGGATTCTATCCTCCTGACCACCCTTTTGAAGTCCTCCAGATGGATTATATCCAGATGGAGCGATGCCGAGGTTTCAAGTATGTCCTCGTAGTTGTATGTGCTTTGTCCAGATGGACAGAAGCATATCCAGTCCCAGATTACACTGCCGCGACCACTGCCAGGCAGTTGGTTCGTGAGTTTTTCCCTCGTTATGGTTTGCCCAGGGTCGTGTATTCAGATAACGGCCAGCCATTCTCATCCGAACTCATGAAACAAGTATCCCTTCTGTTAGGGTACCAGTGGAATTTCCACTGCGTACGACACCCCGAGGCAGCTGGCCTCGTAGAGAGACACAATCAAACTCTGAAAATCCGTATTGCAAAAGTCTGTGCCGAGAAAGGTGTAGATTGGATGGTAGCACTGCCAGTCGCCCTTTTTTATATGAGAATGGTCGCTCACTCCCGTTCAGGTCTTTCACCCTTTGAAGTTGTTTTCGGTCGTCCCCCAAACATGTGGGTTACACCCATGCCTCGTAAAATAACAGATGTTGACAGTAATATGCTGACAGATTACCTAGCTTCCTTGATGTCTGCACTACTCTCTTGTCGTTCACAGGTCGCGGCTGCCTTTCCAGACAACACCCAGGTGAAACCGCACGAGGTCGTTCCAGGAGATCTGGTTTTGATCAGGAATTTCGATCGTTCAAGCCCGCTGGAGCCCCGCTGGAAGGAGCCGAAACTTGTTCTGATGACCACAAGGACCGCCGTCAAGATAGAAGGAAGAAAAAGGTGGCTGCATTCCAGCCACATCAAGCGTTTTCATGGACTCCGTCCAAAGACTTTTCTCAAGGACTGCCCCGATACTGACTCTAAACTTCCCCTGTTAGAGAAAACTCCGCAGCAGGAGTATAAACGCAAGTTACGGTCTAGTAAGTCAGACAGTTTAATTGTTTAAGTCCCTCTCGGGTGAAGCGGTTAGACAGGTTCCTGACATGTATAAGATAGACCCACATAGCGAGAGAGATAGAATCTCCAAGAGAATACGTTATTGTAAAAATCTACGAAGCAAATGTATTATTACTTTATTGTTTATGTTATTTCTGAGTCTTACGATCACATGCATAAGTTATGTTTTACATGTATTTTTTCCTCCTTTTGGTTCGCATGTACATCTCTCCTCTAATGATACAGTAGAGCACACATTTAGTGAACTACCTCCTCACGAGTTATCCTACCGACTTGCCATGCGCAACAATTCTTTCATCCGTATGTTACACTATTCACACCAGACCAGCAATGCCACTAATTGTTGGGTGTGTGGTCGACTCCCCCCTTTTCAGACACCGAAGGGAGTTCTGCGACTTTTTCCCTATCCGTTTTCACACAATGGTTCGTGTGGCGCATGGTTTACGTTGACATCATCCTTAGACGATAAGTCCCTTTTGAATAGAACATGTGTCCCAGACAAGGAAGGTCTTTCCCATAGGACAGGGTTAGATCTAGAAAATGAAGTATATGATCTAGGTAATTTTTCCTCCAATTTCATGGTTTTGAATGTTCAGTCCGAGACTACTCCAGATTTGCCTGCTATAACAGTTCTACCAGTGAAAGGCGAATTATGTGTTAGAAAGAATGGTTCAGTACACCTAGGACACAGTGATTGTACTACTGTGGTCGAGTATAGTGACAGTGGGAAATCTACTTTCAAAGCCTCACGTCATTCATATTTTGTATGTGGTCAGACCGCATATGTACGTTTGCCCCTAGATTGGGATGGAACATGTTACATTGCCTTCCTACTGCCACCAGTTTTTTTAGCCCCATCCGATTATCACAGAAATATACATCTAGTAAACGTCAGACATAGAAGGGAGATCGAGTCCCCAATTGTCGATCAGACTGAAACTGCATTAGAACAGTACACAGATTTCAATAAAGGTTTCTTTTTCTTCATAGGTCCGGTCCAGAATAGTAAGTTAATACGTAGGTTAACCAGAACCCTTGAAGCAGTAGTGAATGAGACTACTTCCGCTCTAGGTAACTTAACAGAAGAGCAATCTGCTATGAGATTTGTCGTTCTTCAGAACCGTCTTGTTCTTGACGTCATACTGGCCGATAGGGGCGGAGCTTGTAGAGTCATCGGATCTAGTTGTTGCATTTTCATTCATAATAACGCACCGTCTGTATATTCAGCCATAACAAGACTTCATAAAATAGCCCATCAGTTACACCAGAATCCAGGCACCTGGACATGGTCCGGTTGGCTCTGGAGTATAATATCTGCCTGGGGATGGAAAGTACTGTCATTCCTAGGAATAGTAGTAATGATCATATTCAGTTGTTGTCTCTGTTTACAATGTGGCCCTGCGATTTGCGGCTTGTGCGCTACCTCTTGTATTCCAAGTCCAAAGTCCCGTTCCCAGAAGATAAGAGACGAGCAAATGATGCTATATGAACAGATAGATGGTATCATTAATATTGATGTTTCCTGAAGGAAACGTAGGGAACAAGGAGGGAATGTGGAAAATTGAATTTTGCCCTGTCATGTGTCCCTACGTGTTCCCCATTATATGTTATATGTGCATGATCGATATGCATATTTACCCCTTGACCGAATAAAGACGCAATTATGGTTGTGTCCAACGTTAGTATGCCAGTTATCCAGTCCTCCTGAAAGTATATGATCTAGGTAATTTTTCCTCCAATTTCATGGTTTTGAATGTTCAGTCCGAGACTACTCCAGATTTGCCTGCTATAACAGTTCTACCAGTGAAAGGCGAATTATGTGTTAGAAAGAATGGTTCAGTACACCTAGGACACAGTGATTGTACTACTGTGGTCGAGTATAGTGACAGTGGGAAATCTACTTTCAAAGCCTCACGTCATTCATATTTTGTATGTGGTCAGACCGCATATGTACGTTTGCCCCTAGATTGGGATGGAACATGTTACATTGCCTTCCTACTGCCACCAGTTTTTTTAGCCCCATCCGATTATCACAGAAATATACATCTAGTAAACGTCAGACATAGAAGGGAGATCGAGTCCCCAATTGTCGATCAGACTGAAACTGCATTAGAACAGTACACAGATTTCAATAAAGGTTTCTTTTTCTTCATAGGTCCGGTCCAGAATAGTAAGTTAATACGTAGGTTAACCAGAACCCTTGAAGCAGTAGTGAATGAGACTACTTCCGCTCTAGGTAACTTAACAGAAGAGCAATCTGCTATGAGATTTGTCGTTCTTCAGAACCGTCTTGTTCTTGACGTCATACTGGCCGATAGGGGCGGAGCTTGTAGAGTCATCGGATCTAGTTGTTGCATTTTCATTCCTAATAACGCACCGTCTGTATATTCAGCCATAACAAGACTTCATAAAATAGCCCATCAGTTACACCAGAATCCAGGCACCTGGACATGGTCCGGTTGGCTCTGGAGTATAATATCTGCCTGGGGATGGAAAGTACTGTCATTCCTAGGAATAGTAGTAATGATCATATTCAGTTGTTGTCTCTGTTTACAATGTGGCCCTGCGATTTGCGGCTTGTGCGCTACCTCTTGTATTCCAAGTCCAAAGTCCCGTTCCCAGAAGATAAGAGACGAGCAAATGATGCTATATGAACAGATAGATGGTATCATTAATATTGATGTTTCCTGAAGGAAACGTAGGGAACAAGGAGGGAATGTGGAAAATTGAATTTTGCCCTGTCATGTGTCCCTACGTGTTCCCCATTATATGTTATATGTGCATGATCGATATGCATATTTACCCCTTGACCGAATAAAGACGCAATTATGGTTGTGTCCAACGTTAGTATGCCAGTTATCCAGTCCTCCTGAAAGCAACAAGTATTAGGCCTATGTTGCCAAAGTCTTTACATTGTGCACGTTAATTCATCGAGTTGTCCCCGTTTCTAGGCCTCACAGGGCCCGGACACCAGATTCAAGCCTCAAGTCTCCTGAAACCACTCCGAGGAGCGATGCAGCCCCTCCCGCATCCCTGACCCTTCACTTACTTCCTGCTAAGCAGCGCGGTGCCCGGCCTGGCCTGCCTGCCTGTCTGCCAAGAATATGTTATGCCTCTAGTTATCAGTTCAGCTCCCCGGCTTCACATTCCTAGCTAACGAACCGCATAAACATCTTCATCTATAGTCTAGCCTTTCTGTCTCCATGCAAGAGAATTCCTTAATTAATATCCATAGAAGATTCATAGCACACACAATACATTAAGAAATATATGCATGCACCAGCCTTAGTGACAAGTAGCCTTTACCCTGATGACTTTTAGATTCTATCAACATGTTCTCCAAACACGAGATATCAGATATGCTATAGGTACATGTCGTCTTGACATCCCAGACTTTAATCTCCTCTTCTAGTGCCAAAAGTCATGCCCCCCTGCTCTCCCCGGTTACACGTCATGGCCCGTTTGCGCGCACCAGTAGGTTAAAGGTTCCAGCTGCCCAGGAAGCCCCCTCCATGTACCCACCCACTTATGACACTTCTGTGACGTTTACATCACATGTCTCCGTGCACGCCCTGTGCATGCCTTCTTTTTACGCCCATGTGTTCTTATCTTCCATTTGTCATTTGTTACGCCTACTGTATTCAATGCAATTGTACTGTTTTACTATATATACTGTATAATGTTAATGAGATGTTGCAGCTGCCATCCATTTTCCTGAGACTGTCATTCCTGTCCCTTCCTGAGCCTTTGCAGGCGATGGAACCTGATGGTCCATTGGCTCGAGCCATCTGATTAAACCCCATATGACTCAGACACCACGGATTTTGCCTCTTATTTATTGAGCTATCCTTTTCATTTAATGCATAGAAAAATAGTACCGGTAATTATTTATTTATTTACCACAGAGAGGAACCTGAAGAAACTGAGGAGAGACTATCCCTAAGCTGAAGTGCTGCTTGGGGGATTGGCCTGCCGTGGTTGCCTGACTGCCACAGAAAGGAGAAAGGAACTTTGTGTGTACTTTCATCAACTTGTGTAAGGATCTCCAAGGGCTTGGAACAGGGTATAGTGTAGTTCCTATATTCCCAAAAGGCTCTGCGCATTGGAATATTAAATCCTGTAGCTTAGACGTAGGACTGAGGTCGACTAGGTCTCTACCGAATCTATTAGACTTAATTGTGAGTGCCAGCTAGCTCAGAAGTCACTAGAAACGTTCTCGAATTCACAAGAAGGAATTAGTTTCTGACAACCGCATAAACATGACAACTTTGTTTCCCAAGAATAAGAAATCAATCTCTAGAGTCGCGGTAACAATAGATAGCTATTTTACTCGTGCATGCTTCGTTTCACCAGAGGTGCTGAGAAAATAGAGAGACAGGCGTTTTCAATAAAAAGTATTTATTGAACAGTCTTCTTTCTCAAGCATAAGAAATGTACTGCTACAATCGTTATACTGGTAATAAAGTACAGAGTATATAATATGAACAGTATTATAAAGTAGTACTGTAAAAGCATGATATGGTTTCTAAGCCATAAATTGCCTTAAAATGGATAAAATATATACAGTGTTAAAATGATGGCTAAAAGTACTTAACTGGTGCTTCTAAAATACGCCTACCTGGGTGTACCTGACCTAAGCCTAGCACATTGGAAGAAGTAAGTGAGGAGTAGTTTAAGTTTAATATTTTCTGCCAAGAATCTAATCAAGAATTCTCTACGGGTCTAATCAGCTTCGTACCTTGGTTTAGAATGAAGGAGGTCTTGTATCTCTCTCTCAGGGCTTGATTTCCCAGTAACCCGCAAAGGTAGCCTGGAAACACTGGAGCTGGATTTCTCGGCAGGAGAAAAGACAGAGTCTCTCAGTGCGTCAGCTGGAGGGTCGGCTTCCTTCGGCACTTGCTGTTTGCAGGGCGTCGGGCAAGTAGATAGTCGATCTGCTCCAAACCACCGTGTGTCTGCTTGGGCAAATCTAGGTATATTTATACTATGAAGGTGCCGAGTTTGACATGTGATTGGACTTAATAACGTCATAGAAGACTTAGTTCTTCGAAAACTCCATGATTTCCTAGATAAATTAGTATTCAGGCAAAGGGATGTCCCTAGCTGCTGAAGGCGGGTTTCTCTAAGAAATCGTTGCTGATTCTTGCAACATAGTGGAAGTAGCCATGCCGTATTTGGTTTGCATAGGCTCAGTCTAAATATGGTAATGATTTCTATGCCTATATAGGGATAGGATAAACCGTATCTATATAAGCGCATCAAACGGGAAAATGTACACTAGGGTCCTAAATTCATTTACAACAAGAGCTTGCCGCCTGTTGAAATCTCTGGGACAACAGACTTCACCTACTAGCTCCTCAAGAGTTCTCCTGAAGTGCCTACAGTTGTGTTGGACTTTTTGGGGACTTGCGTGTCGCAAGGAGCTGGAAGCGCGATTCAAGATCGAGAAGCGTGTTGCAGAACTGCCGCTTAATAGCATGAAGTGCCTCGCATCGCCAGAAGAGAGGATCGACGTCGCCGCAGACGCCACCGTATCACCGGGAAGCGGGTCACAGGAGTAGAGGATCGACGTCATATCAGATGCGAGATCTCCGAGAAGTGTGTCGCACGGCCTGTCACGGCTCATCGCCGGAGAAGAGGATCTACATCGCCGCAGACGCCGCTGTATCACCGAGAAGATTGTCGCAGGGCCTGTGACGGCTTGCATCATTGTGGAAGCAACTTGCATTGCCAGGAGAGAGGATCGACATCGCCGCAGACGCTGCCGCATCACTGGGAAGCAAATCACAGGGCCTGTCGCAGCTCGCATCGTGTCATGCATCTCGCATCGCCGGGGGAGAGGATCGATGTCGCCACAGACGTCGCTGCCTCACTGGGACGCGTGTCGCATCAAGGAGAAAGCACCATCTTTATTTCTTTGCACCGGATCTTTGCTGCATTTCCATTGTTGCAACACCTTTGTTGCCCTGCTTGTCGCATCTTAAGGTACATTGACTCAAACTGTCGCGTTTTAAGAACTAAACAGAACTAAGCTAAAACCACCATTTTAATTACAGTACTGTGGATTTTTGTCGTTTGTGTTCTTGTGTTAAGTCTATATAAAGAATACTTATTTTTTATATAAAACCTGTGTGGTGTCCATCTGTAGTGCTGTCACTTGATTACTGTATGTGTTCACAAATGCTTTGCACACTGCCTCTGAGATAAGCCTGTATGCTCGTGCCAAGCTACCAAGGGGGTGAGCAGGCATACATTATTTTAAGCTCAAGAGACTAGGTGAACCATTAGTAAGTGCACATAAAGCACGGATTTGTAAGTGTAAGGAAGGGTGCTAATTTAAACCATCTATTAACATCTCTGACCTTACTAGGACTGCAATAAAACAACAGTACTTGAAAGTATTAGAGGACATAATGCCATTAGGTCCCAGTGCACAAGAATAAGGACATATGACACTGTTTTCTAAGCATTGTTTGTAAAAGCAATGTTCGTATTCTGTGCTACCATGAAGAAACAATGAGTTAACTCACAGATAAATGATAAATTGTATTGTTACCAAAAGGTTAGGCATTGGCAAATTTGTAATTTAAGTTGATGTACCCAGTCACAACAAATTTTAGTTCACTTGTATTATTTGTTTATGCTAGTAATATTTGTCACTTGTCTACATGTTTTGATTGAATGTCGACACAATGATGATTGTCTTTGCTTCTTTCCAATTGAAAAATTACTTTTTGGTATAAAGAATTGAAAACAAGTCCCAGTGTAAACCTGTTTACTAACTGATTTTTGAAAAATATCTACACCAAAAATTAGTTTCTGCAAGTAGAAAGAGGTTGACAAGAGAAACCTACTAGGGATAATTTTTAGATCCTTAACTATTAAATCACGATAATTGATGGTCTGGGAGGCAACCCACTATAGATATGTTACAGTCCCACTCGGGGCACTCACAAGCACTGTGTTGAAGTTGGAGCTCTAAGGCTCATGCATCCTCAGCCGCCTCCCCACACAAGTGGATGGCACCTTTGATGCATGTATGAGCTGGCATATGCCTGTGTGTTCCCACTACAGTGGGAGGATGTTTGCCTTCTGCTCCTACCTGTAGGCGAGAGCTGTCTCTGTTTTGGGTTCCCTGATACAAGCATAGGAAGGTGCACCAGATTCCACTCAGGGTTCAGACCACCACGGGAGCAGAAGCTCTCCCAGCAGGACCTGTTTCTGGTCCAGTAGGTCTTTTTTTAATGGCTGCATGGTACATGTGTCGCCCAGGGGGCAATCGTGATTTGGGGGAGGGGGGTCACAGGCTTGCCTGCTTCCTCAGCAATTTAATTAAATGTAGATGTGCAGAGCCCTGGGCCCTGGTACACCCCAGAGCTATTTTTAAGAATATCAGTGGAGTGCCATGCACTGGCGTTCATATTGTATTTAGAAAAGGGAGCTCGTTTTTAGAACTTCTTAACTCTGGCCCCATTGGAATGATTTTACTCATCCTGGGCTAAATGTGCTCATATTTGCCAGGGCTAGCTAACAGAAGCCTTTTCAACAGACCTCTTAGCCTCTGAAGCAGCACATCATGACGGGAGATAGATCTGCGGCCTCCCGTGCTCAAGCCTTCTCCTCTGTCTGACTCCTGGTGCTCCTCTCCAAATGGTGGGGGCATCTTGTGCATTCTCTTTGCAAGAGACAGCAGAGCACCACCCTGCATGCATCCCAAGGCCCAATAGTCCTTAGCAGTCTTACAGAGCACTTGTGGGGGGAAGTGGCATCCACATCTTTCCACCCCATGGTGCATAAGGGGGTGAGTGCCATTGGCTTTGGAGTGAACCATCCTATCCCTGGGTGTCAGCCGTTGACAACGTCCTAAGTTCATTTTTGCAGGGAATCAGGCGATTCTCATTCCAGCTTGGCAATCTTTCTGCTGTGGTCACCTCCCAGGTCCAGATTAATCTTCCTTGTGCAAGGATTTTTATTTGAAGGTGGAACGATCTAGATGCTAGACACCTCAAGTCAATCCCGAAACGGCACATTATCCCTCCATCCATCTCCCAACTCACATGCACAGCATTCTGGGGCAATCCAATAGAGGGAGTTAAGTTTTTTCGATGGAAAGAGCCCTTCTGAGGGGCTCATCTTCAGCCCCAGCAGGTCTGACTCCTTCCCACCAAACCAAAATATCGACAGACCAGCCCCTACTCTGTTGGCTCCAGAGGTCTATACCCCCCCCCCCTTTGTTCTTGTGAATCCCAGTTCATGTGCAGTATGACAAGCTAATTATCAGATGTAGATTTACCTTCCTC
The DNA here is from genome assembly GCF_964261635.1 of Lissotriton helveticus. Taxonomy (NCBI): domain Eukaryota; kingdom Metazoa; phylum Chordata; class Amphibia; order Caudata; family Salamandridae; genus Lissotriton; species Lissotriton helveticus. Next base: position 219,765,385 of record NC_136070.1, on the reverse strand, counting down.
TCCCAGGAACTAAATCAATCACTGATAATTGCTCCTTTTTTGTGGGGTGGACTTTGTTGAGAGCGGAGTGATTGACTTAGCACATTAGAACAGACAAAGACATGAAATATGATTATGAGCTGAACCAGAAAAATATGAGAACTCTTGAAGTTCCATAAGATGTGGAGATAGTGTTTTAGGAGCCTTGCTGGACCCTGTAGGTCAGAACTCTACTTTAGGGCAGATTTCACCTACATGTAAAATAGAATGGAAACAGTACAGATTTTTCCTGTGAAGATCTACACTATGAATGCCCACCAATATCATAAGGCGTCCATCATGTCAGCACCAATCCTTGCAGACCCCTTCTGTGCCAGGCTACCTGGGCACAATTACCAGGCAGCGCATGACGATTGTCTCCAAACATGCATCCCACACATCTGCGTACACGTGTGTGCACATATGCTCACATGTAACCAGCGCAGTGCCCATTACCCTAGCTGTGCAGCAGCGGCTTTATCATAGGCGGCAGACACTGACGGTTAATATGCTTAATCCAATTACCGTAAAGTTACAGCGAGTGCGGCTCACTCCCAGTCAAAAGCAAAATAAAAAAGGGTAGTCACAGGTGAAAAATCCTGGTTGCCTACATTCGGCGTAACCCATTTTCTAAAATAATAGAAGTAATTATCATCATGCATGCTGAACATTAGTGTATCTGTGCATAATCTAACATTACTTTTAGCTAGAACGTCACACAGGAAATGCTAAATTCCCTCCAGGCCCATGCAACCCCTCTAGGATGCAAGGGGAGACTGGTAAAAATAATCTAATAAAATAATTAAATATTAGCTGGGGTACCTGAGCAGACAGAAATAAAATAAACAAATTAAATAACAGCTGGTGTCCCTCCAGAGCCATGGTACTCCTATGGGAGGCAGGCAAAAACGAGCATATTAAATAAATAATAGCTGGTGTCCATCGAGGGCCAATAAGGCTCCTGTGGGATGCAAGAGAATGCCTACAAAAATCTGAAAAAATATTTAAATAACAGCTGTTGTCCCTCTAATGAACATGGGACCCCTCTGGGATGTAGGAGGGTATGCAAAAATCAAATAAATTAAGCAAAAGCAACAACTGTGTACTACAGACTTCCACAATCAGCCAAAGGCACAAAACAATATATCAGAAAAATGATATTGTCAAAAAAGAAATGACATGGGTTTCCAAATATGAATACTCCTAGAAAATGGAATAAACTGTAGAGAGCTCCCGGTTTCAGCAGCTTGTACTGAGAATGCAATGCATCCTATGGATTTCTTATGATAAGGGGGTTTGATGATAAATGATGAAAGGCTAGAGCGTAGTGTTCTGTTTTGTTACCATTGCTGGAATTTATTTTGTCGGAATGGTGTTTTTTTTTCCTTGAACATTGCCCTTCTAGCTAAAGGTGCCCAGTGGAGTTCTCTTGCGTGAAGGCAGACAAAATGCCTTGTAGCTATATTTTGGGTGAGTTGTATTTTGCATAAGATGAATGCAAGTTCACCAAGATATAGCCTGTTGGCATAGCCAAGCTTGTAGATTACAAGTCTGATATGTTGGCTTGCACTGTATGTTGGTATCAAAGGCATGGGAAGGTGCAGCAAAGGGTTTTCATTCTGTAGAAGGTTCTCTTTGTGACCTTGTGAGCATACAGTATCAAGGATATGTCTTAATTCATGGCTACCCCAAGGTTTCTAACTTCTCTTCAAGTACCTTAATTCATATGGTGATAGGCTAGTACTTTTGCTATTGTCTGCAGTTCATAATCTATGTCTTTGCGGTATTAGGCAGACCTATCTTTTTATGTGCAGTTTTATGCACTGAGCATGCAGTATTTGCAGTTGTAAACTTACTATTAACAAAAACTTTGTGAATGCCAGAAAAGTAAATTTACACAAAAGTATAAATTTACATTTTTGAATCAGGCCTTAAATGAAGAGAGTGATGGGGGAGGATTCGCTATGCCCTCAATCTACATGAGGAAGACAGGCAGAGGCCTGGAAAAGCTGCCCCCCATGACCTCCTCAGCACCTCGCAACTCTTTAGGACTGGTGTCTCTTGGCCTGGAATTACTGAGTCTGCCGTTTGCACACCCTATAAGCCTGAGCCTGGATGCACCAAGCATGCTGGAATGGCACAGAGTGCCATTCAACAGATTCTACTCTCTCTATCACTCGTAAAAATGGCTTCAATCTAATCATGGGACTCGAAGTCCTGTTTAGCTTAGGTCTGTATCCTTTCCTGTTCTCAGTGTTCGCAAATACAGTTTTAAAAAATGCAAGGGGATAATCGAAGTGACAACTGAAATCTTTAGTAACCTCCTAAAACATCCATGGGCACCAGATACCCAGTATTATTGTAATGTGTGGCTAGAAATGCTGATTTAAAAAACACCAGACTTAGCTTACATCTATTAGATTGTTATAAGAAACTGAAAGTCTGTGTAGAGAAAAGAAAAGCACTGGTGACCTCTGGTAGCCTCCCCAAATTGTCTCTGTGCACAAGATCCCAAGAGTTATTGTAATGAAATGTTGGCATAAAAGTTCACGAGGCTTAGCTGAGATCAGTGAGATTGTTATAGAAACTAAAAGTCTGGAGAGAGAGCATAAAAGCACAGAGATCCCACACATATGTTTAAAACATAAATGATCAAGTGCAGCATAGCTAAGCTTGAAAAGGTTTTCGCTAATGTCATGGTGCTGGAAGGCCATGCCCATTGTTTGGCTGAGTGTGTTGCATAGGAGGTGCATATTCTACAACATTTGGCTTCTAAGGTTCTAAGTACTAAGACAGGGTTGAAGCTCAGGTGCATTCGCTTGAGCTTTTTGTCTATCACCATATGCAATTTGTCTCTAAAGTAGAATGAGAAACACATGAAGGATCTGCCTTAAATCAAAAATGTTCCACGTTGTTGTTGAGCAGCATGTATTTTCTTACCTTTCCACAAGGAAATCAAAATGTTACTCAAATCAAAGAGGTGGAAATGATATGGCATATTCTCCTTTAATTAATCTCCCTTAAGCAGGCAACAACAAATAAAGACATTATGATATCACGTCATCAGCATCATTACCAGAAACATGCCTCCTTCCTAGTTCGAACTGCAAACAGGAGAACAGTTTTCTAAGACAGTCCTATGTAAGCAGAAGCAGTCTAATGCAAACCATAAACAGGAGAGCAAAGTACATCACACAAAACAGATGCTAGAAATGGTAACAGGCCAGAAGGCAGCAACAACTGAAAAGTTGCCATTAGGGGCCGTATTACATATTGGCATTGTTTGCGCCCAGCGCATCTTTGAAAAGGTGTGCTGGACGCAAACAATGCCAATGCGCCCCATTATGGTGAATGCACTGCCCTGGGGGCAGCCGTGAACTTGCTCTGCCTTGGGGACAGCGCAATTCATGTGAAAACATGGAGCAGCCGCTCTGTGTTTTCACAGTGCAGGTGGCACCTGCCTGCATTTTCAAACGGGATTAGAGATCACCTTTCAGGTGGGTGCAGTCAGTGACTGTACCTGCCTGCAAATGAATGTCTAGGGGGTCCATGGGATCCCCTTTACCTCCTGCAGAGTGCTGCTTTCAGGGGGCGCATTGACAGTGCATCACCTTCTAAATGGCACACTGTCAATGCCCCTCCTGAGGTCTGCTTCAACTCTGTGCCCGTGTCTGTAATATGGTGGGGCGCAAAGTCAAAGGAATTCACTCTTTTGCATAGAGCAAACCCCTATGCAAATGAGGGAACACCCTCTGTTGATAGTACTGCCGTTTTTAAGTGCACCAGCACTATCAGTATTATAGAAGGAGATGCACAATCTTCTGCGCTCCCTTCCATAAAACCAAAGTGCCCTGGTGGCGTGCAAAGCGGGCGCAAACACCAGTTGCGCCCTTTGGGCACCTTATGTAATACGGCCCCAGGTGTCCAAAGAAATAGTCCGGAAGCAGGTCAAAACAGCATAATGATTAATGGTTATAAGAAAGCGATAAACCCCAGAATGGGCGTCCAAACAATTGGCTGAATTGAATAGGAAAGAAAACATTGAAGGCTTGATAGATCCCTCAAAGGGAGGGAGGAGCAAGAGAGGACTAGGTGCAGCTCTTCTGTATGCACTGAATTTTGTCTGGAAAAAACTTTAGAAGACAGCATCACATGACCTCTAGGTAACATAGAATGTCAATTAGCTGGGTTGGCATATAGACCAACTTCTTAAAAATGTCCACGAATCCTAAGGAGTGAAGAAGATTGAGGGTTATAGACAGATGGGAGCATACAGTCTTAGTACATTGAACCATGGGAAGAATGCCATCTAAATAGATTATCAGTCTGACACCCTGAATCATGAGAAAGGTAACTCTGGCCAAAAGGAGCTTGGTGATCACAAAGTGACAGAAGACAACCTAAAGAAAAGAAAGTGAAATGGTCAATGTGTGCTTCCTCAATGGAACGTCAGAAAATGGAGATGAAGTGGGTGAAATGGAATGGACAGTAGGCAACCTTTAGGTCTGACCAGACCATTCAGTGGGCCACAAATATGGAAGACCAATGAAGGTGATGACCGAAAACGAAGTTATTCAGGAACCTGAGGTTTTCCCAACCTGAAGCTCTTTAACGTCTGGTGAACCTGGAAAATAGAACTGACAACACCCTCTTGGGTAGAGGCTGGGATGATGGCACCTTTTCAAAAGAGCTCACAGGCTTCCTGGTCCAATTGAACAGACTCTTACTGTGATAAGGACCACATCAAAACATTAAATTAAGGCTTCTGTAAAGTCTGTAAGGTAATCCTGAATAGTCAGGAGAAGCCAATAACTCACATTGTCCTTTTCCCACTGATGAAGGAAAAATCCAGTGCTTTCCCTCACAGACACCAGCAGAAGTGGGAGAGGAAAGAAATTTGTGAAGAGGTTCACCTTCAATGGATCTGGAAGGGGCTTAGGAAGATTGCAAAGCACTTTGATCAAAGCCACCACTCTGAGGTTTTCTTCTGCCAAAAAACCTTTGAGGTGGAACTGGAGCCTTCGGTTGGTAATTTATCTTGTAGAGAAACAGCAAGGAACTGTAACCTGTATCTAGATTGACACTCTCGCCTATTACTGGCTGACCGAAAAATATACTACCTGAAGAGCACTTACTCAATGCCAACTTCAAAGCAGTCCAGGCATGGTAAGACATAATGAACCTAAAGCTATACTTCAAGAAGATATCGCCAAATGAAAGACCATCCAGGGAATCATAGTCATATTCAGATCCTCTGCCAAAAATCATGGGTACAGAATATTCAGGATAGATCTTTGGCCTTCAATTGCCACAGTAGCAATGGCATCAACTAATAAGGAAACTTTCATGTTAGCAACAAAGTTCTGGCAGTAAAAGAGACCACATTATGATATATCTAAGGGAAAGTACAGGACTTATCACATAGGGGCGGCCTGTCACCCTAGCCTTCAGGGTAAAGCTAATGGGGCTGTCTAGAGATCTGCAAAATGAATGCGTGGTAAACTGAGCCACATAGAGAATGGGACAAGACTCTCAGGACTTTAGCTGGTGAGCCTTACCACATTCTAGGAAGGTTTCACTATTAAGATCAAGGAAGTAGGGGGCGTGGCTTGGATGCCGTGCAAGATGGCCGGCTAGTTGCGGAGCTCCGCCGCACCGTAAAACCTCCTAGCAGTTTTCCCGATGTGAAGGGGACTGTTTCATCTCGGCTTGGCAGATTTCAACATCGGAACCGGCGGTGAGCACCCGGGTCCTTTCTGCAGCCTTTAAGGAGCCGTTTCTTCTTCACATTAACTCGCGACGCGACTGTCGCATATTGAACTGCCGCCATTTTACGTTTGCCGCAGCACCAACGGACCTCGCACTTTCCTCATATGTTGTGAATTGGTGTTCGCGGTTTACTGGATTTCAACTGCGGACACTGCGGTGAACGTCAAGGTGCTTTCTACTGCTTCTAATGCGCTCTTTTTGTTATTAACTCACGATGCGATTGTCGCTCGTCAGAGGGCCGCCATTTTGGATGCGATGCGGCTGATTTCCGAGCTTTCCCTCACAGACTTAACATCATAAACATTCTCTGCGCCTCTCCTATAATGACTGTTTGATACATGATGTGAATAACGCTTGCCTTTTTGTTCACTGTTAAATGGAACATTCTTCATGGTGAACTTCCTCCTACATGCCTAACAATGTTTTTCACAGTTGGCTCTCCCGAGCTCCTATAATGTGCCTACTCACCAGTGTATGTAGTGACCTGCTTTCACCACTTTGACATGCTACATGGGAGTTATTGTAAAGTTTCCGGTCTATATATCACTATATGACGCCTCACCCTTGCCTCAATCAAGGCTCCTCGTGGTTTTTGCATCGTTTCTTCATCTGATGGTTCACCATACCTTTGTGTAGAGGCCTCCAGCATTTCTGAATGTCAGGAACCTGTGGTTCCCGCGCTTTCTTCAGTCCCTAGCGGACCGCGTTTCCGCTATTTTACGCCTTCTGATATGTGCAGCATAACGGCTTGTCCCTCTACACTGTAACGTTCTACAATGCAGTTTGTCTTTCACTGGAATTTTTAAGACCCATAATTAGAGTCAAGTACCTTTTTGTATGGTCTTTCGCCCTGTTCCTACTTATGATGGCTCAACTTGACTAATTCTCCCTGGACGGAGTGCTGATTATACCCCTCCTCTCTTTGTGCTATTACTGGACTGGTCTCTCTCTTATGGTCAACTTACGCAAGCCTAACTTTATTTTTACTCCCTCTTTGAATACTCCTGCGTGCCCTCCCAATGAGTTGCACGCCTCTCCACGGTCTTCCAAGATGGCGACCTCTGCCTCTCAACGTTCCTCAGCATCGCAGGCCTCTTCAAGTAAGTCCTCACCTCTGGCGACATCTTCCAAACGACTTAAGCAAGACCCTCCCTCACCAGATAAATCTTCTTCGTCGTCCTCCATAGACTTGATTTTGGAAGAGATCCGGGCGTTGCGCCCATTCGTTGAGGAAACAAGTAAAGATATGCAACTTTTAAAGGACAAATGGGAGGCCATGGACGCCCGAATCTCCTCAATTGAACTGCAAATTCCTGAGGTTCGATCCAACACACAACGCATCGCATCTTTGGAAAAGACTGTTCTCTCGCTTCAACACCATACGGAGGATTTGGAAAATCGCAACAGGAGGAACAACCTACGTATTTATGGTTTGCCAGAATCACTTGAGGGAGATGATCCAGTCACTTTCTTCACCTCTTTTCTCCCAAAACTTTTGGACATGCCACCTTCTACAGCCATCAGCATCCAAAGGGCCCACAGACTCGGATCACGGACAACTGCCTCTACAAAACCTCGTGGTGTCATCATTCTTTTTTTTAAATTTATGGATCTTCTTTCCATTCTTTCTGCAGCTAGAACCAAAAGACAGGTATCCTGGCTAGGTCAACGTGTATTCCTAACCCAAGACGTTTCTAATGCTACTGCCTCTAGACAAAAGGAATTCCTTGCCCTTCGCCCTTCTCTGCGCTCCCTTGGAGCACGTTATGGCTTGTTTCATCCTTGCACCTTCAGAGTGACTCATCGAAATAAGACTTGGTCTTTTCAAGATCCTGGTGAACTCCGAAACTTCATCCTTCAGCAGAACAGTGATGGAATGGAATCCTCCCCTTCCAATAGTGGCTGATCTGTTTTGCTACGTTCTTGACTCTAGTCTTTAGATGTTCTTTTGTTCCTTGTACTTATGTACTTGCTGTTTCAGTGATTCCTGTTGTTTATATCTACATTCATCTTCCTTTAGTATGTTGAAGTGCTTCTCTCAGATTTGTATTCTGCATTATTTGTACTCTATATTGTTTGTATCCTTTATTCTATATTATTTTTGTTATACATGATTCTCTCATTAATTGTTTTTCTTTCTTCCCACTACAGAATTGTATTGATTATTCCCTTCATCCTGTGTCATCCCTGTGTGGTTCTGTGAGGTCTCGGTGCGGTCATGCCTCTGCTCCTGGTCTGACCTGTCTTGTTACGCATCACCACTTCCCCATCTCCTTATTTGCATTCCCCCTTCAGGTATGTTTTTGCAGTCATCCTTAAGGATTTGTACTGTCTCCTTTGTCTTCTCTCTTCCCTTTCTCTTGCTACTTTTTCTTCCTTTCCTTTATCCCCTCTCTTCCCTTTTCCCCTTATTCTTTTTTCACCCTTTCTTATTTCCGGCCTTTTAATACTTGGTTTTTCGCTGTTACAGTCTGTTTTGCACTCTCCGAATTTGAATTGTTTACTCTGCTTTAATATTTAAGGTTGTTTCATGGAATGTGAAAGGTTTTAATAATCCTATCAAGCGGCAGAAAGTACTATCCCATCTTTCCTCTTATAATCCCGATATTGCTCTTATCCAAGAAACCCACCTATCTGAAATTGAGTCCTTAAAGTTGAAAAGACAATGGGTTGGTACCGTATTATTTTCTCCGGCCCCTCATAAAAAGAATGGAGTTGCTATTTTGATTCACAAACGACTCAAATTGAAGATTGTGCTAGAGGAACGCGATGATGAAGGTCGTTGGATCTTAGCTAAACTACTTATTAATGCAATTCTAATCACTGTGTTTAATGTTTATGGTCCCACAACTTTTGACTCTTCCTTTTGGCCATCTATTACTTCCAAATGCATTCAACATAAAGATGATTGTTTCCTTTTAGGTGGCGATTGTAATCAGATAGTTGATCCCTTCTTGGATCGTAAGTCCTCTGTCCGCTTCATCCCACATAAGCCTCATAAACAGTTCTTAGATACTATTACGCAGGCTCACCTTGTAGATTCTTGGAGACTCACTCATCCAGACATTTTAGATTTTTCTTTCTTCTCTCCCCCACATGCTTCCTTTTCCCGTCTAGACTATATTTTTCTCTCCTCTTCTTTATCCCAACATCTTTTGTCTTCCTCTATTGAACCTATTGTAATCTCTGACCATGCTCCTATTGTTACAGACTTTGACCTCCTTCCCCCTCTACCTAAATCGTCTCGTTGGCGTTTTAATTCCTCTTTGCTAACTGACCCTCATTTCTCCTCCTCCTTTCGCTCTTTCACTACTGAATTCTTCCCGCTCAACTCTGACCCTCATATCTCCCCCCATGTCCTATGGGATTCTTTCAAAGCTACGGCCCGTGGATTTATTATTGACTTTGTTTCTAAGAAAAAGAAGCAGTTTCTCCAAAAGCGTACAGTTGCTTTAACCCATATCAAAACCTTGGAACATCAGTTTTATACTTCCTCCCCCAATCATGTGTCCTCTGAACTTCTTCAAGCCAAAATTGCCTTCAATAAACTCACCACTGATTCGGCCTCTTCCTTTCTTCTTCGCAGTAGTGCTCGCTACTATGGCGGTCGTAACGAATCAGGCAAATTACTTGCTAACTACCTCAAGTCGCGTAAAGAGCGTACTTTCATAGACTTCATCTATTCCCCTTCAAATGTTCTCCTGCATACCGATAAAGATATTTTAGACCAGTTTCACTCTTTTAATAAATCTTTGTACACCCCCGAAAACCCCTCTCCACCTGCTCTTCTTCAATCCTACTTTGATAATTTGCCGAAACCTGATACGTCCCAACTTCATTTCTCAGACATCGAAACGGATTTTACCCTACATGAGCTTTCCACTGCATTGTCTTCCCTTTCCAAAGGCAAAACCCCGGGTCCTGATGGCTTTCCGGTTGAATTTTATTTAAATTTTTCTGATCTTCTTTTGCCCAAACTTCTCTCTCTTTTTCAGTCGTTTTGCTCCGCTGGCATTGCTCAGGGTTCTTTTCAAGATGCTACTATCTGCCTCATTCCTAAAGAAGGCCGCGATCCTAAATTTTGTAAAAATTACCGTCCTATTTCCTTGGTCAATGTTGACTATAAACTCTTTGCTAAATTATTAGCCCTACGTCTTGATCCCTTCATCCAATCACTCATTTGGAAGGAACAATGCGGATTCGTTAAGGGTCGCCTCACCTCGGATAACTCTAGACTTTTCCTCAATGTTTTAAACAAAGCCTCTTCTCTTTCTATCCCCCTAGCGGCTATTTCTGTAGATGCCGAAAAAGCCTTCGATAGAGTTGACTGGTCTTTCCTGCTTGCTTCCCTGAAATAGCATGGTTTTGGACCCAAATTTATTTCGTTTATTTCTTTAATTTATTCCAAGCCCAAAGCTTCAGTCCTTGTAAATGGTCAGCTCACCTCATCTTTTACGCTTCAACGTGGGGTTCGTCAAGGTTGCCCAATCTCCCCTCTTCTTTTTATCTTAGCTCTTGAGCCTTTTCTAGCCTCTGTTCGTAACAATTCCTCGATTTCCTGGCTTTCCATATGGAGAACATCAACTCAAATTATCTGCTTCCGCTGATGATATTCTTTTATTTATCTCGGATCCAGTTTCCTCTGTCCCTTCTTTGTTGGCTGAGTTTGAGAAGTTTTCTCTTGTCTCAGGATATAAAATTAATTCCGATAAGACGGAAATTCTTCCATTGACTAAATATTGTCTTCCACATTTCTTTACCTCCACAGACTTCGCTTGGAATAGTAATAAGATAACATATCTCGGAGTCCTTTTTTCTAATTCTATCTCATCCTCTATCAAACTCAATATGAACGCAGTCATCTCTCGAATTGAACAGCTCTTCTCTTCCTGGAATCCTCTCTTTCTTTCCTGGTGGGGTCGTCTTGATTATGTCAAGATGATGATTGCACCTATTTTGATTTATTTACTCTCTATGCTCCCTGTCCATATCCCGGCCCTTTACTTTCATCGCATTGACTCTATTTTATCCAAATTTCTTTGGAAACAGAAAAAAGCTCGCATATCTTTATCGGATCTTCGTAAACCCAAATCAAATGGAGAAGTTAATTTTCCAGATTTTCTCCTCTATCATAAATCCTTCTCTCTTCGTCAGGCTTCTCGTTGGCTATCATCAGAACTATCCCGTTTTTCTCCCTTCTGGCTTCATATTGAACGTTCTTTATTATTACCCTTTTCATTTCATGATGTACTTCGCTTTACTTCTAAATCCCATTATATAGTCCCTCCACTGTTTAAGCATACTTCTTCTCTCTTAAAACCCTTGCTCTCCCCGCTGACCGTTTCCCGTGAATCTTTTCTACTTTTGCCCATCTGGTATAACTCACTTATTCTTTTGCGCAATAGACCTATTGCCTGGTCCTCTTGGAGATCGAAAGGTATTATTTGGGTTCATCAGCTCTTTGATGGTTCCTCACCTTGCTCTTTCCCTCAATTTCAGACACAGTTTCACTGCCCCCGTTCATTTACACAGAAATATTATATTCTTATGGAAATTGTCCTTGATCGTTATTATTCTCTCCCATCTTCAGAATTACCTCCCCCCTCTTCCCCTCTTCTTACCATCCTTACCACTTTTCCTAAAGCCTCTCTCATCTATCGCTTCTTCTCCGCCCCTAACCCTGACCGCCCCAAGTCTAAAGTGGAGCTATCTTGGGAGAAGGAACTGGCTTGTTCTTGGTCTATTTCTCTCTGGTACAAAATATGGACTAAAACTTTGAAGACTTCTCGCGCTGCATCCCTCACTCAGTCCCTATTTTTCTTCTATCATAGACTTTATCTTTCTCCTCTTTCTCTGTCTCGTTTTCTTTCTTCTTCCACCTCTAACTGCTGGACATGCAACACACCTGGGGCTGATCTTTTTCATCTTTTCTTTCTCTGTCCCTCTGTTCAAGTTTTTGGGAAACAAGTTTGGTCTCGCATCTCCCGCATTTTTACACTTTCTGTTCCCTACTCCAATTCCCTTGTGTTTCTAGGCAGTCTTTCAGACTCTTTGAACCTCTCTTCACACTCACTTTGTCTTCTTGACCTCATGCTAGCCCATGCTCTCCAACACATTGCCTCCAATTGGAAGTCCCTTACAAATCTTTCCCTTTGTTGTTGGTGGAATCTCCTGTGTAATTCCCATAGACTTGATGTTGCCTTTGCCTCCTCCTGTAAACCCTCTCGCAATGTTGAGCTTTACTGGTTACCCCTTACCCTGTATTTAGATCAATCTGCTAAAAGAGACTATACTCCACTTTCCTCTGACAATTTTAAGCCCCCTTGAACATCTGTACTCCTGCCTGCAGTTTCTCTCCTTAGATTTCACAGTTTTGGTTCATTCACTCATGTTATATATGATACTTCCTTCTTTCGGTTATTGTGCACTTGATTTGTTCTAATTACCTACATTTGTTTATGCCTATATATATATATAATGTTGATATTAACATGGTTTTTACTTCCCCTTCCCCCCCCTCCTCCCTTTCCCCCTTAAAAACTAGAAAATGCTTGGATTTTTCTTAGTGTCACCAGTAGTTTAGCATTTATGTTTTTCCATATTTTTCTCACTCATTTTGTTCCTGCTGATGTCACCTTGCTGTTTTATAACCTTTGAATCAATAAAGCTTTCAAACTTAAAAAAAAAATAATCAAGGAAGTACCTGGATACCCTCACAGGTGACAATTAGCACTCTATAAATCTACTGATTGATTCATTGATTGAAGGAAGGATGAGCCTTGGAGGGCGAAGAAACTCTTATTGAAGAAAATGCCCAACGTGGTGGGCAGGGCCAGCAAAGCATCTGGGTAAGCATAATCAGTCTGCACATCAACATCGACCTCACTTACTGCCAGGTGAGAGGAAGCTAAGTTCTCATAACCTGAAAAAAGCTTGCAAACAGGACTGCAGGGAGGCGACCACCGAAGGAGCAGAGCAGGAGATTACAGAAAGGACCAAGAGTGTCTGTCTCCCTTATTAAGCTCAGGCTGTTGTAAGTACCTCAAATGGTAGTGACGTAAAACTTCACTTCACTCAGTCAGGCTGATAAATGCTCCAGTTTAATATTTTTAATGGTATAAAGACGCCACTTAGTTATAACCTCTAGATACTGAAAGGAGCAAGTAAGGATGATCCCCATATTTTCTTTTTGTCAGGCCTCAAGTGATCCAAGCATTACAAGCCAGTGAGATAACCAGACCGTGGAGGGAAATTCAAGGAAGATGAATGCATTCACGTGGCAGTATTATGTGCTGACGCCACAAGCATTGCAGCGGAATGGAGAAGGCATAAGGGGCCACAGTGGTTGAGAAGTGATGATTGGCTGCAGTGAGCTCAGAAAGGATGGGTGCCTTCGTACATGTGGAGCCAGAGGGAGAGATAACGTCAGAAGACCTGCCTGGGCTTGAGGTCTGAGCATTGGTGCAGTGAAATTAAAAGTAAGTTGGGAAGAAGCACAAGATCATGGGACTGCACAGGTGCTCAATAGTGAGGCGTGGTGAAACTGAAGATAAATACAAGGGATGTATGACATTACAACGCATGCTTTTACCACGCATGCCTTTACAACGCGGTTTTTACAACGCATGCCATTACACCGCATAGCACTTTGGGGTGCTGGATAGTGAATAGTTTAATTTACTATTCCAACTCCAGTCCCCGTGGATAGTAGGGAAGGTGTTGGATAGTAAATTAATTCTATTCCCTATCCTAGAGCGCCCCCCAGCGCAATGCGTTGTAATGGTTTGTGTTGTAAAAGTTGCGTCGTAAAGGCACTGCGTGGTAAAAGTTGCGTTGTAAAGGATGTTTCCCAAATACAAGACGTGCAAGTTGGACAAAATGTACCTAAAAGTGGCAAATAAAGTGAATTAGAACTGGGGAAGATTAAAAGAAGCTATTGAATGTAAATGTGTGAGGTAGCAAAATTATCTTAAGAAAGGCGTTGGTAATGCTTATTGAGAGTGAAAATGTCAAATAGGACGCAAGTTAATTTTTGTAGACCCAGTATTCGTGAGGAAAATGCATATATATAGGGGGAGGAGTGCAGGACTGAAGATAGAAAAGGAGGGTCGCCTATAGAGACAAATAAAAACGTACCTTATCTGGTAGGAGCAGTAATCAAAAGAGCAATGTTGATTGTCGCACACAGAGCAATTGAATCAATATACATCACATGATGCTTATTTGACTTGATATAAAATTCTGTGGCAATTCAGGATATTAAATGTCCTGCAATTGCATGTTAGTGCCTTACATTATTTCCACGGGATATCTGAAAACGTAGTTGTACTTTCGCATCCGGTGCAGTAATTGCTTTAAAATGAGTCTCTTTTGTGTTTAGTTCATCTAAATTATCAAAGAACAGAACGGAATTAAGAGTATGCATATTCGAAAGCACTTTCAATAAAAAGTGGTATTGAGCTTTGAAGCTGCACAAATCAGACTCGTTGACTTTCAATGTGAATTCCTCATTGAGGGGTAAATCATATATTCAAATAGTGATTAAAAAAACACGCGTTTTAGAATTCTCTGCTACCTAGAAAGGTGACGTCATTCTGAACGTCATATGCCTTTTGGAAGCAGTTGTGCAGTAAAGGTCATGATACAGTCCAACTCTTCAATTCATGGCAGACAAGGCAAAACTAGAATTGATTTGGGGGCAATCGCACAAGTCCTATCTACTTAGAAAGGTGACCCTTCTCCTACGTGGTGAAAATGAGATCTGGAAAGTCTCCCCATCCCATTATCTTGTCAATTGCTGTCTTCACTTTCTAACAAGAGGCTTGAAATGCAATCTAGTTGGGGCTGCTGACAATAAACGAAAGTTCTTACAGTACAACCACTCAGCCTGCTTCAGGTTTCGAAAAGTGTGTTTATGTTTTTGAACAAATTCAGTTTCTCAGTACAAACAATATCAGGCATTTCGAGAAATGTTACTACTTTGCACCAAATACAATGTTGTATGTGGTGACAGACATTAAGGACATAACGGGATTAATTAAAAAAAACTATATTACAGGTAGATTTTTAAAATGTAAGATAGTTTTCCGAATTCATGTTAAAAAATGTATTAAATGTACGAGGTATTAATATTAAGAGGTCCATACTAAAGAATGGTATCCTTGATGGGAAACTGCAGAAGACACCTGGTAAACTTTTTCACCATCCATCCTGTTTACCTGACATCAATGGAAAAGCCATGCAGTGCAGCCTTACGTACACACAGGCTTGATGAACATAAACATTATTGTTTAGGCGTTGATTAGTTAAGGTTCTTATTCAGTAAATTTTTTAAGTCGAATTCATTCAATTATTTTAAAACTGTTTGCTATGGGGTGTTACTTTAAGTCCTTGCCCTCATTAGTTTTGATGATACTGTTTTGCCATACCTGTGAGTGGCAATGCAGGGTGCTAAACTTACTCCAAAGTTCGGCTCAAGTACATCTATGCCTGTTATATGATCTATAAGGCTATAGTAACTTTATTACTGTAATTTGTGAATAACAATTGTCTTATTCTTTTGTGGGTGTGTTTGTGTTAGCAAAAGCCCCTCCTAATTTTTTCTGGAACCCTTCTTTTTGTTGAGGAATTATTCTCACTTCCTTGGTCCTCCACATTCACTGTTGATTTGTATAGTCACTTGTACAGAACTCTCAGCAAGAAACAATTGCGGGGTTGGGTCTCTGTAGGTAGGTGTCTGAACAGCATTTTTTAGTATTTGAGTCATACTGGTATAGGACTGTTTTTGTGGACAAATATAGGACTTTCATGCAAAAGAACTGATGCTTGAATACCCCTCAGAAATCCCCAACATCTTTGTTTGATTCTCTAAAAATATTTCTGCAATCCTACTTCTTTCTCAGTAACCACACAGCATCACTATCCTATACCATCTATCGTGGAAAAGGAGATATTTATAGACAATGCTACAGTTTTGGTTCTTTGTGTCTAGAGTATGCCTAGGCTACAGCAATAGGTCCTATGAGGTGATGAGTTGTAGGGGCATATTCACTACTTTTCATGCAAAACAGGGCAGCAAACAAAGAGACAGCAGAAATGCACGATATCTACTGATATGTGACACATTTCTGATGTCGCCTTGCACTAGCACAGTGTGTGCTGCCTATCTCCAATGGCATGATGCAAGGGTGTCTGCATTACAGGCAGGTTTGTTTTTGTGCAGGATGGGATACCTTCCTGCACAGAAACATTGCTTAGAAGAGCGTTCTTCTTTCTATGCATGCAGCAAAATGGAGCAAGCAAAGAAAGAGGAAGTAAGAAGGCAAAATAAAGATATTTCTCCTCTGCTTCAGGGAGGCATAGTTTTTGCACGATGGCAGGTTTACTTACCTCAGTAAATCTGGGATTCAGTCAAAATCCATGGTTGGATGCATGGGAATGCCCATTCTCACCCCATCCTCTGCAACTAAGCTTAAAAAAGTTGCAATATGCGGTGTCTTGAGTTCCTTTGTATTTACTAAACGATGTAAAGCATCTCAAAGTGGCTTTACAAGGCTTAGCAAATGCGAAAAAGCATTTTGCATTGGGTCTGTGTTGTAAAAGTGAAGCAACCCTGCCACATAACCTTAGTAAATCTGGGCATTAATAACTATGCCTGCAATCTACATGAACTTAAATAACAGGCTTACTTTTCAGTAAAGACTAAGGGGCCGATTAGGATGGTGGGCGGATCGCCACCGCCATGCAGGCGGTGGCGATCCGTCCGCCATCTGTGCCCGTCCGCCACCAATTTCCCCCCTGCCATATTACAATGGCGGGGGGGACCGTGGCGGACAGAAACACCATCTGCCTCTTTTCCGCCCTGGTCGCCTTGCGGCCAGGGCGGAAAAGGGTTCATATGGCTGGCGGTGTCTTCCAGGCACCGCCAGATATATTACGATGGCCGCCACGGAAAGGCATACGGGCTTTGCTTTGTGAAGGGGGGTGGGAGGTGCACATGGGGGGTACCTATGGTACCCCCTGCATTTCACAGTACAACATGGCAGGCACCACGTGGTGCTTGTCATGTTGTGCTGTGAAATGCACAACATGCATTTTTGACATTGCGGCGGACGGTGCTTTTAGCACCGTCGGCCGCAATGTAAAATGCGGGATGCACCCGCCACTGTGGCGGGTGCATCCTAATTCGGGCACGGTACCTCCGCCCTTGTGGCGGACGGTCCCTGCCCCAAACAGGATGGCGGACGGACTTTGTCCATTGGTAATGCGATCTGTAGAGCTGTACGATTCGGCTCTGACCGACTCAGACTTTCCAAATGCTGGTTGGAACTTAGTTTGAAAGACCAAATGGTTATCTTCTATCATAACCGGGCGGTTGGGAATGTTTCAGAGCCGGTCGGAAACATGGGTTCCGACACCGGTTAGGAAAAGCCTAATGCCATTCTGAGCCTTTCTGACCGACATAGTAATTAGTCCCAACATCTGCAAATGAAGTCTTGTAACATAACTTCCCTTTTTGGTCTTGTTTGGATAGCTAAAGGCCACAAGCCAGAAATCCCTCTCTTGACACCAAGTTAAGCCATTATGGACTTGTGTTATCCTTGCATGTCACAAGTCCTCACAAGACAGCACAATTTTTTAACTGGGTTTTACGAAAACATGCATAGGCACTTTGTGTGGTTTAGTAAATACAAAGTAACACAGAGCAGAGCATAGCGCTGCCTTGCATTTGTTTGCATTGGGTAGGCATTAAATGGATTGAACATGGGTGTTCCCTTGCCTCCACCAATGCATTTTGGAAAAAGCCCATATTTATAATGACTTGTTAATCTGGCTTTGTGCCAAAATGGTGTGCCTAACTGACAGAGTCATAACAAGTAGAAATATCTTTATTTCTCCTTGTTAATTTCTCTTGTCATACAGAAAGAGAAATATGCCTCTAAGGATTGTTTTATTTCAAGAAGGTACCCCTTGCTGCACAAAACAATCCTGCCCATAATGTAAACACCCTTACACTATGGTGCAAGGGTACTTGTGTTGGCACTAGGCAGAACGAAGCACACCAATGCTGGGTAGGAGCATAATTTCTCCATATCTTTGTAAATGTGTTGCATTTCTGCTCTCTACCTTTCACGCAATTGCAATATAGCAAGTTGCCTTACTGTGTTGCTTTACATTAGATAATGATACATTCTTCCCTATATGTCTTAGCCATTCTTGTCCCCAGACCACTTTTACAGTACAGCATGCAAGTGTACGCCAATCATATGCCAACTCACACCAATCACACAATCCCTGATGCCTCCTTTCTCTCCCCTCAGTGCTCATTAATGGTAACTCTCAACATGAACATGCATCTGACATTTGCAACCTTATTACAAACCATAGCCTTGATTCCATCCTGGCCACAGACACTGTCTCAAACTGTGGGCCTGATTACGACTTTGCCAGTCTTGGGACCGTCGTAGCATTGGATGCACTGCCCGCTGACTAGGTGGTCTGATAGCCAAATATCAGTGCTGGTGGTTCCACCGATGAAAGATTGCCAGCCCCCCCAGGATTTCTCTTCCCGACTGAACGGCGATCACAGGCAACAGTGGTTTATGGAATGAGTCTAGCCCCTGTTCCTGCCATCGAGATCAAACCGACTGTGGTTGGAAGACCTCCGATCTCAACCTGGTGGAAACACAAGATTTGAGGAATACATTTGCTATGTCTCTTGTTTCCACTTCTCTTTCCATCATGGAGCCCCTCGTCCAGGTCCCCCCTTTGCTGCAGACACTTGTCCACAAGGGAGATCCACACCAACCTCGCCAAAATCATAGGTAAGTTCCTTGCCCATTTATCCATTGTTGCAATGGCTGTAGAACCGTGCTGTAGGAGAAGGTTGGTTTTTCATAGTTGTAATACATATGCATATATTTACAGACTTGTGCATGTTGTTACACACATATGTACTTGCACTGTGGCAAAAAACCTAACACAAACATCCCCCTCCATTGGAAGACCGCCACCGTGAGACTGCCAGCACAACGGTAACATCGTAATACGGTTGTTGGAAGACCGCCAGCTCAGCGATCTACTTAGGACCATCATGGCGGCAGTCCGGTGGAACACCACCAGAGCCGTAATCAGGCCCTTTATCCTTACATTATCTCTGTGAGTTTTTCCCTGACTGCTTTAGCGCCATTCACAAATCACACAGATTTCATCAACAACGTCTCCAAATTTAGGCTTCAAATATTATCTCCATCACTATTAGCACATATCTAATTCACAGGCTGAGTGATGAGCTCGAAACAAATACATTGACAACAGCATATGCAATTAAAAATATGAAGGTTCATCTATGGTGTACTTACACTGAAAGATTCATTATATGGTATAAGACATAAGAAAACTATTGTACATGCCATCCAGGAGGCGCTGCAATTTAAGTGCTGATGCCTGGCATAGAGCTGTGACCTACAGATCATACTTTAGCATCCTCTCCAGCTGACCCAGCACCTTACCCATCCAAGGTCAATACGTTATGTCATTGTTACAACATGATTTCTGATTGGCAAAGCTTTAACAGCATTCACAGTATAAAACAAAGGCCCCGTTTTACTTTTCGATGGATGGTATGCTCTTCTGAAAGTCAGATATAATAGATTACTCCGTTCCCCTAGTGGAGGGAACACATGCCAAAATAATCATTGACCACCAAGATGAAGGTCAATCAATAAACCATTGGCTGAAACCACTGCGAATGCTCTTCGCTGTTTTGTACAGGTATCCATCCGACTACTTGACACAGCTCTGCAACAATCAGTTATCTTTTTCAAACAGAAAATCCTGAAGCAGGATGAGCCATCTCCCATGGCGAGGGGGGCATTATTCCTTTTTTTCCTATACCTTACTGCCAGGGTTTGCCTGGGGATAACTGACATAATATCAATCCATACAGTATTAAAAATAAAAATATCGAAAATGAAATATCAATCCCAAAAATATTGACTTCCTACATTTAACTAGTAAAACTACAAATATCGATAACAAAAATATAATTGTAAAAATATCGCTTTTTAACTATATTGAAAGCAAAGATATTGGATACAAAAGTATTGTTACCTTTAAATAAAAATATAATATATCAAAAATATTGATACACTCAATATAAATAGCAATAATAACACCCACAACAATAAATATTCATTAATAAGTATTTAAAAAAACTATTTTAGTATAAAAGAATTACTTAAAATAAATGTAAAACATCTTATGCAAATACTTAAGTTATATAAAAATATGTTACATTTACTTTTCACTCCCCCAAAATATCTAACAAAAATTATAACAATACAATCTTAAAGAAATATAAGCATAAACTAAAAATATTTAATCTACCACCTAAATATTCATACATTGGTGAGTATATAAACTTATATTCAAAAGTAGCAATGTATATGTTACACATCAAAAATAATACCTATATTGGCGCTTACTATAGAAGGATTAAAAAAAAAATCAAACTGAACCTAAACTAACCAAATAAAATAAAACTATAAACAACTTTAGCCAATAAAATCAAACAAAGAATCAAATCAACAATATAAAAGGCATACTAATTTAAACATCTAACTACTTCCAAAAAGACAAATGCTGCCGGAAAAATATAAATATTTCAACAACTACCTAACCAAGTAAGTAAAATGTTTTTTTTACACTAAAATGTAAATGTTATTAAACTTGAAAACGTTCAGTAACAAATAATTAATAATATACTAGCCAACTTCTATCTTTTTATATCGTGTTCCTAAAAGAAAAAGCCACACCTAGAAACAGCGATAAACTCCTCGAAAATAACAACGATCAAATACCATAAAAATTGTACACATAAATGAATACAAAAGTATAAGCTCACCCAAATACCAAGCAAAAATAAACCTAACGATCTCAACATCTACAAACTAACAAGTTAACATTTAAAGTGGAGCTTCTGATTTTTTTCATCCTACATAAAAGAAATACTTGCTCCACATAAGAACACTCACCGACTGAAAAGCTGCAAAAACATGAAAAACGTTTATACACAACACACATGTCTGTATATAAAATAGAAGTGATTGCATAATATTAAATGTAATCTTCAAGCTGTTGTATCCTCTAGAAAAACAATGTCAGTTTATTGATTTCTCTCTTTCCCATGTTATTGTTTTTCAATATTTAATGGCTTACAAAATATGATGTTCTTTTTATGTACATTTATTGTATTTTATCCTGTGCTTTTATGACTATTTTATAACTGAATAAAGATGTATTTATTGATTGAAAAAAATGTAAATAATAAATATACAGATGTGAAAATAGTGTATATATTTATACTGTTACACTATATTCAGATACAATTATAGAAAGTGGAAAGTATATCACTTTGCAGAAAGGAAAGCAGTTACTAAATCACATGGAGTACACCTGCAGCCAAAAACAGTATCAACAGGCACTAAATGTAGAGGTACTTGTATAGCGCACGACTACCCGGAGGCATCTCGGTGCTTGTACGAATACCGCTGAGGAACCCTTCCTGGCCTTTCCCTGTGAAGTGCCCATTCCGGGGCACACCCAAGGTGAAGCCAGGCATCCTAGCGTTGTTGGGGCTGTTGTGGAGATTAAGCAAGCTATTGCCCAGAGTTGCAGAGTGGTACTCATGATTAGAATAGGCATCGAGGCGAGAATTATCAGGTCCCAGGAAATTGAGCCCAAGACCCGCCGAGGCGGGAATTGAAACCTGGTCGCGGGCCAGACTTCTGCATCAGGGTATGCCGCCCTAACCATTGAGCCACACTTCTCCCCAATAAACTGGAAATGTGCTGAATAATATTCTAATGCATAGTATGGGAGGGAAGCTCTGAAAGATGATGCTGTAATACATGTGAGAGGTACAAAAGGGGGTGGTGAGAGAGCACAACTGCCCCAAATCTATCAGAAATATAAGTAAGAGAGATATTGCAGGATATAAGAGAAGCAAGCACTAGCTCTCAGGAATCCACAATCAAAATCCATAAAGATATACTACCCCAAACACATAACAGGCCAACTACTGTCTATACAAAAGGGGATGATGAACGGAGCGTTTGAGCAAATCAAACACTCACCCCCAGTCAACTGATCTGGGTTTAATCCATCACCATTCTTTAGCCCATTCAGCCACCCCAGTTCCGACATAGCCATATGCAAATCAGTCTGACCCTGTGCCTCATGGGAACAGTCCAGCCCAAACTGCCAAGCCATGTCTTCCCTGGACCGGAAACAACCATCCTGGGACCTGTTTCGGGTTCATAATCCTCATCAGCCAGGCTATCTTGAATCCAGTGGCCAAGTGAGCAAGGGACTCACGTCTGAGCATACCCTGCCACACTTAGGGCGAACAAAGCAATACAAAAGGGGATGATGAACGGAGCGTTTGAGCAAATCAAACACTCACCCCCAGTCAACTGATCTGGGTTTAATCCATCACCATTCTTTAGCCCACTCAGCCACCCCAGTTCCGACATGGCCCTATGCAAATCAGTCTGACCCTGTGCCTCATGGAACAGTCCAGCCCGAACTGCCAAGCTATGTCTTCCATGGACCGGAAACAAGCATCCTGGGACCGGTTTCGGATTCATAATCCTCATCAGCCAGGCTATCTTGAATCCAGTGGCCAAGTGAGCAAGGGACTCACGTCTGAGCATACCCTGTCACACTTAGGGCGAACAAAGCGATACAAAAGGGGATGAGGAACGGAGCGTTTGAGCATATCAAACACTCACCCCCAGTCAACTGATCTGGGTTTAATCCATCACCATTCTTTAGCCCACTCAGCCACCACAGTTCCGACATGGCCATACGCAAATCAGTCTGACCCTGTGCCTCATGGGAACAGTCCAGCCCGAACTGCCAAGCCATGTCTTCCCTGGACCGGAAACAAGCATCCTGGGACCGGGTTCGGATTCATAATCCTCATCAGCCAGGCTATCTTTTTTTTTTTTATTTTTTTTTTTGAAGACCTTTATTTGCATCATTAGGATAAACATGTACGGGCCTACAACCAATCCGGCCGGCCACAAATCAGAGACAATCAAGAGACAAAATAGGCAACACGAGGCCAGGTGGCAGGCAAGCAAACATAATCGAACAATGCTAGAAATGGGATAAGGAGCAATAACGGCCCAACATCATAATCATTGAGGTCTATTTTATAATAAGGGAACAAGGCTCATGGCTGACTCACAAATACGGAAAAACCCAAAAACAGGATTACACCCATGCCAAAACGAAAGGAGGAGGGGGGGGTGGGGGGGGAGGAGGATGTAAGGGCATGACACGACCGTAGCACAAAACAGACGCAAAATGTAGTAGAGAAGCATACAAGTGCTACCAAGATCCAATGACCCCCACCCAATAACACGCTAATGGAGGCAAGGGGAATGAAAAAATATACGAATCAGCCCACTTCCCACAATATGAGCCTGGGAAAAAGGGGGAAAGGGGGGGGAGAAAGGGGGGGGAGAAAGAAGGGAAGGGGGGGGAAAAATAGGAAGGAAACAAGGGAGAGGAATCCAAAAAAGGACAAAAAAAAGGGGGGGAAAGGAAGGGAGAAGAACAAAATAAAGAAAAATAAAAGAGAAACACAACCGTGCGAAATGGGAGCCACCCCGGGCCAAGCAACCCGCGGCTAATAATACATAAGAAAGTGGTAGCTGGCGAAAAGAAGGGTATGGCAGTCGCAACGAAGCATCGAAACCGGGAAAAGTGGCATAGCAATAGACCCCAACCCACCCAGGCCTGAGAAGCGAGGACAGAAGCGGCACCGATATAAAGGGATAGAAAAGGGCCATTGAACCAAGAGAAAACATCTGAAAGACCCCACCCACCCGTCCCACCCCGCACCCCTTCAGAAGGCTACGGCCTACCCTCCAAACAGCGTGCCTGTCGCCCTAATCCGAAACCCGAAATATAGTGAAAGAAAAGTAGAGGAAGAAGACAAAAATAGAAGAAGAGGGAATACAAAACAAAAATAAATCGTGAGGGAGGAGCCAGAGGATATGAGCAAACACATTCGGCCACGACCCTCCCCCGACCAACAAATGAATAAGTATCAAATCAGTACTACACCTTCACATACAGCAAGAACCACAGGGAGGGGGAGGAGGGAGAGATCGTAACGTTTCACCGTGTCGGGAATACAAACATCAATGCGACGGGCAGGTAGACCAGCAAACTATCATGTCGTGCAACTCACCCCCAACCCTTCCTGATCACGAAACCAACCCAATAAAGGATAATGTGGAGCGGACCACCCAGTAAACAATAATCATAACGTAGTCCAGAGTCACGGCAATGATATAAATCAGGTAGAGCTTTCGTACGGAGGGAATACAAAAAGTCAATTAAGCAAGTCAATTGTAGCGGGAACGATAGGGCAAGCAAAGGCAAGCCAGAGTCCAGGTGCGCAGTTCGACAGTACAAAGGTATCCCTCCAGAACAAAAGTTCGAATCCAACGAAGCGGGAGCAAACAGCGGCCCACCATGAGTCCCAGGTACCCGGGAAGGAGCAGATCTCCGCGGCGTGTGGAAATCCTCGAAATCCAGGCGACGAGGAAGCAGAGGGTCAATAGTCACCGGCCCATCAAGCGGCCGAAGAACAACAACAGCAACTCCTGGCGCAGCCGAAGGGGGCGAAGCAATGGCGACATCAGGACGACAGGGGTGCATGATAGAGCGGCGGCCCAAAATGGCGGCGAGCCGCACGGGGTCAGCAGAGGCACCGGGGGCCAAGACAGCGTACAATGACATCAAGGCGTCCAGGACATCTCCGGGCGTGGGCGCTCGAGTACACACCCAGGCCTCTGCACAATCCGGCTGGCAAGGAGCATTGGTGCAGAGCGGAGTACCCCCCACGTTGTCCGCAGCCATCTTGTGAGTTTCGCCACCCCGCACTCCACCGTGGGCCCCCAAACAGTTCCCAAATGTAGGACTTTACAGACCCCCGGAGGCTCCCAACAACGGCCTCACCGGCACAGGATGGGAGAGCGCCCGATGGGGGGGATCCCCTCCGAACAGCGGCAGGCCCCACAGGCGAGAGCCAGGCGCGGGGTCCAGGACCGCCGGACAGGACAAAGGCGAAGGGACCCCTTCACACGGTCAGCCCCCAACACAACTCGTCCCCCTCCAGCCGCACGGCCCAGTCATCGGGCCGGTTCAGGATCTCCGGGGCACACGCACAACGGTTCCCACCAGTGGCTCACTTTCGCGGCCGGGGCCGGCAATCTCTTCTCCGTCGGTCGGGTCCGCAGGAATCTCTTCTCCGCCGGTCGGGTCCCGCAGGCGAGGTCCCGGTCTCGAGCGCCCGGAGGCCCCAATCTCACCGAGGGCACAGCTGCGGATCCACAGCACCCAGGGACCTCCGGATCAGACGGTGAGTAAGAGTGGGTTTTTAAAGTTCGAATTCTGTATGGAAGTAGCGTCGCAGTGCAGGATATATGGCAGGATAGTCGGAGTTAGCCGGAGGGCCGACGGAGCCGAGCTAAAAGGCGGCCATTACGTCCACGAGCTAGGCTCCTCCCCCCAGCCAGGCTATCTTGAATCCAGTGGCCAAGTGAGCAAGGGACTCACGTCTGAGCATACCCTGCCACACTTAGGGCGAACAAAGCGATACAAAAGGGGATGATGAACGGAGCGTTTGAGCATATCAAACACTCACCCCCAGTCAACTGATCTGGGTTTAATCCATCACCATTCTTTAGCCCACTCAGCCACCACAGTTCCGACATGGCCATATGCAAATCAGTCTGACCCTGTGCCTCATGGGAACAGTCTAGCCCGAACTGCCAAGCCATGTCTTCCCTGGACCGGAAACAAGCAACCTGGGACCGGTTTCGGATTCATAATCCTCATCAGCCAGGCTATCTTGAGTCCAGTGGCCAAGTGAGCAAGGGACTCACGTCTGAGCATACCCTGCCACACTTAGGGCGAACAAAGCGATACAAAAGGGGATGATGAACGGAGCGTTTAAGCAAATCAAACACTCACCCCCAGTCAACAGATCTGGGTTTAATCCATCACCATTCTTTAGCCCACTCAGCCACCCCAGTTCAGACATGGCCATATGCAAATCAGTCTGACCCTGTGCTTCATGGGAACAGTCCAGCCCGAACTGCCAAGCCATGTCTTCCCTGGACCGGAAACAAGCATCCTGGGACCAGTTTCGGATTCATAATCCTCATCAGCCAGGCTATCTTGAACCCAGTGGCCAAGTGAGCAAGGAACTCACGTCTGAGCATACCCTGCCACACTTAGGGCGAACAAAGCGATACAAAAGGGGATGATGAACGGAGCGTTTGAGCAAATCAAACACTCACCCCCAGTCAACTGATCTGGGTTTAATCCATCACCATTCTTTAGCCCACTCAGCCACCCCAGTTCCGACATGGCCATATGCAAATCAGTCTGACCCTGTGCCTTATGGGAACAGTCCAGCCCGAACTGCCAAGCCATGTCTTCCCTGGACCGCAAACAAGCATTGTGGGACCGGTTTCGGATTCATAATCCTCATGAGCCAGGCTATCTTGAATCCAGTGGCCAAGTGAGCAAGGGACTCACGTCTGAGCATATCCTGCCACACTTAGGGCGAACAAAGCGATACAAAAGGGGATGGTGAACGGAGCATTTGAGCAAATCAAACACTCACCCCCAGTCAACTGATCTGGGTTTAATCCATCACCATTCTTTAGCCCACTCAGCCACCCCAGTTCCGAAATGGCCATATGCAAATCAGTCTGACCCTGTGCCTCATGGAAACAGTCCAGCCCGAACTGCCAAGCCATGTCTTCCCTGTACCGGAAACAAGCATCCTGGGACCGGTTTCGGATTCATAATCCTCATCAGCCAGGCTATCTTGAATCCAGCGGCCAAGTGAGCAAGGGACTCACGTCTGAGCATACCCTGCCACACTTAGGGCGAACAAAGCGATACAAAAGGGGATGATGAATGGAGCGTTTCAGCAAATCAAACACTCACCCCCAGTCAACTAATCTGGGTTTAATCCATCACCATTCTTTAGCCCACTCAGCCACCCCAGTTCCGACATGGCCATATGCAAATCAGTCTGACCCTGTGCCTCATGGGAACAGTCTAGCCCAAACTGCCAAGCCATGTCTTACCTGGAGCGCAAACAAGCATCGTGGGACCGGTTTCGGATTCATAATCCTCATGAGCCAGGCTATCTTGAATCCAGTGGCCAAGTGAGCAAGGGACTCACGTCTGAGCATACCCTGCCACACTTAGGGCGAACAAAGCGATACAAAAGGGGATGATGAACGGAGCATTTGAGCAAATCAAACACTCACCCCCAGTCAACTGATCTGGGTTTAATCCATCACCATTCTTTAGCCCACTCAGCCACCACAGTTCCGACATGGCCATATGCAAATCAGTCGGACCCTGTGCCTCACGGGAACAGTCCAGCCCGATCTGCCAAGCCATGTCTTCCCTGGACCGGAAATAAGCATCCTGGGACCGGTTTCGGATTCATAATCCTCATCAGCCAGGCTATCTTGAATCCAGTGGCCAAGTGAGCAAGGGACTCACGTCTGAGCATACCCTGCCACACTTAGGGCGAACAAAGCGATACAAAAGGGGATGATGAATGGAGCGTTTCAGCAAATCAAACACTCACCCCCAGTCAACTAATCTGGGTTTAATCCATCACCATTCTTTAGCCCACTCAGCCACCCCAGTTCCGATATGGCCATATGCAAATCAGTCTGACCCTATGCCTCATGGGAACAGTCCAGCCCGAACTGCCAAGCCATGTCTTCCCTGGACCGGAAACAAGCATCCTGGCACCGGTTTCGGATTCATAATCCTCATCAGCCAGGCTATCTTGAATCCAGTGTTTGATTTGCTCAAACGCTCCGTCCATCATCCCTTTTTGTATCGCTTTGTTCACCCTAAGTTGGCAGGGTATGCTCAGACGTGAGTCCCTTGCTCACTTGGCCACTGGATTCAAGATAGCCTGGCTGATGAGGATTATGAATCCGAAACCGGTCCCAGGATGCTTGTTTCCGGTCCAGGGAAGACATGGCTTGGCAGTTCCGGCTGGACTGTTCCCATGAGGCACAGGGTCAGACTGATTTGCATATAGCCATGTCTGAACTGGGGTGGCTGAGTGGGCTAAAGAATGGTGATGGATTAAACCCAGATCAGTTGACAGGGGGTGAGTGTTTGATTTGCTCAAACGCTCCGTCCATCATCCCCTTTTGTATCGCTTTGTTCGCCCTAAGTTGGCAGGGTATGCTCAGACTAGAGTCCCTTGCTCACTTGGCCACTGGATTCAAGATAGCCTGGCTGATGAGGGTTATGAATCCGAAACCGGTCCCAGGATGCTTGTTTCCGGGCCGAGTGAAGACATGGCTTGGCATTTCGGGCTGGACTGTTCCCATGAGGCACATGGTCAGACTGATTTGCATATAGCCATGTCTGAACTGGGGTGGCTGAGTGGGCTAAAGAATGGTGATGGATTAAACCCAGATCAGTTGACTGGGGGTGAGTGTTTGATTTGCTCAAACGCTCCGTCCATCATCCCCTTTTGTACCGCTTGGTTCGCCCTAAGTTGGCAGGGTATGCTCAGACGTGAGTCCCTTGCTCACTTGGCCACTGGATTCAAGATAGCCTGGCTGATGAGGATTATGAATCCGAAACTGGTCCCAGGATGCTTGTTTCCGGTCCAGGGAAGACATGGCTTGGCAGTTCGGGCTGGACTGTTCCCATGAGGCACAGGGTCAGACTGACTTGCATATAGCCATGTCTGAACTGGGGTGGCTGAGTGGGCTAAAGAATGGTGATGGATTAAACCCAGATCAGTTGACTGGGGGTGAGTGTTTGATTTGCTCAACCGCTCCGTCCATCATCCCCTTTTGTATCGCTTTGTTTGCCCTAAGTTGGCAGGGTATGCTCAGACGTGAGTCCCTTGCTCACTTGGCCACTGGATTCAAGATAGCCTGGCTGATGAGGATTATGAATGCGAAACTGGTCCCAGGATGCTTGTTTCCGGTCCAGGGAAGACATGGCTTGGCAGTTCGGGCTGGACTGTTCCCATGAGGCACAGGGTCAGACTGATTTGCATATAGCCATGTCTGAACTGGGGTGGCTGAGTGGGCTAAAGAATAGTGATGGATTAAACCCAGATCAGCTGACTGGGGGTGAGTGTTTGATTTGCTCAAACGCTCCATCCATCATCCCCTTTTGTATCGCTTTGTTCGCCCTAAGTTGGCAGGGTATGCTCAGACGTGAGTCCCTTGCTCACTTGGCCACTGGATTCAAGATAGCCTGGCTGATGAGGATTATGAATCCGAAACTGGTCCCAGGATGCTTGTTTCCGGTCCAGGGAAGACATGGCTTGGCAGTTCGGGCTGGACTGTTCCCATGAGTCACAGGGTCAGATTGATTTGCATATAGCCATGTCTGAACTGGGGTGGCTGAGTGGGCTAAAGAATGGTGATGGATTAAACCCAGATCAGTTGACTGGGGGTGAGTGTTTGATTTGCTCAAACGCTCCGTCCATCATCCCCTTTTGTATCGCTTTGTTCGCCCTAAGTTGGCAGGGTATGCTCAGACGTGAGTCCCTTGCTCACTTGGCCACTGGATTCAAGATAGCCTGGCTGATGAGGATTATGAATCCGAAACCGGTCCCAGGATGCTTGTTTCCGGTCCAGGGAAGATATGGCTTGGCAGTTCGGGCTGGACTGTTCCCATGAGACACAGGGTCAGAGTGATTTGCATATAGCCATGTCTGAACTGGGGTGGCTGAGTGGGCTAAAGAATGGTGATGGTGTAACCCAGGTCAGTTGACTGGGGGTGAGTGTTTGATTTGCTCAAACGCTCCGTCCATCATCCCCTTTTGTAACAACTACTGTCTATCCCCACTTTAAAACGTTAAATTACACAAACTGAGTTACCAGCTATGCCCCACCTGCCCCTAGAAGATCCAAAGACATACACTTACCTGAACACTTAACAATGACACATTTTGAGGAACCTTTCCATTTACATGACAACCAAAATAATACAAATAAATCCTAATATTCTCAACAGCAGTTAATTGCTAAAACTGAATCAATGTGAAACATGGATGATGGAAGGGGCCTTCAAAATGTGTCCCAAAGCATTCACTCAAACGTACACAATACATGGTAAATATCAAAACACAAATATCCAGTTATTTTTTATTTTTTTATTTTTAGAGTTTTATGCAGCGCGAACTAGACCCAAACCGAATCGGGTATCAGAGCGCTTTACATAGCACCAGTTACGTTACACAAGGACACACATTCATTTTTAGGCACAGGGAGATTAAGTGATTTGCCCAGAATCACAGGAGGTTTTGGCGTCGTTACCGAGACTCGAACCCAGTTCCCCAGGTCCAAGGCCATCTCCTCTCCCTTTATATATGCTCTATTTCCAAATAAAGAAAGCAGCACTTGCTACAAGCTCCTAAACCACATCAACACAAAACAAATAATTACTACCCCCACAAAATAATCGTAGACTTTACCTTCCCATAACCATTCAAGGCTTTTACTATCAATCAATCAATCAATCAATCAATCAATCATAGTACAACTAGTCACCCTGGGGGCCTCTAGGTGCTGGGGGTGGATGTGTGGGGTGCTGCTGGGCGAAGTGGGGGGAGGATCATTCAAAGAGTTAGGTCTTGAGGTCCTTCCTAAATTGGGTAAGTGACGCTGATTGCCTGAGGTGCTGTAAGTTCTATATCTTGGCGGTGAGGTAGGAGAATGATGTTCCTCTAGTTTTGGCGTTGTGGATCCTGGGGATGGAGGCAACTGCAAGTTGGGAGGATCGGAGTTTTCTGGTGGGTACGTGGAAAGTGAGGCAATGGTTCAGGTACCCTGGTCCTTCATTGTGTAGGGCTTTGCAGGCACAAGCGAGGAGCTTAAAAGTGACTCTCTTGTTGACTGGAAGCCAGTGGAGTTGTTGTGTGATGTGGCTGTTGCGGGTAATGTCGAGGACCATTCTGGCAGCAGCGTTTGGACTTACTGAAGTTTATTGAGCTGTTTCTGGGTGATTCCGGTGTAGAGTGCATTGCCTTAGACAAGTCTGCTGGTGATGAGTGCGTGGGTGACCGTCCTACAAGATTTTGTGGGGATCCATCTAAAATTCATACGGAGCAGGCGGAGTATGTGGAAGCAGACTGAAGAACTGCGTTTATTTGGCAATCCATCATGAGCAAAGAGTCAAGTACGATTCCAAGGCTGTGTGCATGGTTCGTCGAGGTGGGTGGAGCACCCAGAGCAGCTGCCCCAGGAGTCATCCCAGGCTTGCGCGGTGAGTTGAGCTTGAGGCAGCTGTCTTTCATCCATGTCGCAACAGCATTCATTCCACTGTGGAAGCTGGTTCTGGCAGTTGAGGGGTCATTGGTGTGGGGAAGATCAGCTGGGTGTAGTCCACGTAGGAGACAATGTTGAGTCTGTGGCTTCTGACGATGGCTGCGAGGGGGGCATGTAGACGTTGAAAATGGTGGGACTCAGGCAGGAGCCCTGGAGGACTACACAGTTGGGTTCTGACAGAACGGTGGTAGTCTGCCTCGCTGGGTCCGACCGGTGAGGAAGGAGTGGATCCGGTCCTTCCCCTGTCATGGATTCTGGCGTTGTGGAGACCGATGATTAGGGTGCAGTGGGAGACGGTGTCGATGGTGGCTGAGAGGTCAAGAGGTCTAGTAGGATGAAGGCTATCATTTCAATTAAAGTATATGAAGGAACCTCCAAAAATCTGCATGGTAGAATATTCTACAAATAGCCAATTTGCTTTTGAAATCAAAATAATTAAAGCACTAGCCTATGTCCTTGTCACAGAGGTAGCCAACCACTACAATGTACTAATAGAAAGCCCTTTTTACCAACACATGAAGACAAACTTAGCCATCAATGGACTATTCCAAAAAAACTTAGGTCGGAAGACTGAATCTCTCAGGACACATATGCTAACCAAAATTCTAAATACCTTGGTGGAATATCTATGACAGCACCTTGGCACAGGAAGCCCAAACAAACAGCGGAGAGGAAGGATGGCAGAATGCCTTCCACTCCACATTAGGCAGAACCCAACCTACACTGTGCACATTTATAGAAATATTAAAAAAGAGCAAAGCTACCAAAAAATAAGAATGGAGCATTCTGTTACCCAAATGGCCCTAAACTTAGCACATGAACCAAAAGAATGTAGAATGTGCTACAATTTGAAGTACAAATCTTCAGAAAAAACAAAGATTACTTAAAAACAATAGCCAAAATTGTATTATAAAATACATAGTAACTTACGAAGTCCTCAAAAGCTCTGACATTTTCCTAACCAGCAAACCTTGTATTTTTTAAATAATGAATACCATATTTTATTAGATCAGCTGAACAATTAATTAAAATTCCAACTATAATAAAGACAGGTAAAAATAAAACTATATATAAATGATAAAAAATGTTATCATCATCAACAAAGAAAGTAACCAATTTTTTTGTAGGTGCAGATCTTTCAGCCATTGTTACCGGATTGATCTCCTCCGGATTTGTGGACCGTGGTTGGTAGTCAAATCCTACGGGTACCTCGGCATACTGGCATTGTCAGTTTCGACAGCCAGCGTTGCATCTGCAGTTGAACCCAGAAGTTCTTGCAAATGATTCCGGGTCAGGAATCCACGGAGCCTCAGTGTGTACACGAGCACAATGAGGAAACAGCCGTGGGTGTCGATTACAGAGGGAGCAGTTCTTGGACACACCAGCAACAGCTCGGATGAGCTTAGCCCCGTTATAGACCACCCATCAGACGCCCGAGGACAGAAGGCACCACAAATAGCGTAAATGTTATCACACAGGTGGGGAGGTACAAGCTTTTGTCTCTGGCCCCCGGGGATATCTTGGTAGGGGCCTGTCAGCATAAGCGTGCAATAATAGTACTAATCAGCAATCACCATGTGTCCCGCAGTGCTTAGAGACCGGGAGTCCGCAGCGGAGGAAATGTTAATGGACAATCCTCCTCAGAGGCAGCAGCCTAACAAGCCAAGAGCCATGGAAATAATGGCAGGAGTTGAGGGACTGAACGAAAATTACTGCATTTTAGAAAAACTAATGCGACAAGAGACAGCAAAGTGGTGGGAGGCAAAATCCCTCCAGAAATACCTGGATGCTGGCAGGATACTGAGGGGCCTTAGGATCATGTTAGCCCCCAGCTATGAAATCCCCAACCCATGCATGATGGCAGAAGGGCTGAATATAACCTCGACACCTCCCGCAGATTAGTCCAAATTCTGGTGAAATATGTGAAGGTGGATCGTGAAGAGCTCCAAAATAAAATTGATGTGCTTACAGCAGAAATAGAAATTCAGGGGGATCCACAACAAAGGAGAAAATATCATGAGGAGATGATATCAAGGCTAAATAAGGAAGAAGACAAGATTAAACAAAGGAAAATTTACAAATTCCAAAAGGACAAAGATCACTACGCCAACAGGCAAATATTTATGTTTGCACTCAAATTTGATGCTTTTAGGAGCAACCATTAAGGGGCAATAGATTCTCACACAAACGAATGTGGAGCAGGGTGGCGCGACTTCTACCTCAACATCTGACCTTAGCTCGGCCATTGAGAGTGAAACAGAGGCGGAAAACACAAGGGGAAGGTCAGTTTTGGGAGCAGTAAAGCCATCTCTGGGTGAAGAACTGGACTACTTGAGAAGAAGCCGCAGAGAAACTCTCAGGCCATGGGCTGCTAAACCGAGAAAAAACGAAGGACAAAGAGCAGGTGGCAGCGAAGGATGGCTGCCAGAAAAAGGTGGCAGCAGTGGCAACTCAAAACCAGTGAGAGAAAGGGGACAATGGAGAAAGAAATAGAACGATGCCCTGTCACATTCATTAACATTGATACAGACAAAACAGTTAACACAAACAATACTATCACCAATTTAACGGACATTACTCTTGATGCAACAGAACAGCAAATTCTATCGCTGGGACTATCGTGTTACCCCAAAACAAACTTTGATTACAACAATACTCGTGCAGACGTTTATAAATTTGTTAGAAAATTAAAACTTCAAAAATGTCATAAACTAAAGAAAAGATAACAGGGGGTGACAAATGTAATGGAAATGCAGAGCCAGTTGATGATCGGGGCTGAAAAACGCAATCTAAGAGTCTCAGACCTCAGCTCTTTAAAAGATCTGTACAACTTGGGCAGTGAAGGCACAATGAGTGAGGATCTGAATACAGACCAAGGGGAATATTCGGAAATTGGAACACAAGATCCCCTATCCCCATGATATGAAACATGTCCCAAACCTACAACGACATTCAAGGAAACATCCAAGTTCATAGCCAATTATGCCCCGGGACTCTTTGGATTTATTTAATGAACATATAGTGGCGGAAATCAAACAGTTACATTCGGAAACCAACAAAACCAAACGCAAAATTAAGAATCAAGAACGTAAATACCAACAGCTGATGGAAAAAATCCATAACAATAAGCAGGTGGTAGTGAGAAACTCGGACAAAGGGGGTAACATGGTGCAGCGAAGCCCCTTTTGTTTTACCACCTGTAGGCAAATGAAAGGCATAGATGTAGGAGATCCCCCTTCTTATGGATTTTCTTAGACAACCCAATAGTCATACTTCTTAGGGTGTTGATGAATCTCTCCTTAAGCCCATTGGTTTAGGGGAGATAAAGGGTGGTGAATGTGTAAGTCAACCCTCATGCTTCCCACACAGCCTTCAAATACTCAGACATCAAGTTTGTCCTCCTATCTGAAATTACATCTTTGGGAGGCCCTACTTTGGTATGGATGCCAAGCAGGGCCCTGGCCACCACAGGCACAGTAACACTCTACAGAGATATGACTTGAGGGTACCTAGTGAATGCCAGGACCATGAGAACATTAATCTAAATTGTTCCAAGAATCTGGAGGAGTGAAAACCATGAATCCCCCTAAAGGCTGGCACCGCACACACTGCCCCAACTGTTTACAGGGAGCACCCCCAAGGGAAAAAAAGATATAAAAGAGAGTTGTTTGACTTCTTCTATAAATTGGATGGGTGTCTGACTTCCTTAGTCAGCAGTTTCCAAGGTATCACCATTAGTAGAGCTGAGGATCCCTTCAGTTGAGAAGAAGTAGAGGAAAGGTTATAGTCCCTAACTATTACTCTGTCCCACAAGGTTCCACTCGCACAACACTTCCCGGTTGTATACCTTGTCTCTATGAGGGATGGAGTGTTGGGGATCCCAATGACTGCTTTGTAGTGGTGTATTGGTAAGTAGCATGGCTAATAATCATGTATCTCCCTCCTAATTGATGGTCTGTCGTTTTGCTATTCCCTAAAGACACAAGGAGGGAATTAGCCTTAGGGTTAGTAAAACAATACCATACAAGTGTGTGTTCCCTTTCAGTAACCTCTTTTGTGGACCATGTCTTAACAGTTATTAAAGTTCAGAGGGGCACCATGCCTTCAGAGTCCTCTTAGTTCTTCTGAAGAATGTAGCTTTAAACTTTGATATATTCTCCTTTTAAATTGGGTAGGATTGAACTTGTGACACAGACCCCAGCAGTAGATGCATTGCTCCACACAGTCACTTGGCCCAGCTGTCGACAAAGATGGCGCCATGAGGCCAGATACACTCTCTGCGACATCCCTATGATGATCCGTAAGTGGGGAAAACCCGATTCTTCAGCCCAGTGGCAACGCTCCTTCATTAAATCTGACATCTGCCTGTAATACAGGAGAGCTGTAGGAAAATGTCTCATTTTGCATGATTAGACCTATTTTTGGGGCTGATGCTGCTGTTTGTGTACCTTTGTGCACAGGGACTATGATAACCAGGCCCCAAGCGCTCTGACTCCTAAAACCTGCTGAGACTGGCTATAATACGTGTTGTCATATTTAACTTACCCGTAAGTCCCTAGTGTATGGTTCAAAGTGTATCCAGGGCCTGTAAATTAAATGTCGTTAATGGACTCATTGTGTCACCACTGTAGTGACAATGCACACATGATTAGAGGCCTAGCACTGTAGAATATCTGTTCAGTTTTAGAACTGAAAATGTGGCTTGTCAAATTAACCCCTCTTGACAGGCCTAAACCCTTTTTTTAAATAATAATAAGTCATCCCCAAGAAGGCCTCAAATGCCAAGAGCCAGGGTGCATGGTATTTAAAAGCTGCATGTATATATTTTTGTACATAGCACGTATGCACTCTTTATTCACCATATATCACTCTCACTGAGCTGTCACCTTTTAAGAGCACATATAATAAAGACAAATATAAATATTGCATTACACTGCTAAATTTCATTGTGTAAATTTAATTATGGGATATATAAATATAAATAAATGCACTAAACGCATAACTGAAACTCATTCAGGTCGTCTTCTATCCCTGGTGTAATACTTTTGCTGGGTTACTGTGTTGCCCCTTTTTCAGTAGAAGACTCACCCACTCAAGCGCCTGACTACCCTCACAGGTGATTAGTGAGTGCAACATAACATACCATAGCACAGTGTAACGTAACATAACATAATAAAACATAACATAACATAGCACCACTCAACTAACATTCATGGACAGGGATTTGCACCAAAACCTTTGGCCTCCTTGAGGCATGTGTAACAAGTAGAAATGTTTTAATTCCTCCTTATGTTGCCAACTTTGCATGAGCGCTGCATTGTACAATAATAATTTTTTAATGATAATTTTTACTCTACACAACCTATGCTTTAGAGATGCTCACACACTTCCACTATGGCACAATTGTGTGTGCAATATTGCATTGCAGGCAAAAGTGTGCCAATAGTGGGAGAGAAAAAATATGCACTATATCTTAGTTGATATGTGCATTTTTTCTCTTTTGCTTTGACGCAAGGCAATGCCGCAACTTTAGGTGCTGCACTCCAATGCAACTCATATATCATTAAATATGTGAATAAATGGCCTGGGGCTCTTTGGTGTTACAGATGGGACCACAGGCACTTGAGCAGCACCTTTTGTGATACAGATGAACACTAAGGGTGGGTGAAATTTGTGGAATTTCACTCAACAGAAATCCGCAAAGTTACATAAAAACTGCTGAATTCTTAGGAGTGAAGCAGAGTTCTGCCAATGGGTGGAAACAAATGTGTGTTGCGATGTGATTTAGCGCCAGTAGGGCGTTCAGCACGGAAAAATAAGTGCACATGGTAACACGTGGTGCACAGGGGCATGCAGCCATTCTAGGTGATTTTGCTGTTGCTCAAGTAGAAAATCTACATGAGAAGCAGTTCTCTGACCCTTACAGCTCCCATGACCACTTCCACTAGAAAATGTGCTTGAATGCTTCCTAGCCAATGGAAATCATGCAAGGGATGCAAATTCTTGCTCACTTGCTGGATCCTCACGTTGTTCCTATTGTCATTGAATTGCTCAAAAATAATTTGGCCAGAGCTCTGCATTAAAAGAGTAACATAGAGTCACCAAATTCTTCCAATTCTGTAAATGGTATTAAAAATTCCACTCTGGCCAAAGAACACCAGCTCTACAAGTGCACCAGCACAATCTCAAAAGGTTGTTCATTCATTTGCATTGAGATGTGGCCCTACACAAATGCTGAAACACTTTGCCTCTGCAACTCTACCATATTACAAATGTGGGAGCAGAAGCAAAGAAGCTGTCAGGGGTGCACTGACTGTGTACCACTTTTAGGAGATGAATATTTGGAGTGCACCCACCAAGGCGGGGAGAATTGGAGTTTTGCCGACCACTCCAGAAATCCAGCTGCATGTGTGTGTAGTCAGTCACTGCACCTGTCTGCAGGGGATCTCTATACTCCTTTAAACTGCAGGCTGGATTGTCACCTTAACAGCAACACATAGACCGGAAGCCTCATACAGGTTGCGCAGTTTCAAAGTTTTAAGTATCTTTTGACGGCTCTGCAAGTATCTTTACGGTATTTCATATGATATAGTCTGCTTGGCTGGTTACTGTGCAATGTTGTCCAATCTGAGATTTTCTATAAAGTTGTGGCCCTGAGCAGGAATGGTTGTGGGGAGAGAGATTTGGTGGGATGAGCATTTTATTATCATCCTATATCCATTGTGAGATGTCAAGAAGTGCTCACATTTTATGGATATTTGGGGCCTGCAATGGAGGACTATATGACAGTCCCCTGAATTGTTCAGCAATGTGTGGCTGATCTTTTTGGTTAGTCAATGCCTGTTCATTTAGTAATGGCTGTTTTTTTGGCTGTACAGTACTGGTTAAGGGAAACCTCATGTCAGATAGGTTAAGGGAAACCTCATGTCAGATAGGTCTTATGTGAACTTAAGAGGTAAACGTTTCAGTTTGTTGCTGGGTGTTGTGTATTATGGTCTTAGCATTAATGTGGGCCATAACTGTTATATATTCAAATACATAACTATATAAGGCCTCACAAACCATAGGTCAGCACTTCGTAGCTTAACTGCAGATTAAAAAAAGCAATGTGCTGTTGGAATTATTCACAATTCATGGGTTATAAGCTGAGGACTGTGGACTGAGGGTGTGACTTTTTTCTGGGCTCTGTTGTGGGAATGTGAGTGGCGTATTTATCTAGAAAATAGCCATGTATTCAACTATCTTTGCAACTGTATATGCTCCTGGGTATTTTTGATGTTGCCTGGTAGGGTCTTTCAGAGCTTGAAGTCTTTTATTGAGAAAGTAGTGCCTCTGGAACAGTTGTACGATGGTAACTGGTGCAAGCCAGGAGCAGAGTGTTCTGTGTCAGAAAGTCTACTGGATTTTGACTCATTTGTTTAATAGATGGTTATCAATGTTTCACTGTTTACAGAAATTGCGTAATGTCAAGCTTCAGGCATTGGTGATCTCGGATGTATACCCTGTTTTGTGTTCCATTAATGGCGATGTGTAAGGTTTGGGTGAATAGTTCTCTTGTTCGAACTTTAAACTTTCTGTCTGCCTGCCTGTTTTGCTCTCTTCTTTCTTGCATGCACAATAAACCACAGACCAGAACGTACGTGCTATAGCATAACCTTGAGAAATGGTTTTAATTATTAAAGAAAGTGAAACTAAAATATTTTCATACATATCTTTAACATTTGGAAAGCATTGACTTTGTAAATATTTCCTACAGTAGTAGTATTCAAATTACAATAAATAACAAAACGAAATATTGCATTTCACATGAATAACAATTTTACATTTTACCTTGTAGCGGTATTTGACCTTCTCTTTTTAATTCCTACTTTCTATTCACAGCTATTTACATTTACATATTTTCCTTTCCTTTCCTACAATCCATTTGCTTTTTATAATTCACACAACAGCCTTGACAATGGTATCTTTTGTCGCATGTATTATTAAAGCAAGGAGCGTTTGAACTATTTTCTGATTCTGCTCCAGACAATAAACTCAGCAAACTAATAATTCAACAGACTTGCATCAATATTTGGCTGCTTCAAAATTATTCTGCCTAGAACTTCATAATAATTATGGTACAGCCTTGATTTGCACATTTTTGATTTTAGAGCTGAAGTTTAGATGCTTTGAGTGACATGAAGTCTACTTATAAACCTCTGTCAGGGGCGAATTGAGCTGAGCAAACCTGTGCACTCATTTGAACTAACTGGGAGGTACACGTAGGTGCTCATTAATAACCTAATCTCCTAGCTTGGCTTTAATTGACTTGGTTTGTGAGCCAATAGGGCTGTGCAAAATCACACAGTATTTTTCCTCGCATAGCGTGAGTAATTCTGACAAGAATTCTGGGATTGACATGTGATATGTTAAGTTTTGTGCTCCTTTTCCAAGCAACTTTCCAGTTTGAGTAAGTCACACAGTAAACATTGCAGCACATATGCAGCTTCACAGTTCCTGCAAGGCATTTCTGCTTGAAAAACGTCCTCTGTGCCCAAAAGCTACATTGCAGACATAGGTGTAAGGAAAAAAGCATTTCACACAAGTGTTGGTGATTTTCTTTTGTGCAAATCTGGGGACCATAGTGATCTTCTTTCGATGGATCTGGCGCAGTCTTAATCCGCTAAGGTTTTAGGTGCTCCGCAGCTGAGCCTGGTCAACAGACCAATATATTAAATAAATGTGAAGCTCCACATGAGAATCTGAAAACGTTTTAGTTTCAAAATATTAAGGTTTATTAAAAGCTATTGGTTTACAGAAATCAAAAGCCATATTAACCTCAAATAATAAGTAAAATGTGTATGCTTTGAGTAGTATGCAATTTAAAATGAATCAAAATCTTAAAAATCAGAGGATGAACTAACATGAGGTCGCCTCAAAGACGAAAGACAATGGAAAGTCATTCCTTTCTCTAAGAGAGAAATCAACATCTACTCCTCGGTGCTATATTCTAAAACTAAAAACTCATCTACTGTAAGATACAAAAACTCTAACATTTTACACACCTACATGTAGTGCTCATAAGACTGTCCAATAAGGTTAAAGCGAGCTGATACAGTTATATGCTTGATAGGTTCTTAAGGTTTCTTCCAGTAAAAGCTTCTCTCTGCACCTTTTATAATATAAGACACATGGTATAGTCAGCATACTGCAAGTGTCCTCTTGAATGCACCTTTCATTAAAACCTTTCATAACTATCACCCAAAAAAGAAAATATTGCTTCATGTGGGAAAGAACAAAGAACATCATATTTGACTATTAAAATGCCAGCTCGCCGAGAAATAGAATATTAATGTGTCACAAAGCAAAGATGGCAACCAGTGTTAGCCATTTTTCAGGTCTACATTAATTTTTGACAATTTAAACATAAATGAACATGATGTCTCCCTACTAATAGCCTTTGCATGTCTATTCAACACATTCTTTCTCCTTTCTTAACCTTTGATGTTGGTTCATTACATTCTTAGATAAATTATTTTTCAAACCTATTCAACTTACATGAAGCTTTAAAATTAGTCGGGTTCATTGTGTTAATTTGTGTGACAGGCCTAAAAAAATGATACATGAGTTCCGCAGACTTCGCCCCTCTTTACGGATTTAAAGACTGAAATATAGGAACATCATCCAAAGGCATATCAAAATTTGAAAAACAATAGTCAAAATGATATTGATGATAAGAAAATTCATAATTATACTGCAGTGAATACCT
Organism: Lissotriton helveticus; assembly: GCF_964261635.1. NCBI lineage: Eukaryota > Metazoa > Chordata > Amphibia > Caudata > Salamandridae > Lissotriton > Lissotriton helveticus. Next base: position 219,724,420 of record NC_136070.1, on the reverse strand, counting down.
ATGGAAAATCTAAAATCTTTGTCTCTATAACGATGGGGCAAAATATGATTTTTTAAACATATGGATGTCATATAGCACTCATTAATAACACTTAAGAATGGCCTATACACATTCCCTCAAATCCCTGATGCACTGGGGTCAATTTATATTCATTCAATTCCTTTACTTCTAAAATCCATGAGTGACATTGTAAAATACTTATCTAACTTATACATCCACTTTCCTTCTACTTGGTCGATGAACCAATTAGCTGAATAGTTTATGGTAATGATAAATCTCTCTAACTAACTATTCAGTCAGCTAAATAATCACACAAGTAATCACAACCTCTCGGTAAGTTAATAAAGCTTTATCTCAATATTATTGCAAATGCTCAATGCTTCCAGTCACGCAATGCAAATAATAAAATTCACAAAAGGAGAGAAAACATCAACAACTTCAAATGAATACAAACTCATCATACAAGCATTATGAATGAAGGAGTGGATATATTAAGAGACAAAAGTTTCAGCAAAATCAAATGCGAAACAAAATACACCAAACGGAAGGGATAGATGAAGAGACAATAGTTTCATCTAAAATAATACACATCAATGTACCTATGACGGAGTGGATAGGTGAAGAGACAAAGGTTTTAGAGACAAAATACATTTGCAAGTACTTTCGCAAGAATGAGTCAGAATAATACAAATCCAACGGTTTTAGAAAACCACCCCCTAGGCCTAGGTGATGGAGGGGGTTCCCCGAAATAGAGTCAGGGAACAAGGATTTCAGATCCAAGGAGCAGGATAGGGACAGGAACAGCTAGGCCTCTCTGCAAACCGACGATCAGCGACGCATCCACCCATCTTCTTTTCCTCCCCGTAAGTCTCCAACCACACCCCTAAAGTCACCTCAGTTATGCCCTTAAACCTACGTGGCCGCCCCACATTATTTGAAACATTTTATGAAACTTGACAGGGGATTGGTGGGTTTGGGAGGTGGTGTTACCAGATATGGTTTGTTTGAGTACATGGTAATGCCGTTCGGGCTATGTAATGCACCTGCGGCTTTTCAATACTTTTTGAATGATGTCCTTCGTGAGATACTGGACCATTATGTAATTGTCTATATAGACGATATTCTGGTGTACTCAGAGACAGAGGAAATCCATTATCGACATGTGGAAAACATACTCAACATCCTGCAATCCAACAATCTGTTTTGTAAACTGAGTGAGTGCGATTTTCATGTTAGCTCAGTGGAATTCTTGGGGGTAATGTTGAGTCCTGCTGGCCAAGAAATGGCGGAAAGAAAGGTCTCTGCTGTGATGAATGGGCTGGTTCCATGTAAAATTCGCGATGTGCAGTGTTTTATTGGTTTTGCCAACTTTTATAGGCGATTCATCAATCAGTTTTCTAAGCTTGTAGCCCCCATCACTCAGTTGCTGAAGAAATCACGTGTTTTTGTATGGACTGAAGCCGCTCAAGCAGCTTTTTCTGCTATTAAGATTGCTTTTGTGTCAGCTCCTGTTCTGGCTCATCCGGATCATGAAAAACCATATGTGGTGGAGGCTGATGCTTCTGATATGGCGGTTAGGGCCATCTTATCTCAGAGACATACTGTCACGGGTCAGCTCCACCCTGTGGCGTATATGTCTAGGAAACTTAATCCAGCTGAACGAAATTACCACATAGCTGAAAAGGAGCTTTTCGCTATCAGAGGCTCCTTTCAGGAGTGAAGACATTTTCTTATGGGGGCCAGCCATGTGGTCACTGTTTACACAGATCACAGGAATCTGAAGTTTATGTCCACAGCTCGTCATCTCACTCCTAGGCAGCTTAGGTGGATGATGTTTTTCTCTGGTTTCAATTTTGTCATTACCTATCGCCCAGGGTCGGACAATCAAAAAGCTGATGCTCTTACGCGCCAGTCTACAGTGTCCCTGTCCGAGGGTGTTCCTGAAGCCAGCATCATTGATCCTGGTAAGGTATTATGTGCTATGCAACCCGATACATTTTTGAGGGATGTGCTGAGGGGGGTTGATTCCTTCTCATGGAGGATATGGCTCCGTAGACACCCTAAAAGGAGACTGCATGGCGGCTTCCCGATGTTCAACAATCGGTTGTTAGTACCCACATTGCAACTGCGGAAACAGGTTTTCGTGTGGTGTCATGAGTCCCCTTGTGCAGGACATCTTGGGGTAGCAAAAACGGTGGAGAGCGTCCTGCGGCACTTCTGGTGGCCCTCCATGAGGCCTGATATCGGGAGGTGGGTGTCCTCCTGTGATCAAAGTGTATGGATGAAATCCGATCATAGCCTTCCACAAGGCCTGTTGCAACCCCTTCCCACTCAATCCGAGATCCGACCCTTGGGAGAGAATATCCTTGGATTGTATTGTGGGTTTGCCTAAAGATCAGGGATGTACGGCGATTTTGGTTGTGGTCGACTATCTGACAAAAATGGGGCATTTCATTGCTTGTGAACAGGTGCCATCGGTGGGTCAGTTGGCTGTGATGCTCATGGCTAATGTGGTTCGCTTACAAGGCTTGCCGGGTGTGATTGTCTCCGACAGGGGCTCTCACTTCACTGCCTAATTCTGGAAGAAATGGTGTTCTTCACCGCACATCGACACTGCTCTCTCTACTAGTTTTCATCCTCAAACCGATGGACAGACGGAGCGATTGAATCAGACTCTCAAGCAATTTCTGAGGTGTTATGTTGACAACAGCAAAGATAACTGGGTGGACAATCTATGGTTGGCTGAAGTGGCTTATAATAACGCCATGCATAGTTCCACCAAGACTACACCTTTTTATTGTGTGTATGGACGGCATCCCAGGTTTCTCCCATTTGTCCATCCTAGAGCTGATCCGCACCTTCCTGAGGTAGCACAAAGAGTGGTACACATCCGTGAGACACTGTCAAAGGCCCAGGCTCATCTCAGATCTGTGAAAATCAAGTACAAGGCTGCCACTGACAAGCATTGGAGGCAAGGTCCGTTGTACTGCAGGGGGGATGCAGTGTGGTTGTCCACTAGGAACTTGCGTTTCAGAAAACACAACGTCGTAAATCCTAGATACATTGGGCCATACACCATAGTAAAGCGAGTGAGCCTGGTGGCGGTGAAGTTGAAGCTCCCTTCTCACTTACGTATACATCCTGTTTTTCATGTTTCTTTGTTGAAGCCTTCCCTGACGCAGGGTCGTTCGCGTCCCCCTCCATTGATTGTGGATGGTGAACTGGAATATGAGGTCCGATGTTTGTTGGATTCCAAATATCGGGGTCGTAAGCTGTGGTATTTGGTGCCGTGGAAGGGGTATGGTCCGGAGGAGAACTCATGGGTGCCTGCCATGGGGATCCATGCGCCTGCTTTGGTGTCTGCATTCCACCGGAGATATCCTGCTAAACCTGGGCCGTGATGCTCCCTTTACGTTGAACGGTGGATGTACCATCATGTTCCCGCACTGTCTGAACTACAACTCCCTGCAGTCCGCGAGTTCAGAACTACCGTTCCCAAGATCCTCCGCGAGTCGTGTTAGACATCGCGAGAGGAAGCATAAATAGAAAGTAATGCCCGGGCTCGGCGTCGGGAATTCCGTCTTGGTGCCAGGATTGCCTGCTTCTGTGTTCGGTTCTCTACATGGTGCGGTAGGGGTGCTCTGCACCGGTTTATGTTCTCAGCGGGATCGCTAAGATTCATTGGTCCTGTGCGTCGGCAAGGTTGCCAGTTGCACTGTGCTTGTTCATGCTCTAAGTTGCTTTCATTCCGGATCTTGACCCGGTCGGTATTGACGGGCGACCCGGAAGTGGATGCTTTGAGATCCACAGGGTTAATTCCCCTATTATTTTGTGTTCGTAAACTTTCAGACTACCGTCGCTTTTCTCTTCTCCATGCCGTGGTTAAATGGAGGAGAGTAGCTCATGTGACATACATTGGTGAATGTTTGTGCACCTCATGGTAATGTTTAAACCTTCCAGTATGAGAATCATTATATTGGAACTCAGAGATTCTTTACCTCTTGTGTGCATATCCTACGAGGCAATTCCTTTATAAGACCAATTATTGAATGGAAAGTAAGGCTAGTGGCTTGTGTGTAAATGTATAAGTGCATTAACCATCATGTCTATGGCTCCCTTTATTTGACAGGGGTTCCCCATTAGTGGTAGTGGGCTCCGCTCTATCCCTGTGATTCAATAAAGAGTTTAGACATGGGTATGTTCGCTGGTTCATTATGGTAATACTTTCGAAACCTATATGTACCTTATATTGTATATAGGTTAGTTATAGTTAGTTCAGCTAACTATAACTCGCGCGCCCGCAATGCACTGCTGAGGACGTCACATATTACATCACTCATGACATGGTCAGTGACATCACTCATGACATCACTGTTTTGGGGAAATAATTTTTTTTTTTCGCTTTCGGGGTCCCCCCTGAGCAGGCCTAGGGGGTCAGGGTGCTTCTATCCTGCCCCCCTTTTTGAGTTCTACACTTTTTTTCTGCTTTCTTGTGCCTCAGTCTACTGAGGCACAAGATGGCTGCCATCAATTTCTGTTTTGGAGTGTTGACAGACAGTGGCAGCCAATCAGCATGAAGCTCGTGCACGGCAAGGTGCGCACACGGTGCGCACTCGGAGCGCGCCTATAGATATATATGTCTTTTTGAAGTTAATTTAAAAAAAAAAAACACTGGAGCAATTTTCATCAAATATAGCAAAGGCACATCTGCATACCAGTCCCTACAATTTTGCAAAGTTTGGCGTACATGGGAAAAACACGTTTTGGGACCCCCCTTTTTTCTCCGCCCCCACTTCATCAATCACCCCAAAACTTTCAGGGAAGGAGCGGAGCGGAGCTGGACAAAATTTTGGAAAATTACACGCAAATTCCTCAACCGGCGCCAGAGTTATTCCCAATAGAATGTTGCGGATTTCCTATGGTAGCTAGGTCCTAACTATAACTACCTACTGGCGACCGCCAGAAGGTAATAGATATATATATATATATAAATGTTTATATTCCTTTTGTATTTATGCAGTGATACACCAATACAATCCACAGCACTGTCAAGCGTCACTGCCTATCCACAGATATGTATTTTGCTTTACAGGTATATAGAACTAGATAGGTACATACTATGGTGTAAGGAATTGTTTGATGAATAGAAAGAACATTAGTGTATTCATTTGTGTACGCTTTCCTTGTGTCTTTCAGATCTCCCTCTCCGATGTCCCCTTACTTTACCTCCCCCAAAACCCTTCTTCCCCCGCTTGATCCTCCCAATGCTCTGTGTCATCACGGCAATTCAGGCATTGGATAGATCTAGAGGTGGGCATACTAAACATCAAACCAATCCTGAGGACAGACTCTTAACAAGTTCACCCTTCCTTTTTTCAATACTGGTGGTGGTAAAGAACAGTTAGTTCTTTAATTGTATTTGTATACATTATTTGTTTCTGCTGTTTTTGTTGTAGCCCTGAAGAAGTCATTGGGTGATTGCTTCCTGTGACGAAACACATGTTGGCTTTATTTTCCTGGCTACATTTTGTACGATTCCAATGAATACTATATGAAGACTGACTATGTGATAGAAATCTCACGTTTGTGAAGAGAAAATATAAGGGACTTATTTAATGAACTTACAATATGGAAAGAATTTGATCTGGTTTTTCTTTTCTCTCAAGACCCAATTTTTGATGTGTTGTGCTCGGGGACAGTTATTCTTTTATTCAGTATTCTTTGTGTTTACACAGAGGAGTGTTGGGGACGTAAGTGGTCGTTTTTCCCTTGTTCCCTGGAGCAACTTGCTGCAGAATCTACTGTTAAAGTTGGTTTTACGCAAGGCTAACCCAGCCACGCTCTGTGTTCTAGATGACTGGACAAGTGCAACTGTTAAGCTTGGGAGATGGGATGAGTACATGAGTAGTAACTCAATGAATCAATCATTAGATTAGTGATTTGGCACACGTAATATATCTCAACCTCAAACCACTGTGAAAAAATAGTAAACAAACTAACATTTATTAGAATTTTATTTCCAACATTAGGCAACCAAACAACATACAATATTTTTTAAGCAAAACTTTAATTCAACCTACACACATGTTGTACTGTTTTTTCCTGTTTTCAGCATTCATACTTGCATACTTTCAGCAGTTCTTTGTATTAAAACTCATCGTGAAACAGTGGGAACAAACAATCAATGGATTGTAAAAAACAAATGTGTACAGTAGATCATTACAACTATGTCATACTGTCCACTGCACTCATTACACGTTTTTTAATACTGGCTTGTTGATAAGTTACTACCTTAAGAAAGCAAGTATATGGTAAAACTGTTTCAAGTAGTCTTATATCTGGTACAAAATGTCCAACAATTATGAAGCATTCTTCATTTTTGCATATCCTTTTGTAAATATCATCCATGGTAGGCCAAATGATGTCTAAAATGTTGTTAGTGCATGAATGAAAAACATAACTGATAGTATTACTAGAAGTTGAAGTAGCAGAAACAAAAATTGACTTTTTTTAGTGGTGAAGAGAGTTCTCACATGCAACTTAAGGTTACTGGTATTATAGTACCTCCATTTACTTTTCAACTGTAGCAACACAATGTAGTCCTCAACTAATTATACATTTGTTTCTCACAGTTAAAAAGAGTCCTTCATTTCTAACAGCTTGCTGTAGACAATGCCCCAATTGACTGAATAATGTCTCAGAAAAACATAATCAATGTATATGCCAACACAATACCACATTTACTTATCATAAATTCTCCTTGGAACTTCAGTTGTAGAATTAGCAGATGTCAGTTTGGTAACTTTTTGGGTAGTCTTAATTTGAATGTCACTTGTATGTCATTGAAATCTGACCATCCTGTTTGACATCTTAAATATATTGTGTGGTGTCAGGAGGGTATATTAACTCCTTCATGAAATATGATTGCTAAAGTTTATTTATTTATTTATTTCCATTTATATAGCGCATTATCACCCCAGGGTCTCTAAGCGCTTGTACAAAGGAAGACCAATCCCACCAATAGCAAATGTTAGACTTTCAGCACAGTCCAGTTACAACATCGAATGGTATCAATTTAACCTTATTTTAAACAGTGCAGTTTGGCAGCACCAGAATAAAATTGATTCAGCCAGCCAAACCTCACTATTTTATATTTTATGTTTGTTGGTGTTGGGTGTAGGTACTTGTCAAATCTTTTTCTGAACACCTGTCTCTGTCCTACTAGGGAGTGCATTTATACCCTCCCTTCCTGTCTCTCTATCCTATTTTGTGCACATCTTCTTGCACTTTTTCCATCCTCCTTGCAAGGAAAGTAACCGATGATGAGAAGTGGGTAGACCGGCCATTCACAGACCGGGAACCCCCTCGGGTGTCACGTCCGTGAGGTACTTTCCTTGCTCTCACACATATTTTCTTTATGTGTTATACCTTGTGCACAGTGTTGTTTGTATGTTTGAAGGCATGTCCGGACCTGTAACGCAGTACTGGCCAGATTTGGCCGCTTGGTGAGCCAATAGGAGATATGGCCCCTTGAGTTACGGAGTCTGAGATTCACAACATGCAGGCAGAATAGGGCTTCTTGTTACAGAATTGTTGAGTGGGGGACTGCCCTATATAGCCTTTTCCCCTCGTATCCCTTTTTGATTTATAGACTTACAGCACACCCCATGCTTCCCGGAAAAGTATTGTTTTTAACATTCGGCGAAAGAGCAAAATATTAGGCTCCTTCCGAAGGTTGGTTGGGAGTTTATTCCATGCTGCAGGAAGCAGAGTGGAAAAAGCACGTCCACCAACTGTGGACAGGCGAAAACGTGGGTTAGCCAGAAGAGTGGCTTCCGAGGATCGTAATGCCCTGCCCGGGATGTATCCGGCCAGTCTGATTTTAATATAGCTGGGCGCATTCCCGTAGAGTGCCTTGTGTGAGATACACAGACCCTTGAACAGTGCCCTCTGTCTGACAGGGAGCCAATGTAACTGATGCAGGAGCGGTGAAGCACGCGTTGTCCTAGGCTTCTTAAAAATCAGTCTCGCTGCATCGTTCATGACCGTCTGCAACCGCGTCAGTAGTCGCTGGGGAAGCCCTATGTACAGCGCATTGCCGTAATCCAGGCGTCCCAAGATCAAGGCAGACACAACGCTTCTTAAGGTGAAAAAAGACAGCAAATGAGAGATCTTGCGAATCTGTCTCAGAAGACCGACGCATGTTCCTACCACTACAGACACCTGTTTACTCATGGACAGCATGTTGTCAATGTGGATTCCCAGGCTCTTCACCGCGGTTGCTGGTTCCGGTGTCTTGCCCAACTCCCTAGGCCAAAAGCCATCATTCCACGGACTGCCCTGGATGGCTATGGGCAGCACCTCGGTTTTATCCGGATTGATTTTAAGGGAGTTGGCAGTCATCCAATTTACTGTGAACCTTAAGATATTATGCAACCTGGTTTGAGCGCCAGGAGAGTCTTCAATTTGGATAATGATCTGCGTGTCATCAGCGTAGTTAAAAATCTGACAATCCATCTGATTTAGAGCAGAAATTAGTGGCTGCAGGTAGATGTTAAAAAGGAGTGGTGAGAGGGCAGAGCCTTGTGGTACTCCACAGGTAATGGCCGCTGATGTTGAGACTAGGTCGGACAACTGCACCCTCTGTGATCTATCCTGCAGAAAGGAGGTAAGCCAACCTAGCGCGTGCCCCCTGATGCCCATGTCTCTCAGACGCGACAGCAGTTGACTGTGACACACCGTGTCAAAAGCCGCGGAGAGATCGAGTAACACAAGGGCACCAGGGATCCTCTTGTCAGCTCTGCACCTTAAGTCGTCTAAAATAGACACCATCACCAACTCCGTGCTGTGATGCACCCGAAAGCCAGCCTGATTTTGCTCTAGCAGGTCATTTGTCTCCAAATGCTTGGTGAGATATGACAACACATGTTGTTCCAAGACCTTTGCCAAGAAAGGTAATTGGGAGATGGGTCTGAAGTTTTTTAAATTGTTTGTGTCTGCCCCTCGCTTTTTTAGCAATGGAATCAGCCGGGCCTCCTTAAACATGACCGGGACTAGTCCAATTTCAAGGGACTTGTTGAGCAAGTGAAGAATATCCTCCACCATCCCTGGCATGGCTAGTTTGAAGACGCTAGGGGGACAAGGATCCGCCTGAGAGCCTGATTTTACCCTCCCTATCAAACTGGCTAACATCTCCTTCGTAATCAAGGGGATGGTTTGCAAAGGGTTATCAGCTTTAGGCATAATAGGCTCAACTTGGAGTGAACATTCCAGAGCAGGGGTGCACGAAATTTCGAAAGTTGTGAATGTTTCTTTTGAGATGGAAATTTGTGCAGCTTTACAGTTTGTAATTTCAGGTCCTACTTTAGTACCATCCACTGTGCATCGTTGTAGCATGACTATGATATATTATCCATATCTCTGTAGAAGCAACGTTGACCTAAGTTCTGATCTGCAGTTTGAACAGGTCATTTCTTGATAGGTGTTTGTAGTTAAATCTTCAAATGGCACAGCTTCACAATCTGTCAAGTACAGGAATTGTTCTGAATTGATTCAGTGCTAGACGTAAATGTACAATCTTTACAGTTATTGGTCCATTTCTAACTTAAACCAAATAATTAATTGATACTAAGATTGTCTCCATCTAATAGTGCCAGCATTACCATTATACATTTTTGGGCATCCTGCTGAAGGTTTGGAGAGCACACTACTGATCCTGTACAGTCATCTGTGAGTTTTCTTATTCCACTAACAGAATGTATAATACTTCTATCACTTACGTCTTCAAGTAAGCTACACAGTTGTTCAGACATTCTTTTAACTAACTTTTCTTAAATCGAATTCATAAAATGAGGCAAATTATATAGTCCATTTCACATTACATTTGCGTAACAGTTCACTTCATGTTTATTATCAAAGTGATATCCTTGTATTTCCTCATTGTGCTCTAGTTTTCTTTCCTTTCATCCTTGTTGGTTTTCTTTTTGTTCTTCTTTCTGTTCAACTCTGATAGACTGTTTAGATGTTTTCTGCTTTGGACATAGTGTTGCTTTTTAAACTACAGAAAACTATCCTAAATGAGGTGCATATTGAGCTCCTAACCGATTATACTCCATTACACAGCTCACATCAGCACTTACTTTCTTATCATCAAATCAATCAGAAATAAACCAGATAATTTTCTAATTCGCGACAAAGCAACATGTGACATTTCCTCTTTGAATACATTACTACCAATATTAACAAGACCTGTATCTATACTTAAACCTTGTGATTTATTAATAGTTACTTCATACGCTAAAGACACTGGGAACTGCTTTCACTGGACATACAAGTCTTTCGCAAGTAGGAAACATACAATGCATCTACCAATCTGCTAAACTTCAGCAATATCATCACATTTTATGGCTAAGTAGTCCACATAATTTCTGTTTGGATAATTAACAAAATCCATAACTTTACCCATTTCACCATTTACTAGCCCTTCTTCAACATTTAAATTATGACATAAGATTATACTCCAATATTTACAGATGTGTAACTGCTATTCTAATCCTGCAGGTTTCATTTCAGGCTTTTCGGAACTATCCAATTTCAATTGCAGTTTTTCTGTTATTAGCACTGTAACTATTTATGTTCTATGTTTGCTCTAATTTCAACAACATCTTCTTTTTCCAGTTGAAATAATTGTTCATTGAATTTAGTTGAATGAATGAAATAGTTTTATAGAGCGAGCAATACCGGATGGTGTCTTAGCATTGAGCAGATCAATACAAGGATGGCCATTAGTCCAAGGGGATACCTATGGCATTGCTCCGTTGCCTATTGTAAAAAAAAGTCAGGTCTTCAACTGTCTCCTAAAATGCTGCAAGATTGGTTGAGAGTGTAGAGCAACATTCAAGGAGCTCAATAACTTCTTACTACAGAACGGAATTATTCTCCCCCCTTTTGCTTTGCTGACTCTAGGGACTATGACCAATCGTGTGGATCACAATCTGAGGTGTCTAATAGGAGTATACCAAGAGAACCGATCCTGAAAGAAGGATGGACTCTCTCTATGAAGAGCCTTGTGTATAATACTTGAACTTGGGGACCTTCAATAGTGTTCTTGCTACCACATTGTGTAGGGACTAAAGTTTCTTTATGACGTATTTAACAGCACCCAAGTAGAGGGCATTGCAGTATTCTAACTTTGAAAAGATGAGAGCCGTTATCACCGTTTTCGGTAGTTCAAACAGGATGAATGGAAGAATTTTCTTGAGAACCCTCAGTGTATGAAAACCTGCCAAGGTTACAGCATTGATTTAGACAGAAAAGCAAAATTTGTTGTCAGAAAGGACTCCCAGGTTTTTTGCCTTCTACACTGGCTTTGGTAGGCACCTAGCTCTAGCACCCAACCAGTTGGCTTCAAATAAACAATAGACTTCTCTTCCTTAACAAAATTGTACATTACTTCAGCAGCTGAAACATTTCTTGGAAACAAAATTTTTGATGAGGCGGGTTTGCAGTCCTGTCTTTCACTCTTTTGTTAGGACTCCCATTCTTTTTTTTTTGTAACTCTTTTTATCGTAAAAGAAAAAACAAACAGACAAGGCATGAAAACATTACAGTTAGATGCGTGTTCAGGGAGGAAGGAACGTGCAGTACAATGTAATACAAAAAATCATTAATACGAAGGGGGGGACGGCAGGGGAGAAACCAAAGTCTAATAACATTAAAGCTAAACAATTCTTGGAATGCCAGGTCAGGGGGAAAGAGGAACATCTGGAATCTCTGTAAGGGGGTGTGCATATATCTCCTCGGTTGGAGTTCCATTGACCCCAAATTTTACCCCATATCTTAGGTCTGCCCCTCGCCATACACCAGTCCATGCCCTCCTTCCATGCCAAGACCGTGGGCGGCCTCTGGGAACCCCACAGCTGCGCAATGCCTCTCTTGGCAATCATATTGCCAAGGGTCGCCCACCGCGTCTGTGCCACATCATAGTCATTCGGCTCCCATACATTTAACAGACAACGTCTGGCTTCAGGCGACAGCGTGACACTCGTGACCTCTCTCATCACAGCATGCACTCGAGTCCAGAACGCGACCACCTCCGGACACTCCCAAATTATATGGAGGACAGTACCAAGTAGACCACAACCACGCTTACATAAACCATCCACAGAGTAACCCATACGAATCAAGCGAGGGCCAGTCACATAAATTCGATGTAGGATCTTAAGCTGGACGAGTCGGAGACGGGCCGGAATCGCGACCTCCTTGGGTGAGGATATCGCCGATTGCCAGTCCTCGTCATCCAACACTAAACCATCTCTATTCCAGACCTCCCTGAGTTGCGTCAGCAGGTCTGAGCGATCGTTGATCAATTTCTTACATATCAAAGAGATAGTGCTTTCGGGCACATAGCCATCAAGCACCCGATCCTCAAGAGGGGACGATTCCGGGACGTCAGTCCCCGCAGGAAAAACCGAACTCAACGCATGGTGAATCTGCACGTAACGGAAGAATTCCCTGTCACCCAGCTCATATTCCGCCTTCAGCGCTTCCAAAGTCTTAATCCTGCCCTTGACCCAGAGATCGCCAACCCTACAGATACCAATCATATCCCACTTCTCAAAACCTTTCGTCTTCCACAGGCTACCTAATCTTTCAGACGCATAGAGCGGGGTCGCCCGGGTCAGTCGGTCCTTCCATCCCATTGCCGCATCCGCACAATTCCACACTCGTACCGCTATCTTAGTAGGTCCCAAAAGTTTCCCTCCAGCAGATTTGGAGTAGAGCGCCCTGTTATAATCCCCACCCAGTAGCAGCCACTTATCCATCTCGAACGCAGGATTTAACGCTGGACCATACATTCCATGGTTGATCGCGCCCAGCTGAGAGGCACAATAATATCGCCTGATATCCGGAAGCGCCATACCGCCGTCGTACCAGGGAAGCGTAAGCTTTGGGAGAGCGATACATGAACGCCCATCCCATATCAACTGCCTCTGCAAACTCTCCACCTCCCGGAAATAATTTGCCGGGATTACGTCAAACGTATTCTGTAGCGCGTATAAAAACCGCGGCAAGGACATCATTTTAAAAAGAGCCGCACGCCCGAGGGGGGATAGTGGCAACCTGCGCCAGCCCACAACGTCAGATCGTAACCGTTGGAGCGGAGGGAGCAGATTACGATCATATCTAACCGCTGGGTCCAATGTTATAAAAATTCCCAGATACTTGAATCCCGTCTGCGTCACCTGAATGGGACATCCGCGTGGTAGGGAAGGGCTGCCACCTGTGAGCACATATATGCAGGACTTGGTCCAATTCATCACAAGGCCAGAGTTTCGTCCGAACGAGTTAAGCACATCAAACAACACATTCAGCAACTTTTGAGGCGACGTGAGGTACAACAAAATGTCGTCTGCATAGAGCGATATGCGATCCTCAAATTCCGGGGTCCACTGAATACCCCTCATCGATGGCTCCAAGCGCAACCATGCAGCCAGAGGTTCCAAGGTCAGGGCAAAGAGAAGCGGAGACAACGGGCATCCCTGCCGCGTACCCCTCCCAAGAACAAAGGGCTTAGACACCCGACCATTCACCACAACCTGCGCCAATGGTTCCTCGTACAGAAGTTTCACCCAGCCAATGAAGCCAGGGCCAAAACCAAATTTCGCAAGAGCGGCCCAAAGGTACGGCCATTCCACAGTGTCGAAGGCAATCGTAGCGTCCAAGGAAGCCAAGATAGCCGGCTCACGAAGAGACGCCGCTCTCGCGAGAACGCCATGCAAGCGCCTCAAGTTCAGTGCTGTATTGCGATGTGGGATGAACCCGGATTGATCCGGATGAATCAAGTCACTGACTACCTTTATCAAACGGTTTGCTAGCAACTTCGCGAGAATCTTCGGCTCTGCATTCAGAAGCGAAATGGGCCTATGGGACGCACAGCGATCCCGCGGCTTCCCTTCCTTATGAATCACCACGATGGTTGCAAGACGCTGATCACGAGGAAGGGAGCCAATGTCTCGCGACTCTAGGAACATATCACGAAGATACGGCGCCATTTTGTCAGGACGCAACTTGTAAAGCTCGATGGGAAGACCATTAGGGCCCATAGCTTTTCCTGAACAGAGAGAGCGAACAGCGAGAGCCACCTCTTCAACCGAAAGTGCCGCGTCCATCAATTCCCTATCTGAATCCGACAGACAAGGCAACGCAATGTCTCGCAACAGCAGATGGGAGTCTTCCTCAGGTCTGTCGGACACTGGGGAATACACATCCCGAAAATGTTCAGCAAAACACTCAACAATCTCAACAGGGTCATTCACTCGCACTCCATCAGGTCTCTCAATCACTGGGAGCACACGACTAGCACTCTCCTTTCTATCCAACCACGCAATCAGTTTCCCAGCTTTATCCCCCACATCATACAGCCATCCCTGCTGCTCTCTACTCATAACTTTAGCGGCGTCTGTTACCAACGCCCTATAATCAAGTTGTTTGAGACTGAGGACATGAACCTTGTCACGAGTAACACCCAGATCCAAATCCCTTTCCAGCTCAGTAATTTCGGTCTCGAGTCGGACCACCGCCTCATTTCTGCGTTTCTTAGCACCAACAATTAAGGATAAGGCCTGTCCACGGATAACCGTCCTAAATGCCTCCCACAGTGAAACAGAAGAAGACACCGACCCCTCATTCTCAGCAAAGTATTGATCCAGAGACTTGACCAGCCCGGCACGGGTTTTGGGGTTGCGGAGATACCAGGATTGATCGGGGCCACCCGTCCCTCAGCACCCGTACTCGCGTCCATCTAAAGCCACAGAGGGGAGTGGTCTGAAATACCCCGAGCCAGATTTCTAACTTCCCTAATTGACGAGGCATGCGCTGCCGACATAAAGACATAGTCCAGTATGGAGAGACTACCATGAGCACCCGAGTGGAAGGTCCTGGATGCATCAACCTCCAACAGTCTATCAATCCCAGCGTCTCTAGAAAGCCACTCAACCATGACTGTGATCTCGCGAGATCCCTGGGGGGATGACGGTCGTCCCTACCGGAGACAACAGATTTAAAATCTCCACCCATCACCAGGATACCATCTGGAAGCCCCAGAACTACCCGGCACAAATCAGCAAAGGTCGTGGTCTGCAGACCAGGAGGGACATATACAGAAAGCAGCGAGATAATCTTCCCCTCCCACCTACCAGTGAGGGCAGCATAACGCCCCCTGTCATCAAGGATTAGGTTGTCTACCTCCAGGGGAAGAGAGTTCTTAACTAGAATACCCACCCCTCTGGAACGAGTGGTGAAACCAGAATGTACAGCAAGGTGATATCCTCGCCGATTCATAGCGTAACAAGTGTTTCCAATCAAGTGTGTCTCTTGGAATAACACTATATCAGGGGAGAGGCATCTCAACAGTTGTAACACTACTCCCCGTTTTATCCTATCCCCCAACCCGTTAACATTCCAACATAGAAGTTTCAACCCCCTAACCCCCATCCCTGAAATGAATGCAGAACCCACCCCCTAGCGAACACAACACCCAAATCCAGCAGTAAAACAGTATGCTGCCTTGAGAGAAAACAAAGCACCCCCAAACACCCCCCTCCACCCCCAACAGAACCTCAATACAACTCCCCCAACCCTGCACCCCTGCGTTAGACTCGAAAGACACCCCAACTTGCAGTGTGCCTGTCGCCCTAACATTAAACTAGTCTACAAAAAGAAACCCAGAGGAGGAAAGAGTCCCACTCCCCCCGCCACCCCCGGGTGTCCACCATAAGTCTCGCAAATATAAAAGTAATCGAACCACCGTGATATGTTGTACACAATGTCCGGAATCCGGAAACCACTTCTCATTCTTGCTCCGATAGGCCGCCTTCAGCTCCACCAGAATGTTCCGTGCGATCTTGCCGCGTAGGCAAAGTATCAAGCCAGTCACTCACCCTCTCGGGCGGTCAAAGAAAAACATCCGATCCTCATATTCAACACGTAGCCGGGTCGGAAAAAGCATCGCGTATTTCAAATCCATGTCACTCAGCCTCCGCTTCACCCCTGAAACCCCATCCTTTGCTTCTGGACGAACTAGGTGAAGTCCAGGTAAAAACTAATCGTGGTGTTTTCAAACTTCGTAGGGCCGTCTGCCCGCGATGCCTGCAGGATAGCGTCTCTATCTCTGAAGTTAAAAATTCTGGCGATGATCGGCCGCGGTGGGGCACCCGGCTTCGGCTTCCCTCCCGGCACTCTGTGCGCACGTTCCACCGCAAAGAATTTACTCAAGCCTTTGGGGGCAAGGTCGGTTAGGATGAGGTCTTCAACAAGGAGATCTGTAGGGGATTCTTCGGAATCTTCAGGGACCCCAATAATGCGTACATGGTTGCGTCTTGCCCGACTCTCAAAATCCTCCAGCCGACGAGCAAAGAGATCGTTGGAGGATCGTAGATTGCGAACCTCCGTCTGTAAATCGGACACATCAGTCGTGAGGCTGGGGGTCTTCAGATCTAAGGATTTGACCTTCTCATTAGTCTTTGATAAGTTCATTCTAATTAAGTTGACGTCGATGGCTACAGTGTCAAGCTTAAGGGCAAGAGCCTCATATTGCTGGCCAATGGAAGTCTTCATACCAGCAATGGCGCCCATGACGTCCTGCAGTGTTAAATCAGCCAACGCGGCAGGGTCGTCACTTGCCTCTCCCCGAGCCCTGTTCGCACCACCGGAGGACCACTTGGGTTGGGTATAGCAATCCATAACATTCATTTGAGTGGCACCCCCCCCGGTGAGGGGTCTTGGGTTTGCGTTTCTCGCTATCGGGTTTGCTCGGCATATTGGGCAATATGCCCCCAAGGAGCGTTTGAGACCTGGTGAAAATGATTCAGCCAATTCCCTCACCGGTGTCTCCAAAAGCAGATTTCAGCGGTCGTATCGCAGCAGTCATACACACGCTGCCATCGGCATACGATGGATCCACGGGGTCCGACTGCACCTCAGGCCACCGGGTCAGTCTCAAGATAGAATAAGGCAAAGACCCAAAAACGAAACCGAAAGTCAGCTCGAGGCTGTGATCGGAACCCCGCCGGCCGTTGTTGTTGAATTACTGCCTGGGCACTGTAACAACTCGAGCCCCGGGTTACTCCATGGGACAGGCCGCAAAAGTTCTAAGTGTCGTAGTTGCAGTTTCCGGAGTCCAAATCAATTTCTGAAAGCAGCTATCATATCAGCTGGGTTGCATCTTCAATAACCCGTCCTCGTAACTGGGATATGATTCAGGATAGATGCGGGAGGTGGGGAGGGTCTCGGGAGCCCTGTGCTCACGCGGCCATCTCGGATGCATGCGAAGCTCCTCCCCCCAGGACTCCCATTCTTATATCCTTTATTATATCTGCATAATGCACAATCCTTACAAATTTGTATGCTTTCTCAGCTTGCAAGGATCCAAACCTTGTAAAGTACTTATTTTGTGTTTTAAACTTCACTTTGGAAATGTATACGTAGGGATTTCCACTACTACAATTCAATTTGTACACAGGGGCCTGAATCCGAATCCTTGTACGTCTTCTGCAATAACTTCTTCTTCATTTATAGGTACCATCACCTCTTTTACTATAGAATAGTCTTTATTTCATAACATCATCCGCTTTCATCAATAGCATGAACTAATCTGTTAACCTGGAGATAGCTTTCTTCATTTAAATTAAAGAAAGGTTCTGTACTATAAGTAGGCTTCCACTTTCCACTAAAAAATTTACAAAAGTTACTTTTATTCACTTTTCTTCTGTTTTTTTTCTCTTCATGCACATCAGTATTTTGTCAAGAGTCTTCATTCTTTTTGGAATCGAAACGAAAAGATTCTTCTTCAACGCAAAGGCCTTATCAACTACTCTCTAAACTCGTTCTGTTTCAGTGCCTCTCTCCTTTTTTGATACTTCTTCACAGTTCTTTGTCGATTTATAACCACTCTACTACGAAACATTCGGGTTCTGATTTCCCTAATCAGCTCTTGTCTCCTGCTCAAAGGGCATCCATGTCTTTTACAATCTTTTCTGTTCTTTCAATGTACATTTTGTTAACTCTTATTGTTTCTCAAAGGCATACATTAATTTTGTGTAAATGTGTGCATAAACTTTTAAGAAATGGGTTTGTCCTGTTACAGTAACTCTTTTTTCTTTTACCACTTTTTCAGCATTTTGCCCCTTTTGTAACTCATTTCTGCAAACACACTGTAGTTACTTTTTGTCCAAGCATTGGCAGGAATTGTAACTGTGTGTAGTTATGTAGATATTGTTCTGTAAAAAACAAGTATATTTTAATTTTTACCCTAGCCAATCTACTAATGACTTACACATAATACAAAAACAGTTTTCATTTTCTATTGCAGTTTTGAATCTACAGATGAACCTAGAAATATTACTGCATTCACTTACTTCAAGACAACAAACCCAGAGCAAAACACAAAACTTTATTTATTCATTACATTTTAACATTTTAGCACCCTCTTATACAACACAGTTACAGTACATCTCACGTCTCACTTATACATGGCGAACAAACCATTTATCCCTTCTTTAGTAAATTTTAAAATGAACATCAAGGCAAGGAGGCATATTTACAAGACCCATGCTCACACCGGTGCAGTAATTTGGTGCTCCATATTTACAAAGCTACGTAAAGCTACTCTGCGTAGCTTTTCATGGGCTTATGAATACAGGCACTTTTCAGGCAGCACTTTGCATGAAAGAAGCATGTCATGGGTGTTGCTGTGGTTTTACCCATGCAACACCCATGGTTTCTGCCACATACCCAAATTTAAAACAATTTGTGAACCTGTCAATGCGTCAGAATCCTTCGCCTCCCTAGGGGAGGTATTTGGAGATGCAACTAGGAGAAATACTTTTCTTTCTCCTCATTTTTTTCTATTTGTATGCGTGCCGCATTCCACAGCATGCACACAAAGAGGAAAATACTTCTCGTAAGTGTTTTTTGACAAGAAGGTATCCCTTCCTCCACAAAAACAATCATACCCACTACACAGGCTCCCTAGCACCATGGTGCAAGTGTGCCTCCGTTGGTGCATGGCAACAAGTTCTCCGCAAGCACAGAGGAGAGCATAGGGATCCATCATATTGTTGTAAATATGATACATCCCTGTGCTTTAAAAAGTAATGCAGTATGGTGCAGCAAAATGGCTTGCAGCTCGTCACTGCTTTACTTTCTTCCAAATTTAGCCAAAGTGCACAAGTACATACAGTGTCTCAACACTATAAATACAAAAACACAACATAAGAGCTATTGGATGCCTCTCTACCACTTTGTTAGGGGTCTATTTTCTATCTCAGTACTGTTCTACTTAAATGTATCAGATTTAAATTTTGAGAAACGGTGTATATAGCAATCTGCATGTTAATGTCTATCAAAGCACATACCTCACTAGTTCTTTCAACCAAATCCAAAGAGCATGTCACAGCTTGCATATATAATTCACCAGATGGTTCTAAAAGACAACATATTCTTCAGTAAAACTTGTAGAAACACGTATTTGTGGTTGAATACATGAATGGACAATTGAATTGGTGCATACATAGTACCTAGGAGGTTCTTTGAGGATACAGATACTGCCTAGATGATTCCCTGAGTATATCAAAACTCCATGGTACGTTCCATATCTGCATAGTTGTTGCCTGCATGTTTACATGAGTATATCACTACTATCTTGGTGTTTGGATGAATGCATGAGTAGTGTATGAAGGATTAGATAAGTGCATAACTAATGGCTCAATAATTCAATATGTACATAGGAACTGGTTGGATGAATAAATGAGTGCAACTTTAGTGTCTATATGATTGCAGGAGTGCATAGATATTATATAAATGATTTATAGAGTGCATGGATAGTGCATACATGATTGTTTAAGTACATGCATAGCACCCAGCAGATAGGATGAGTGTATAAGTAGTGTTTCAGTGATTGCATGGCTACTTGCCTGCTGCCCATGTGTTTTTGGTTCAAGAAACAGGATGTGCCTGGGTGTTTAGCTAACTACACAGGTAGTGCCTGGGTAATTTAATGAGTACACCAGTAATGTATGGCTGATTACATGGGTGCATGACTAATGTCTGAGTGATTGCATGACTCCATTGTTAAACCTTGAGAAATTGGATGAAAGTAAGTATACTGCTGGGGTGATTGTATTAGTGCATGAATATTCCCTCAGTAGTTATGAGTACATAGCTACTGGATGAATAACAATGTACTACAATAGTACTCTCTATCTAATTAGATGAGAGCATGAGAAGTACCTGAGTGTTTGCATTAGTTTATGCATGTGCCTCAGTATTTCAATGACTGCATGGGTATTAAGTGTATGCTTAAATGACTGCATTGCTTCTGTGCAAGTGCTACTGTGAGAGGCTGGCTTAGTATATGATTGTCACTTATGTAAGTGTAGCACCCTGTGCTAATCCATATGACCCTTATGTTGATTTTAGTGGTTTAGACAACCTTAGAAAGGCTCTCCAGGTGGTAGCTGTGGAGAGCAGCATTCAGGCTTAGTCTAAGAGGAATGCAAAGCAGTTCGGTTCACCAGTATCCAATTTTTAGCAAAGGCTAAGTGAAAAAGAACTAACCAGTGTACTTATAAAAATATATATTTATTACAGTCACTCACTAACACTATACAATATCTCCTGCCCGGAGATATACTGACAATACTTCAAAATAGAACAGTAAGAACCACTAATACACAGCAGTCCCCATGGGGAGACCAAACCATATGCCAAAATACTGGAAGCTGATCCACGACGGTAGATAAGACTGGACCAAGAAGGTGTAAAGAGTCTGGGACCCAGATTACCACCCCAAATGAGAGTCTAGGTACCCCACGATAGTTGTATTCAAGAGGATACATGACTGCGTACTCAATACTACTCAAAGTACATTATGGTTGCAGTCTTGAAGATGAAAGACCCTTCCCAGTGGATTCTGAAGACAGAAGGTTGAGGAGGCACCCCACCAGTGGATACTTTCGGAATCAGGTTACCTACAACCACTATCCAGCACAATGGAGGACTTCAGGATGAGACCACTGCTGCAGAAGAATGAAAGAGTCTGCTGGAACCCGGGCGTGGGTACATGTTGAAAAGTAACTGAACGCAGAAGGGGCAGAGTCTATGCCACTCTGGGACGTCCAGGAGGCACAGAAGATGAAGGCGACTAAAATTCAATGAAAACAGGACAGCTGATGAAGAGTCTTCAAGTATGGGTACACCGAATCGGTAGCTCTGCTCGAGCCACCATGATGCTGAGGACAACAGAACCCATCTGTCCAACCAAACGCGTTGGCATGAATCAGTTATATCGGGTTTGGACTCATCTATAGAACCTTTCGATGTGTCAGACTCTGTTGACACAAGTCATTCATGGCAACCGATGTGGTTACAGTGTGATGAAGCGATGCAGCGACGTGGTACACACAGGTTCGGTTGCAGGGCATTCTATGAGGGATGTTGGCCTCAACTTGACAAGAGGACAACTCAGGCCTCGAGGGAATACAGAACCACCACCTCTGTTGCTGAGCCTTTTAGAGTCCGTTTGAACCCAGATTCGGCAGACCGTCGATGTGTTGCGGTGCCTGCGGATGCAGGGGAGTGACTCCTTCACTCCAACGGAGATTCCTTTGGATGTTTTTAGATGTCCACAGGCCCAGGAAGGAACTTGTATGGAGCACGGACACTGATGGTGCAGTGGGTTCGCAGGACAATGAGGTCAGGAGCAGAGAGAGTCTTCTCAGTTGCAGTCTCAGTCCCAAAGCAAAGGTCAATGCAATCAGTCTGGCACTGTCAACATGACTTGGCCTGGATGTCCAGATGGTCAAAGATGAAGTAGAATTGGAGCTGAATCGAATCCCATGACAAACCTGGGGTCCCTCCAACAGATATGCCCGTAAGTACCCTCAGAAAAGGGTTGGGATGATTCAGGGGTCCAGTTTCATGACAGACTTTGAGCCAACGTCTCCCTGCGCTGGTTTGAACTGGAGTGTGCAAGGAGGGAACCAAATGTTCCCTTCTATCAGACTATTCGACGCTGGCAGCACCCCCACCCTGGCCTAATATACTAAATCCTGTCTGGGAGGAGGTCACACCTTCCTGGGACAGGAAACCTATAGTCCTACCTTCCCCTGCTGGTCTTGGTCCAGCAGCAGGAGGGCAGAATCATGTCTGTGGTCGGCCGTAGCCCTAGGTTGTTGTCAGGCTCTGTGATATCTGTCCTTGGAGCATGGAGGGCTTCCACAAGGTGTCCTACCGTGGATGGAATCATATCTCCAACACCAGATACGGTGTTGGGGTATGATTCCAACATTTTGCTACCAAACAAACCCAGGTTCATTCCAGGCTGTTTAGAGATTATCAACTTGTAATGATGCATGGCCTCTCTATATCATAATTGCTGATTCACTTATAAAGTCAGGAGAATGGACTCTAGAGTTTGTAGGTGTAGCCTGCTCATCCAGGGCCACTCTCACACTCAAAACCAAGCACCCTGCCTTTGGGACTGAAAGGCCTGCTAGATCGGTGACTTATAGGTTTCAAGTGCAGTGATGCAAGATATAAGGAAACAAATCTTGTGTGAGAGGTGCATGCATCAACTCACGCAGGCTGCAATGGCAGGCCTGTAGTCAAAGTTTGGAGGGTCCCTCATTTGTGGCATAATACATTCTGCAGCACATAGGGGATCCCTGGGGTACCCATGCCCCAGGTACCTTACTACTATAAACTAGGGACTTACAAGGGTGCCCCAGTAGCCAAATAGGAATGCACCAAGATTCTCACCATAACCACTTTAGGGAGGAAGCACAGTGTCTGGGGTCCTGATTAGCAGGATCACAGTCAGACTAGTCAGAAAAACAGTAGAATACCAGCATAAAGTGGAGGTAACCATGAAAGCAGATCCTACTTTCCTACACAACCCCCCACAAACATAAGGAGATGAGACTAACCATGCCCAATTGAGCCTTCATTTCATAAGTGGGAAAATCTGGAGAGTCCATCTGCTTTGGCTTGGTTACTCCCAGGTCTATGTTCCACTGTATAGTCCATCCCCTTTAGGGAAATGGACCACCTCAAAAGTTTGGTGTTTTCCCCCTACATCTGTTTAATCCATAAGAGGGGCTGTGGTCTGTCTGAACAATGAAGTGAGTGCCAAACAGGTATGGCCTCAGCTTCTTTAGGGCAAAGTCCTCCCTCTGTATAGCTGAATAACATTTTTTCCTGGGGATGAACCTTCTGCTGTTAAAAGCTACTGGTTGATCCTAGCCCTCTGTATTAAGTTGTGATAATAACGCCTCTACCTCATCGCCTCTATCTCAGATGAATCTGTCTGGTCAATGAAAGTGTTGGAGTAGTCAGGACTTTGTAGAATGGGAGCACTACACATGGCCTGCTTCAGGTCATCAAATGCCTTTTGACAGCTATTTGTCCACTGAACTTCTTGGCTATAAGATCCTTCAGGTGAGTCACAATGGACCCATATCCCTTGACACATCTTCTGTAATACCCAGTCAGGCCCAATAAAGCTCTGAGCTGAGTCTGGGTAGTCGGTCAATCCAGTTCATTAGTGTCAGGATTTTGCTCCCCAATGGTTAAACCTGGCCTCCACCTGGGAGGTGGCCCAAGTACACAACCTTGTTCTGCCCTATCTGGCATTTGGTAGCCTTGATGGTGATGCCTGCTTTTTTGCAGAGCCTCTTGAACATTCCTGTGGTGGACCAGGTGATCCTTCCAGGTGGAGCTAAAGACAGCAATGTCATCTAGATATGCTGCACTGTAGGCTTCCAGACCTGGTAGGACTTTGTTCACCAATCTCTGAAATGTAGCTGAAACATTTTTTAGACCAAAGGGCATTACAATACGTTGATAATGCCCACTATGGGTTGAAAATGCAGTTTTTGGCTTGGCATCCTCAGCTAGTCTGATTTGCTAGTAGCCAGCAGTCAGGTCAAATGTACTCAGAAACTTGGCTGAGGCCAAAGTATATATGAGGTCATCTGCCCTTGGAATAGGATGGGCTTCAGTCCTAGTGACTTCATTGGCCACCATTTCAAAGGGGACCCCAACCACTGGAATTAGAATTAAGGTGGCCTTTGTAGTGCCACCTGACTTACCGCTGGCTTGGCAGATGACACAGAAGCGACATAACTCCTTAGTGTCTTCAGACATATGGACCAATAAAAATGAGAAACAAGCCTGGTCCAAGTCTTGCTTTGCCCTAAGTGCCCTGCTTGGGGAATATCATTTGCTAAGGAGAGAAGAAACTCCCTGAACTTCTGGGGCATTATCAACCTCCTGGTGGTACCAGGCTTGGGGTCTCTACCTTCAGAATACAGGAGCCCCTCTTCCCAGTAGATCCTATGGGACCCACTGATATTTCCTGCTTCCTCAGCAGCATCTTGCTGCCTGAGGGGTTCAGGAGAGAGGCATGTCTGCTGCTCCTAACTCAAGTCTGCCTTGGAAGGGTCCCTTGCCCCTAAGAACTCTGCCTGGCCAGGCCAAAGTTCCTCTGGGACAGTTCCTTCACTGGGGCTGAGATCATCTCTCTCAGGAGGCTGACCTTCACTGGGAGTTTGAGAGGAGGGCAATTCCTTATCCTTCCTGCTCCTTCTCTTAGGAGGCACCTTTTTTCTAAGATCCAGTGTTCCTTAAGTGCTGAGCTGTTTGGCCTGAGCCCTGGTGACATCAAAGACACTCGCAGAAATGGCCATCATTTCTGCATGAGTCCTGAACTCTGTTTCAGCCCAGGCTGATGTTTCCAAATCATTGAGCAACAGACAATCTACAGGTATGTCTGGAGATGCCACAAATGTCTTAGGTCAAGTTACCCCTCCCCAGCTGAGGTTCACAACTGCCAAGGAATGGTCAGTCCTGACATTGCTAGCGTATGTGACTTGCTACATCTTCCCAAGTATGATCTGTTCAAGGGATGCAAGTTTCTCTGTCATCATAGTGACACTAACCCCTGGGTCCCTGTGAACCATTGCTTCTTTTCCATTGATCAAAGGCTGTAGTCTGTACTTGCCCAAGTTAGTAGGACTTACCAATAAGGTGGCAGGGTCTATGCCACCATCGCAGATTAGAACAGCCTGAACTGGAGTTCTGACTAAGTCAGAACCCATCTCAGAACCCAAGGTCAACCCTACTAATCCCTCAGTTGCTTTACTACCACTTCAACTGGTGCTAGTGGGAGCAGGTGTCCTAGGGGCAGTGGTAGTAGGAGTTTCCTTGGCCTTTGGACAATCAGCATCCCTTTTCCAATGGGCGTTTACCTTCTAAATGTAGCACCAAGGTTTCTTTTTGCCTTTCTTGGAGGGTTGGGACTCACCCTCAGATACTGGTTTTTAGAGACCTGCAGAAGACTCTTTCTTGTCTTTATTTTTGTCCCCGCCCTTATCTTGAGATTTGGAAGAATCCTGTTTCTTCTGGTCACCTCCATTAGTGTTTTCTGCTTAACCCTGGTGCTGACCCATTTGTCTGACTTATTTCTCAATTCTTGGGAAGAGGTCAGATCAGAGTCCACCAGGTACTGGTGCAAAAGTTGATTCTGACTGTTATTAAGGAGGTGCTCCCTCATGATCAAATTTTACAGTCCCTCATAGTCCTGTACCTCTCACCCATGAAGTCAGCCCTCCAGAGCCTTAATAGCACCATCTACAAAATCAACCAAGTCTTAAGTGTTTGCTTTCTGGGTATCTCTGAACGTAATCCTCTATTGTTCAGTGGTTAAGCTAAACCCATCTATGAGAGCAGTTTTCAAGACAGAGTAGTTATTAGCATCCTCTTCTCTAACAGTGGGGAACTCATCGCTTCATTTGTTAGCAAAGAAGAGTCACAGGATAGCTGCCCACTGCTCTTGAGGGACATTCTGTACTTTACAGACCCTCTCTAAAGCAATGATACATTTATGGATGTCATCCCCTTCCTGGTAAGGAGAGACTATCCTGCTCAGGTTCCTAGTGTCAAAGGAGGGTTCCCTGATCATAGGGACACTGGGGCTGCCACCATGGGACTCTAGTCTCACATTATTACTAGCCTGCTTTTCGTCTATGGCCTCCTTGTCAAGGGCCAACTGATCCTTCCTGAGCCTGAGTCTCAGTTTCTCCAGGCGGATTATTTGGTGTACCCTATCTATGGAGTTATCGCTCTTGTTAGAGATGGATGTTCCCACAGAAGTTTCAAAGGCAATGGACTCTGCAGAAGAGGAACTAATACTCCTTTGCCTAACCTGTATCCTTCCAGATGGAATAAAGGGGGACCTACTTCTAAGGACAGCCTCTGTGCCATCTGCACTAGCCTTTGAGGGATTTGAGTCCTCCAGGGGGAGAAATTAGACTCCTCCTGGTTAGGGTCAGAATCTAGGTCAAAGAGGGTGGTTCCCTCCTGACTCTTCTTCTGTCCCCTGCCCACCCACTGGGTCCTGCTCCTTTGACCCACCAGCTTCCTTGAGGTCATTTCACAGTAACACTTCTAAGAGGCATTGAGTGCTAGGCCCTTTCTCTGTCTTAAGTGTCCTAGTGGAACACAGGGCTCGCAGTCCCCGAAAAGTGAAGGCACTATATCTAGAAGGCAGAGAGCCACTGGATTCTCCTACTAAAGACATACTATGCGTAGTGTGGTGTTACACCTACCTAACCTAATGGGAACTAAACTTCCTAAGATTGGAGAAAGGGTGTGCTAGGCCCTTAACAACCAATCTGTAAGTTCAGTAGAGCTTACATGTCTATGAAATATTATATGTGTTTAAATGTTTGTGATAGTTTTACAATTAGCCCACACTCAGATTATCTGGTAAACTGGTGTAAGGTTGAATCCCAACCGCTGCACACCAATGTGAGAGGCTAGCTTAGTATGTGATGCTCACTTTCGTAAGTGTATCCCTTGCACTAATCCAGATTACCCTTATGGTGATTTTAGTGGTGTAGACAACCTTAGAAAGTCTCTATAAGTGGTAGCTGGGAAGAGCAGCCTTCAAGCTTAGTCTAGTAGGAGTGTAAAGCAGATTGGTTCACCAGTATCCAATCTTTAGTATGGGCTAAGTGAAAAAGAACTGCACAGTAAACTTATAAAAACACTAAGGCAGAAGGAATTCGAATGCAGGGCGCGGTGCGCAAACTCCAGAATACAGTGTACCGCATGAGCAAGAACTGTACGGAAATCTCAGCCAGGATCGGCGAGGTCGAGGGCAGAATCTCTACAATTGAGGACATGTGCCAACAAAAAACAGACTTATCCTCCCTTCAGTCTCTTCCGAATGACATTACCTGGAATTTGACTGATTTAGAAAATAGGTCAAGGCGGAATAACCTTCGTATTTTAGGCGGACCAGAAGGAACCGAAGGGACAGACATTCGTCAATTTGTCATCAATCTGTTTTCAGAAGAATTTCCTGAGCTATCTAACTGGAAGTGGGAACTTGAACTTCAGAGGGTGCATAGATTTCCTTTCCAGATACGTCGGGGCAAGACTGGAGTAGAGGGCAAGCCCAGAGCTATTTTGATTTGTTTGAGCAATTTTCTACTTCTTGAATCCCTGTATGACCTAGCTAGACCAGATCGTAAGAGGTGTGGGCTGGGGTATGCATTTTATGTGCGCCCAGACTACTGTCAAGCCATAGTCCAGCTGAGATGGCATCCAGATGACTCTTATGGTGATTTTAGTGGTGTAGACAACCTTAGAAACTCTCTATAAGTGGTAGCTGGGAAGAGCAGCCTTCAAGCTTAGTCTATTAGGAGTGTAAAGAAGATTGGTTCAGCATTATCCAATCTTTAGTATGGGCTAAGTGAAAAAGAACTGCACAGTAAACTTATAAAAACACTAAGGCAGAAGGACTTTGAATGCAGGGCGCGGTCCGCAAACTCCAGAATACGGTGCGCCGCATGAGCAAGAACTGTATGGAAATCTCAGCCAGGATCGGCGAGGTCGAGGGCAGAATCTCTACAATTGAGAACGACATGTGCCAACAAAAAACAGACTTATCCTCCCTTCAGTTTCTTCGGAATGACATTACCTGGAAATTGACTGATTTAGAAAATAGGTCACGGCGGAATAACCTTCGTATTTTAGGCATATCAGAAGGAACCGAAGGGACAGACATTCGTCAATTTGTCATCTATCTGTTTTCAGAAGCATATCCTGAGCTATCTAACTGGAAGTGGGAACTTGAACTGCAGAGGGTGCATAGATTTCCTTTTCAGATACGTAGGGGCAAGACTGGAGTAGAGGGCCAACTCAGAGCTATTTTGATTTGTTTGAGCAATTTTCTACTTCGTGAATCCCTGTACGACCTAGCTAGACCAGATCGTAAGAGGTGTGGGCTGGGGTATGATTTTTTCGTGCGCCCAGACTACTGTCAAGCCAAGGTCCAGCTGAGATAGCATCCCTGCCAGCTGATCCCTCAATTTCAAGCTAAGGGGGCGCAAACATATTTATTAAACCCTGCAAAACTTAAAGTTATATTAGGGATAAAACAGTATTTTTTACTTCCGATATTGCTGCGAAGGAATTCTTGGGATCAATCTAGTGGGATGGTGGGATGGCAATGTTAAGGTTAGACTGTCAGATTCACAGCTCTCTCTCATATAGTGCTTCTTTTTTTAGGTGATTGCAGCTTGAGGGTGGGGGGTTTGGTGGGGGGCACCTTATCCTTTCTCTCCATCACCAATAGGGACTAGACAGTCCCTTCGCCTCATTTGGGTGTTTGTATGGATGGGTTGGGAGGGGCTTCAGGGTGGGATAATTGGGGAGGGTGTTTGGGGTGTGTGGGGGGCAAGGAATAATACATTTTTGTGTTTATATAGGAACAGCTTCCTAAGTGTGATCATAGGTTTTTTCACCCAATGTTTTGATTTGTATGGAACAGTATGTCTTATGTTGAGAATGGAGCAAGGTATTTCAGTCATAGTAATTCAACCTCATTTTGACAATGGGTAGATATGTAGTCTGCTCATGGAATATTTGCGGCCTGAACGATAAGAAGAAATGGGGGATTATGACTCAGATACTTAAATCAATGAAAGTAGATTTATTATGTTTACAGGAAACCCACATCGCATGGAACAACAGGGGCTGGCTGAAAGACCTAGGGTTAGAGCTAGTTGGCTGCACACGACAAGGAACTACTACAAGGGGGGTGGCAGTTTTGAAAAGATATGGTTGGGGGAGTGCAAACGGGTGAAAGAGGATGCTTGGGGTCGCTGGGTGATTGTGGAATTATGGTTGGATGGTCGGGTTTTAACCATATGCTCTATTTATGGTCCCGAACTCGACGATTCTTGTATGTTGAACGACCTTAGTATTGAACTAGCCCAATGGCC
Source organism: Lissotriton helveticus (assembly GCF_964261635.1). Lineage (NCBI taxonomy): Eukaryota > Metazoa > Chordata > Amphibia > Caudata > Salamandridae > Lissotriton > Lissotriton helveticus. Next base: position 219,695,069 of record NC_136070.1, on the reverse strand, counting down.
TTCACCCTTGATTCTATGTGGGGACTTTAATCTTCACTTACCTGGGAGTGTGAACATAACTAGCGACTACTGCTATACAGGGAAAAAAGGCAAATGTTCAAAGCAACCAGGGGGTTAGTTGAGGACTTTGGGCTTTTAGATGTGTGGTGTATGAAAGGGAATGGAGCGCCAGGGACCACCTATTATTCTGTACCACATCACAACCACATCCGTTTAGATTACTTCTCTGCGACGGCTGAGCTTGTAAATTCTGCCAGGATTGACATCCAGCCCAAAATAATTTCAGATCTCAACCTGATTTTATTAGATCTAGAAACTGGTTTTAGACCCCCGTTTAGACCCCCGTTTAGATCCTGGTCGTTCGAACGAAAATTACTAGTAGACCTGGATTTTTGCAAACAGATGTCTAAGTGGATATCCGACTTCTTAAAGATCAATCGTGGTTCTGCATCAGTTCAAATGGTATGGGACGCTTTCAAAGCATGAGTCCGTGGAGAAACCTTAGGTTACTCAGTAAACTAACAATCAAAATTACGGTCTGCATTGTCTGAGGAGATGAATAAACTTCGATTTTTAGAAAATAAATTTATGACTGAGCGTAGTAACGGCCAGGACACTGAACAAATCTCTAAAGAACTTGCAATGTCCAAAATGAGAATATACCAACATTTTGCTTCAAAATTACCTGCTCAAACCCTAGTACATAGATCTGAGATCTATAAAGCTGGTGAAAACTCTGGCCGAGTTTTAGCCAAAAAGCTTCACCAAAAAGACGTGTCCAGAAGGATTAATAACATCCAGGATAAGCAGGGCCGACTTTGCTCCGATCCAGTTGGAGTACTGGATATTTTTCGCAGCTTCTACAGTAATTTGTATACTGACAAGGCTACTCCGGGGAGTGCAGATAAAGTTATTGAGTTTTACAGTGATTTTGAAATCACCAAACTTACACCTGATGACATATTAGAACTAGAAGCAGATATCACCTGGGACGAGGTAGAAGCCGCTTTAACTTCACTTTCAACAGGAAAGGTGGTGGGACCAGAAGGGATCCCGTTTTATCGAACTTTTCAATCCGTGTTCAGAGTGGACCTCATGACAACTCTTCTGACCGCACAAAAGGGGTACGCACCTCAATCCTGGCAGAAATCAATTATTACTATATTTTTAAAGAAAGACAAACCGGCTTCACTTCCATCCTCCTACAGACCCATTTCCTTAATTAACTCTGACAGCAAACTCTATTCAAAAATTTTGGCCGCACGATTATCCAGGCTCATAGGTGCTCTTGTCTCACGATATCAACATGGGTTTAACCCTGGTCGAGACACAGCGGACCATGTGCGACGTCTAATTCCACTTATAGATTGGGCACAGGCAACTAATTCTACAATGGGCATAACCCTTTTGGATGCCAAGAAGGCATTCAACAGGGTTTCCTGGCCCTTTATGTGGGAGGTCTTAAGATTAAAGGGCTTCGTCCCCGCAATGCTTCAGGCATTAAAGTCTTTATATCTCTCACCAGTTGCTTGTGTTCGGATAGCGGGCTGGGAGTCGGATTTGTGCACAATCAATTGTGGTACACGGCAAGGGTGTCCGTGTTGGCCACTGTTATTTTCTTTATATATTGATTTGTTTTTGGAAAAATTAAATTTGACCATAGATATCAAACCCATTCATGTACTGTGGTGTCGGGTTCAAATCAGGCCTACATACTCTGCTAAACTCTCGAACGCCTTAGTATAGAAGTTGGCACGGACACTGGAAAAGGTAAAAGACAAGTTTACCCCATGGGGTGGTGGTACATTCCTACAGCACCCTTCGGCAATGTAAGAAGTAGCACCCCGAACATCGGTGCGCGACCTCTTTTATATAGTTTAATAGCAATAAAAAGATAGGCGGTTACAAGTTACACATTTTAGGTACATATAAGGTCATTTTTGGAACACAGCCAGCACGTGGGAGGAGTTCAACGGCACTGGTCAGTTAGTGTGAACATTCCTAAAGAGTGACCAGTTGATGCATAGTGCGCATGTGCGCTTGACCAGTACTAAAAATAGCCTGTTGCCGAGCAGAATAGTGACCATGGGTATCGAGAAAGGACGAAAGGGCACACTGACCACGAGGCAGCGTGTTCATAGGAAACGGACGTCAGAGGGATTCAAAATGGCCCCCGTTCGTTTTGGTCAAGTTAACAGAAAAGACCGTGTAGCTGTGCTAAACGCTAACTCAGGAGCTGCCAAAACACGACAGACGGCCCTTTTAGCGTTTAGCAAAAGCTACCTCATAGTGGACGTAGTCAGAATGTTCATCCTCAATGTTAATAGCCATTATTTTCAATACTTCATCATTGATCAGTTTCTCTTGCTTATCAATAGCTCGTTTGGACGGAATACAGGCGGTGATACATACAGAACATAATGTAGGGCCACATTGAATACATAGACAAAGGAAAAATAGTACTCCAATAAAAACACAGAGAATCGTTAATAATTTCCAACCCCAAGTACTAAGCAGGGTCCAGAACCAACCAGAAAAGGTCCATGTTCCATTTTCTGGGTGGATCTCAGCAGCTATCTTATGTAATTTTGTAATCGAATCATATACAGAAGGTGAGTTATCTGGTACGTACACGCAACAACTACTTCCGATGACGCGGCATGCTCCACCTCTATCAGCTAGTATCACATCTAGAACCATTCGATTCTGGAGCGCCACAATTCTGGTAATTTGTAATTCCTCAGTAATATTCCCTAAAGCGGAGGCAGTTTCGTTAGCGACTGCTTCCACCACACGCGTAAGCCGCCTTATCTTCCTGCTATTCAGTGCAGCTCCTACGAATGAGAATAACCCCAAATTGAAATCTACATATTGTTGTAAAGTGGTATCAGTCTGGTCTATTTCATCAAGATCTACTGTTCGTTTGACCCTGTTTAGTATGAAATCATGGTACAGAACGTAATCATTGTGGTACATGGGAGGAGCAATAAATACAGGTGGTAATACAAAAGCTATATAACACGTTCCCAACCATCCCAATGGTAGACGATGGTATCCCTTATTTCCACAAATGAAATACGTGTTATGTGAAGCTACAAATGCAATTCCAATTGGTGTATCAAAGGTAAGTGTAATATTACATTCACTGCGGCCTACAGGGATTGTACCTTTATTTCTAATACACAAATCTGCTTTTGTATCAATGACTGTTATCATATGCGAGCTCGTCACATTTATAAGTCTTTGATTCGTATATACACGAGGTGTAGAAACATTGTCCGGACGGTACTCTTCCCATTCAAACTTAGTTCCTTCAGCGTGTGGATAGCCGTCTTTGTCGTTATAACATATTTTATTCAACCGAAAAAGTAGTCCACCTTTCGTTGGCCATCGCAGAGTAAAAAGAAGAGTGTACCAAGCATGACAAGAACCATTATGAGAAAACGGGAGAGGAATGAGTGGTGTTCCTCCCTTCTTCTGATGTCCGGGCAACATTCCACATACCCAACAATTGGACGTGTTGGTCATGTTATGAGTATGATGCAAAATCTTAATAAAGCTGTTATTCAAATAAGTCTGCCTATGTCTTTCTTCGTGAAAAGGCAGAGTGAAATGAAAATGTTCAGATGGACTTGGAGTGGTGGGCAGCAAATGTTCTCGTGCAGGAAACAACAGTTCTATAGTCCAAGCTAATACTGCGATCACCACTACGGTCAAGACAAACAAAACAACACCAAGAATTCTCCCTCTTCGTGTCGAAGGAGATGCCATAGTTCACAAAACAATACTCTTCAAGAAAACAACACTAAGCGGGAAAAATAAAACGATGGTTCTGAACCGAGGCTGCCGTTGATTTGTTCTCCGGGATTCAAGACGGGTGTCGCTACACTGGGCAGAACTGATCCCCCCCCCTTGATATTCCCGGCTTCCGTTTCACAAACCTCAGAGCGGTTACCAACCAGTTTCAAAAACACAAAAGGAATCTTATTTCCTGGGGCGTAGATTGTACTTCACTTTATCAGAAACAACGTGGTCCGGGAAGGCTCCCTCCAATTCATCAGGCGTGACAGCTGGGCTCTTTTCTGTATCCAAAATCTTTCTGTAGTCGGATAGCACCACAGGGCTCACCAGATCCGGAGAGACACGTCGGCAGTGCGTTGAATGTATCCACCGCTTCTTGTTAGTGACTCTCACAGCAGTTCGCGTAGCCAGCAGCACTTGCTCAGGGCCATGCCATCTCGGTTCCAAACTGCTGGATCGTTCAAATACTTTGACCATCACGTGGTCCCCAGGGCGGAGATCGTGAGCCTCACCAGTGGAGTTATCAGGGAGCGCCTCTCGAACCTGTTGATGGATAGAAAGCAAATCATTTGTTAATCGTGCCAGATAATCGTTCATCATTATACAAGGCATATCATGTATCAAACGAGGTTTTGGAACTCCCCAAATATTCATAGGCCTTCCAAACACCACTTCGTAGGGTGTGAGGCCAGATCGAGAATGTGGCACTGACCGAATGGACAGTAATGCCAGAGGCAAAGCGTCCGGCCATTTCAGAGATGTAGATGCCACTATCTTTGCTAGCTTCAGCTTCAGAGTTGCATTGTATCGTTCTACTAACCCTGCTGATTGCGGATGAAAGACAGCATGGAATCGTTGCTTGATTCCCAATCCTTTCAGGACGTATTCCACTACTTTTCCAATGAAATGAGGGCCATTATCACTCCACATAAGTTTACAAACACCGTAGCGCGGGAAGTACTCCTTGAGTAACACCTTAGCTGTTGTCAATGCTGTATTGTCTTTCGTAGGGTAAGCCTCAATCCATTTGCTGAAGGCACACACCACTACTAGGACATACTTGAGATTATTACAGCGTTCCAGCTGGATGTAATCCATTTGTAGTACTTCGAATGGTGCAGTAGGTGGAACAAACCCTCCTTTAGGAGTATGAGTCCCTTGTCCAGGATTGTGCTGCAAACATATCAGACAGGTCTGCACTACTCTCTTAGCCGTGCTAGCAATGTCAGCATTTTCCCAAACTCGTGTAAGCAATTTAGTAATTGCGAGAGCTCCAATGTGTGCCAGCCCGTGTGTCATTTGCACCATTGTTTGTAAATAGGCCATGGGTAGTTTCCATCTCTCCATATCTTTACTACGCCAGCAACCCTCATCATCCAATACTCCTTCAGTGGCCCATTTCATACGTTCTGCCTCAGATGCTGACTTCTGTATATCTAGTATTTCTTCTCTAGCATCATGCCACCGCTCAGCTTGTGACTTCACCACATACATGGGGAAATTATTTTGCAGCATAGCGGTCTCTCTCGCAATGCGGTCTGCGAAAGCATTGCCTTGCCCTATTTTGTCCGTCACCTTTTTGTGTGCACTACACTTGACTATTGCAACTTTCTTTGGGCATAACAGTGCATTCAGGAGATCGCGTACCAACTCTCCATGCATGATGTGTACTCCGTGTGAAGTCAGGAATCCTCGTTCCTTCCAAAGTAGGCCAAAATCATGCACTACTCCAAAAGCGTAACGAATATCCGTGTAAATGTTCACACATAGCTCAGCACTTAACTCACATGCTTTCGTTAAGGCTATCAATTCAGCTGCTTGAGCCGATTTCTGGGGTATTCGTGCTGCTTCTACCACGATCTTAAGTGTCGTGATCGCATAAGCTGCGGAAGTCGTACCATCTGGTAACCTCACACACGATCCATCAACCCACAGTTCCCCATCTACATCTGGAAATGGCGTATCCTGTAAATCGATACGACCCTTTGTCTGTTCCTCAGTCAGAAAAACACAATCATGTTGTTCTTCCTTCTGGGTCTCAGCAACAGGATCCGGCAGTAAAGTAGCAGGATTTAGTGTCGCACATCGCTTTAGTGTGATGTGCGGCGCCAACAATGTTAGCTCATATCCTGTCAAACGGGCACTGGTTAGATGCTGCGTTTTTGTTTGATTCAGTAACGCATCTACCGCATGGGGAACTAGCACCAACAATTTGTGTGACAAAACTATTCCCTCACTTTGTCGTATCGCAACTGCTGTTGCTGCAACTGCTCGAAAACATCCAGGCTATCCTCGAGCCACAGGGTCGAGTACCGCCGAGAAGTATGCACAAGGCCTCTGTTTGTCTCCGTGTGTCTGCACTAACATTGACAATGCGCACCCATCCTTCTCGTGTACATATAATGTAAAGATCTTCGTGTAATCAGGTGTACCCAACACTGGTGCAGAACAAAGAGCTTGTCTCAATTGCTCAAAAGCATTCTGACATTCATCCGTCCATTCAATGGGAATCGGTGTATCTTTAGACAAAAATGCCAACAATGGTTTAACGATATGTGAAAAACCCAATATCCATTGCCTACAAAAAGACGTCAAACCTATAAAGGCGCGAACATCCTTCTGAGTGCGAGGGACTGGAGTATCTAGGATTGCTTGAATTCGATCTGGTGTCAATGCACGGCCCTCCTTAGACAAAAGATGACCGAGGTAGGTCACCTTTGGTCTACAATATTGTAGCTTTTTCTTCGAAACTTTATGATTATGTTTGGCCAGGAAGGAAAGCAAAGAAAAGGTACTCTTCTCACATTGTTCTGGCGTGTCTGCAGCAAGTAAGATATCGTCTACATATTGAATGAGAACCACCCCCTCTTGTAAGTCAAAGGAATCAAGCTGTCTTTTTAATGCCTGACTATAAATGCTAGGACTTTCAGTATAGCCTTGAGGAATTCGACAGAATCTGTACGATTTATTATTTAATGTAAAGCCGAATAGATATCGACTGTCAGGATGTACAGGGATCGAAAAGAAGGCATTCTTCAAATCGATAACTGTAAAAGTAGTTGCCGTCGATGGAACCAACGTAAGCAACGTGGTGATGTCAGACACCACCGGGTACTGAGGCACTACTATCTTGTTTATTTCCCTCAAATCAATAATGAAACGGTAAACCTTAGCATCTGTATCTCTTTTAAGAATCGGTAAAATTGGGCTATTGCAAACATTGTAGGGGACTTCCTCAACTACTCCTGCCAAAATCAAATCGTTCACAATGTGCATCAAAGCAAGTTCTCCTTCTCTGGAAATCTTATATTGTGGGACACGTGGTAGAGATACTCCCTCCTTTACAGTAATACGTACTGGAGGGATTAACATCTGCCCCACATCCGTGTCAGAAGTGGCCCACAACGTGTTTGGTAAGGAGGCTAATACTTCAGATTCATGGAGAAAACACACTCGCTCAAAGTCTGGGTAATTCTCATTCAACACAACTCGCACTCCTTCTGGGGCACAGCGAATAGTAGCTCGAAAGTGTTTTAACATATCGAGTCCAATAATATTATCTGGTGTATTTGGAGACAACAAAAAGGGACATGGGGCAGCAAATTTATCAACATGAAATGCAACTGGTTGAGACAATGGGCTAGAAGTAGGTGTTCCATCGAACCCTATTGCTGTAATTACCTCGCCAGACAGGGGAGCCCTTGGAACCAAGTATTTGGACAAAGCGCTACGAGTAGCTCCTGTATCGACCAGAAATTGATCAGTGGAACCCAGAACATGTGCTTCTATGTATGGACCCCTTTGATCAACTGGTACCTCAACCGATTCCACACCCCATCCTACGCAATCCTATGCATAATGCTCATCCCGTGGTTCAGCAGGACCACCCTCATTTATCTGATATTGATTGCGGTTATCAAACGTATTATAATCAGACTGACCACGACCCCTTGCTCCATATCCTCCACGATCATTCGTACCATAGCCTCCTCGATCATTCATGCCATAACCTCCTCTTGACCCTCCATAATAATTCCTAGACCTTCCACTTCCTCGTCCCCTCAAATTACGCTGCTCTCGAAACACCGGACAGTCTGCAATCCAATGCCCAAACTGTTTGCAGTATGCACATTGATTCACAGAAATGTCAGAACGAGGGGGAGGAGCATTACTGTATGATCCTCGCCCTCCTCTGTTACTTCCTCTCGTAGCCTGAACCTGGGCTAACATTACCTTCGTCTTCAAATCCTTTGCTTTCTTTTCACTACTTTCTTTTGCCTCTAATTCCTGTCTTTCATAATATTGAGCCATAGTCAATAAAGAAGCAGGGGTTGCTGTGGTCCATGAACTTTCACTCGCTTTCAATCGTTTCGCAATCTCCGGTAGGAGATTAGCCACATACTTATCAACGAATAAATGCCTGCCAGTATCTTCTGTCAATAATTGACCACTGTAATCATGGAACGCTTCCTCGAAGCGAGAGAAAAAATCGGAAACTGATTCATCCGCTTTCTGCTTACAAGAGGCTAATATAGTCCAATCAATCTTTTTAGCGGGAGCAAGAGTCTTTAGTTTTGTTAGTATGGCCCCTGGAAGGTCTAATATTAATTGACACGGCTTACATGCTGGTTCTCTATCTAAATCAGCCTGAACAAGATCTTTCCAAGTGGCCCCGAGAGTCGTGAGGTCATCAAACCTACGAATCGCTCTCCACATATCAGGGGGCAATATCAACCCGAAAAATAGATCAATATCAACTAACGTCATGATACATGAAGAAATTGCACTTTCAACATTTTCATAAAAAGCCGCAGGGTTTTTACGGGGATCAGGTAAAGCATTCTTAAGCGCCATGACATCTGCTCTATTCCAAGGCGTATAAACCCAATTATATACAAAATACCCTTTCGCGTCTTTGGATCTTTTATCATCATCTGTGCCATCCCCTTTATGAGGGACATATAAAGGCGCAGCTTCTCGCATAGGTCTAACATTAATCGCAGCGATCTTATCTGTTTCAAAGATAGGGCATTCTTTGGATATCCCCGTCGCTCCGGACGTAGACGAATTCTTCGACTTTTCCAACTCCCGTAGTCGTGTCGCCTCATTACGCAGTTCAATCAAACGCTTGAAGAAGTCGTCCGCATCTGAAAGAACAAAAAGACCTTTACGAAAATTCTCACGATCCTTGGATATCTCCTTTGGTTCTAACTCGAGAGAATATTTTCTATACCGCTCAACAACTTCATCTCCAAAATGATCTAAAAAATACAGTCGTTCCTTATCAGGCCACTGTTCCATTTGTTCAGTAACGTCAGAAACAGTAACAGTATTAATATTTAGTTTTCGTGCAAATGAACGTAATTCCGCAGCTCGTTCCGCATGTAACCTGGTACGCTGTGTTCGATCACTATCCTCGTCCGAGTCCTCGTTCGGAGCCGTAGGTACGACGTACGGAGGCGGACAACGATCTAGTAATGAAAAATCATCTGTTTCATTAGTAAGGACTGGATAAAAAGGACGCCTGATAGGGAATTGACCATTAACCTGTAAATTGCGTTCTCGTCTCTCCCTCACTTTCTTTTCCTGTAATTCCTTCTCCTGTAGCTGTAAAGCTTTGTCATGTGCAGCCTTCCGCTGCACTTTCTCCGCCAAGGCTTCCTCACGCTTCGCTCGTTCACGCACCTCTTTCTCCCACATACGCACACAATCAAACATATCTTGTCTAGACCTTCGCTGAAACAAACACTGCTCTACATACTGTACCTTTCGAAGGTCAAACGACCCATATAGCGGCCACTGTAATTCACGATCAGTCTTAGTATACTTATGCCATAATGTACTATACATTATAGGTGGAATACCGAATTTGACATACATTTCACGATTTGGAGTCCCCTCTGGGGGAGCCGGCTGCTTTTCACTTAATCGATAATTGGTACCATTTTCAGAACAGCACATCCTACGGAGTGTGCTAAAAACAGGCATGTTCCAAAAAGTACCACGAAAATGTGATACTACAAAAATGTCACCTAACGCGGTGTACCGTTCAAATCAAATAAATCAGAGAAATATCCCTACATGCCTGCCTATGTGAGGTGCACTTCACATATTCAAATTCAAATTCAAAGATTCAAAACGTTAGCTAACAAATTCAAATTCAAATTCAAAGTTTCAAAAAGCCACAGTAAGTGTCAGTAGACTACCTCACCGCTCAAAAGCTTACCAAATATTTTCAACCGTCCAAAGTCAAACTGCCAAGTTCTGTGGTCAAATCAGCCAAAACGGCACATCACGACAATCCAAGATCAGAATCTCAGTCGAGGACCGGCGCCACCTGGGAGGTCAGATCGGAAGGAAGGGAAAACACACCGTGGGTGCCAAGACTCGGGTCACTCAGTGGCAGCGTACGCGTCCATGGCGAGTTTCCTGACCTTCGTCACGACCTCTCCTTCGGGCATCCGAGTCACCGATGAGTCCCTTCATGGTCGCCAATTGTGGTGTAGGGTTCAAATCAGGCCTACATACTCTGCTAAACTCTCGAACGCCTTAGTATAGAAGTTGGCACGGACACTGGAAAAGGTAAAAGACAAGTTTATTAAGACCCCATGGGGTGGTGGTACATTCCTACAGCACCCTTCGGCAATGTAAGAAGTAGCACCCCGAACATCGGTGCGCGACCTCTTTTATATAGTTTAATAGCAATAAAAAGATAGGCGGTTACAAGTTACACATTTTAGGTACATATAAGGTCATTTTTGGAACACAGCCAGCACGTGGGAGGAGTTCAACGGCACTGGTCAGTTAGTGTGAACATTCCTAAAGAGTGACCAGTTGATGCATAGTGCGCATGTGCGCTTGACCAGTACTAAAAATAGCCTGTTGCCGAGCAGAATAGTGACCATGGGTATCGAGAAAGGACGAAAGGGCACACTGACCACGAGGCAGCGTGTTCATAGGAAACGGAAGTCAGAGGGATTCAAAATGGCCCCCGTTCGTTTTGGTCAAGTTAACAGAAAAGACCGTGTAGCTGTGCTAAACGCTAACTCAGGAGCTGCCAAAACACGACAGTACAGCATACGGATTATAGAGCTCTACCGTACGGGATGACATTGTCATAGTTACCAGTGACATTGTCACAGCTTTACCAGCAATTGAGTCCCTGGCCACCAATTTTGGGCTCTTTTCTGGCTATAAGCTCAATATTTCCAAAACTCAGATTTCAGTAATAGGGGAAGAACCACCGCCAAATATTCCAACTGTCTCTGAATTTACTTATTTAGGTATTAAAAACTCCTTGCCTATTAGTAAGATACCAGAGCGAAATATGGAACCAGTCCTTACTTGAATACTACTGTTGAAAGACTTGATCACGTGCATCTTTCTATGTATGGGAGATCAAATATTTAAAAAAATGCTTGTTCTTCCTAAACTGCTTTACATGTTTAGAACAATTCCCCTTGAATTTCCGAGCTCTTGTTTTAAAAAATTAGAGCGCGTTAGCTCCATGTTTTTATGGGGTTATAGAGGCCAGAGAAGGGCTTATAGAAAGATGGTCTTTACAAAAAATCGTGGGGGCTGGGGAATCCATATTTCTTGTTATATTATTGGGCATCTGTTCTGCAATTTATAAGTCCATTGATAGTTGGGGAGCGCGTCAATATTTTGTCTTGTCATAGTCAAGTAATATATGTGCTGGGTAGAGCCCAGTTATTTAAAAAACTAAACTTTAAGATTCTCAACTCTGCTTTTCGCATCAGGAGACAAGTTAAGCGACATTTGGGGCTTGCAAACCTTAGCGCTGACACTCCCTACTCTGCTGCTGGGCTTTTGCCTCTTATTTTCCATGATCAAATCTCTTTTAGATGGTGCTTAAAGAGAATTGTTACACTCGGAGATCTATGTGAGCCAGGCCAGCTTCAATCGTTCACAGAGCTTCATACTAAATATGGCCTTCCTAAGCATGATTTCTATAAGTACCTTCAGATCCGCAGTTTCTTAAACTCATTAGGTTCAGGGCTGAAATATCAACAGAGAACACTTTCGCTTATTGAGAAGTTGGGTAAAGCTTCTATCGGTCAACTTTATACCCTATTGATTGAGCTACTCCCTGGCGACATACAGGCTTGTCAAGATAAGTGGGTTATGAAGCTTGGGCAAGAAGGGATCAACGTTGCAGACTCGTTAAGTCTTGCAAACCAGGTTCTGTTGACAGGTATGATGCGTACTCAGCACTATATGGTTATTCATGACCTGTATTATACTCCAAAAAAGATCTCTAAATGGGCCACATTTGCTGGGACTAAATGTAACAGGTGCAGGTTGTTTGCTGCAGATGCAGTCCATATGTTTTTCTCTTGCCCAAAATTAGCTGAACTTTTCATATCTATAGAACGTTTTTTTGGGATTACTATTGGGAGTAACAATCGATATCACAGCAGAACTTGTGTTGATCGGGCTGAGCTCTGACACTGTCACCCAAACGCGATCTAACGCCATGACGTCTTTTTTGTTTATTTGTATGGCAACTGTACAAGCGTGTATCACAAAGGAGTGGTCCGCCCTGAAGCTCCATCTTTTTCGACTTGGCTGGCAAGATTATTATCAATGTATAAGCTGGAAATGGCTATTTATAAGGTCAAGGGAAGGAGAAAAAGGGCAATGGGAGTCAAAATTTGGGGACCCATTACGGCCTGGATTTAAATTACAACTTAGTATAATTATATTTGTCTCTTCCCCTCCTTTATCATTCTTTGCATTCGTATTTTATTTAGATCCTTGCTTTTCTGGTGTATATAATTGCTGTTCCTCACATAATTTGTTTAGTTTTTCTGTAAAATAATTTTTTCTCATTTGTATGTTGCAGACTGCTGATATATTTATTCCTTGCAAAAAAAGGGAAATAATCAATAATATTTTTTTTTAAAGTAAACTTATAAAAACAGATATTTATTAAAGTAACTCACTAACATGATACAGTATCTCCAGCCTGGAGATATACTGACAATGCACACAATACTTCAATATATAACAGTAAGAAGCACTAATACACAGTGGTCCCCAGGGAGAGAGCAAAGCATATGTAGTGGAAGGTGAACCACAACAGTAGATAAGACTAGACACAGAAGGTGTAGAGAGTCAGGGATACAAGATACCACCCCAGGTGAGAGTCCAAGTACCCCATGATAGTCGTATGCCAAGAGGATATACAACTGTGTACTCAATACTACTCAGGGTACGATGCGGTTACAGTCTTGGTAACCAATGCGGTTACCGTGTGATGAAGCGATGTAGCGACGCAGTGCACTGGCATTCGGTTGCAGGGCATTCTAAGAGAGATGCTGGCCTCAACCTGACGAGAGGACAACTCAGGCTTTGTGGGAATGCAAAACCACTACCTGTGTTGCTGAGCCTTTTGGAGTCCGTTGTAGCCCAGGTTCAGCAGACAGGTTGATTGTGTTGTGGTGCCTGCAGATGCAAGGGAGTGACTCCTTTGGATGTCTTTAGATGTCCACAGGCCCAGGACGGAACCCCTATGGAGCACGGACACTGATGGTGTAGCTGGTTTGCAGAAAAAGTCTTCTCAGTTGCAGTCTTGGTCCCAAAGCAAAGGACGATCAGTCAGGCACAGTCAGCATGACTCAAACAGGATGTCCAGATGGTCGAAGATGAAGTAGAGTTGGAGCTAAACCTAATCCTACGACTAATCTAGGGTCCCACCCTCAGGAGAGGGTTGGGATGATTCAGGGGTCCTTCTCAGAGGGGAGGATACATGTCCTTTGTACAGTTTTGCACCAGAACAGGAGCCAATGGCTCCCTGCGCCAGTTTGAACTTGAGTATGCAAGTAGGACACCAAATGTGCCCTTCTAGCAGACTATGCAGCGCTGGCAGGTGCCCCCACCCTGGCCTAATACTCTAAATCCTGTATGGGAGTTGGTCACACTTGCCTATGACTGGAAGCCTATTGTCCTACCTTTCCCTGCTCGGGCTTAGCCCAGCAGAAGGAGGGCAGAATCGTGCCTGTGGTTGGCAGCAGCCCTAGGTTGCTGCCAGACTTTGTAAGATCGGTCCTGGGAGCATCAAGGGCTTCCCGGATGGGCCTTACCGTGGATGTAATCACACCTCTAACACTGTACATGGCGCTGGGGTATGATTACAACATGTTTGATACCAAACATGCCCAGGTTTGTTCCAGCCAGTTTAGAGTTGATCATCATGTAATGAAGCATGGCCTCTCTTTATAGTTATGGCTAAAATCACTTATAAAGTCTGGAGAATGTACTCTGAGGTTTGTAGGGGTGGTCTGCTCATGCAGGGCCACACTCGAAACCGAATTCCCTGCCTTTGGGACTGAAAACCATTCTAGATGGGTGACTAATAGCTTTCAAATGCAGTGATGTAAGATATAAGGAAACATATCTTTCGGGAGAGGTACATGCACCAATTCACACAGGCTGCCAATGGCAGGCATGTATTTGAAGTTTGGAGGGTCCCTCATGGGTGGCAAAATATATGCTGCAGCCCATAGGGGATCCCTGTGGTACCCATGCCCTAGGTACCTTAGTACCATATACTAGGGACTTCCAAGGGTGCCCTCGTAGCCAAATAGGAATGTACCAAGGAACTCACCATAACCAATGTAGGGAGGAAGCACAGTGACTGGGTTCATGATTAGCATTAGCCCAGTTAGTCTCCTTCTGTCACTATCAAACCACCTGTTTTACCATATATATATATATATATATATATATATATATATATATATATATATATATATATATAATATATATATATATATATATATTCTGCTCAATTCTTCAGATACCAAAGAATACCCGCACTCACGGAATTTAGGATTTTCCAGGGTTGCTTTATTTCTCAAACAGACAAAGACAGACGCCCTCGCGTTTCGGCACACAGCCTTTTTCGATGTCGGTAGCCACCGGACATCGACATGTTTTTAAACACATTCACCTCATTAAAGGAAGGACTACTGGTCAGCTGAATTTTTCAGCGCCATCTTGGAGTGGTGTCAAAACATTTTGAGTGTAATCACATTCTGTTAACCTGTTATGCTGTTAAATAACACTGTTAAACCACTCAATAAAACAAATATGCTGCGGTACGAGAATATATCATTCTCCTCTCACCAATACATTTTTTATACTGTTTTTTGCATATTTGTTAATATAACGTAACAAAATTTAGCCGTGGATCGGCCATTATCCTTCCTAAAAAGCTTTTCAAGTCTGTTTGTCTAAGTAAGTCAACAGGTAAATATTAGCTTTCTATACAGTATATACATTCCTATAGTTTATCAAAATCCATGTGACGCTTTATGATGTATATATTCTCCATATTACAATCTTAGTTTTCATCTTTCTTATTTCATGTGCTTTACATTTCTATTTTTTACCAAAATTATACATGTTTAGTTGATTCATGGACACACCTAGATATATATTATGACCCCATTTTTTCACAAAAATCATATCACAGAGGTCATAAATCATTCAATATCCAAACAAAATTCTTCGAAGCAATTAATCATCTTACACTCTGAAAGATCTCAAATAACCATGCCTATGTACATATATACAATTATATACATATAAACATACGAATTGCATGGAAATCTTATTTTATCTTTGCAAAACACCTTGCTCTTGTCTACATAGTTCTAAGTGCCTATGTGTACCATCAGATCTTCACCACCGTTCATACCCCAAGGTGTTTTGGTATGCAGATCTATAATATACCTTGATTCAAGTCTACGAAGTTTCTTAAGTCTATCCCCACCTCTGATGTTATCAGGAATTGAATCTAAGCCATAGCACATTAACTTGTTACGATCGCTTTGATGTACTTCGGCGAAATGCCTGGCCATTGGATAGGCCTGGTCTACCTTGTCAATGGCCCTCATGTGTTCTAAGATTCGAATTTTGAATGGGTGCACCGTGCTGCCTATATACTTTAGCCCGCACGGACAAGCCAGACAATACACCACATATGGTGTGCTGCAGGTGATGAACTTACTGATCTTCCTAACCATGCCAGTGTCTTGTATAGTGTAAGTTAGTGTTCTTTTACTATTACTACATGCCTTACACTTGTGGCAGGGAAAGAAACCTCTCATGTTTTTCAGGGTGTTCGTTTTGGGTGGTACTTTGTCTAAATGGCTCCGAACCAGGTGGTCACGAATAGATCTTGCCTTTTTAAATGTGACCAGTGGGTGGACAGGGACATCCTCACCTATGACATTATCTGCTCTTAAAATATGCCAATTTTTCTTAAGCATACGCTTAAGGTGACTTGCTTCTGCTGAATAGGGTGTAATTAATCTGAATTTCCCTCCAGCAGTTTTCTTGTTGTCTCTCTTGTCCTCAAGTAAACTTTCCCTGGTCATTGCACGTACCTTGCAAAGTGTTTTGTTCAGAGTGATTGGATTATAGCCCCTAACAATGAACCTGGCTACACTCTCAGTGGCTGCAACTTCAAAAGCATCATCACGTGTGCAATTTCTCCTGAGTCTAAGTAATTCCCCATAGGGGATACTTTGTACAAGTTTGATGGGGTGACTGCTGGTTGCATGCAATATCGAATTGCCAGCAGTGGCCTTTCGATATAGCGATGTTTCAATCTTACCCTCAATAACCTCTATTCTCAGGTCCAAATAATCCACAGAAGTCGGGCTGATTGTCCCCGTGAAATGCAAATTGCAGTCATTGTCATTTAGGTATGTAATATAATGACGTGCTGTTTCATCAGTGCCATGCCAAATGATGAAAAGATCATCGATATATCGATGCCATTTCACCACCGAGCCACTGGACATACCGTCCCTGTAGGTTCTGGACACCCGCTCCTCCCACCAGCCTACGAACAAGTTCGCATAGCTGGGAGCGAAGCAGGTGCCCATCGCCGTGCCAGACACTTGTTTGAAATAGGTGTCCTCGAAGAGGAAAATGTTGTTGTTCAAGCAGAATCGCAGAAAATCAACTAACATACAATTATGTTGTGCATATCTCAACTGTCTCTTTTTGAGATATGAAGTTACTGCTTCAATTCCCCTCGAATGCTCAATACAAGTGTAAAGACTTGTGATGTCCAGTACAATGAGTAAGTAGTCAGGTTGCCATTGTACATTTTGGATTTTTGACAAAAAATCTTTCGTGTCCTTGATATAGGAAGATAATTGGATTACCAGACTGGCCAGAAAAAAGTCAAGAAATCTAGAGACATGTTCGGTTAGTCCTTGGACCGACGAAACAATAGGTCTGCCGGGGGGATGCAAATTGTTCTTATGTAATTTAGGAATGTGGTAGAATGTTGGGCAAATGGGATTCGAGCTCCTTAGGTAAAGGTGTTCTTCATTACCAAGCATGCCTTTCTTATACCACTTATTTATTAGTTCGTCATATGCTTGGATGCTTTGTTGGTAAGCCTTAAAAGTGGTTTTTTGATAACACTTTACATCTGTTAATTGTCTCATTGCCTCAGTAAAACATTGTTCTCTAGTCTGTACTACCACATTGCCCCCCTTATCCGAAGGTTTTACAATTATGGACTTTTCGTTGGCCAAGGTGTGGAGTGCTTCCATTTCTTCCTTGGATAAATTGGAACCAGATTTTCCATTATGTTGTTTTTTCCGGAATTGCTGAAGATCTTTTATCATTACCTCCGAAAAAGTGTCCAAGGCATCAAATGGCATTTGCGGGTTAAAGGTTGAACATGGTTTGTATGGACTTTCTTCTTTATCTTGTTCAATCACTGCATCTATTGCCCGTAACACCACATCTTGGCTATCAGCATTGTCCATAGTTGACTCGTTTCTTAGACTCTCAAGTGTCTCTATACCTGAAAGGTCGTTTACTGAAAGACTATCAGTGGCAGTTAGTCTCACATCTGGCATTTTCATCGATTTGAGATGAGTTCTGGTCTTGAAGTATTTATGTAATTTTAGCTTTCTCACGAAGCCAAAGAGATCGATCCTTTTTTGTGTGTATTCTAAACGTGCATCAGGGCAGAAGGTAAGACCAAGGCTTAAGACCTTTTTTTCCGCGTCACTCAGTGGTCTGGTAGTGAGATTTACCACTGTTAAATTGGTTGTTTCTCCTATCTCCTGTTGTTTCGCCTGCGATTGGTCCAGGCCGGATTCTTTGATTTTCCTCCCGCCGCCTGATATTCTTGTCCTCCTGCGCTTGCATTTGCGCTTGTTTCTGGGGGCTTGTTCTTCCCCCCTCGTAGCCAACAGTGTTTGATGACCTGGAATTCTGTCTGAAAAGGGGTCTGCTTACTTGGCCGACTCTCAGGCTGCACTGTATGTTCGTCACATGACTCATTGCCTGTTAGATCAGATTCAGATGTTTCAACTGTTTGGACTGGTGTTGTTTTTTTCGAACTTAGTTCTTTTCGAGACAAGTCAAACTTTTTTGCGTAGGTTAACACTCTGCCCTGGCAGTAATCCCTTTCATCCCGTTGGAATTTTTCTTATTTCCGGGTGCGGTTACTTGAGCTTCACCTCCGTTGGATTTTCTAAACATGCCTTTAGCATCCTCGTGCCTTGTTGACTCACAAAACATGTCTATGTCTATGTCTGATGGTTGTTGTCTGGGACAATTTAATGAAGTTTGAAAGCTAAAACCCCTGGAAATTAAATTCCTTACGTCGCGCAATCACACATTGCTGCCGTTTATTTGCAGGACAGAAGGAGAAAAGACGCTGTTGCTCACCCAAATGCAGGTCTTACGACTCGCCGCACCTCCTCCGAAGTACCGCTACTCGTCCCCCCACAGCTGGTGTGGCTGTACACGGCTTCTTCAATTCTCTCCTCGTGATTCGCGCGGTGCACCAAATAATATATATATATATTACCTACTGGCGACCGCCAGTAGGTAGTTATAGTTAGGATTGATTTCCATAGGGAAATCGCAACATTCTATTGGGAATACCTTTGGCGCCGGTTGAGGAATCTGCCTGAATTTTTCAGCAACTTTGCCTCGCGGCGCTCCGCTCCTTCCCTGAAAGTTTGGGGGGGGATTTGTCAAGTGGGGGCCGAGATAAAAGGGGGGTCCCAAAACGTGTTTTCCACATGTTAATTTCCATAGGGCGGTCGCTCTTTTAGCTCGAAAGGCTGAATGGATTTTCGCCAAACTTGGCAAAATTGTAGGGACTGGTAGCCCGATGCTATGTCTCAAGATATGTGCTCCAGAGGATTTTGAGTAATTTAGGTTAAAAAAAATGTATATATCTATGGCAGCGCCCCGGTACGCCCACCGGGGAGCGCTCCGTGCGCGCCACGCGACTTGCGCACGGAAAGCTGATTGGCTCTCGGGTTTCTGTAAACATTCGAAACAGTCCGCAGCGGCCGCCATCTTGTGTCTCGGTAGGATCGAGACACAAGAGGTGGCAAAAAACAAAGGGGGAAATGACCAAAAGGGGGCAGGGTACACCGCCCCTGACCCCCTGGGTTTGATGTGGGGGCTATAAAAGGGTCCCGCGGGACAAAAAAAAATTTAATTTTTTTTCAATTACGCGGGGGGAGCGCCCGGTACGCGCCCGGTACGCGCACCGGGGAGCGTACCATGGGGAAAAACAGTGAAAAAAATTATATAATCATAATAATAAATAATAAAATAATCATTTTGAGTGATCAGAGGTAGGGTAGCTCTGAAAAGAGCTTTTGGGTCTGTGGCTGTTTTAGGTACCTACAAGTACGTCCCACACACACCCACACGCACACAACCCCACACCCACACACTCCCCACACACACCTCACACACGCACACTTCCACACACACTCAAACACCCCACACCGACACCTTACACATCCACAACCACACCCACACATCCCACACACACACACACCTCACCCCCCAACACACACACACGCACACACAGATACCTCACAGACACACCTCACACATCCCACACACACTCCTCCCCCCCACACACACACACACGCACACCTCACTGACACACCCACACATTCCACAATACACACACATCCTACACACATACCCCCCACACCCATACACACCCCACACACACCTCACACACCCACGCCCCCACCTACACCCAAGCACCCCACACACCCACACACACACCTTACACACCCACATCCCCACCCACACCCACATACCCCACACAGCTACACACACCTATACATCTCATCCTCCCTCAGAAATACACACACACACACACCTCACAGACACACCCCACACATCCCCCACACACACCTCCCCGCCCCATACATGGGGAAAACTCAGTGAAACACTAAAATAATAATTTAAAGTGCTTAGAGGTAGGGTAGCTCTGAATAGAGTTGTTGTGTTGTTTGGGTGTTTTAAGTACCAACATGTAGGTACCAATGCAGAGTCTTAAATTCAATGTTCACATTTTTTTCTGTAGATATCTTGCATGTACTGTTTCCTTTACTCTCTTTGTCCTCTCTCTTTGTCACTCCCCATGTGTTATCATAATTCAATTTTTCTCCCTCTGTCACCCCTCTTTACTTATACTACCTGGTCTTTTCTCATCTTCCCTCATCGTTCTTCATTTATCGTGGTTCCGCCACTACCCTTCATTCTCCATTTGTTACTGTCCCTTCTTTTTCTTTTAACAGCCAATCACAGTCTCACACTATCTCTACTTTAGTGTTCTTCCTCTCTCTTCCTTTCTTTCGCTCCTTTAGTCATTTTACTTTTCTCACTTTTATCCAATTACACCTTCTCTATTTTTTACTATGTAATAAACAATCCCTCTGTGGTCATCTTGTAGCTCTTTTTCTCTTAACATAACTCTCTTTGTGTCCTTCCCTCATGCTAACTGCTTCATTAAAAAAAAAAAAATCTTTTTTTGGGGGGGCGCGCCCCGGTACGCGTACCCTAAGGACAAAAAATTGACAGAGATCCTTTAAAAATATAGCTTTCATTTTATAAATGAAAGGTAGTTCTAAAAAGAACTTTTTTTTAGTTCTTTTTGTTGTTTTATATTTTATTTAATGTTTTTTGAAAATTTTGTACTTTTTTTGGCTTTTCAAAACAGTTTTATATTTTTTTGTATTTTTTATGGGAAGAAACAAAGAGAAAGGGAATTGAAAATGGCTCAACTGGAGCAAAAAACAAAAAACGGAAAAAATTACTTCTTTTGTTTGGGGCAAATGTGATTCTCACCAGCAAGGACGATTAGCTTTAAGCTCTTTTCACCATAGGCGATGAGCTTCCCACATTCAGTACAAGTGACTCTAAAATTACCAAATCGTTCTTGGATACAAGGCATCACCTCTGATGTTTCTGGTCCCGATTGAGTGGATTGCTTTCTTTTGGAGCTGGTCCTTGAGCACTGGGGGAGGTGACTGGCCAGTTCCCTGATCTCTGCTTCCGGGTCATATGCCGAATCATGGTATTATTACCAAATGAATATTTTTTATCTGGATTGCCCCTTGAGAGTTCTGCACCACAGATTCGACATGTTACCTTAGCCGCATTAACTTTTTTCTTGCCCTCTGGAAGTGAAAAAAACTCCCATACAATGTGTTCTTTTGGCTTGTATGGGGTATTTTCTTCAGGCAGCCATCTGCTCCCCTCCTCCTCTTCCTCTTCCTCCTCCTCCTCTTCTCCACCAGCAATGTATTGTTGTGGTGGTCCTCTTGGTGGTTGTGGTGGTGGTGGTGGTGCAGATGCTCCAGCTGTTGCTGCTACAGTAGCCATTTCAAAGTACAAAAGAATTGTGTCTATAGATGAAACAGGTCTTCCTCAGTCAAAGAACAAAGTCAGAGTGAGGAAGAAAGGTGGGGTTTTTTATCATTTGGAAAAAAAAACTGTGCTGAACCAATCATAAGTGTTATTTTCAGGTCACAAGACCAAGGCTTTACTCATATGGAAACCAAAACTGTTCTGCACCAATAGAAAGTGTTATTTTCAGGTCACAAGACCCAGGCTGCTCACAAGACCCAGGCATTACTCATTTAGAAACCAAACCTGTTCTGCACCAATAGAAAGTGTTATTTTCAAGTCACATGACCCGACGCGCTTACGCTACGCGCCCCGGGCCGCGCCCGTAGTCGCGCTCCGGGGCGCGCCCGTGGGCGCGTAGCGTAAGCGCGTCAGGATGTTTCGCGATCGTATGCAATCGCGTGCTTTCGGTTGCGATTACGCTGTGCGTCATATGACGCATCACGCGTGTACGCGATACGTCACGATGTTGTTTTTGTTCGCGCCAATAGCGCTCCCAGGACGCTCCCCGGTACGCGCCCCAGGGCGCGCCCCAAGTTAAATATAAAAAAATAAATAAACATTTTGACATAATTATACAATATAAAATTCGTTTTAAAATGTATTATTTTTATACCTATAAAGATTTGCTATGAAAAAAACATTGAAATTCACTGAAAAAACCATAGGTTTCACATCAGTTATAGTTCAGAATTAGCATTTAACCCCTTCAGTGCTAATGACAAGGGTAACTCGTCATGGAGTTTCCATTGATTTCAATGGAAATTACATGGGAATGCTCGGCATGCCTTAGCATCCAAGTGGTTAAAAAACCTATTAAATTCACTGAAAAAACCATAGGTTTTACACCAGTTATAGTTAGCTGGAAATTTTACTCGCATAAAACCATTGAAATTCCCACGTTATAGTTAGTTGGACTCACTATAACTTGCGCGTGCAATGCACTGCTGATGACGTCACACATTACATCACTCATGACATGGTCAGTGATATCACTCATGACATCACTGATGACACCATCCAGTGAATGTGTGTCTTTCTGAAAAATAAATAAAAGTGAGTAATGTTTAAATATTTAAATATATGTATTAATGTAACACTTTGTGTATACGTGGCTGCATGGGTTGGTGTGTAGCTACATGTGTAGGTATATGGGTTATTAGATGTTTTTCTTAGTATCAGTATAAGTGTAAAAGAACAACTAGAGCGCTAACAGTCCTACTTATTACAAAGGTATGGCACACCTGAAGCCATCTTGATTGGAATAAAGTGGTAACTCTTAAAACATTTAATTTAAAAAGGAACAAAATGAGGGGGTATATTTTGCCATAGAAAGTATGATTAGTAATGCAGAAAGAAAAATTAGGGCACATTTTGAGTGAATTCTCAAATCCTCTTCAATTTCATTAACATATTCTGACAAGCAGTCTCCCAAGATGGCCACCAGAGACAAAAGAGCCTAAATGTAGCCCAAATATCACCCAGATGTAGCCCAAGTATTGCCCAATGACAGAATGACAGAATGTCCTAGAGTGTTCTAAAGAACAACTAGAGCGCTAACAGTCTTACTTATGACAAAAGTATGGCACACCAGAAGCCATCTTGGTTGGAATGAAGAGGTAAGTCTGAAAACATTTAATTTAAAAAGGAACAAAATGAGGGGGTTCATTTTGCCATAGAAAGTATGATTAGTGCTTCAGAAAGAAAAATTAGGGCACATTTTGAGTGACTTCTCAAATCCTCTTCTATTTCATGAAAAAAATTCTGACATGCAGACTGAAACATGCACTTTAAATACCAGCAGCAGACTTCCCTGGTGAGCAGTAGCTTTACTACAGTGATCTAATGAGCAACTAGAGTGCTAACATTCAGAATTTATGGCAAATGTGTGACACATCTGAATGCCTTCTTGATGGAACCAAAGTAAACAAGCATTGAAAATGCAATAGATCTCGCCCTCGTTTAAGTTAAAGCCATTCTGTTTGTAATGAGGTGGCTTTTTAGCTTTGCTTTTATTAGTGTTTTTTAAACTTTCATGTAAATAACATGCATATGTATGCATATATGTATATGTATGCATGCATTTATATTTGTATTTATATAGATATGCATATATATGCATATATATGTGTATATGTGTGCGTGTAGAGAGAGGTAGAGAGGTAGAGGTGTAGAGGTAGAGAGGTAGAGAGGTAGAGGTAGAGAGGTAGAGACTAGTAGAGAGTGAGTAGTAGAGAGTAGTAGAGAGTGAGTAGCAGAGAGAGAGAATAGTAGAGAGTAGTAGAGAGTGAGTAGTAGAGTGAGTAGTAGAGAGTAGTAGAGAGAGAGTAGTAGAGAGTGAGTAGTAGAGAGTAGTAGAGAATGAGTAGTAGAGTGAGTAGTAGAGAGTGAGTAGTAGAGAGTAGTAGAGAGAGAGTAGTAGAGAGTGAGTAGTAGAGAGTAGTAGAGAGTGAGTAGTAAAGAGTGAGTAGTAGAGAGAGAGTAGTAGAGAGTGAGTAGTAGAGAGTAGAGAGTAGTAGAGAGTGAGTAGGAGAGAGTAGTAGATAGTGAGTAGTAGGGAGTGAGTAGTAGAGAGAGAGTAGTAGAGAGTAGTAGAGTAGTAGAGAATGAGTAGTAGAGAGTGAGTATTAGAGAGTAGTGGAGTAGGAGAGAGTAAGTAGTAGAGAGTAGTGGAGAATATTCCAAAGTTTACAGCACCACTTGCACAATAAGTCCAATCAAATCATATCACTTACAGTCCTTATTGAAGCGCTGAATCTTGGTGTATATTGAAATGCTTTTTATTTTCCTTAAGTTTATGTACCACAGCCAGCCGACACGTTTCGTGTCGGTATCCTGTTGTCATATAACTAGATATTTCTTCCAAATGTTAGACGAGACGTAAGTACATTCTTATTCAAAGTGACTAGGTATCAATTTTACCCACACTATTTGGGCAGACTTGAGTAATTTGCAGCATCCTCAAAGTCAGTCTTTCAAAAATTGCAAAGTATAGGACATGATAATCCAAATCCAAATGTTTCTCAAGAAAAGTCATTTTCAATCGTTCGGAATTTCGGCGTTTGGGCAGATATGACCCAGGGACCCCCAGTATGCAAGGGGAATTAGTCCCCCCTCTGCAAACGCGCCAGTGGCCTGCGTTGCAGAGAGGTGTAAAAAGGGGCATAGCCTCATTACACCTCTGTGCAATGCAACCCCCTGGCGCATACTGGACGTTCCAGGTGGGCTAGTTGGCCCCCAGGGACCCCTAGTATGCAAGGGGAATTAGTTCCCCCTCTTCAAACATGCACGGGGGCTGCGTTGCAGAGAGGTGTAAAAAGGGGCGTGGCTTCATTACACCTCTCTGCAATGCAGTCCCCTGGCACATACTGGAGATTCCTGGTGGGCTTTCAGGTCTTATATAGTGAGGAATTAGCATTAAAAAAATCTTTGAAATTCACTGAAAAAAACATAGGTTTCAGGCCTTATATAGTTAGGAATTAGCATTTAAAAAACCTTGCAAATTCAGTGAATTAACCATAGGTTTTAGGCCTTATATAGTTAGGAATTAGCATTTAAAAAACCTTTGAAATTCACTGAAAAAACCATAGGTTTCAGGCCTTATATAGTTAGGAATTAGCATTTAAAAAACCTTTAAAATTCACTCAAAAAACTATATGTTTTAGGGGTGTTATTGAAATTGCTCCTATATAGTTAGTTGTACTAACTATATTTCGCCCACCCGCAATCTACTGCTGATGATGTCACATATTACATCATTCATGACATGGTCAGTGATATCACTGATGACATCTCAAATGACATCACTGATGACATCATCCACGGGACAATCACATACACCTTTTCATACACTAGTAAAATCTTTCATCACTCTTTGTAAAATACAGAGTATCATATTTGAATCCATTGTTACAGCAATACAGCTATCTAAAAACCCACTCAGTGATTCATAGATGTATACACACATCTAATCACTTACCTGTAGATTCACTCATACATGCTGTCAATGAACAATAGAACACTATCAAAAATACTTATACACCTAAATTGACATTACACACCAGCACACATCCTATTCACATATGAAGTCATCCTACTCACTTATGCAAGCAATGGATCATACTTACATATTTACTTAGCTACACACTTATACAAACACAACTTCATCTATTCATTTAGATAGTAAGTCATACTTAGTGAATTATAAAATCATTATTACAAGTATAAAGTTATCCATACAGTCACTCACACAACTGACACATACACTGCCTTTTATTTTTCTAGTTTGTTGGACATGTACCATTGAGATATATATTTGCTCATCACCACACCCATAAAGATATTCACTCACCCAAACAACTGTTAGAACATGTAGTTTTAACTTCATATATCTAGTGAATCAACTATTCACACACCTTTGGGCAGTCACACACCCCACACCGAACCACACACACATTCACTCTCCCATACCAATACTCAGTTAACTAATCAATAACTAATATAGACTTTCACATAGCTAGTAACCAACTGGAGAACCTGTTTACAAAACAACTGACAAAGTGATACAGATATTCAAACAGTTTAGTCACTATCCACTATATTTAGTGAGACACTATAAATTGGTCAAGTAAACAGTCAATTACACTGCTACTAAATCCTCCATCCAAATATTTATTTTTATATATCCACTCATTCTTCAATGCAAATTGCTATATATATAATGCATATTTAAATAACGAAGCAAACCACATTCACTGGAAGATGTCATCAGTGATGCCATTTGAGATGTCATCAGTGATGTGACTGACCATGTCATGAATGATGTAATATGTGACATCATCAGCAGTGGATTGCGGGTGCGCGAAATATAGTTAGTACAACTAACTATATAGGAGCAATTTCAATGGTTTTGTATGAGTGAAATGTCCAGCTAACTATAACACCCCTAAAACGTATAGTTTTTTGAGTGAATTTTAAAGGTTTTTTAAATGCTAATTCCTAACTATATAAGGCCTGAAACCTATGTCGTTTTCAGTAAATATATATATACTGAAACAAACATAGGTTTCAGGGGTGTTATAGTTAGCTGGACATTTCACTCATACAAAACCATTGAAATGCCTCTGTTATAGTTAATTGAACTAACTGTAACTCTCGCGCTCGTAATCCACTAGTGATGATATCACATATTACATCATTCATGACATGGTCAGTGACATCACGGATGGCATCACTGATGACATCTCAAATGACATCACTGATGACATCACTGATGGCATCATCCAGTGCATGTGGTTTGGTTCGTTATTTAAATATGTATTATATATACACCAATCTGCAGTGAAGAATCAGTGGATATATAAATATCTGGATGGAGCATTTAGAAGCAGTGGGATTGACTGTTTACTTGACTAATTTATAGTGTCTCACTAAATATATTAGATAGTGACTAAACTGTATGAATATCTATGTTAATTAGTCAGTTGCTGTGTAAACTGCTGCACCAGTTGGTTACTAGCTAAGTGAAAGCCTATATTAGTTATTGATTAGTTAACTGACTATTTGTATGGGAGAGTGAATGTGTGTGTGAATCCGTGGGGGATCTGTGACTGCCCAAAGATATTTGAATAGTTAATTCAGTAGGTATATGACGTTAAGACTACATGTTAGAAAAGTTGTTTGGGTGAGTGAATATCTTTAGGGGTGTGGTGATGTGCAAATATATTTTTCAATGGTACATGTCCAACAAAGTAGAAAAAATGAAAAGTAGTGTATGTGATAGTTGTTGTATATAAATAAGTATACGTAAAACATATTGATTGCATGAGTGACTATATAGATAACTGTATTCTTGTAATAGTGATTTTATAACACACTAACAGGCAGATGCATCAAGCAAAATACCTCTCGTAAAATAGCGATTCGGTAAAACAGGCCGATACCGACCGCAAAACCCCTAAATTCAATGCATCAACACAAATCGGTAAAAAATAAGGAATCGCTAAAAAATACCCCTTGGTGATTTACCGAATCGCTATCCAGCCTATCGGAAATACCGAATACCAAAGCAGGCCCCGGAAATACCGAATCGCTATTAAGGAATCGCAACAGAATGCATCAAAAATCGCAAATACCGAAAAGCTCAGAAATCGCTATTTAGAATGAGCAAATTAAGGGGAATCTCAACCTGGAGGTAAAGTTATACAAATGATGAAAAAAAATAATAATAATTCTGACAGGTGCTGACAATCAGTAACCCTTCAAAATGACCCTGGAAACCCTGTTAATCAACCAAAATGGCTGCCCCCTACGTGCTTGCTCGGAGGAGGAGAATCAATGCCCTGGCCCAGCGAAGGAGGATGATCCAGGATAGGATCTTCAAGGTGCGCATCCCATTGCTCAGGCAAACAGAGGAGGAGGTAATGCGTGTAATAGCATATCTGGAACCACAACTCCAGCACCAGACCCTTAGGACCCACGCAATACCAGCCCATGTCCAGGTCCTATGCAGCCTGCACCTGCTGGCTTCTGAAAGCTTCCAGGGGGTAATAGCAGAAGCCGGAGGGGTTTCGCAAAGCGCACTTTCTTGCTTCTTCCACAGATTCCTGGATGCCATGCTAGCATTGATACATCGCCACATCACCTTCCCCACGACCCCCCAACAGTTGAACCGCACCAAGCGTGAGTTCTACCAGGTGGCACAATTCCCCCACGTGACAGGGTGTGTGGACTGCACCCATGTCCACATCAGTCCTCCCTCTGCCACCGAATACATCTACCGCAACCGGAAGTCATACCATTCCATTAATGTGCAGGTTGTGTGCAATGCCAAGCACATCATTACGAACCTCGTAGCCCAATTCCCAGGGAGCACACACGACGCATACATCTTCCGTCACAGTGGCATCCACAGGCACCTGAGCAACTGTGAATTTGGAGTTGGACACCTACTAGGCACGTATTGATGCAACACCATTTAATCCATCCCCACTTGTACCATAGCATTCATGCCGCTAACCATTCTCTCCCCATCCTGCAGGTGACAGCGCTTACGCCTTGCGTGAGTATCTACTCACTCCCTACCTGAACCCTGCAACACCACAAGAGCAGCGCTACAACAGAGCACACATCAGCACAAGGAATGTTGTGGAGCGTACATTCGGCATCCTCAAGAGTCGCTTCAGAATATTGCACAAGACAGGAGGTGCCTTGCAGTACGACCCAGTGACCTGCTGCAAGATCATAGCTGTCTGTGCCATCCTGCATAACATTGCAACAAGAAGGGGGATAGCCATAGAGGTGTATGGTGAGGACGAGCTACGTGCACAGCAACCCCCCCCCAACACCGACAGGCACATGTGCCCAACACAGCAGAAGTGAGGTTCCGTGACGATTTTACTCGTGTTTGTAACATTGTCGTAAATACATAATTTTGGTATCAGTGAACCGCAAATGATCCATTTAGTATATCCTGGTGTTTTCGCTATGCTACGAGCAAGAGCACTCCAGTTACAAACACATTTCTGTTCTACCCATGGCATCCATCTTAGAACACGGAAGCCATTTTGTATTCCTTGCCCTCACATAGTCAATGGACGCGCAATGACCTCTTTTCATTTAAGGACACGTAGGCTTTAGCCGGCGGTTCACCTTGCGAGGGACACGTGCACCTTAGGCCAGCAACGCTGTGGCAGCATGACTCGGCAAGAGCTGCCTCCCCAGCCTGAGGCCAGTCCTGCTATACTGGTTCTTGTGTTCGTTGGCCTGATCATGATTAGGCGGCCGAAGCTGGTAACCGTGCCCATTTACGACCCACAAACATCTCTTATCCTGTCTTTTTATCTTCTGCACCTGGCTCTGCTCCTTTCCTTCTGGGCCTTTATTAGGGGGAGGTAACGAAATTTACGATGAGGCGGTCCGGGTCTTGAATGAGAAATTGACATGGGATTATGATGGAATAGTGGGAACCCCTCATTTGTAATGTTTCGACATCAGATACTGTTGACAATTCCTGTGCAACGCCAAATATTTATTGTTTAAGACACGAATGTTTTAGAACTGTGGTAACATGTAAAGAATTTGCCCCGAGCAGAATATTTAGTATTTAAGGAGTAACCCTCTTTGTACAATTTGAACAGGCTCCTAGACACTGCCCCTGTGCAGTTTCTGTGACTTCTGTGTCCCTGCAGTAATAAACCTTTGGTCTTTGACGCCACCATCGAGAAGCCCGTGTTTCTGTTTGTTTGTGCACCGAGACAGGTAGAACTCCGGGGTCTTCGGGTGTTATCCCTGACACCTCTGGACAGAACCAAAAAGTCCAGAACTCCAATTGGCGCCCAACGTGGGGCGACGTCATTCGGTACCGGTCCAAAAGCCTGAAGAGTTCGAGGAGCTTCGTGTGAAGATTTCAGAGGGAGGCGCCCCACTTCATCGATCCCGGCATATCGCAAAAGTGGCCCGACGTTCTCTTCCACGAGGGTTCCCGTTCAGACGGCTGCAGTGGTCCGTTGCCTTGACCGTCGCCCTGTCTTGGACCCGAGGTGCAGTCCTCAGTACGGCGAGACGTGACGGGTTTCTCCTTGGTGACGTCTTCAGTGCCTCAGTTAAGTATTTTGTGAGGGTTGCTCCTGTTTGGATAATCCTTTTAGTTCTCAGTTCAGTTCAGTTCTGTAAGATTATCACTGGTTATTCTGGTTACGATAATCATTCGGTTCAGTTCAGGTATCGATACATTTATCAGTTCTGGTAGGCCTAAGTTCTTGGTTCAAGTGCGCACCCTTTTGTTGGTATTTTGTCTGTTCTGTGTTCCGGATTATAAAATGGTAAGTCGGAAAAATTGTATGTTGTCTTGTTTTAGTTGCAACAGTGATTCCCAGTTGGAGGACTCGTGTTTGGTTCCTCCGATTGGAACTCCTCTTTATGATCTATATTGCAAGTTTGGTGTGGGCCCCATCTCTTATAACGAGGTGTGGATCCACTATACAGAGAAAGATGGTGTCCTTAGTTGGCCACTACATGGTAGTTTTGAACCTGAAGTTCTCGATAATCTAGAAAGAAGGATTGTTTAAGAAGAAAGCCCGGCCGGCAATGTTTGATTCTTTCCGTTATTGGCGAAAAGAATCTAAACAGAGAGAAATTAAAAAGTTGAAGAAAGAACAGAAAGAGCAAGAGTTGACTTTAGAACAGTCTGCTAAGCAGCTGCAACTCAACGAGTCTGAAAAAGCGATGGAGGTGGCCAATAGAGAGCGTAATTTAGCGATAGACAAGTGCTATCCTGCTTTGCCATCGAGTACAGCTAAGATAGTAGAGGACCCTGAAAAGGATCCCCTGTTGTCTTACTTGTTACGATCACCCCCACCGTATGCACAGGGTGCTACGGCTCCACCTATACCGAATGTTCAATTACCGGTTGCTGGACAACCTGGTGTCCCTGTTCCCGCTCCCCTGAATCAAGTTCCTGTACCTCCCGTGGTCAATATTCATGTTCCTTTGACAGCCCCTCTTCCAGGGTTGCCGGCTTCTTTGCCTATGCCTGTGTCGCTCACACCTGCTAGTTCACAAGCTAGTTTGCCTGCTACTCCTACTGTTCCTAATCTATCTGTTCCAACTGCTACTCTATTTACTGCCTCTGCTAATATTATGACTCCACTTTCTGTTCGTCGGAGAATCACTGATTCTGTCTCTAATATTCTATCTCCCTTCTATAAAACTCTGATTAAGACTCCTACCTCTGACTCTGTGCAGAGGCGTAGCCAGCTTCCCAGTACTGAAGAAAGAGGAATATTAGATTCCACTGCTCTTAGATGGGTTTCAAAAGTTTGAAGATATAATGTACAAGATGTATTAGATACATTTATGCAATGGAATGAACCGACACAACGATATGTGTTCGATGAAATGTGTTTCCTTCTACATGAGGAATTGGAAGAGGATGACCCTGAATCAAATCTAGGAGAATTAATTAATGTTCAGAAAGAGTTTGCTGCAGGTATGATAGTCGGTCAAAATATAAAAGAAGCGATGGAACTGGTTCTAAGTTATAGGACCGACTCATCCCTTCGTTCACCAAGAGAGTTAGGGAAACGTAGTACGAAACAAAATCGTCAATACCCAATGAGAGAGGTTCCACCAATTTGGCGTGAAGCTGTGCAAGCTAATGCACCGCTTGGTATCGCAGCCGCTCCGGCCCAATTCCAGAGAGTATGGATACATATTCCATGGAAGCGAGCTGAAGTATTAGCAGTGAAACAGGCCTTGCCAGATCCGCGTAAAAATCCTGCAGGGTACTACAAAGAGTTGGCTCAAACAGTTGACGCTTGTGTATTGAATCTTGCTGACATAGATTTGCTATTTGGTAATGTAGTACCACAACCAATTTGGGCTAAAATTCGTAAAGAGAATCATCCAGTTGCCCTAGGTGGTGATTGGGCAGCTATAATTGCAGCGGATGGTCAACAAGTCGGTGGTTCTAAACCTGAACCCTTAATTGCTAATTTGCCCGGTAGAATAATCGATTTAATGAAAACCTTGATGCCAGCATTGCGCGTTAACTGGGACAAATTGTCCGCGTGCAAACAGAAGAAAGACGAAAGTGTCTCCGACTTTTTCACAAGATTCGAGGAGACTTTCGTGGATCATAGTGGTCAGGATATGAGCACAGAAGGAGGCCAGAGATTATTTGTTGATAAATTTGTGCACAATCTGTTGCCAGAACTTAGTGGTAAATTAAAGAATTCTGAAAGTGCGTGGGCTGTCTCTACGACTGCGCAAATACTTGCGACTGCCCAGTACTATGAAAATAGGGATAAAGAAGAGAAGGAAAAAACAGATAAAAAGACGAAAGATTTAAAAACTAAAGTACTTTTACAGCAAGCTTATCCGCCTCGCACGAATCAGACTAATATACAGCAAGGGCCATATCAAAGAACGGATTATAATTTTCAAAGGCCACAATACCAATGGAATCAATGTGCTTATTGCAAAATGGAAGGTCATTACAAAAATGAGTGTCCTGTTCGAACGCAAAATAATACTGCGGCTGCTCAGAGAGGTCGTGGTGGTTATATGCAAAATTCTAGAGGTCGAGGAAGAGGTGCTATGCCTCCGCAGACGAGTGATCGCCCTTCTAATTATTTCGACCAGCGAAATGGACAATCTGCCCAACAGAATAGGTCTCCACAGTATCATGTTGAAGACTATTATGAAGCTAGTGAGGAAGGTCAGCAAAGTGAGTACTAGGACAGCCATGGACAAAGAGAGGGAGTAGTATCAGTTCCAGTAGATCAGAGTGGGCCTTATGTCGCAGTAGCAACATCAGGTATAGTCGAACCGTTTCTGTTGGATACTGGTGCAGCAAAAAGTTCTATCATACATGCGAAACTCCCTGGCGCACCTTTGTCTGGCTCAACAAACGTTTCAGTAGGTTTTTCGGGCGCCCTTGTTCATAACCCTGTTTCTGGTCCTTTGTCTATTTCTGTTGGACCCTGTCAATTGAAAGCACCCCTGATTTTGACGACAGGTTGTAACGAAAATCTGCTTGGTTTAGACTTGTTAAAACGCCTATATGCGACATTATACTGTTCTCCAGAAGGAGTACAGCTTACGTTGGGTAAAAGAATAATCTCTCCGATGTACTTGTCGATGGATGCGCTCCCACCAGAGCTGCGTTCACTCCCTGATACTCTTTGGGCGACTGGTCCTAATGATGTAGGTCTATTGGAAATTCCACCCTATATAGTAACTTTGAAAGCAAATGTCAAACTTCCACGAATTCCACAATACAGAATCTCTAGTGAAGGTGAGCGTGCGCTCCTACTGATAGTGCATGATCTGATTGAGAAAGACGTTATAGAAGAAACTAGAGGTAATGTCTGTAATAGTCCTGTACTGCCTATTTTGAAACGAACTGACCCAACAAAACCTCCAGTATATAGGTTTGTAATTGATCTTAGAGAGGTTAATAAAATTGTGATTCCACAGTTTCCTGTGGTTCCAGACATTACTGCATTGTTAACGTTGATTCCTGCTACAGCAGCATGGTTTTCGGTTATCGACTTGAAAAATGCCTTTTTCAGCATTCCGATAGCCGAAGAAAGCAGAGATATCTTCGGTTTCTCTCTAGGAGGACGAAGCTTCAGGTTTAAACGCGCTCCACAAGGCTATTGTGAAAGCCCATCCATTTACAGTCAAGCATTAAAAAGCCAGTTAGATTCCTTCGTACTTCCTCCTGGTTCTGCTTTAATACAATATGTTGATGATCTTCTAGTGGCTGCTGATGACAAGGAAACTTGCAAAACAGCTACGATTTCTTTATTGCATCATTTGTCAAATTTGAATCACAAGGTGTCACCTTCAAAAATGCAATACTGCTGCCAAGAAGTGACCTACCTAGGTCATCTCTTGTCAAAGGAGGGAAGGAAGTTGACCCCAGAGAGAATAAAGGCAATTACACAGATGAATGTTCCTAGCACGCAGAGAGAAGTACGTGCCTTTTTAGGTATTACCTCATATTGTAGGCAATGGATCCCAAATTTTTCTCTGTTGGCAAAACCATTGGTAGCCTTGACTGGGAAAGGTGTTCCGAGTCCGGTACCATGGTCTGCTGAATGTCAGCAGAGTTTTTCTGAGTTACGAAATACACTGTGTTCAGCTCCTGTATTGGGTACACCCGATTACAGTAAGCCTTTCACGCTCTATGTCCATGAGAGAGAAGGTTGCGCGTTGAGTGTGTTGACACAGAAATTTGGTGATAAACAACGCCCTTGTGCGTATTTTTCATCAACATTAGATCCAGTAGCTAGAGCGTTGCCTAGTTGCTTGAGAGCTACAGCCGCAGCTGCAGCCTCCATTCGACAATCTGCTGGTTTAGTAATGAACAACATGCTAGTAGTTATGGTTCCTCATGCTGTAGATACACTCATGAACCGAACCAAGACGCAGCACCTTACCAGTGCTAGATTATCAGGTTATGAACTGACACTGTTAGCGAGCCATATTCAGATCAAAAGATGCAATGTATTGAATCCAGCAACATTGTTGCCGACTAGCCAAGAGTCGAGTGATTCCGAACCACACGACTGTTGTTTCAAAACTGAGGAAGAAACAAAAGGACGAATTGATCTAAAAGACACTCCGTTATCAGATCCAGATGGAACGTTGTATGTTGATGGGTCTTGCTTCAAATTAGAGAATGGTGATGTGACTGCTGCTTATGCAGTAACGACTTTGAGTACGATTGTGGAGACTGCAAGAGTGAGTCAGAATTCTGCCCAGGCTGCAGAATTGATCGCGCTAACAAGAGCGTGCGTTTTAGCTAAGGGAAAGAGAGTAAATGTGTTCACAGATAGTCAATACGCGTTCGGCGTGGCCCATAGTTTTGGCCGCTTGTGGAAAGAGAGAGGTTTCATTACGTCCCATGGGACTAAGATTCAACATGGCCAGCTAGTTAATGACTTGTTGGAATCTCTAACCTTGCCGACTGAAGTTGCAATTGTGAAATGCAGTGCTCATAAAGCAATCACGGATGATGTTGGTCGTGGGAATGCTTTTGCCGATGAGACTGCAAAACAGACAGCTAGAAATATGATGAGTAGAATGTATGTTGCAACGTCTGCAAGATGGATTTCTGAGTCTGGAATGTGTGAAGACACAGTGGAAAGCGTGAAAGAAATTCAGAAAGAGGCGACTGAGGAGGAAAAGCTTGCATGGAAAGAGAGCACGGGTAAATTGGACTCGAGTGGGTGTTGGATTGACTTGTCGGAACAACAGCGTTGGATGTTGCCTGATGCGTATGTGCTTGCAGTAGTGACGATGGCACATGGAGCAGCGCACATCAGTTCTAAAGGGATTTGTAAGATGTTGGCTCCAGTTTGGAAGAATGATGGGATTGGTAAGTGCGCAGAGAGAGTGGTGAGGAATTGTATGGTATGCTTGATGCATAATCCTGGCAAGGGAATCCCCACACCTGCAGGTCACTTCGCTCCTCCCTCCTGCCCCTTCGAAGTGATCCAGCTAGACTTCATTCACATGGATCGTTGTAATAATCTGAAATACGTCCTAGTGGTAGTTTGTGCTTTCTCCAGATGGATCGAAGCATACCCGCTAAAGGACAATACTGCCTTATCCACTGCCAAAATTCTTCTTAAAGAATACTTCCCCAGATACGGAATGCCACGGATTGTATGGTCAGATAACGGAAGTGAGTTCGTAGGGAAAGTTATGCAGAGTGTGTGTGCCGGCCTAGGGATTAGACAGAAGTTTCATAGTGCGAATCATCCCCAGTCCGCGGGTTTAGTCGAGGGTTACAATGGCACCCTTAAACTGAAACTTGCTAAGATACAAGCATCCACGGGTTTGTCCTGGCCAGACGCATTGCCTTTGGCTTTGCTATCAACAAGAGCAACTGTACATTCTAGAGTAGGGCTTAGTCCATATGAAATAGTTTTTGGTCGTCCTGCAAATGTTTGGGGGGTACCTAGACCAAAAGAATTCAAGCAGCTGGAATACCCAATGTTAATTGATTACCTTTTCGACTTGACTGCTAAATTGAGTCTTATTCACCAACAGGTTTTCGATGCATTGCCAAAGCCACCGGAGAGTCCAGGCCATCAGCTGAAACCGGGTGACCAGGTGGTCATTAGAAATTTTGCAAGAACGAAAAATCTTCAGCCCAGATTCATTGGCCCTTTTCAAGTCTTACTAGCAACGAGAACTGCTATTCGTGTGGCCGAAAGGAAGAACTGGATCCATACGACACATGTCAAACGTGTGCCTCTGCCACTTCCTTACGACAACTGGGTAAAGAAAGGAATCGGTGCCTCTGAAACAGAACAAGTCCCCAGGTTCATACCTTTCAGTGATGCAGAACTGATCACAGATACATCAAACTCTGACTCTCCTCCTGAAACTGCTCTTTTGAACCCTGAACATTTGCCATCTGCGAACGTGAACATTGTAACGTCAGCTGAAAATACATTGTTTCCAGATCAGACAGTTCCTGCAAAACTGAGATACAACTTGCGACCTCGCAATATGGACAAATAAAGCAGGCAACTGCCAATTTTCACATTTGAATTTTCTGATACATTGCCTCCAGCCAGGAAGTTTACTATTATTTTTGTTGTTTCAAAATTTTGCCTTGCCGTCTGGGTAGCCGTAGGGTCGTGGCTGTGTGCCT
Organism: Lissotriton helveticus; assembly: GCF_964261635.1. Lineage (NCBI taxonomy): Eukaryota > Metazoa > Chordata > Amphibia > Caudata > Salamandridae > Lissotriton > Lissotriton helveticus. Next base: position 219,658,357 of record NC_136070.1, on the reverse strand, counting down.
AGTTGAATCTGCGGGGGTCAGACACAAGGTCGATCTTTCTGTTAGTTCTGGGAACTCCCAGGGCTGATAGAGGCATTTTCATCTACGTACACATCATCAGTGGTCGCGAACGGTCGTAGAAGATGGAGCTTCCTGAGCTGCAAAGAAAGAATGTAATTTATGTTCGCAGAAATAGACTGTACCGAATACTTCACAGCAAATGCTTTCTAATGCAATGTGCAGTTACGTTTTTAATCGTTTTGATAACGTTGGTGGGTGGAATCATCTTTGGTGTGCATTTGATTTTCATGCCGGTAACTACAGTACCTCCCCTTGATCCTACTACTTCTACGGTTTCTTCTATGCATTCTTTTCACTCATTTCCTGAACACGAACAAGCTCGACGCTCAGAATTTATTAACAATACATTTGTACAGCTCTTGCATCAACACCAACTGGTAGTTAATACTACAGACTGCTGGGTGTGCGGCTTGATACCTCACACTATGGATAAAGGCATTCCCTATCTAGTCTTGCCTTTTAGCTACAATGGATCATTTCAGGCCTTTAAGACCATTTTTTCATATGCCCTTGAGACCTATCCTCCGCGTCCACCACGGTCCACTAAATACAACTCAGCCAACAAAGCTTTAGTCCAGGGAATTATTGACATGATTAAAGACGTCAATAATACTCCATCTTACCCTAGAGATGAATTACGGGTGTATTTGAGTTGGAACTCTACAGAGTATCGCCTTAGTTTGGGAGAAAGCAAGCGTAAAAGCTCCACTTCAGTTTGGGTCGTGCCTCACCGAGGTCAGGTCTGTTTGCAAGGAAATGGGAGAAATCTGAGAGCTCAGCTAGGGAGGAGTGAGTGCGTTGAGACTTACGTATTTCCGTCTAACTCCTCCCCTGCCTTCCTTACTGCTAGGGGTACTTACTTCATCTGTCAAGACAGAGCGTATACATGGCTGCCTGCTGACTTCTCAGGTTCATGTTATATTGCTCGATTGTTACCTCCGACATACACTGCTTCCTCTGATTATCACAAGACCAGAATAGCAAGGGGTGTCTTCAGCAAGGAAGATACCGCTGGTCAGGAAGCTGGAGACTTCTTCAAAGGTTTCCTTCCGTTTTGGGGGCCTATGGCCAATAGTAGAAATCTACGTCAACTAACACGGGTAGTTGAATCTACTATTACAGAAACTGTTGGTGCCCTTAGTAACTTAACAGCTGAGCTTCAGGCGGATCGTCTCATGACGTTGCAGAACCGAATGGTTCTAGACGTAATACTTGCAGATCGAGGTGGGGTATGCAGAATGATCCAATCGAGCTGCTGTGTCTTTATTCCAAATAATGCTCCAACAGTCTATGAAGCGATCTCTAAGCTACACAAGATTTCCGACTCTATACACGTAGATAAGGGAAACTGGTCCTTCATGGAGTGGTTTTGGACTCTGGTATCAGCGTGGGGATGGAAGGTTCTGATGGTCATTGGTGCCATCCTAGTATTTCTGTTCTCGTGCTGCCTTATTATCCAATGTGGTCCCGCTTTGTGTAGTCTCTATGCTGCAACCTGTTTCAGAAAACCACCTGCATTTGGAGAAAAGGTACGAGACAAGATGATGGTGCAACAACATGTCACTGACCTAATGAGCATAGAATTAGACTCTGACTCTGACATAGACTGAGTAATTGCCTATGTAAGGGCAAAAGGAGGGTCTGAGGTTCCGTGACGATTTTACTCGTGTTTGTAACATTGTCGTAAATACATAATTTTGGTATCAGTGAACCGCAAATGATCCATTTAGTATATCCTGGTGTTTTCGCTATGCTACGAGCAAGAGCACTCCAGTTACAAACACATTTCTGTTCTACCCATGGCATCCATCTTAGAACACGGAAGCCATTTTGTATTCCTTGCCCTCACATAGTCAATGGACGCGCAATGACCTCTTTTCATTTAAGGACACGTAGGCTTTAGCCGGCGGTTCACCTTGCGAGGGACACGTGCACCTTAGGCCAGCAACGCTGTGGCAGCATGACTCGGCAAGAGCTGCCTCCCCAGCCTGAGGCCAGTCCTGCTATACTGGTTCTTGTGTTCGTTGGCCTGATCATGATTAGGCGGCCGAAGCTGGTAACCGTGCCCATTTACGACCCACAAACATCTCTTATCCTGTCTTTTTATCTTCTGCACCTGGCTCTGCTCCTTTCCTTCTGGGCCTTTATTAGGGGGAGGTAACGAAATTTACGATGAGGCGGTCCGGGTCTTGAATGAGAAATTGACATGGGATTATGATGGAATAGTGGGAACCCCTCATTTGTAATGTTTCGACATCAGATACTGTTGACAATTCCTGTGCAACGCCAAATATTTATTGTTTAAGACACGAATGTTTTAGAACTGTGGTAACATGTAAAGAATTTGCCCCGAGCAGAATATTTAGTATTTAAGGAGTAACCCTCTTTGTACAATTTGAACAGGCTCCTAGACACTGCCCCTGTGCAGTTTCTGTGACTTCTGTGTCCCTGCAGTAATAAACCTTTGGTCTTTGACGCCACCATCGAGAAGCCCGTGTTTCTGTTTGTTTGTGCACCGAGACAGGTAGAACTCCGGGGTCTTCGGGTGTTATCCCTGACACCTCTGGACAGAACCAAAAAGTCCAGAACTCCAGAAGGGCAAAGGAGGCGGACATACATCACACGGCATCACTTCTGAGACAGGTAAGAAAGAGCCATGACAAGATGATATGCATTGCAAGGGTTTAATGCCCAATAACACCTGACTGGTGCAGATGAATGTAACAGAAACATGATGCAGCATAAATAAAATCAAAAGAGAAAATGTCCATTGACAACACAGGTGCTGCATGTGGCACTACAGTTGGCCCATGGTTACCTCACCATGGAGCCATTGCATCATGGCTATTTACGTTTGCCACGGACACCCGGCCTCCTGTCCCGTGACTCCTCAGCATCCCCTTGACCACTCACAGTGGCTGGTGCACTGCGCGCGCTGTGCCTCCTCTTGCTTGTCTCAGGCATGGTGACGCTGCTCACACTTGAGGCTTCCTCACTCACCTCATCCCCCCCCCGCACTGCTGATACTGGCAGTTCCAGACTGCAGGTGCTCCACTGCAGTGGTCATTCTCTCGAGGGTCCTTGCCACATCCCCACAATAATGGCCCATGTCCACCTGCAGGGACACCGATCTGCGGGCTACCACAGCTGTGCTGTTGCACAGCTTCTTAATGGCCTTAATTGTGGCATTGGTACCGAGTGAGTACTGCTCATGTCTCCTGCGCTCACTCCGTTGGCCTGCAACAACAGCGCATGTTAGTTCCTGTAGGCATACCTTAATGTCATTGTTGCCCTCTGCAACAGCTGTGGTCAGCTCTCGCACTGCGTCAGTCATTGCAGTAAATCTGTAGGACATCCTTGCCATGCTGATTTTCATTGCACCCATGTGTTTTGCCTGCAGGCGCTGAACACGCAGCATCCGGCTCCCCACGACTCCATACACATCTGCAGGATCTGCTGTTGTCGCTGCAGCTCTACCCAGGGATCCGGCCCGCTGTCTAGCTCACAGACGTGCTGCTGTACGTGCGGTTGGGGTGACGACAGCCTGCTGCTGTACATTTGTGGCTGCTGGCCTCAGCTCCGTCTCCATCTCCTGCAGGGAGGGGACATTTGCTCTGCGGCTATATGTGGTAGGCAGGACTTGTCGAGGTGGTGTTGGTGTTGCCGACCGTGGTGGTGGTGGTGGCGTTCTTGTCCGCGGTGCTGGTGGTGGTGTTCTTGTCCTCGGTGCTGGTGGTGGTGGTGATGTTTGCGGAGGTGGTGAAGGGGAAGGACTGCCTCCATGTTCCTGCGTGTTCTCCGCATCAGTCACCACTGGGGTCTCACAGATGACTAGGCGGGCGCTGTCATCTGATTCCATGGGGGAGGCATCTGTGTGTGAAACAGAGCATTGTTATGATTTTGTGGATATTGTAATTTTATGATTTAGTCATCTACATAAAGGACATATGGGAACTGATATTTGGACCTTGACTGCTGTTTTCATGTCATGCACCTCAGGGGTCAGACAGGAACCCTTTCATGTTATGACTACAACTCCCATGAAGCATCACTCTGTTGAGGGATTGTGCTTTAGGCACGGCTACTTGTGCACTGTGTTTGGCTCGGGGATATGGGCAGAGGTTGACAAGACGGTGCATATTTGCGCTGGCATGCATCTTACCTTGTCCGCCTTCTGCAGCACCTGAGGTGTCCAGTTGGGTGACCCCCACAACAGCTTCCGGTTCGATGGTCGACTCCACAAGGTCCTCGAGGGCTGTGTTCGGTGTCACATTTGAGGATGCACCACTTGTGCCAGCCGCATCCTTCACCCTTTCCACGATCTTCTCCTTAGCCCTTTTGCGGAGGTCGTATCATCGTTTTTTAAGGTCCCCGATGCTGCGGTGGGTGACTCCCACAGCATTCACACTGTCCTTGATGCGCAGCCACATTCTGCGCTTCTCCGCCTCTGGCACCTTCAGGGACAGTCTGCCAAACAGTTTTTCATGCCTGCTGCTGACACCCTCTATCAGTATCTCAAGTTCCTTGTCTGAAAACTTGTGTTTTCTCTTCCTGCTGTTGTCCTTTCCCTTGGGTGCCTCTTTCTCCATGATGCACTGCTGTGCAGGTCCTGGTCACTGCTGTCTGTGTATTGCTCCTCTGCTCCTGTGCTCTGCCTCCTCCTCTGAGCTCCTCAGGGCACCGAGTGAAGCATGGGCTACGCTGCTTCCTGGTTGTGTCATTATCAGCCTGCTTCCGGAGCGCCGCGTGTTTTTACCGAATTCGCAAATACCGATTTCACTAATACCGATTCGGTATTTGCTATTTCGGTATTTGCGGATTCGGTATCTCCCAGTCATCTCGCAACGTTTTACCGAATTTTACCGATTCGGAAATATTTAGCCATTTTATTGATGCATCGCGGTTTGCATGTCCTTATTAGCGATTCCTTATTTTTCGCTAATACCGACTAGGAATACCGAATTTTGATGCATCTGCCATAAAGTATGAGTTACTATCCATATGAATAAATGAAGTGGAGTTTTACAAGTGTGTAGCTGAGTAAATGTAAATATGATCCATTATTTGCATAAGTGAGTAGGATGACTGCATAAGTGAATAGGATGTGTGCTGCTGTATAATGTCGATATAGGTGTATAAGTATATTTGATAGTGTTCTATTGATCATTGAAAGCATGTATGTGAGTGAATCTATAGGTAAGTTATTAGCTGTGTGTGTAGATCTAGGAATCACTAAGTGGGTTTTTAGATACTTGTACTGAGTGATGAAAGTTATACTAGTGTTTGATGAAGTGTATCTAATTGTCACGTGGATGATGTCATCAGTGATGTCATTTGAGATGTCATCAGTGATGTGATCAGTGATGTAACTGACCATGTCCTGAATTATGTAATATGTGACATCATCACCAGTGGATTGCGGGCGCAAGAGTTACAGTTAGTACAACTAACTATAACGGAGGAATTTCAATGGTTTTATATGAGTGAAATGTCCAGCTAACTATAACACCCCTGAAACCTATGTTTTTTTCAGTGAATTTCTAAGGTTTTTTGAATGATAATTCCTAACTATAACATGCTTGAAACCTAAGGCTTTTTCAGTGAATTTCAAAGGATTTTATATGATAATTCCTAACTATAACCTGCATGAAACCTATGGTTTTTTCAGTGAATTTCTAAGGTTTTTTAAATGACAGTGCCTAATTATAATGTTGACCACTTCTCCATATCTTCAACAAGAAACCAAATCTGCAATGCTACCTAATAAAACAGGCAATAGTTCCACTTACCACTAACAAATTAACATCAACATTTAACTAGTGTAAGGACGTCGACTATCTACTACGTGAATGACATCCAACTCACATCCATATTTAAAGAGCAATATGTGAAAGAGGTACTAACTATACACTTCCGACACCCAACAAAATCACAGTACTCAGCGCCACCACCACTACAACCACCGCTCCTGAGCCCTCCCCCTCCACTACCTCAGAGGCAGCGCAAAACAGGACAACAGACCTTCCCAAAATAATATATCCTCTCAACAGCCCACTAGCTCAATGTTCAGAGATGTGGCAACCAACTATATATAAGGAAAGTAACTCGCACATTAACAATAATCTACACATTGCCAAGACTACCGGTGAAATGCTATACACAACTCACGATAGAAACCAAAAACTTTTCTGGGAGTAGATATACCATTGATACGTGTGTACTGCACAGTGGGCGCAACCATATTATCTCAGACTCTGGGGAATATGTCGGTCATGTTGCTGTGTTGTCTACCCCCCTTGAAGCAGAAGGTGAGTGGGCTGATCCAACGTACGCAACTCCAGCGTAAGACTATAAATAATTAGCCTACGCCTTGGGCGTGGTTCACTTCTGCAAAGAGGAAAGACTCTGCCACAGCGAAGGTCCTCACCCTGCCACGTGCCTCATGGATACAGGCCGATTGCGAACACAGCACCACAGCACCGCAGACTTATGTCTGTATCGACTACTGCCTTCGATATATACTGCGGAAAGCAGGGTTCACAACTTGAATTCAGCTTTAGATCTACACTACCCACAGCATTGAAGTTATCCTTCATTTATGTAAGGCATAGACAATTCTACTCTATGTCCTCAGACTTTGTTAAAATAAGTGTTAAAAATTCTTCTTCGTAGGTATCTGTGCTGACTACTGCCTTCGATCTACAGTGCGGTCAGTAGAGTTTACAACTTGATACCAGTTGCGAATCAGCACTACAGAGAACATTGAATTCAGTCTTGATTTATTTAAAGCGGAGACAATTGTACTATGTCCTCAGATTTTGTATGAACAGTAGGAAATTCAGCCTTCATTTATTTAATGAAGAGACAATTCTACTATATGTATTCAGATTTTGTTTAAATAAGTGACAAAAAGCATTCCTCCATGTCTGTGTCAACCACTGCCTTCGATCTACACTGCGGACAGCAGGGTTCACAACTTCAATTCAGCTTTCCATCTACACTACGGACAGCATTCAAGTTAGCTTTCATTTATGTAAGGCAGAGTCAATTTTGTTAAATGATGCGACAAAAAACATTCCTCAATGTCTGTACTGAGTACTGCCTTCAAATTTACACTGCGATCAACAGAGTTCACCACTTGATACCAGTTCATGAGTTCCGTATGCAACAGTCAATGTATGGGTACATTACAGATAATGCAGTGAAGCTTAAGATCTACACTGCGAACAGCAGGGTTCACAACTTAAATTCAGCTTTACATCTACACTACGGACAGCATTCAAATTATCCTTGATTTATGTAAGGCAGAGACACTTTTGTTAAAGGATGCCACAAAAACATTGCTCAATAGCTATACTAACTACTGCCTTCAAATGCACACTGCGATCAACAGAGTTTACCACTTGATACCAGCACTACAGACAACATTGAATTCAGTTTCGATTTATTTAAGGGAGAGACAATTGTATTGTGTTCTCAGATTTTGTTAAAATATATAACAAAAAAAGCATTCCTCTGTGTCTGTGTCAACCACAAAATGGCTGCCAACACTTCCTGGTTTCGAATGTTGACAACCACTTGACAGCCAATCAGCATTCTGCACATGATCGGGACGGTGCGCTTATAATCCGCACATCTACCGAGGCCAAAGATATATACGTACTTTTAATTGTAATTTTCTCAGAAACTACTGAACAGATTTACACCATATAAGCAAAAGGCATGAGTCTGAGAAAATACTACAACTTTGCCAAATTTGGTGAAATTCCATTCAGCTGTTCGGGCTGGAGCCGCGATGAACGGTACCTATGGAAAATTGCATGGGGAAAACACGTTTTGGGACCCCTTTTTTCTCAGCCCCCGTTTCACGAATCACCCCAAGGATAGAAGCAAACCAGAGCGCCCCACCAGTTTTAAAAATTACCAAAGGTTCATCAACTGGCGCCAAAGTTATTCCAAATACAATGTTGCGGATTTCCCATGGAAAATACGTCCTAACTATAACTACCTACTGGCGACCGCCAGCCCTACCTATGTTATGTGTGAATGTTGTGTGTTTTATCTAGTGCCAATTGTGCGTTACTCCCAAAGCGAACATGAATACAACACAAGTCACAGGATACGTGCGTCCCAGCGGCACTGTGAAAGCGGTCCTCGGAAGCTTGTTTTCGGTCCAGGGAGGACATGGCTTGGCAGTTCGGGCTGGACTGTTCCCATGAGGCACAGGGTCAGACTGATTTGCATATAGCCATGTCTGAACTGGGGTGTCAGAGTGGGCTAAAGAACGGTGATGGATTACACCCAGATCTTTTGACTGGGTGTGAGTGTTTGATTGATTCAGATGCTCCGTCCATCACCACCTCTTTTTGTACCGCTTAACAGTGCAGGGCACGAGCAAAACTCCACCAGGCATCAATGAGCACAAAATCAGGAAATACTGACCACCTCCCCTTCAGTAGCTAAGCATGTGATGTGTTATTGGCATTTGTAGAGTGCACATTCTGCCACTGTCAACCCCTGGCTAATGAGGGGTATTACCTTGAAACCGGTCCCAGGATGCTTACTTCCGGTCCAGGGAAGACCTGGCTTGGCAGTTTGGAGAGGACTGTTCCGATGAGGGACAGGGTCAAGACTGATTTGCATATAGCCATGTCTGAACTGGGGTGGCAGAGTGGGCTAAAGAACGGTGATGGATTAAACCCAGATCTTTTGACTGGGTGTGAGTGTTTGATTGATTCAGATGCTCCGTCCATCACCACCTCCTTTTGTACCGTTTTTGGCAGCCATGGGTGTGGCAGGGTATGCTCAGACGTGAGTCCCTTGCTCACTTTGCCACTGGATTCAGGCAAGCCGGGCTGAAGATGGCTGGAATGCCAGAAACCGGTCCTCTGAAGCTTGTTTGCGGTCCAGGGAAGACATGGCTTGGCAGTTCGGGCTGGACTGTTCCCATGAGGCACAGGGTCAGACTGATTTGCATATAGCCATGTCTGAACTGGGGTGGCAGAGTGGGCTAAAGAACGGTGATGGATTAAACCAAGATCTTTTGACTGGGTGTGAGTGTTTGATTGATTCAGATGCTTCGTCCATCACCACCTCCTTTTGTACCGCTTAACAGTGCAGGGCACGTGCAAAACTCCACCAGGCATCAATGAGCACAAATTCAGGAAATACTGACCACCTCCCCTTCACTAGCTAAGCATGTGATGTGTTATTGGCATTTGTAGAGTGCACATTCTGCCACTGTCATGCCCTGGCTAATGAGGGGTATTACCTTGAAACCGGTCCCAGGATGCTTACTTCCGGTCCAGGGAAGACCTGGCTTGGCAGTTTGGACAGGACTGTTCCGATGAGGGACAGGGTCAAGTCTGATTTGCATATGGCTGGGTCTGAACTGGGGTGGCGAAGTGAGCTAAGGAACGATGATGGATTCAACCCAGATCTGTGACTGGAGGGAGTGTCTGAAAAGTTTCAGCGCTCCATCCATCGTGTCCTTGTGCCTACCTTGGACAAACTTATGGCCTGTGTTAGACCTGACACCATTGGCGTGGGTCTCCCTTCCATTTTTTGCTGTTGCCTCCTGTGTTTTTGCTATGTTTTTGCTGGTCTAGATGCTTTGGGCACTTTGCCACTGCTATTCAGTGCCAAAGTGCAAGTGCTCCAAACTGTAAATTGTTGTAATGGATTAGTGACTCCATGATTGGCTATTTGATTTACTTGTCAGACCCTAGTACAGTGCACCATGTGTGCCCAGAGCCTGTAAATCAAATGCTGCTGGTGGGCTTGCAGCACACTGATTGTGCCACCCACAGGAGCAGCTTGTAAAATCTGTCTCAGGCCTGACATTGCAGAGCCTGTGTGCAGTCTGGGACTGCCATGTCAACTTGACAAGTGTGCACACTTGCCAGTCCCTAAACCTTCCCTTTTCTACATATTAGTCAATCAATCAATCAATCAATCAATCAGTGAATGTGTAAAGCGCACTACTTACCCATGAGGGTCTCAAGGCGCTGAGGGGAGGGGGTGCTGCTACTGCTCGAAGAGCCAGGTCTTGAGGAGCTTCCTGAAGGTGAGCAGGTCCTGGGTCTGCCGCAGATGGGTGGGGAGGGTGTTCCAGGTCTTGGCGGCGAGGAAGGAGAAGGATCTGCCACCGGAGGTTGTTCGTTGGATGCGTGGGACGGCGGCGAGGGCGAGGCTGGCGGAGCGGAGTTGGTGGGCGGGGTGTAGAAGTTGAGTCTGTTGTTCAGGTAGTCTGGTCCGGTGTTTTGGAGCACCTTGTGTGCGTGGGTGAGGAGCTTGAAGGTGATCCTCTTCTTGACGGGGAGCCAGTGCAGGTCTCTTAGGTGGGAGGTGATGTGGCTGTGCCGAGGGATGTTGTGGATCAGGCAGGAGGAGGTGTTCTGGATGCGTTGCAGCCTTGTAGGTGTTTGGTTGGGATTCCTGCGTAGAGTGCATTGCCGTAGTCCAGCCTGCTGCTGACGAGGGCTTGGGTCACCGTTTTTTTTGTTTCGGTCGGGATCCACTTGTAGATCCTGCGAAGCATGCGGAGGGTGTTGTAGCAGGAGGAGGAGATGGCGTTGACTTGTTTTGACATGGAGAGGGAGGAGTCGAGGATGAATCCTAGGTTGCGTGCGTGGTCCGTGAGTGTCGGTGCTATTCCCAGTTTGGTCGGCCACCATGAGATGTCCCAGGCAGAGGGGGTGGGGCCGAGGATGAGGACTTCCGTCTTGTGAGAGTTCAGTTTCAGGCGGCTGCTCCTCGTCCACTAGGCGACGGCCTTCATTCCCTTGTGGAGGTTGGTTTTGGCAGTGTGAGGGTCCTTGGTGAGTGAGAGGATGAGCGGGGTGTTGTCGGCATAGGAGATGATGTTCAGGTCGTGCTGGCGGGCCACTTGTGCGAGGGGGGCCATGTAGATGTTGAATAGGGTCAGGCTGAGGGAAGAGCCCTGGGGTACACCGCAGATGATGTCAGTGGCTTCTGATCGGAAGGGTGGGAGGCGGACTCTCTGGGTTCAGCCGGAGAGGAAGGATGTTGTCCAGTCCAGGGACTTCTTCTGGATTCCGGCTGCTTGGAGGTCTGTTCTCAGTGTGCGGTGGCATACTGTGTCGAAGGTGGCTGACAGGTCCAGGAGGATGAGGGTTGAAGTTTTGCCATCGTCTAGTTGGCGCCTGATGTCGTCTGTGGTGGTGATGAGGGCTGTCTCAGTGCTATGGTTTCGTCTGAATCCGGACTGGGATGGGTCTAAGATGTTGTTGTCCTTGAGGTGGCGGGTCAGCTGTATGTTAGCAATTTTCTCGATGATCTTCGCCGGGAACAGGAGCATGGAGATGGACCGGAAGTTCTTGAGGTCCTTGGGGTCTGCCTTGGGCTTCTTGAGGAGGGCGTTGATTTCTGCGTGCTTCCAGCTTTCCAGGAATGTCGCTGTGTCGAAGGAGATGTTGATGACCTTCCGTAGTTGGGGTGCGATGGTTGCATCTGCTTTGTTGAAGACATGATGCGGGCAGGGGTCAGACGGAGATCCTGAATTGATGGAGTTCATTACTTTGCGTGTCTCGTCATCATTGACATGGGACCAGGAGGTCAGCTGGTTGGTGCACGTGTCATTCGGGATGGGGGTCTGTCGTGATTGGAGCGGACGGGGCGTTGAAGCTGTCCTGGATGTTGGCGATCTTGCGATGGAAGAAGGTGGCTAGTGAGTTGCACAGGTCTTGTGAAGGCGGGATGTCGTTGGTGTTGGCGCTGGGGTTGGAGAGTTTCTTCACTATGTTGAAAAGCTCTTTGCTGTTGTGTGCGTTGTTATCCAGGCGGGTTTTGAAGGAGGACCTTTTGGCTGTTCTGATGAGGTGATGGTGTCTGCGGATGGCGTCCTTGTGGGCTGCGTGGCTGTGTGGTGTGCGGTCGTGGAGCCATTTCTTCTCCAGCTTCCGGCAAGTCCGTTTGGAGGTCTGGAGTTCATTGGTGAACCAGGCAGCTTTCTTGCTGGGGTGGTTGATGGAGGGTTTCTTGAGCGGGGCGAGAGTGTTTGCGCTGTCGTCAATCCACTGTCTGAGGTTGCAGGCGGCGGCGTCTGGGTCGGTGGGGTCAGAGGGTGGGTTCTGGGTGAGGGTGGAGGTCAGCTGGTCCTCGGTGATTTTGCTCCAGTAGCCGCACGGGAGCTGTTGGGTGCGGTGGTACGTGGTTGGTTTCTTGAAGGTGAAGTGGATGCAGCAGTGGTCGGTCCAGTGGAGTTCGGTGGTGTTGTTGAAGGTGACGTGTGTGCTTGTGGAGAAGATGGGGTCAAGCGTGTGGCCGGTGACGTGGGTGGGTTCGGTAACGAGCTGTCTGAGGCAGAGGTTGCCCACGTTGTCGGTCATGGTGGCGGAGTTTGCATCGTTGTTGTTCTCGAGGTGGAAGTTCAGGTCCCTGAGTAGGATATAGTCCGTGGAGGCGAGTGCATGGGTGCTGGCGAGGTCGGCGATGGAGTCGCTGAACAGGGTCCGTGGACTGGGGGGTCTATAGACTAGTGTTCCTCTGAGGGTGGTGTTGGGGTTGGTGTGGATCCGGAAGTGGAAGTGTTCGGCGGAGTTGAGGGAGTCGTCTGCGAGGGTGTGGACCTGGAGGGTTGACTTGTGGACGATGGCTATTCCTCCGTCAATTCCGTTGATGCGGTCTCTGCGGGAGATCTTGTAGCCGTCTGGGATGGCTATGGCGATGTCAGGTGCCGAGGAGTCATTTCACCAGGTCTCGGCCAGGAAGGTGATGATTGAGGTGGAGGTATCGAGCAGGTTCCAGAGCTTGACGGCATGTTTGCGTGCGGAGTGGGTGTTGAGGAGTATGCATCGAAGGTGGTTGGGTCCGGTCCTTGGAGGCTTGGAGGTGTGGCAGGAGAAGGGTCCGTGGGTGCGTTTAGGGGTGACCTGGAAGCAGTGTTGGTCTCAGCCAGTGTTGAGAGCGTGGAGGGCCAACCCCTCCAGTGCACCTTGTTGTCGGTCAGGGTGGTGGATTAGTCACCCCTAAGGTTGGCCCAAGGTACCCCCATGGGCAGGGTGCATTGTATGTGAAAGGTAGGACATGCCCTGATGTGTGTGGCATGTCCTGATAGTGAATTACAGCCACGTTTGTTTTTCACTATTGCAAGGCTACCTGTTGCAATAGGCCAGAATAGGCAGTTTGATTATAACATCTTATAATCCTAACTGACCGAGGGAACAAGGTAGAAATTCGAGTTTAGTATGCCTGAACTCAGAATATTAAAATACATCTTTTAGTGAGGGTGATTTTTGCATTCTGTGTTTGAGAATACCACTTTTAAAAAGTAGCTTTTTTCTTGCCTAGCCATCCAGTTGTCTCTACTAGTGTTGTGTATTCCATGTCTGGTTTGTGAGTGACAGGGGGCTGGAGAGGTCCTTGGCTCCAGCAGACTGATGGGTCAGAGCTGGACTGAATAAGACCTGCTTTGAATAGAGAGTAGGGAGAGGAGATTTCCTTTCACTGACCTGAGCCCTCATAGAATAGAGAGTAGGGGGAGGAGATTTCCTTTCAGCTACCTGGGTAGGTCTGCTCTCAAACAATGCTGTCTCCACCTCCTGCCAGGAAGCTGCACCCAGGAGGATAGATCTGGTTTCGACTAGGTACACACACTCTCTGCCATCAGAGAACAAAGGATTTTGCAGTATAAATATTTGGGCCCAGATCCCAGAATTTTAGATTACTTCTGGGAATCAAGACAAACCTCTGCCAGGGAGACGAACCGGAGAAGCTGAACGAAGATTACTGCCCCTGTGCTGTTTGCTGTTGGGGTTGGCCTGCAGTGGTTACTTTATTGCCAAGGAAAGGAGAAAAGGACTTTGTTGTGTTTATTTTATCATCTTGAGGAAGATCTCCAAGGGCTTGTGACTGAGCTTGCCTCCTGTTCTGAAGTTTCAGTGACACAAAGATTTCACCACCAGCTCTCCCTGAATTCCCTTGCTGGGAATTCTATCTGCAGAGAGGTACCTACTGTATTACTGTATGTGTTCACAAATGCTTCACACACTGCCTCTGAGATAAGTCTGTCTGCTTGTGCCAAGCTACCAAAGGGGTGAGCAGGGGTTGTCTAGGAGTGGATCCCCCTCATCCTGACTAGAAGCAAGGGTCCCTATTTGGATAAAGGTGCAAACCATTGCCAACTAGAGACCCCCCTTTCTACCAGCCGAGATCTCAGAGAATTCCATACTAACTGAACTCCAAGACAGTTTCCAATGGAAAGTTAGTACTGTTGATCAAGTTTTCTTGTTCCAACTAATTAGATGTAAAGTTGCATTGCTGGGTAAGGGTAGCCTTTATGTTGCGGTCATGGACTTAAGCACCGCATTTGACCTTGTCCCTAGAAGTAAATTGTGGCAAGTATTATCTGCCATGAATATTCCTTTGACTTACTATCCATCATAATCCGCTTACATAAATACAATTACGTCGCGATTTTTAGTGGCCTGGAAGGAGAAATTACAGACTAGATAACCATTACTAGAGGGTTGGTTGAGAGCTCTGTGTTTGCCCCCACATTGTTTTTACTTTTTATCAACGGTTGCATAGATGTTCTGTTGAAATCAGACAACGAGTGGCCAACTCTGGCAGGGAAGTTTATTCCTGCATTACTTTTCACTAATGATACCCTCATGATTTCTAAAACACCTAGAGACCTCTATACCCTATCGGACAAGTTTGATCAGTTCTGCAAGCAAAGTGGTCTTGAAACTAATGCCTTAAAGATCACATTTATGACTGTTAATGTGAAGAAGCCTAGCAGGTGCAGAACTTCTGTGAAATCCAAACCTCTTCAAAGAGTCAGGGAGTGGTATTATTTGGGCATTAGACTGACAGAGAAAGAAAAAGGTATGTTTTAAACCCAGAACTAGCGCTATTGTTACCATTTGTGGGGGTTTGAAAAATATTCCTATATCCCTGCTCTTCCGGTATATAGAGAGCAGGCTGTTATGCAGCACTATATGGTGCTGAGCTGTGGGGCTATACTCAAATTGAAGGTCTATCATCCCCTGCAAATTTTGTAATAAGATCCTTGTTGAACCTACCACAAAGCTTCTCTATAATTAGGCCTGGGCAGTAAATTCCGTTCAGCTCGCGGAATTTGCGGAATTTGGGTAATTTTGCATTCCGCGGAGAACGCAAAATTGCCCAAAATTCTGCGTCCTGTGACTTCGCGAAATGTTTTGCTTGTTCGTGTTCTCAAATGCGTGTTCATGAGATATTTCTTCCCGAGCACGCAAACAGCGATTTCGAACAGTAAAAAAGCATCGCAAACAAGCAATTCCGCTTCTTCGTCGAATTTCTGCCTGTTCGCTGAGATTTTTTACCTTTTCGCAGAGATTTACGTAACATCATTACGCAAATTCCGCCCACCCCTATCTATAATCCCCCTGCACATGAATCTGCATCTACACAAGACTGTGCCAGGCTGAGGCCCATTTTGTACTGGGTAAGACTCTGTTCAACTGAGGAAATTGCTCACTTCAGGACGGCCCTAATCAATATAATCAGTAGGCCCCAGGTGTTAAGCATCCCCTGTATCAAGTACATCCATTAGCTTACTAATTGAATTAGCTGAAGATAAGTTATGGTTTGACCAAAGCGTAACCACTTCTAGTGCAGTCCAGTCTGTGAAAAAGTCATTCTGGCAATATATGAAGATGTCACACTGTGGTGTACCATATCTTGATGTCTTTAACCAACTCCTTTTTTAATTAAAGAATTCCTCGACCTTCTTCAAACCTCTTTGATAAAGAAACCTCTATATCCAGCTAAGGTTGGACACCCTCCCTTTAGCTTTCTTTACAAACACAATCGTCTATTTCTTTGTCTAATAATGATACATGCCCGACAGGTAATGCTAGTTGCAAAAATGCCCACCATGTCCTCTTTTTCTGCCGCAGGTACAAAATCCCGCAAATTAAATGGGTCAAGTCACTTTGTCTAAACATGTGGATGATGCACTACCAGGAAACTACAGATCTGTTAACTTGACACCGATCTAAAGGTAGTGCTCCCTGTGTCCAGTTTTTTTAAGGCAGTGTTTTTTATCAGAAATAAGTGTCTGAACAATTAATACCTGAGGTGAGCCTAGCACTAGTCAACATATATTCCCTCTAATCCAAAGAATTCCTATCTTGATCGATTTAGACTATTGACTACTATTGACTTTTTCTAGTGTATTGTTCTCTTGTAGATAGTGTTGGCCGGCACATTTTGTATCATTGATAAAACGTGATTGCATGTATTGTTTTAAAGTTTTTTATATCTGTTCTTAACATTTAAATTTTTTAGAATGTTATATATGTACTGTTATTTGTTGATTAGTTAATGTCAATTTGAAATAACGAATAAATAAATGTAAGTTGCTATTTTACCTTTTTACATTTATTTACAAGTGCGTTTTAGTTTAAATGTAAGTTTTACTTACTTGGTTTGCCTGACTACTTGGGGGCAAAGCTTATTCTCCCTTCAAGAGGAGGTGACTTTCTGACACCCTATGTTGACCTCATTAGACATCTGCATAATGGAGCCCATCGCTAACCATACCTCACCACCACTCCAGGTATAAGGTGCTGAGTTACAGGTGTGAGAGAGGGTTCAGGTGCAGCACATTGTGTGAGGGGCAAATTTGGCTACATGGATGATGCTTTTCTGATAAAAGTGCATTGTGCATGAAGCAGGAGCCAGTGCTGGGGGATACAGGCATATTCTGGGACACAGCTGTTGAGCTGCAGCAATTGACTCAATGTTTTCAGAGGCACTGAGCAAAACAGGCAATGATTTAACCTTCCAATCAAACTTCTTAAAACTTGGAAATCTAAAAAAAACTGCAAAGTTGCAATACTAACTCAAAGTTAGAATATAATTGCATTCAAACGCATCAGTTGAACTCCAAGTTGAAGCAATTAGACAATATTAATTTGGTTTTTATTTTGGGGAATTTTATACAGTGCCAACCTAAATCTAAGAACTGGTGGGGTGCTACAGAGAGTTTTTTTAGCAGCAGGAACAACACAGACTCAGATTCTGTACATAAACAGTACTGTGAGAATGTGCTCTGGTTGCAATCAGGTTAACAGAAACGAGGACATGATGTGGGTTTGGGAGTGGTAGCAGTTAATTTTCAAGTACTAGGATTTAGAATGGAAAGACATGCTTTTTCTGTAATCACCCCAATTTGTTGACTGATGCTGGTGGTTACTGACTCTGAAAGTCCCCTGGGCTCAGCTAACCAAACCCAGGGCCAGTGCTCCACCCTCTAAAAGGTACATGTTAATTGGTATGATTTTAATTGGCCACGAAAAACTACCTGTAAGTCCCTAGTATATGATAAGGCCTGTAGGTTCAGCAACCCCAGTGGACTTAATGAGCTTAAGTGTGCACTGCTGTGATATTTGATGTCATTGTAAAGCCAGGCCTGCCGTGCAGTCTCATTCTAAAATAAAACTGTGTTCAAATTTGACATTGGCATTAAACGCCATTCCAAAGTCCAAAAATACCTTTATATTACTCATACGTCACCCCTAATATCTACCCTAGTTGCCCGAAGGGCAGAGTGCATGGTCATAAAAAAGCAGGAACAATATAAAATATGTTTTATATGCCCTGGTAAGGGAAAGCAGTCCAAAGTAATTTTTCCCTATTGTCGTGCTGCTAGCCATATAGGCCAAAATGGCAAGCCTTAATAAAACTTAATAAAGTTCAGCTTTTGATTGGAGCTTTCTACATTCAAAGCATAACAATACTAGTTACATCGAACCTTACAATGTGCAAAGGTCAGATTTAATATAACTATAGCAGGAGAGTCGTTTTAGAACTTACTATCCTGAGTTTACCTAATGAATCCCTGTAGCAGCCTCTTCTGATTGGTCAGCCTTTGACAGCATGAGCCAAGCTGCTCCCTGAGTAGATGGGAAGAGGCCCAGGGCTGCAACAATACAGATTCTTGGTGGGAGAACATCATCTTCCTGGAGAAGCCAGGGAGAGGAAGGAGACTGGGTAGATAGGATAGACTTTAAAGGTCAGAGCCTCTGCAAAAACAGATGTCACAGGACTCAGACTCCTTGATCTCTAGCCAGATTGGAGCTCTCAAGTGTAGATAAGGAGAGGACCTGGAAGGGGACAATATTCAGTTGCTAGCCACACTTTTGGACTGTGTCACACAGACATACACACACCCAGGAGAGATTTTCTCCATTCTGCTTTTTGGGAGAAGGTTTCATTCTCAATTAGAAATTAGCCACACTTTACACGAAGTGGTCATAGCAGAGGGAGGTAGCTTTACCCTTATTGGTTAGGGTGCCGCCCCCAGACTGCAAGCACAGAATGGAGGAAAAATATAGAGGAGCTTAAGGAGCTCATCATAAACTGCCTGGAACAAAATAGGAAGAAGGCCTGTCCTGCTGGACCGCTGGTCTGCGTCATGGAAGGCCTGCACTCTAAAAGACTGCACCTGCTGCACTCACAAGGCTCCACCCAGAAAGGACTGTGCCTGACTCAAAGATAAATGGGTAGACTCCCTGATCAATAACAGGTGCAACAGAACTAGAAGAGGTTGCCTGCAAAGCCAAAGAGAGGATCACCTGAGCTGATCAGTAGCAATTGGAGTTTTCCTGGACCATACAGGGGTATTGTAGAAAATTGAGTACTAGCCCCCCAAGAGGCAATCCAAACCCTCTGAACCCTTGGCCAAAAATAGTGGACCCTTGTTTTCCCCAAAGAAAGCAAGAAACAGTAGGATCTAAAACTTTGGAAACGTTCTGCAGAAAAGGTCTAGGAGGAGACCGGCTTGACGTCAAGCAATCGATGTCGACTGGCCGTTCAGATCAACCACACTGGTTCATCCCGCTGAAAAGTTCCAGAAGGAGCCTGACTTGATGCTGAGAAGGGAGCCATCAACGACTGCTCAGAGATTCTCCTCACCATTGATGTAATGAACTTTACTCCCCCTTCTCTTGGAATAGCTGAATGACAGCAAGTCGCTCTCATCCAGTTGAATTTTAGATTCAGCGAGCTCCAGGACATGCCAACAAGTCCCTCAACGAGACCAAAGAGCCAAGAAGGTAAAAATGTGACTGGGACCTAGCACACAGCCTACTCCATCGCGGTCAGCCTGACATTTTGACTTTGTCCCAGTAGCAAGCCCCCTAGTGGTTTCAGGTGGCGCTTTATGCTTTTGGCGCTATAAAGTAAAATTTTTGGTTTATTCTTTAGAAATTCATGTCTTTAATTTCCTACATTGGATTTTTATCATTTTTGTGTCATGTTAAAAACAGAAATATTTCCTATCTGTATAAAGAGTTTTGGATCTTTTTGGTGCTGTGCTTTTTATCTGTTTACAGTTTTGGTGATCTTAAGAGCTTTACACATGCTTACCCCCTACCTGACTGCTCATTTGCAAGCTAACAAGGGTTAAGCCAAGATTAGCTTCCTGAGACCTGACTGGACCTAATTAGGGATTGTGGTATTATTTCTAGTTGAGGGTGAATACCCCCACCTACCAATGTTGTGTGGCGTTTTAAGCTCTGAGTGAATTTTCCTGATTCATGCCCTTATATAGGTACAATTCACATTGCCCTAATATAGGCATAGAAATCAAGCCCTTTTTTAGACATAGCCCATGCAGATCAAATACAGGCATGGCTACTTCCATCCGTACCAAACGTCACAATGATTTCTTGGAAAATAGGCTTAAGCAGTTAGGGACCTTCCCTTGCTTGAATATTGATTTGTCCAAGAACTCATGTACTTAGCAAAGAACAACTATTCCCTAAAGGTTCTTTACTGAAGTTATTATGCCCGACTTTACGTCAAACTATGGCATTCCTAGACACCTTCAAGGTATAAATATACCTTCACTTGCTCTAGCAAGACACAGTGGTTTGGAGCAGTTCGACTATCTACTTGCCCGACGCTGCTCGCTACAGCCAGAGCCAAAGGAAGCCGACCCTCCAGCTGACGCACTGATTAAGAGGCTGCCTTTCTCTAGCTGAGAATCCAGCTCCAGTGTTTCCAAGCTCCCCTTGCGGGGTGTTGGGAAATCGAGTCCCGGGACAGAGATACCAGACCTCCTTCATTCAAAACCAAGGTATTGAGCTGATTAGAACCTAGAGAAATCTTGGATAGATTCTTGGCAAAGAAAACTAAACCCATGCTACACAATACTTACTTCTTGCCGTGTACTAGACTTAGGTTAGGTACATTGGGGTAGGCGTATTTTTGAAGCACCAGTTGAGTATTTTTAGTCATTGGTATTTATGTATGTATTTTTATATGGTATAGAAACCATACAACGCTCAGTTGTGCTTTTGGTTCCCAGCCTTGTTCTGCCAAGGGGCTTTCCATTCCAGTGATTAGTGTTATGTGACATCTTAAAACTTCAACTGTAATTACCAAACAAAAATGTTATGACATTTTCTGTTGGTGATAGTTAGAGATGTAGGACTAAACAAAGAGAACAGGTTTTCTTGTAGAATGTTAATTTGCTTCCTGATGCCATCTGGGGTTTAAAGATCTATTGTGACATTGTTCACTGGATGACCCTTTTGAAGCAGGTTTCACAGCTTCAGCCGTATTACATACCATGCCTCAGGGGTGCAGCGGTGTGTGCACTAGTTTTTGTGCCCCTGGATCCACTTTAGTATTGCAGAAGGGCAGCAGATGCTTCTGTGACCCCTTCTGTAGGATTGATATTTTTGTGGTGTGGCCCCATGCAAGTGAGGGAATCACTTTGCCTCTACACTTGTGCCGTATTATGGACATGTGCGCTTAGGCAAACATGCTACTAGGAGGCACATTGACAGTTTGTCACATAAAAGTAGTGCACTGTGAGTGAGCTCACTGAGGGCAGCCCTCTGGAAGTGATAGAGGGTGCCATGGACCTCCCAGGAATCACCCTGCTGGCAGGCACAGCCACTCACTACACCTGCCTGCTAGGGGATCTCCCTCCCTTCATTAAAATGCAGATATGACAGCTGGGCTTTGTGGATTCTCTCTAGACACACACAAAGGGAGCTGAGGTGTGTCTTGATGAACCCTTGAAAGTGAGGCCTGGCTGTTCAGGTTGGACTGTTACCATGAGGAACAGGGTCAAGACTGATTTGCATATGGCTGGGTCCAAACTGGGGTGGCATAGTGAGCAAAAGAATAATGGATTAAGCCAAGATTGCTTGACTGGGAGTTGGTGGTTAAAATGTTTCAGCCCTCCATCCATCATCTTGTTGGATTTGCTATGTTCACCCTAAGTGGCCCAGGGTATGCCCAGACGTGGGTTCCTTGTTCGGCATACCACTGGATTCAAGCTAGCCTGGCTGATGAGGGGTAATATTCCGAAACTGCCCCCGGATGTTTGTTTCTGGTCCAGGGAGGTCCTGGCCTGGCAGTTCGGGCTAGACTATTTCCATTAGGAGCAGGGTCAAGACTTATTTGCTTGTGGCTGGGTCCAGAGTGGAGTGGCATAGTGAACAAAAGAATGATGAATTAAATACAGATCTCTTGATTAGGGGTGAGTGGTTGAAAAGTGTCAGCACTCCATGCATCATCTTGTTGCGTTTGCTATGTTCGCACTAAGTGGCCAAGGGTTTGTCCAGCATTGGGTTCCTTGCTCTCTGTGCCACTGGAGTCAAGTTGGCCAGGCTGATGAGGGGTTATACCCCAAAATTGGTCCCAGGATGCTTCTTTCCAGTCCATGGAGGACCGTGCTTATAAGATCGGTTAGGACAGTTCCCATAAGGAGTTAGGTCAAGACGGATTTGCATATGACTGGGTCCAAACTGAGGTGGAATAGTGAGCAAAAGAACGATAGATTAAACCCAGATCTTTGTGACTCGGGTGAATTCTTGCATTGTCCAGCGTTCTGTCCATCAATTGTTCCTTTTGTTTTTGTCACATAAAGTAAGCTGGGTATGCCCAGACGTGGGCCGGGCTCATTGCGCCACTCAATTCAAGCTAGCCTGGCTGATATGGGGTGATACTCTGAAACCGGCCCTAGGATGCTGTGTCTGGCCCAGGGAGGACCTGGCTGGGCAGTTCAGAGACTGATCCCATGAGGAGCAGGCTCAAAACTAATTTGCATATGGCTGGGTCCAAACTGGGGTGCCATGGTGAGCAAATGAACGATGGATTAAACCCAGATCTTTATGACTGGGGGTCAATGTTTGCATTATTCAGCGTTCCATCTTCAATTGTTCTTTTTGTTTTTGTTGCACACTGAGTATTGCCAAGGGCAGCATGGATCGCTTCCAGTGCAGGGTAGGAGTGGGGTCAGGAAGGAAGGTGGTCTGTGGTCCCCAAAAAGGTTGCAACACAGCAGAGGGAGCAGTAGTTGAGAGTATGGATGGAGGATTTAATATGGGCAGGGACCATTGAGAGGACTAAGCAGGCCCTACAGGATGTCCAGTCCAAGAGTTGGGCCATTTGCAGTAGGTTAGAACAAAAGCAGAAGACCACCACAGGACTTCACAGAGGTAGTCTGGGGTCAGGTGCCACCACTGTCCACTGATGTGCATCGGGGATGGCGCAGGTCAACAAGGCAATGGACCCCGAGCATGGGAAGGGGGCAAAATGCTGTGATGGGGTGACAGTCTGCAGCAGTGAATGCCATGACCCATGTCTCGGAGGCTGAATCATGAATCTCTGTGGTGGAGGATGAGGTCACAACCCTTAAGTCCTATATCACTGGCTTTCTCACACATATGTCAGATTTGCACCGCTGAGCCAAGAACCGGTCCTGGAAAAATAATGTACGTGTGATTGACATCTCTGAGGAACTGAGCCTCAGCAAGTTGCGGACTTCCTGCAGACATGGATTAAGTTCTGAATGCCTGTGGATCAACTATCCATCTGGTTCACAATCAAGGTGGCCCACCGAGGTCTGACCCCTAAACCGCCTCCGGGCGACTCTCCATGGCCAATGATTGAATGAATCCTAATCTTCAGAGACAGAGATGCGATCCTGAGAGAGGCCTGTTACCAGACAGAACTTGGCTGTGGGGATGCCAGAGTTCTTAGATTCCCTGACTGCACCCAGGAGGTGCAGCAACAGTGCTGCTCATTCACCAAGATTAAACCGTAACTCAGGGCCATGGGCCTCCAACACTGTTGCCTGTTTCCTGCTAGGCTCCAGGTTATCCGCACCAACAAGTTCCACTTTTTTGAGACTCTGGAGTTGACCTGGTTGTGTCTCACAGAGGAGCGACCATGTTGAGCCCATGCGGAGTCCTCCACTTGAGGGGCAGGAACTGCAAGACCAGCTAGGAACACACTGGCACCCAAACCGCAAAGGTACCACACCCACTTCTGCAAGAGATGCCACGCCAACCGCTCCACATCGCCCTCAAGATCTATACAAATGCGGGAACTCTTTCCTTCTTTGTTGTATTGACCCCAGCCTTCAGTAAGGGGGAGCAGGAAATGGACAGAGAAACTCTCCTTGTCATAGTGACCAGCTTGCCCGCTGGCAACCTGGCAGATACAGCTCTTTCTCAGAGTTCCGCATTGTGACATCCATGTTGCTTTTAGTCCGCAGTACTTGGTCACATTCTCAACTGACTGCCAATTCACTTTTTCTGATGGCAAGCAGCTATCCCTTACCTTTGGAGGGGTCCAGCGTTCATGATTCCCTTCTTTAAATGTCAATTTCCTCTCTAGTATTGTTTTTAAGGGCAAAAGATGCTTCTGGGATGGAACTATGGGATGGAAAGGGAGTTGGGAGGTGGGGACGCAGTAGAATGTTATTGTTACTTCAGTTGTTACTATTAATTTAATTTTCTGCCGGTCTTATGTTTTCAAATACAAGCAACACACACCCATTATATGCTATGGCACCATGGACCAGCTTCCACTCATATGCAGCGAGCTTGCACTCCTGTCCTCATATCAGAGGAGATACCTCCCCTCATCTCCTTATTGCTTCACAGTTCATTAATTGCTCTCATGATGGTGTCCGTTTACAGTTTGTCCTGGAATGTCAATGGCCCATTGGATAGGGTAAAACACACTGCGGCCATAACCTTTGCTCACCGTTATCTCTCCACGGTTCTCTTGCTCCAGGAGACTCACACTTGTTGGTCCCGTTGGTAGCCATTCTGCTGCGGTTTTCCTTTCCCCTCTCAGTCTCTTGTAAACTTTGACATCTGCAGGGCTGCTTCCTCGCATTCACTGGAATGCTTGAGTGCCAGACCTACAATCTGGTGAGTTTCTACGCCTCACCTACGGCCCACAGCACCTTTCTTCACGATTTGTCCAAAGCTCTCACTTATTCTCACTCAAGTGTAGACCTTGTCGTCATGCCTGCCATTGACTGTCAAGTAATTTCCCATGTCCAGATTCTTGCTTGTGGCACATCTGACCACGCTCCTATCTTTCTGGACCTCAGTTACCTCAGGGATGGTCAATGATCCATGTGGTATCTTAATTCATGTTATCTACAAGACAAGATCTACGCCCATGCCCTAAGTGAAGAACTGCAAACCAATGTCCAAAATAACAAGGACTTGATCACCACCAGTGGTACTCTCTGGGCCGCCAGTAAGGCCACTATGAAAGGCTTTGCCAGGGGGTGAATCCGCGTACAGGAGCCTGCCCGCTCTCTTCACACCACTAAATTGGAGACGAGCGCTCTCCACTTAGAGAGAAACTTAGAGATTGATCCCAGTGATGATACCCCCTGACAGCTGGCTTTTCTCTATGAAAAGATTCACCTTCACTCCCTAGAAACTGCCAAGCATCTTTGGCCTGCCACAATGGCCAGGTTCTACAGGTGGGGGGACAACAATGGGATGCTGTTGTACTGGCTCGCCTCCTACAAACAAGTGAATGGGATTGTGCTTGAGATCATTGATAAACATGATGCTTCTTTCCAATCCCTCCCTGAGATCACCCATGCTTTTGCTGCCATCATTTATACCCATCTGGGAGAGACATAGCCTTCTACGCTCAATTCCTCACAGATGTTCCACTCCCTCGCCTCTCTCTGACAGAAGCTTGGATTCTGGACGAGCCCTTCTCGGTTGAAGAGGTGGGGGCAGCTGTATCTGCGGGAGCACCTGGGAATACTTCCAGTCCTGACAGGTTCCCCCTGAATATTTTATGGCATTTTGAAATATCCTGACCCCACAACTCCTAGCTCTTTAGGTGAGGTAGGTGAATTGGATGCCTTTACCATGGAGGTAGATACTGCCACCATCGTGGTGATTCCAGCAACAATATATTGTGCACCGACTATCATCCAATATCTCTAATCAATTGGGAAGTTAATAGTTTTATGACCCTACTGGCTACCCAACTCAAACAGGTCCTGCCTATATTGATACATCACGATCAATGTGGCTTCATGCTGACCCATAGCTCAAAAGACTACTTTCGATGGCTACATGTGGTCCAGGCCCATTGTCATCTTTTATCTCCTGACTTGGCCTTGCTTTTTATTGATTTTAAAAAGGCATTTGACATGGTCAACTGGTGCTACCTCCAGCTGGTTCTGGTGCAAGCTGGGGTTCGGCCCCACTTTAGTGGAATGGCCCAAGCCCAGTACTCCAATCCTACGGCAAGGGTTCAGATTAATAGAATGCTCTCCCGTGCTTTCCCCATTGGCCGAGGGATCAGGCAGGGTTGTCCCTTATACCTGATCCTCTTTGTGCTCACAACTGAACCACTGGCACAACTCATCTGAGTAGATGCACAGACAAGTCAGTGGCAATGGAGAAACTGCCATAAAGACCACATAGCCCTATATGCGGATGATGTCCTGCTTTATTTGACGAACCCCGCAATGAGGGGAACACTCTTAGGGTAAATCCTGCTAAATTGGTATTGGTGCACTTGGCCCCATCCCATTCAACTGGCAAGACAACATGCCCATCTGTTGTCTTAGCTTCAAATACCTGAGCATCTGAGTTCCACTACACTCTTAACTTACCTGGTCCCTTAACAAAGAGCCTCTGATGCGGAAAGCTAAAGCTGCCCTTGCTAAATGGCAATCCCTCCAGCTGAATGTAATGGATCTTAAAGCCCTATGTAAAATTATGATCCTGCCTTTCAAAACCTGCCCCTCCTCATACCATGGACGTGGTTTAAAACCCCGGAAAGGGTAGCGATCTCCTTTCTCTAGTATGGTACCTGGTTGAGGTAGGTGGCCTTCTTTCAGGGATTTGAATGCTGGAACCTTATTGGGATTTCACAACTCGTGAATGTAGGTGGAGTACTCACAGACATTCTTATCAGGAACTTGAAACCACATATGCACTGACCCATAAGCAGCTTTATAAATAGCCTCAATTAAGATACGCTCATTAATCACATCTCTCACAGACTGCCTCACTCTCCTGTGTTCTGTCTAGTGGAGATTAAGCTTTTGATGAGAGATCTGGACAAGTGTGAAATCTCCAAAATGTATTTTTCCTTTATTATTAATACCCTGGTCAATCCCAGAGCCTGAGGGGAAAATTAGTGAAACCCCGCAAGGTTGATGCTTGGCCTGACGCTCAAACAGCACCGGGGGTGATCACAACTTCTTCCAGATTACGGCTGATCCAAACATGTTATATTTATAGGGCCTCATTTATGAGGCTGTGTGTCACTTTTACGCCGCCGGTGCGTCACTTTTTGTGACGCACCAGTGGCATAAAAAATGCGTCTTGTTGCGCCATATTTACAAAGTGATGCATCTAGGTAGATGCGCCATTTTGTAAACCCCTGCGCCTCATTATACCTGCGCCAGGTATAATGTATGCAAGGGGGCGTTTTGACGCAAGAAAGGGTCATGGAAGTGACGCAGTGAAATCTATATGATTTCACTGCGCCATTTCTTGGCCGCTAATGCGTCAAACTCTTATGCCTGCTTCATGGCTGGTGTAAGACTGACGCAGGCACTAACAACATGGGACTTGCCCATGTGAAAGTACACATTGCTGGAGTTGCGTCACTTTTTTGACACACTCCAGCAATGCGTCACTTTTGCGCCTACAGATACGTCAGAAATACTGACGTAGCTTTAACTCCTTACGACATGATGCCTCATATTATAAATATAGCGATACAAAAGGGGATGATGGACGGAGCGTTTGAGCAAATCAAACACTCACCCCCAGTCAACTGATCTGGGTTTAATCCATCATCATTCTTTAGCCCACTCAGCCACCCCATTTCAGACATGGCCATATGCAAATCAGTCTGACCCTGTGCCTCATGGGAACAATCCAGCCCGAACTGCCAAGCCATGTCTTCCATGGACCGGAAACAAGCATCCTGGGACCGGTTTCGGATTCATAATCCTCATCAGCCAGGCTATCTGGAATCCAGTGGCCAAGTGAGCAAGGGACTCACGTCTGAGCATACCCTGCCACACTTACGGCGAACAAAGCGATACAAAAGGGGATGATGGACGGAGCGTTTGAGAAAATCAAACACTCACCCCCAGTCAACTGATCTGGGTTTAATCCATCACCATTCTTTAGCCCACTCCACCACCCCAGTTCAGACATGGCCATATGCAAATCAGTCTGACCCTGTGCCTCATGGGAACAGTCCAGCCCGAACTGCCAAGCCATGTCTTCCATGGACCGGAAACAAGCATCCTGGGACCGGTTTCGGACTCATAATCCTTATCAGCCAGGCTATCTTGAATCCAGTGGCCAAGTGAGCAAGGGACTCACGTCTGAGCATACCCTGCCACACTTAGGGCGAACAAAGCGATACAATAGGGGATGATGGACGGAGCGTTTGAGCAAATCAAACACTCACCCCCAGTCAACTGATCTGGGTTTAATCCATCACCATTCTTTAGCCTACTCAGCCACCCCATTTCAGACATGGCCATATGCAAATCAGTCTGACCTTGTGCCTCATGGGAACAGTCCAGCCCGAACTGCCAAGCCATGTCTTCCATGGACCGGAAACAAGCATCCTGGGGCCGGTTTCGGATCATAATCCTCATCAGCCAGGCTATCTTGAATCCAGTGGCCAAGTGAGCAAGGGACTCACGTCTGAGCATACCCTGCCACACTTAGGGCGAACAAAGCGATACAAAAGGGGATGATGGACGGAGCGTTTGAGCAAATCAAACACTCACCCCCAGTCAACTGATCTGGGTTTAATCCATCACCATTCTTTAGCCCACTCAGCCACCCCATTTCAGACATGGCCATATGCAAATCAGTCTGACCCTGTGCCTCATGGGAACAGTCCAGCCCGAACTGCCAAGCCATGTCTTCCATGGACCGGAAACAAGCAACCTGGGACCGGTTTCGGATTCATAATCCTCATCAGCCAGGCTATCTTGAATCCAGTGGCCAAGTGAGCAAGGGACTCACGTCTGAGCATACCCTGCCACACTTAGGGCGAACAAAGCGATACAAAAGGGGATGATGGACGGAGCGTTTGAGCAAATCAAACACTCACCCCCAGTGAACTGATCTGGGTTTAATCCATCACCATTCTTTAGCCCACTCAGCCACCCCATTTCAGACATGGCCATATGCAAATCAGTCTGACCCTGTGCCTCATGGGAACAGTCCAGCCCGAACTGCCAAGCCATGTCTTCCATGGACCGGAAACAAGCATCCTGGGACCGGTTTCGGATTCATAATCCTCATCAGCCAGGTTATCTTGAAATCCAGTGGCCAAGTGAGCAAGGGACTCACGTCTGAGCATACCCTGCCACACTTAGGGCGAACAAAGTGATACAAAAGGGGATGATGGACGGAGCGTTTGAACAAATCAAACACTCACCCCCAGTCAACTGATCTGGGTTTAATCCATCACCATTCTTTAGCCTACTCAGCCACCCCATTTCAGACATGGCCATATGCAAATCAGTCTGACCCTGTGCCTCATGGGAACAGTCCAGCCCGAACTGCCATCCATGTCTTCCATGGACCGTAAACAAGCATCCGAGGACCGGTTTCTGGCATTCCAGCCGTCTTCAGCCCGGCTTGCTTGATTCCAGTGGCAAAGTGAGCAAGGGACTCACGTCTGAGCATACCCTGCCACACTTATGGCGGCCAAAAGCGGTACAAAAGGGGGTGGTGATGGACGGAGCATCTGAATCAATCAAACACTCACACCCAGTCAAAAGATCTGGGTTTAATCCATCACCGTTTTTTAGCCCACTCTGCCACCCCAGTTCAAACATGGCTATATGCAAATCAGTCTGACCCTGTGCCTCATGGGAACAGTCCAGCCGAACTGCCAAGCCATGTCTTCCCTGGACCGGAAACAAGCTTCCGAGGACCGGTTTCTGGCATTCCAGCCGTCTTCAGCCCGGCTTGCTTGATTCCAGTGGCAAAGTGAGCAAGGGACTCACTTCTGAGCATACCCTGCCACACTTATGGCGGGCAAAAGCGGTACAAAAGGGGGTGGTGATGGACGGAGCATCAGAATCAATCAAAAACTCACACCCAGTCAAAAGATCTGGGTTTAATCCATCACCGTTCTTTAGCCCACTCTGCCACCCCAGTTCAGAGATGGCTATATGCAAATCAGTCTGACCCTGTGCCTCATGGGAACAGTCCAGCCCAAACTGCCAAGCCATAACTTCCCTGGACCGGAAACAAGCTTCCGAGGACCGGTTTCTGGCATTCCAGCCGTCTTCAGCCCGGCTTCCTTGATTCCAGTGGCAAAGTGAGCAAGGGACTCATGTCTGAGCATACCCTGCCACATTTTTATTGAGTTAGTTGATCAGTTAGGAATGCGTCAATATGCTACGCCTTCGCGGTTGAGGCATAATGAGGAGAAACATTTTTATTTCGCTTTGTTTTTTGCTCTTCCTACCTAGAAATAGGAAAAGGATTGTTTTTGTACAGGGAGTTTTCCCTTACTACAGAACAACAATCCTGCCTGTAACTCAGCCCAGGAAGAGAACAGGAATGCGCAATTTCTGAGGAAACATGGGGCATTCCTGCTCTCTCCCTGCCTCTCAGCTCAGCAAGTTGTTGCTGCGTTGCTCTGCGTGGCTGTATAGTAAATCTGCCCACGGGTATTTGTACCAGAAGTGTCTCTGCATGCTAACGTGATATAACCAAAGATCTAGGAACATAGCTCAGGCGTTTTGGTACCTGCTTTCTTCAGTAATCTAATCAATTTCATTTCAGCAGAACTGATATGTTGCCTCCTTGGCGGCGTTATCTGCTCAGAGCTACAACACAGAAGCGTGCATGTTTTTCAAACACCATTTTCAAATTCGACTGAGCATTTTGACATTCCAATGCTGTCTCCTTAGCGCATAAAATGTTCCTACAAAGAAAAGCAGGTTTTGAACGACGACAAACAAGCTTTTTTTAGAGATGGTGTTGACATCTGCAAGGCAGGCGATTTATATCATACTTGACAGCTTCTGAGATACCAAAAATGATCTGAACATGAATCCTCAGACTTATTCTAGTGATCAGCGGAAATTACGGGCTGAAATGGATCCTCGATTTGCATTCAGGATGTGCGCCAAGCTCTATGCTTTCTTCATCTTGATCTTTTTGCAGAGCTTGTCTGTTTCATTTCTGTTTTCAAAAGCATTCGGTACTCTAGGGGGCAGCAAAGCTCTGCCCAAAAAATCGACATTCCAGGCAAAATGTATTTTCAGGGAGGTAAACATGATGGTTGTGCGTGTAATCTTCTAGTCTTACTCTTAACCCACTTAGTATTAAATGTATTGCATATTCCAAGAACAATGAAAGCACGTAGGCTTTTTTTAGATTTAAAAATAAATGCGTACTTGCGTTTTAGGGCAGTAATCATCAGCTGTTCGCATCAGCCTTCAGATGCATTGGAAGAGATTGCTTCTAGGTAAGCTTCCATTTGAATGTGTGGGAATTGGTGACATCAGGAGAGGATTTATCCAGATGCTTTACTTTGGCTGAATAAAATATATGGTGCATAACAATCCGAGAGAAAGAGTTCTAGTCTGTATAGTATGTTCTTTGAGAAAACAGAGTCGTTTCTTGTACATGTGCAGAATGCAATACAAGCTACTTTTGAGGTCGACAAACTTTAGAGAGAGAGAGAGCAAGCGATAAGTACATATGTACATATATATCTACACACATATGTGTAGTGTATATCTATATATCTATATATATATCTATAACTATATGTAGTTTATATCTATATACATAAATAGTTCTCTCTCTCTCTATATATGTATATAGAGAGAGAGAGAAAGAGAGAGAGGCAATACCCTTTCAGGGCTACAGGTGACGCATAAATTATGCAAAAAAGAAGCAGAGAATGCTGGGTAGTTCTCAAGTTTAGGTGGAAAGCAGCTCCTGCATAGAGCACTCTCAACACTAGTGACACTCTAGATCTGCTCACCTCAAATTTCTGCTTTTCTTTCAAAGTCTTTAAGCATAGAATCTATCTTGGAGTGTCTTTTCCTCTGAAGTTATCCTCATAGCGAGAGTCCAGAGAAAGTGATGTGTATATTGATCCATTAACAAATGTAAGGTTCCAGTACCTAAAAAGGAGAAACCGTGGTGGTGTCTGTGTAACCGAAGCTGCCTAGTGCAGAATATAGGTGTAAATACAATTCTCTGTCAAATGGCATACACTATGCGCCGCGTGACCACCTGAATATGTTTCCTGGCATACTGCCCACCAGATTGCATCATAGCTGCGCTGCGTGTCCACCTGAATGTATTTCCTGGCATAGTGCCCACTTTAGTACCTTATAGATATGTGAGCCGTAGTCTCTCTGTTATAAACCCTATTCCGTTATGTTGGTCTGACAACTATTTGATCCCTATGATGCTTTCTGGGGTTGCGCCCTCCCAAAAGTCACCTCAGAAACTCTCGCTCCGTCACCCCTGGCACAAATTAAACTTTGATCATCTTAGTACCATCCTCTCCTCGAGTGTGCCTAGCTGATCCAGATGATCCAGAGGCCACCAGTGAAGCACTATCTTATTGGCTACGTCATCCTCTGGATGACTTCATTCCTGCCAAACAATCTAAATGTCGGAGCACTAAATCCAACCCATGGTATAATAACAATCTTATCAATATACGTAAAGCTTGTAAGCGGATGGAGCAGGCGTGGAGGCGAGATTTTGATCCTATCTCGAAGGGTTGCTATCAGTCAGCCATTAAGAAATACCATAGGGCTGTTCAGAAAGCATGGACAGCACATTTTGCTGATGAGATCAGAAACAGCCATAATCCCTCAAAGAGGATTTTTTCCATTCTTAAAAATCTAAAAAATGCTGGGGCACCTGTGGTGTCCGCCATCAAGTCAAACGAACAACGTGAGGACCTTGCCATCTTCTTTATAAATATGGTGGATAACATCTATAAGACTTTCCCTCAGGTGGCTATGAGCTCCGACATTGGGGGCCCATCCCCCTCCACCCATACACTGGCCACCTTCCCGCCAATTACTGAGGATGCACTTCGTATACTCTGCAGGAAGGTTAAAATAGGCTCCCCGGATGACCCCATGAAGCCTGACCATCTTATGAGACTGCTACCTGTGCTTCTTACACCTTTGGGCCAGGTTATTGATATGTCCATGTCTATGGCCAAGGTTCACAGGTCCTGGAAGCAGGCTAGGGTAATGCCCCTATTAAAGAAGCCCACCCTAGATCCAGTTAAACCAGAAAACCTTCGCTCTATCTCCCTGCTGCCTTAGGCCTGTAAGATCTCCAAAGCCTATATTATTTCTATCTTGTCAGGCTATTTGGAGGAGAATAATATACTGCACTCCTCCCAGTGCGGTTTCTGCCCAGGCCTCAGCACGGAGTCTGCCCTCCTAGCTGTGACTGAACATCTGAGAGCAGCACTGCATGAGGAACGTACATCGGCACTGGTTCTATTGGATCTCAGTGCCGCATTTGATACGGTCTCTCACTAGATCTTGATACGGATGTTGAAGGGCCTGGAATCATGGGTCTCGCCCTGGATTGGTTTACCTCCTTTCTTTCAGATAGGTCCTTCCAGGTGTTGCCCCCCCCCTTTAACCTCCAGCGTCCATTCCATCAAACAGGGAGTGCCACAGGGCTGAGCGTTAAGTCCAAAGCTTTTTAAACTGTATGTTCAGCTTCTCGACATTGTAGCCAAGAGGAGAGGGCTGACTATTGTATCATATGCTGATAATACACAATTAGTAGTCGCCCTCTCCGTTGACTGTCTGAACGATGCTGCTAAGTTTTGGAGTGGTCTTGCAGACGTTGGAGGGTGGATGACTGCCAACTGTCTCCAGCTCCATGCCAGCAATTCTGAGATCTTGCTGGTAGAGAAAGATCTTGAGCTATGAAGCGAACAGTAGTGGCCCACCACCCTGCGCCATGCACCCGCCACCAAACAGGTTGTAAAAAACCTTGGTGTCTGGGTTGACTCAGCGCTTAGTTTGCAAACCCAAAAGAAGAAGGTGGCGGCAACATGCTTTGGTACTCTGCGCAGGCTCAAACCTCTGTTGTTTTTTGTTTTTTACCCTTCCATCCGACAGATGATCGTCCAGGCATCTGTGCTGTCGAGACTGGACTATGCCAGCTCGCTTTACCTGGGGGCCAACAAGACGGAGATTTTGAGACTGCAGCAAGTCCAAAATGTATGTAGCCACCAGAACTCTTCTTGGCATGCCTAGACGCTACCCCACCTCCAGTGCCATTCGTCAGCTACACTGGCTTCCGGTGGTGAGATGGGTGGAGTTCAAGTCCCTCTGTTCTGCGTATAGGATCCTGAATTGCCCTGACTTTGGCATTTTAGCGGGCCTGCTTTCCGCCTACACTCCCACTCGTCATCTTCGCTCAGTAGGTCAACACCTGGTAGTTGTCCCCCGCATCAGAAGGGCTCACGCCGGTTGGCGCTCCTTTTGTACACTGGCAGCTAAACTTTGAAATGCCCTTCCTGTACACATCCGGAGTATGGATAACTATCTGGCATTTCGGAAAGCACTGAAGACACATCTTTTCCCTTCTCTTTAGATTTTTGTAGTTCACGCACTTCTGTCTACCTCTGTGGCCCGTAATAGCCTATTAGTCTTTTTTTATTTCTATCATCAAAATGGGTTCCTTGCTGTTAGCTGCTATTACTGATTTTAGCGCCGGGACACCTCCTTGCTTGGGCAGCTGCGCCCTCTAAAAGACTTCCTAACATAACATAACATAACATAAAATTCAGGAACAAAATGCATCCTAACACCACCAATACATAAACACATGTAGACCCAATGATGCGCACTTCTACTAAAGAAAGGAGAGGAAATAAAGATGTTCTGCAAAGGAAACCTAACCATCTGCAAATTCACAAACAACATTATTATATTAATCTTGTGGTGTACGTCATGTGATAACTAATTATAAAAACTGTGAAGTACGAATGATCAAACAATTAGATTAAAAAAGCAATAATTATTATCTGTTACATGTCCTTCACCACTTTGCCGTGATGTTTGAAGAAACGGGTAGGGACCCCTGATGATCACATCCCTCTGAAATGGTCCCTTCCTTTTCCCATGTGGCATAAAAAAATAAAAGAAAATATGCAATACATGTAGTAAGCATTTGATAAAATCAAGGACATTTTGATACACTAGAGGGAACATACAAAACATACAAAATCATCATAGATAAATCAATCAGTGTCATTGGAAAATAAGAACTGTGTTGTGGAGGATACAACGGAAGCCCCTTCATTGTACACTGATCATTACTTCCTAGGTGTCATGTAAGTGGATACCTAAATCCTCATCTACGTTATGCCCTTTCGGGAATCTGCTCTGTAGATTAAGAATATGCCAGGATTTTCTTTTCCTGAGTTGAAGGTTTCTTTTCCCAGCTCTGTAATTCTGGTGTATCTGCTCTATAATGAAATACTGTAGGAGAGAGCAATTTGACAAGTGATACTCAGTGAAATGCCTGGCCATCCGGTATTGGGGATGTTTTTGTTTATAGCCATCATGTGCTCCAGTATTATGTTTTTTCACGAACAAATAGTGCTCTCTACATACTGTAACCTATAGGGGCATTCCAGTACATAGATAACGTAAGCTGAGCTACAGGTCAAGAATTGGTTGATATTTCTCAAGCCACTGGGTGTTTCACATGTTTTTTTCGTGTAGCTTGCCCGGCATGCCTTGCAATGGCCGCATGGAAAAAAACCCTGTTGCCCCTGTTGGATGGTGTGTGCTTTCCTGGTGATATCTCCCTTGACCAGTATGTCTCAGAGGTTTCTACCTTTCCTGTAAGTTTTCATTGGTCATTTAGGTAGATCTTGTCCTAATACAGGGTCGCTTGTCAAAATATTCCAGTTACGTGCCACTATTCTAGCGATCATCTTAGATTCTAAATTGTAGGTCAAAATGACCCTAGGTGTGACTTCTTTGTCAATTTTCTTTTGTTTCTCATGCAGCGTTTCTACTCTTGGATTCCATTTGCTTTGTCTTTAGCTCTCTTCAGAATCCACATGGGGTAGCCTCGTTCCATGAATCTCTACATTATATTTTCCTGTTCTTTCAAAAAATCGTCCTCTGTACTACAGTTTCTCTATGCTCTCAATAGTTCCCCATATGGAGTACTCCATTTCAGGGTGTCTGGGTGACTACTGAGAACATGTATGGAGACTGTTACCAGCTGTGGCTTTCCTGTGTAATATTGTTTTGTTTTTGTTGTTCTCCACCTCGACTTTAACGTCAACGAATGCAGTGCTTTCTTGACTTATGGTGTATGTCAGCTGGACGTTGTATTAATTGCTATTCAGGTCCTTCATAGTTTCCACTGCACTTATCTCATTTCCTTTCAATATGACGAATATGTCTTCTGTATATCGCAGCCATTTAATCATTACCCCCTCTTTGTGTTCTGTTCCTAGATCTTCAGGATTTCCTCCTCCCATGCGCTTAGAAAAAGATTAGCAAAACTAGGAGCAAACCATGTCCCCATAGCAGTTCCAAGGATTTGCTTGTAGATGGTTCCATCAAATATAAACATTTTGTTATGTAAGCAGAAGCTCATCATTTCTAGTAGCACGTGTGTATGGTCCTGATAGCAGATTTCTCTGTTCTTCAGGAAATGGCAGCACAATTGGATTCCAAGAGAGTAATCAATTACAATATATAGGAAGTTGCCATCCATGGATATTAATAGGTAGTCATCCTCCCATTCTATGTTCTCCACCTTCCCCAGCAAATCTTTCGTATCCCTTAAGTGTGAAGGGAGTGCTGTGACGTAATCTCTGAGGAAGTGATCTACATATATTGAGATGTGTTCGGTTACACTTCCTATTGAGGAGACAATAGGTCTGCTAGGCAGTACTCTGGAATTTTTGTGAACCTTGGGTAAAAGATAAAACACTGGCAGTTTGGGGTAGTCACATTTTAAATAGCAGTATTCCTCCCACTGGAGGATTCCGCTATCTTTTCAACCTTTAAGCTTATTCCATATGCAGATAATACTTTCATTATATTCTTGTATCTGCTTTCTAAAATAAAAGTATGTATCATTCAACTGTCTCGGTGCTTCAGTTCTGTACATCTCTCTGTCCCACAATACGATATTGCCCCCATTATCTGCCGGACGTATCACAATGTTATCATCCTCTGAAAGTGTTTTGATCACTTTTCTTTGTTCTTTCGAAAACTTCTGTGGTACGTTGGTATTTTTTCTCTGGAGGCGAAGAGGGTATAGGTAATTTGTAACAGTGTCATGAAATGAGTCTATACTGTCATGTGCCATGTTTGATAAGAAGGTTGATTTGGGTTTGAAGTTTGTAGCTAATGATTGATCTTTAGTGAATTCTAATGTTCCATCTGTATCTCCAGACTCCATGTCAGATTCCACTAGGAGTTCTTGCAGTGTTCTAAGTGTATCTATATCCCTAATGACTATGAAGGGACTGTTAAAGGTGTCTTGAGAGAACTGGTTATTGGTATTATTAACTTCAAATCTTCTGCTACCTTTAAGACAGTGCCACTTTTTAAGTTTCAGTTTTCTGATGAACTTGAAAATGTCTATTCTGGTGTTTGGGTAGCAAAAGGGATCGGAGGGGCTGAAAGACGAGACCAGGCACAATGTCTTTTTCTCAAATAGGGAGAGGGGCGATGGTAAAGATTGATGATGGTTCTGTTGACCATTTCATCACCCATTATTGTTGTTGCTTGGAGCCCGTTGTCTTGCGTCCCATTGGCCGTTTTCCTCTTCCTCTTTTGTTTATTTTGCTGGAGTCACTATCTCCGCCATCAGTATCTTCTGGATGTATTCCTCCTCTTCCTCTCCTACGTTGGTTCCTGCCCCTTCCTCGTGTTTTGGGGGGTTGGGTGGTTTGCGGTGTTTGTTGACCCGTTCTGAGGAGGAGATATTCGTTTAAAAAAGTTGCTTGTGCTTTTACCACTACTTCTCCCTTAGTTAATATACTCGCTGAGGAGCTAGATAGTTCCACCCCTGTATCACTGCTTACCCCTGATTCAGAGCTGCTGACGGTGCCTATTTTTTGTTCAAGTGGTATGCCTTGTACCATTTTCTCATAGAGTTAATCATATTTTTGGCTGTAGGTGAGGATCCTACCACTTTCGTAGTCTGCACAGTCTCTGTGAAGTTTCCTTTGTTTACGGGCCTTAATGTCCTCTTCGTACAATTTAAGTTTTGATTTTATCTCCTCTGTATATTTCTTAACCACATCCTGTTCTTTATGTGTTTTTAAATCCCCCTCCAGTTGTTTCAATTCTTGTAGGATGGCTTCCCTATCCTCCTAGGCATATTTAACTAGATTAGTTAGCATGCATCTTCAGCTCATGGCTGAGTTTTCAGCCCATTTCTTAAGCATCTTTAGGTTTCGTGATTCGTAAGACGGAGTGGTATAAATCCTGAGGCCCCGTGGTACCATTCATTTATCTATATAGTCTTGTAAAGAAATTGCTTCCCACCACTTTGACATCTCAGATTTTTTTCAATTTCTCTAGTCTTTTAAGTTTGTCATGTAGCATAGTATTCTTAAAACTTGTCTACTTTGCTGGTTGATTTTTGTTTGGGGCTTGTGCAAACAAGCCTAGGGCTGCTGCCCTTCTCTCTGTTTCTTCCTCCATATTGGTGCAGTAATTGCGTTGCACTTATTATGTGTCAAACAAGTATGTTCCCTAACAGTTGCAAATCGCAGTTTGTAGGATAAACATAGGAGGGAAGACTCCCCCCCTTTAATTCCCTATTAATAGGTGGTTACTACTGCTGTCAAGTTGTCACAGACACCACTACAGTTTCTTCTTTTCGGGTACTGGGACCTTACATTTGCTAACGGGTTCCATACACACGTCACTATCTCTGGACTTAAAAAAAATATCTCACTATGAGGATAACTTCAGAGGAAAATACACTCCAAGATGGATGCTATTCTTTTAAGTGACAGAATCCCCTTTTAAATTGTCTTTACAGAGGTAAACCCTTTTGAGAGTAATAGGTGAAGGTATTATTGTGATTGATAACAATGTACTTTATATATCAATGTTCGTGGTCAGCATACAAGTGTTATATTGACTGGTATCTAAGAAATGGACACCAAGGCAATATGTATTATCGCATTTCAAAATGGGTGCCATGTTTACCTGTAATTTACAGCTCTCTTTTGTCCGCCTTCTATTTTGAAGAAACTGTATGTATTCTGCTGAGTTTCTCACATCCAGTGTGTGAGAAAGAGTACATGACACTCGAAACACGTTACTGGATTAAACAACTACCTTTGAATTGACCCCCTGAGTGATCGCTTCTATTTTCAAATTTTTGGATGTGTATATATATATATATATATATATAAATATTTCTTTGTGCCATTATAAAAAATGTATAGCACATCTTTATTTATGTGTCAATGTTGATTTACATATTTAAAATATCTTTATATGTATCAAATGGCCACAATCATGTATATGTATATTGTACAGAATAATCTCCTAGTGTCTGCCAAGATCATAACATGAGTTATTTAATGCAAATAAAACTACATTCATAACAAAATATATTATCCTTAGTTTTTCAAATGGATCCTCTTTCATTGGTGTTGCCTCACATTTATTTCGATCAGGTCTAGTACCAGTTTCTATAGGGAAAGGCCATATGGTAAAAACGGAAAAATCACATTGGGTTAGACAGCATATTCTGTGCAGAACCTACGTATAAAAAGTTATGTAATTCTGTTCTATATTTAATCCATTAGGGGTTTTCGAATCAACGTTGAGAATATACATACTTTGCAGTCATCGTAGGGCTTTCACCCTGTCTCCCCGTCTAACTGAGTTGGCTATTGTGTCGATTACATAATAAGACATTTGAGTTACATCACTCTGATGGATTTTGGCAGAGTGCCTGGCCACTGGATAAGTCAAATCCATAGTTGTTATGGCACACATGCGTTTATGCACCGGCAACACTGTAATGCCAATGTATCTCATATTACAGCTACATATTAGAACATATATGGCCAGCTTTCCGATCTTATTTTTTCTGGTCTAGATCTTACTAGGCTATCTCTCATGGAGCTATATAGATCCATATATATGTATATTCATTCACTAAAAATAGCAAAAAAAGTAACATTATAGTTAGGTGAATTTGCCAGTGACAACATTAACAGTAACTTTAAAAAAAAAGAATTTCACCAGTTATATTTAGCAGAACTAACTATAATTTGCACCCCTGCCATGCACTGCTTATGATCTCACTCACGGCATCACTCATGACATGTTCAACATCAGTTATGACATCACTGATGATATCTTAAATGACATCATTGATGACATCACTGATGAAATCATCAAAGCTTCTTTTGTACACATTGCTCTTTAAATGGGTATACCAGTAGAGCTGTGTAAGTTAAGGATAATATTAAGTGTATTTAATGCTATCATATGTACAACCCACATAGGTAAAGCAAGGTTGTGTTATTTGCAACATTGACCATATACCATACATTTCATGGATAGCTGACTTCATGTTAACTATGAACCACATACGAAAGGGTAAGCTATCCTGCACACAGTGTTCAATCTGTATTCAACTTTTCATGAAAAATCAAGTTCCTCCAGATACTGAAGTTCTGTTGCATAACAAATGCGCTACTATGGGCACTCTTTACCTGTATAGAACCCCTGATAATCACTGAACCTACCTTGAGAAAATAAGTGGCTATAAGTAGAAAAGGGGCTGTGACACTGTTTACTTTATGTAGAAAGTTTCCTCTGAACCTATTTGTTTGCAGATGGTGGAATTCTCATGAGAAATACACCACAGAGTATTAAAGACTAAGAACGGTATACATTCTATGTAAAACTTGAACAAGGAGCGACTATTCACTAAAAACAACAGATGTCTGAACGTGCTAAAGATCATACTACTTGCAGCCTTCTTACTGAGCTGGAAACATTACAGATAGCCCTTCTTTGGAAGCAAAAGAAACACATGTACATAGGTTAGCATCTGGTGCACACAGTGTTCTATGTTATGTAGAAATTGCCTTTCTAAGAGGATTCTGTATAATAAGTCATGGGTACTTACAATAATAGAGGCCACATTTACTAGGAAATGACACAGCCATTTTGCTGCACCGAGATGCATCATTTTAAAAGAACAGGGATGCACCATACTTACAGCAATACAGTGCATCCCTGTGCTCTCCCCAGCACAGGTGCTAAAACAGCAGCTGTGCACCTACACAGGCACCCTTGCACCATGGTTCAAGACTGCCTGCATTGCAAGGATAATTGTTGTTGAGCAGGAAGGGCCATTATCCTATGCGGAAACAATTATTGATGGTATTTTCATCTTTCTATGTCTGCTGCAGAATGCAGCACACATAGAAAGAGGAAAAACAATGTGAAGTAATAGTATTTTTCTTTGATGTGCCACTCTACACCTCCCTGAGAAGGCATGGGATTCTGAGACATTCTCAAGTTTACAAAACTTTGTAAATCTGGGAATGTGGTAGAATCCATGGGTGATGCATAGGATCACCCACAGCAACACCCGTGGTACTCCCCTTTCACACAAAGTAATAGGCGAGAAGGGGCCATATTTACAAGGTTATGAAAAGCCATGCATGGCCTTGTAATTAAGGGCCAGCACACTAAGCCGCCCGTGCGTCAAAAAAAGTGAAGCGATGGCAGCGCAAGGGGCTTGTAAAATAAACCCCTAAGTATGCAGGGCATCTTTGCCCTGCTGGAAATTTTCTCTGGAGTACCAAAAAACTTGTGTGGAACATAATGAACACAAGTCGACTGTTACCTACATACAGCGTTACTCTTAAATACAAAGGTTGATAACATGTTCAATACATATGGTGTATTAGGAGCATTTCGTAAACACATATCCATTAGCTAGACACAGGCTGAACAAAATTAGGCAAAAAAGTAGTTACCCAACATTATGTAAACTATACAGCAAACATAATCATTGGAGGATGTCATCAGTGATGTCATCAATGATTTAATTTGAGATGTCATCAGTGATGCTATAAATTATGTCATAGAACATGTTAAGAGTGATATCATATGTATGGTCATAAGCAGTGCATGGTGGGGGCACAAGTTACAGCCAGCTTTGCTAACTATAAGTGATGAATTTCTGTCTTTTTTAGTTCAAAGCGTTAATGTTGTGACTAACAAATTAATCTAACTATAATGTTACTTTGACTTTAGTTTTTTTCTGTGAATTTCTAAGGGTTTTTTAAAAACAAAAACATATCTTTTTATCACTCCTAACTATAACGGTACTCTAACCTTTTGTTTTTTAAATTTTATATCTAGTTTTTTTTTACTTAAAGAAATATTTAATCACCATATGTAAGGCCAACCCCCTATATCCGTGCACAGCAAGGGGATTGTCTGCCCTACAGTAATCCTCCCCCCTCACCAGAAGCAAACCCCACACGGCGCACAATCTTTGGCCATGCAGAGCAGGGTGATGGCAACAGGCCCTGGCTTGCAACCAGCCCTGTGGCCACCAAAGCTGGAGCCAGCACTGTTGCATACTTATAACATGGAAGGGGCGGGCCGAACAGGCAGAGCTTGTAGGTAATTTGGCAGCTTTGCATACTCCGCAGCAATTAAAAAGTGCAACTGTTTTATCAAAAAGAAGACGTTTCAGATGGGATTTGGGATGTTATAAATGTAGTCAATGAATATGTCATGAGTGATTTAATATGTAAGGGGAAAAGCAGTACATGTTGAGGGTGCACGTTATTGTTACTTCAGGTTAGAAGTTACAGTTACTTGAGATAACTATTACTGGTGAATTTCTGTGGTTTTGTCAGTTTCAAATGGGTTGTTTAACATGACACTTTCACCAAACTATAACATCCCTTTGACCTTTGTTTTTGTAGTACATTTCTAAGGTTTTCTATAATGTAAAGTTAGATATTCTTACAATTCTTAACTATAAAGTATTTAACATTTGGTTTTTCAGTGTATTTCTAGGGATTTATTAATGTAAAGTAAGATGTCCATTGTAATGCATGGCTGGGGGCTAGGCTCAGGGTCTGGCCTGGCATAGACTGTTGTTCTACCCCCGTCCAAGCGTGCTGCTCTGCCCCTCTTCTCCTTGCCCTATATTGTCCAAGTCCACACCCCTGCCGATTCATCCAGGCCTGTGTGGCCATTGTTCTGCCTTTGCCCTTCCTGTCTCCCCTGCACAGTTAGCTTGCTGCCCCTACCCACTGCCTCCCTACCCTCTGTTGTCCGAGTCCATGCATTTGCCACTCCCACCTACCCTGCATGGATAGATGTGCTGCCACTTCCCTCCAGTTAGGTTGATATCCCTGCCCACCACTCCTGCCCTTGCCTGAATCTATGCATCTATCATCGCCTTCCTGTTTAGCCTCTGTGCTTAAGGTGCTGCCCCTAACCTCCTTCACCCTGCCCTCCAGTGTATGTGTGCATGCCCATGCTCCCTCCCTTTTGCCCACCATGTTCCATGGACTTGCTACTGCCCTTCCTGTCAACTCTGAGTGTTCTATTGAGCTGTCACTGCCCCTACCACCTGCCCAGAATGGTCAGATGGGTGCCATCTGCCTCTGCCCCCTCCACTGTGCCTTCCATTATCCGAGTTCCATGCCCCTTTCCTTTCCATCCTGTCCTCCATGGCCCATTTTGCT
The DNA here is from genome assembly GCF_964261635.1 of Lissotriton helveticus. NCBI lineage: Eukaryota > Metazoa > Chordata > Amphibia > Caudata > Salamandridae > Lissotriton > Lissotriton helveticus. The sequence goes on along the minus strand of NC_136070.1, from coordinate 219,615,241 downwards.
TCCTTCTGCAGTCAATGTCCTGTTGTGTCTCAACTGTTCCTCCTGCCCACCCTTTATGGTCTGTTGTGAAGCCCCTGTCCTCTCTTGTCTGGGTCCAACCCCTATCCCTCACTTCTGCCCTCTATGGTCTTTTGCACATGCTCCTGCCAATCCCTTTTGCCCACAAAGGCTGTTGTGGCACCACTAACCCTCTCTCTTGCCATGCATAGTCTTTTCTGCTGCCGCTGCCCTTCCAACCTTCCCAGTGTGGTCAGCTTGCTGCCCTGAAACCTTGCACCTTCCTTACATTGTCTGTGTGTACACCATAATAGTGTTCCTGTTGCCCTTCATTGTGTGTTGGTACTCGTTCCAGTGACACAGTATGCCAGTGACACAGTGTATACAAGACCCACGTCTGGGCATAACCGACCCACTCAGGAAAACACAATAAGTATTCAAAACAGTGATGGATGGAATGCTTGAATTAATCTCAGCCACAGGTAATTATCCAGATCCATTGTTATTTTGCACACCATGCCTCCTCAGTTCAGACCCAGCTATATGCGATTCAGTGCTGACCCTGCTCCGATAGGAACAGTGCAGTCTGAACTGCCAAGCCAGGTCCTCACTGAACCAGAACACAAGCATCAGAAGTTCAGTTTCACCCTAGTTATGGGTTCATCAGCTGGTTTCATTGACACAGTCTGCACAAGACCCATGACCTACACGGTCAGGTTGCAGCTCCTGTCCCCTTCCCCCCTGCCCTCTGTTTTCCATGTGTGGGCCCCTAGCCCTTCCTTCCTGCCTTCCATGGTCCATTGGCATACCCCTGCCCCCTCCCTCCTGCCTTCCATGGTCCGTTGGCATACCCCTGCCCCCTCCCTCCTGCCCTTCATGGTATGTTGTGCTGAAGCTGCCCCTCCTGTCTGTCCCGTATGGTCAGCTTGCTGCCCTTCCCTCTTTACCATGTGCTCCCTGTTGTCCATGTTCATGGCCCTGTCTTCCCTATTGAGTTTAATGGTCAATTGTGCTGCACTACCCTCCTGTTTGCCCTGTGTGGTGTATAATGCTGTTGCAACCCCTGACACCTGCCCAGTAAGGTCAGTTTGGTGCCATTCCCACCTGCCTCCTGCCCTCTATTGTCTGAATCCATATCCCTACCCCATCCCTCCCCTCTGTGGTCAAATGTACCATACATGCCAACATTCTGAGCTTGGTAAAAAGGAGATTATGAAAAACAAAACATTCTTTATTGGTTTACATTGAAAAAAGGAGATCTTAGGCATAAGACAGCTAAAAATAAAGCCCTCTTAGGCTTAAAAAATTCAGTAGTCTCCTGCCTGAATCAAGTCTGTTGGCATGTATGGTTGAACTGCCGCTGCAATTTCCTCTGCCTTTTGCCCTCGACGGTCTTTTGTAATGTGAAAGCCTCTCCTGCCTGCCCTGCATGGTTGGTTTGTTGCCCCTTAACCCCTTTCACCTGCCCTCCATAGTCAGTTGTGTTGCCACTGTCCCACCCGCCTGCTGTGCGTTGTCAACTTGCTGCCTCCGTCCCCTCCTCCCTGCCCTCTGTCTCCTTGAAGTGAACAATTAGAGTGCTAACATCATATATTTGTTACGAAAGTGCGGCACTCCTGAAGCCATCTTGATGTAATCAAAACTGTAAAACCTAGAGTATTTCATTTAGAAATTATAAAAATTCCCATAGAAATTATGATTAGTGCCCTAAAAACTAAAAAGAGGACACATTTTCTGAAAAGCAATTTTAAATTATTTTCTATCTTTATGTTGTTTTATCCAGTTTATCACTTTATTATTTATTGTAGGGAGAGTATATAGCATTGCAGCTGGAGCTGCCGACTTTGCAACTGGGGAACCAGGTTTGAGTTTTGGCGCAGGCCTAAAACTAATATGAATGTATCCTTGTGAAATGCAACTGATGCTCATGTAAATTACTCTAATAACTTCAAGTCAAGTTGACGCTATGCAAAACTAAAAAGAAAAAAAGGAAATTAAGTGTTTTGCACAATTATGTCATGGGGTGTATTTGTGCTACTTTTTGGCACTTTTGTCTCTAGTGGCCATCTTACTAGACTTTTTTATGAAGCACCCTAACTTCCTCATTTACTGTAGTATTCTCAATAGAAAATGCTTTCAGCTTTCCACTGTCATTCCATCTAGATGGCATTCAAATGTGCCATACCTTAGACATCATTTCAGAATTATTAGACATAGCATCCTTAGCATGGTTTCGCTTGATGTTTTACCTTCTGACTTCCTGTTTTTTACTCTTGTGCTTACTTTGTTTTTGCTGACTTTAGGAATCAGAGCACTTTAGCACTGTTTACCAGTGCTAGAATTCATGTCCTCTTTACTTAAAACATGGTAACATTGGCTTATCCACAACCGGCAAATTTCATTTACTTATTAGTCCCTAGTAAAGTGCACCACATGTGCACAGGGCCTGTAAATTAGGTGCTACTAGTGGGCCTGCAGCACTGATTGTGTGACTCACTTAACTAGCACTTTAAACAAGTCTCAGTCCTGTCACTGCGGAGCCTGGCTGTACCTTATTAAACTGCCATGTTGACCTTGCAAGTTAATCTACTTGCAGGCCCAAACCTTCCCTTGTATTACATCTTGGTCACCCCGATGGTAGACCATGTACAGCCCATGGGCAGGGTGCAGTGTGTACAAAGTAGGACATGTACCTTTAAGTTTTACATGTCCTGGTAGTGAAATATTCATGAATCAGTTTTTCACTACTGCAAGGTCTATCCCTCCCAGAGAAAACATTGGGATTGCCTTATTATATTTTATAAGTATAATTTTCAAATGGGAAGAGATATGATGTAGGAAGCTAGCTCTCTATATAGTGTACTAAAGTGAAGTACACTGTGCAGAGAGTCCAGTGAATCTCCAAAAGGTATATAGAGATAAAAGCAGATAATTCTAGAGTTCTTTTGTGGTAGTAGGGGCGAGCAGTTAGGCTTATTAGAGGTTGTGCTAAACATTTGCTGTACTCACAGAGGCAATAAATAAGACACACTCTCAAGAATAAATTAGAGACCAATTTATAAAAAATAATGCAGATTTTTATGTCATTTGTAAGATCAAGAACACAGTTCAAAGGTAAATACTTTCGTAGTTACGATTTTGCAAAGTTCTGAAAAAATATCAAGCAATGCTATCACAAAGTTCACCTTCTTGTTTTAGGCCAATTCTGGGGCCAGGTCCAAAGTTCCTGCTGGAGAAGTACGTGCGCTCAGGGTCTTGGATGCTGGCTCGCAAAGACGAAGGGGGCCACTTGAAAACACACTGCACAGGAGGACTTGCAGGTAAATTTGGTGGGTCTTCTTAAAGTGAGGAGTTTGCAAGGGCTTAGGGACCACAGGAGCACAGCTGGTTGGTCAGTGCTACCGGGGCCTGTGGGGCCGAGTGCAGAGCGAACAGTTCAGCTGGGCATTGTGTGACTTGAGGTCCTCGCGCTCCGGAGCAGGCAAATTGGAGAGGTGATATCGGAACAGCAGGGCTACTCAGGAAGTGGGTTTTGCGTGTCTCGACATCCCTCTATGGGTACTTGCTTCTGATTCTTTGGGAGTATTGTGTGGACTCTTTTTCTCAGGGTTTGCTGTTGGTGGTCCGGTAAGCTGGATATTGGTGTAATGTGGCAATACCACCTTTAAAGGAAAGTGCATCGCCGTTTTCGGCGAGTCCGGGTCCTGGGGTTTGCCCTGCTTGGGGGCCATCTTAGGTTGGGATCACTACTACAACTACGGGCGCCATTTTGGAACGCCCTTGTGACCGAGCTGAGCCTGGAGTGCCTATTTAAGGCGATTACTCCTTCACCTCTGCCCTGATAGGTATTGCTGCTTAGCGCTCGCGCTGCTGCTAGCGCTACCTCATTTTTAAACTCACCTTTTATGCTATTTGCTTTCTTATTTAATTTCGTTTTTCCCCCTGTTTTTAGCGGGGTCAGGCTGGGCTTAAGATCTCTCCCTCCCTCACACCGCATTTAAAGGAAAGCGCATCGCCGTTTTCGGCGAGTCCGGGTCCTGGGGTTTGCCCTGCTTGGGGGCCATCTTAGGTTGGGATCACTACTACAACTACGGGCGCCATTTTGGAACGCCCTTGTGACCGAGCTGAGCCTGGAGTGCCTATTTAAAGCTCTTCTCTACCGCGCAGCGGGACGCGCAGATGGGTCGCCCTCGCTTAGCCGGAGTCGTGCCTGAGTCCTGCCCGTCTGCGCCCGTCCGCGCTGAGGACGGGCTGCAGGACGGGCTGTCCACTGCCATCGTGACCTCAGGTACGTTAACTCAGGGCAGTCGCGTGTATTATTCATCTGCGGCACTCTATTTACTGCGACCTTCTGCTTCCTCTCATTGCGCTACCTGCACTCTGCCGTGCCATAACTTCTTATGCCCCGGCTGCGGCTTTACTACTGGCAAAATGCAGCTCTCTAAAACCCAACAGTATACTAAGCACTGTAGGGGGAAACGGAAGCCTACGAAGGGTGGTACTTCCCCTCCCGCCCCGCTCCATTTATGGAGCCTAAACTGTAGATCGCTCCCTAAGAATAATCTAAACATCCATGATTTCATAATCGAGGAATCTCCTGATGTTTTATTCTTGACCGAGACCTGGATTCATGCCAGCTCAGGTCCGGATATCGCTGCTGCGATTCCTTCTAATTATGTTATGCTTCATCAGGATAGACCCTCAGGTAAAGGGGGTGGAATTGCTATCATCTTTAAATCCACATACCAATGCAAACTGGAGGCACTACATCTCCCAGGTAGTGAAGCTGCATTGTTTAAACTCACGATTAATCCCCGTTTGACACTTTCGGGTCTGTTAATCTATCGGCCCCCGGGGAATGCTGCTTCTTGGATTCCCTTACTTGTTGATTGTCTATCAGCAATACTCCTGAAATCAAATAATTTCACCATACTTGGTGATTTAAATATTCATTTAGACGATGTTAATAATCCCCTTACAAAATCTCTTCTTTCTGATTTAGAGGTTTTTAATCTCACACTTTGTAATACTGGAGCTACTCATATTGCCGGTCACCTTTTGGACCCAGTTATTTCCACTCTTCCATTTGAGTGCTCTCATCTGGCACGTCCGCTGGTGTGGTCCGATCATTATGCCGTACACTTTGTGTTACCGCCCGGTCTTTATATAACCAATGTTTATGTAGAGGAAACAAAACCCTCTTATCGATGGGACAAAATCGATATAGCCACTTTTAATCTGCATCTGACGAAGACTATTCCGTCTCTCAATAATATTGAGCAGAATTTGAATGCCCCTATTATTAGGTGGCTAACAGATGCAGTATCTGTACATGCCCCCCGTTCGGGCAGTAAATTTCGATCTTTGCGTCCCCCAGCACCTTGGTACTCGGATGAGTTAAAAATCCAACGTGCTAAATGTAAAGCCTTGGAGAGGAAGTGGAGGAGATTCTATTGCATTCCCTCTAAACTGATTTACAAGGATGAGCTAAAAGCCTATCATGCCAACTGTAAACGGGCCAAGGCAGTTTACATTACCTCTACTATTACTTCAGTGCAAAATTGTCCTCGGACTCTTTTTGCTACTGTTAATAAACTCACAGGTGCTGACACTGTTCCTGTGTTGCCAGCTCTGGATGGTAAACATTGTAATGCTATTGCGGACTTTTTTATATCGAAGGTTCAGGACATTCACCAATCCTTAATTTCCCTTCCGCCCCCTACTGATCCCTTCCTATCTGGCTCTTGCTGTAATGTCTCTGTCCCTCCTACTGAGTTTCTGCACAACTGGAAATTATTTGATGATGTTTCCTTCCTGTCGTGCCTAAAAAGCATTAAGTCAGGATCTCCTCGGGACCCTGTCCCTATGAGGATACTGAAACAACTTGACCTTGAACCACGTAGATTCCTAATGAGGTTACTTAACATCTCTCTTAGTGAATCTCGGGTGGAACAGGAATGGAAACACGCCATGGTCGTTCCCCTACAGAAGAAATCTGGTATGGACATTACTAACCTGGCCAATTTTAGGCCTATATCCCTGCTGCCAGCTTGTTCTAAGATACTAGAACGCCATGTCAACTTTCAGCTAAACGAATTTGTTGAAAATACGGGATATCTCCATCCATCCCAATCAGGCTTTCGCGCCAATTATTCCACCGAATCCGCACTCCTGGGGGTGACTGAGCGACTCCGACACGGTATTGATAGTGGTGAGACCTTTGCGCTTATACTATTGGATTTAAGCGCGGCTTTTGATACCGTGTCGCATTCCATTCTTCTAGAGTCCCTTCACTCCCTTGGTGTTGCAGGATCTGCGCTTGCCTGGGTGGCTTCATTTCTTAATGAGCGCACCTTTCAGGTATTTTCAACCAAAGCTGAATCGGCGATCTGCTCATCTGCTTATGGCGTTCCGCAGGGGTCTATATTGAGCCCTTTATTGTTCAATATTTACATCAGACCCCTTGCCACGATAGTAGAGGACGCCGGTCTGTCTATTTACTCCTATGCAGATGATACGCAGATCGTGTTCTCCCTGTCTGACAGTAGGTCTCAGGACACCTCTGCCCTTAAAATCGGCCTTTCTCGGGTTGCAGCCTGGATGCAGGCCAACCTGCTAAAACTCAATGGTGAAAAGACCGAGGTTATCGTACTTGGCAAACATAAAGATCTGTGGGGTTCTAGACATTGGCCTAGTGACATGGGTCCACTGCCTACCCCCGTGCCAGTTGTTCGTAACCTCGGCTTTCTAATCGACGAGAAACTCTCGATGCGTCAACAGGCAACTAAGGTCGCTGCAATCTGCTTTAACACTCTACGCTGGTTGCAGAAGATCCTATGGATGCTGCCTGAGTCTACTCGTCGAACTGTTGTCCAGGCTCTTGTAATGTCCCGTATCGACTACGGCAATGTGCTCTATCTGGGAGCTGATAGAGCTACAATGAATATACTCCAGGTTGTGCAGAACTCAGCTGCCCGCCTTCTGTGCAATGTCCCACGCAGAATGTCTGCAACACAAGCCCTATGTGACCTTCATTGGTTAAAAATTGCTGACCGTGTAGCTTTTAAAACTTTGTGCCTTATGTTCAAAATCCGTCAGGGTTCTGCTCCCACATACTTGCACAATCTTGTCCGGCCATACCAGCCAAATCGTTCCCTTAGGTCATCAAATCAAGCCAATTTTGTAATTCCTAGAATTCGCTTGACAAAAATGGGAGGCCGCTCTTTTGCCCATTTGGGGCCGAAGATGTGGAATGCTCTTCCGCTGACGCTTAAAACGGAAACTAATCTTCTAGCCTTTCGCAAAAAGCTAAAAACTTTTCTGTTTTAGTTGGTCAAATGTTCTCTGCTTCTCCTGTTTTCAGCAATTACCTATCTTTCTTCTTTAGGCTGTCCCTGGCGCCGGGAAACCCTCTACGGGTAGCTGAGCGCAATACAAATTCAATAAAATAAATAAATAAATAAATAGTAGGTCCTAGTGTTGGGGGCAGCAAGTCAACAAACCAGACTTTACAGGATTGGTGCATGTGGTGTGCAATAGAGTGTCACCTTCATCCAGGAAACTTTTTGGTGATTGCATGAATGCTGGAGTTGCTCTGGCGTTTTTGGAGTCCTTTCAGCTTCAGGCTGACACAGAAGGCAGTGATTATTGCGTCCTTGAGTCAGCAGGCAAGGTTTAGCACCTTATTCTTCTGCAGCAGGGCTTCTTGGTCCTGGTCTTTTCTTGTCCATTGATTATGTGTTCAGGTCTCAGGGTACCACCTAAATACTGAATTTAGGGGTATTACAAGGGGAGACAGGTAGTAGCCAAGGACTATTTACCTTTAGGGTGTCTACACTAACCAGTGAACCACTTCCTGTGTAAAGGGGCACTACCCTGATAGGTTTTTCTCCAGCATCCCAAGATGGTAGAGAGGGTTTCACATTGCCTGCCCACCCTAGTGGTGGTACAGGCTAAGTGGGGACACATCTCCTAATATAACTAATTCTGCCACCTTTCCTCCCACCAAAAGTGAAGCAGGAAAGGAGGCTTGGCTTCCCCCTAAATCAGGAGGTTCCTGGGTTAGATTTAAAAGGCGGCATTGCCTTTGAAGATTCCTGCCAGGAAGGCCATTGTGTCCTGAAAGAGGTGTGAAGTACCTCCGCCCAGAGAAGGCCTTGTCTCTGTCCTCTAAAAGCGCTGCCTCTCATATTTCTTTTCTGCATATATTTTAGTTGTAAATGTGTAAGTGACAGAGGGGAGTGGCTCACAAGTGGGGCATATGTACCACTAAAGGAGAGGGAACAGGGAGACAGATTTACTATTCACTCTTCAAAAGTAAAAAGAAATAAACAGAGATAAAAAATAAAAAGGAAATATTTTTAAATAAATATATTAAACTAGATATGTACAAGTTTTAACATACTGGGCCTAATTACCAGTGGTCAGAGGTTTTCCGTCTGACATTGTTGGTTTAATTCTGACCACCATATTAGGATGACAGCAGTAGGAATGATACCAGCGGGGTATTCCAACATTATTCCAATGGGTTGAAGGAGCCCATCGGAGTGTCGGAAGCTAACATAATCCCTTAATGACTGCAGAACCAGGCTTGGCTCGGTCATCGGGATTATGATGGCACTTTCCGACAGCCATTTCACGTTGGCCTTTCTGACATGAAAAGGCTGTTGGAAAGTGTATTTGGGATCCCCCAGCAGGGCTCCCTTCCTCCCTGGCCCTCCACAATGGCTGCCCCCATTAAGATCCCTGTATCGTATGCCGGCCACATGGTGCAGGGATTCTTACAAACATACATTTGTCAATGGAAGCTAGTGCTGCAGGCCTTTTTCGCCCACCATTGACAAATTGATGTTTGCGTTCACCCTATGGGCGGTTGCATCATAATCCTGCGGTCGGAGCCACTGACCTAATGTCAGGGGGTTCCTTTCCAAAATGGTGTCAAGTGGATGTAAGTCTGCCCAACATCCTAATTAGGCCCCTTTTTGTATATATAATAATTAAAAATGAAGACCAGAAAATTAATAATGTCATTAAAAATAAAACATAAATCATTTTTATTGATCCAAATCTCATTGCCAATTTTTCAATAGCCTGTCTCCTTTGGCTTGCATGGAAGCTTCACCATGCTTAATTTACAGCCAAATTCTAAACTCTTGTATGTGTTGCTTTTTTGAGACTGGATCACTGGTAACTGTTAACTCAGGCACTTGGGGGCTGCTTAAACCCTCCATGGGCATTCACCTTATTTAGTATACATGGTAACAAATGGTAATTTCCAATTGGTGACTTTGGCTTAGGTAAGGCCACAGTACAGTGGTATGGAAACATAATGTGTGGTATCTAAGTTGGATGTCATACGTGGGCTCCAGTATAGATTGCATCACCTGCATGAATGATTTAATACTAGAGCTTCCAGGCTGTCATTCAACCCTGAACTATGGTAGCTAAAATCTGCAGCCAAGACAAGTCCTAAAAAATTATTTTTATCATTTGGAAAAACCTATGTTTAACATTAGCTAAATTACATATAAATTGTGAAAAATAGAGCCCTGTCAAATATGAAATGGGCCTGTTCCTGTCGGGATTCAATAGCACTATTGTTAGAAATTGGATTTCTGTTTGGCCGAGGTATGCACCTTTTCTGAGCAGGATTCACAATCCTAATCAGGATAAATCACACCACAACCTAAATTATCCTGAGTTCACCCTTCTGGTATTTTGGCACAGAGCAGTCACAATGTGTAAAGTATCTGTGCAACACGTCACAGTAGCACAGTGAAAACACGGCAGAAAGACACCATACAAATTTTGAAAAACAGATAATAATTTCATAAATTTACAAGACCAAACTTACAAATATCCAATCAGTAGAAGTTGAGGTATGAATTTTGAAAGAATAAAGGTAGAAATAGTGCTTGGAAGCAGCAAGCACTTAAAGCGTTAATTGGTCACGCTGGACCGGGACAAAGTCAAGAGTTCAGGCTGACCGCAATGGAGCACAGGCCAGATAGAGGACCCTTGCAGGGCCGGCTGAGCAAAAGTATCTTGATCCTGGTTGCAACAACAAGATACAGGGTGCAGCCGAGTGATGCACCTGTGATCACAACGCAGTTAGGGTGATGCACCGTATTTCTCCATGCAATAGAGGTGATGCGTTGGCTCTGTGAGCGATGCAGCGGTTCTGCAGTGCAGCGGTTCTGAATGTGATGTGCCTGGTTTCTCCACGCTGTAGAGGCAATGCTTCGATATCCTCCATGCAGTGGTGGCGATGTGTCAATTCTGAAGCGGCGGTTCTGGAGGTGATGTGAAAGTCCCAAGTGCGATGTGTCAATCTGATTCCCACATGCATTGGTTCTGATTGATGCAATGATGTTGATGAGTGGGTTATAGCAGAGGCAGCACTTTATGCTCACTTCCAGGAGTCCAGGACTGTGTTGGCACCTCTTGGCAGAAAAAGACATGCAGGACGCAAAGTCCAGGTGGTGTTTGTAGATTGAAGAGAAGTCTTTGAAATCTCTGAGACTTCAGAACAGGAGGCAAGCAAACAAACCCTTTGAGATGCTTAGGTTCTAGGATGAACAGATGCAGGTCCAGTCCTTCTCACTCCCAGGAAAGCAGGCTAGCACAACAAAGCAGTCCCACAGATTGGCAGTCCAACCAGCAGAATAGCAGTCTTTCTTCCTGGTATAATGTCCCCAGTTCCAGAAGTGTTCTGAGTTGGTGGTGTCAAAGGTCCAGTACTTATACCCAGTTGGGCCTTTGAAGTGGGGCAGACTGCAAAGAGATGCCATTGATGTCATTGAACTGCACACATCCTTGCCTTTCCTGTTTTGTCCCTAGACTCACTACAGCCCGTTGTGTGTGGACAGGTCGTGGCCCTTTCAGGTGTAAGTGTCAGCTCCTCCCTTCCATACTGCCCCGGATGCCATTCAAAATGTGGACGGCCCATCAGTCACACGTACGCTCGCTTTGTGTGTGGCTGTCTAGAGGGAATGCACAAAGCCAGATGTCACACACCCCAGACATTTAATCAGAGACAGGCAGAAGGCACCAAATTGTTATAGTAAGAAAATACAAACTTTCTAAAACTTAAATTTTGTGAATTGCAATTCAAATTCAAACTTTACCATACGTTGTGTTTTTAAATTGGGATTCCAGAGACACCAAACCTGGTGGTCCCATCTCTTCCCAATTGGAAATTACAGTTATAAAAATGTAATAAGGCAATCTCAATGTCATCTAATGGGAGAGACAGTCCTTGCAGTAGAGAAAAATGAATTCAAGAGTATTTTACTACCAAGACATGTAAAACCTAAAAGTACATGTCCCACTTTTTAAATACACTGCACCCCGACCCTCTCCATGGGCTGTCCAGGGTCTACCTTAGAGGTGGCTTATGTGTAACTAGCAGCCAGTCCCGACGTTGTCCGGGTATGAATTGCCGCCGGCCAGTAGTATATTGTTCTGTAGGATTCTGTTTTGATAGCATTTCTTATCTGTGACAGGCCTGTGAAACGTTCCGATTCACAGTGCACTGCTGATGCACTTAAGAGTGCGCGTTCAGTAGTGTGTGAACTCGAGTTTCCCTACTTTATTTTTCCTTGCAATATTATATAGCGCGAACTTGACAACATGGCATGAGCACAATTTACATTACAGAAGAACACATTCATTTGTGGTAGGCACGGGGAGACAAAGCGATTTGCCTTGAATCACAGGATGTTGAGCTGATGCCGAGATTCGAACGTAGCTCCCCAGCTCTAAAGTTCTCAATTCTAGAACTTGTGGCAGGAGGTGTGTCTAAAAGTGTATGTCGGTGCTGGCCAGCAATGAGAGAGACCTGTGCATTTTGCAAATGGATGGGGAAAAATATGAGTATGTTGCTGGAGATGTGGGCCGCCGTGCCACCAATGTACCTACCGTGGGAGGGTAAACACCCATTATTCCGCAACTTTCTTTCCGCATACCATCACTCCGCATACTTTCAATACGAAAGTACCATGACTCAGCAATACCATTATAACGCATGGCACTACATTTTATATGCTTTTACCACACATACATTTACAACGAAATTTGTTGTAAATGCATGAATGGTAAAAGCATTTTTTTTATGTTTGGATAAGGTAAGTATGGGTATAGGGGTATATGTTTTGGGGTACTGAGGTATATGTTTTGGGGTGTTTGGGTATTTTAAGGGTTCAGATATAGTTTGGGGTTTTGGGGTACAGTGGTAGTTTTAGGGTTTAGGGATAGGTATGGGTTTTGGGGTACAGGGGTATTTTTAGGGTTCAGGGCTAGGTTTGGGTTTTGGGGTAAAGGGGTATTTTTAGGGCTCAGGGGTTCAGTTTGGGTTTTGGGGTTCAGGGGTATTTTTAGGGTTCAGGGCTAGGTTTGGGTTTTGGGGTACAGGGGTATTTTAGGGTTCAGGGGTAGGTATGGGTTTTGGGGTACAGGGTTATGTTTAGGGTTCAGGGTTAGGTTTGGTTTTGGGGTACAGGGGTATTTTTAGGGTTCAGGGGTAGGTTTGGGTTTTGGGGTACAGGGGTATTTTAAGGGTTCAGGGCTAGGTTTGGGTTTTGGGGTACAGGGGTATTTTTAGAGTTCAGGGGTAGGTTTGCGTTTTGAAGTACAGGGGTATTTATAGGGTTCAGGGCTTGGTTTGGGTTTTGGGGCACAGGGGTATTTTTTGGGTTTAGGGATAGGTTTGGGTTTTGGGATACAGGGTATATTTATAGGATTATGATGGGTTAGTGTTTAAGGGTGTTGGGGTATTTTAAGGAGTAAAGGTGGGTTAAGATTATGGGGTGCAGGGGTATTTAAAGGGAGCAGGGTGGGATTAGCACACGATATGAGACATGGCATGAAGGGCGGAACGTACCACACGCCCCCAGCGTTGTTACGCCCCCAGCACATGCCCAGAGCACAACGCAGAAACGCCCACAAGGGACTACTTTGCTGGCACGGTACTTTTACCTTTTAAATGTACAGGGTGGGCGTCTGCATAGCCTATGTCCTTCTGCTGCAACTGCCCTTTCCAATGCTGTATTGGGTGTTGTGATTGGTGCTGTGGTTCCTGAGATTACCCGCCTCAAAGGTTTGGGCTCTCTCTTTATTATATTAGTATAGATAAAAAGGAAGATTTGGGCCTGGCAAAATGGGTTAACTTGTAAGGTCAATGCAGTTTAAAACTGTACAAAGGTTCTGCAGTGGCAGGTCTGAGACATGTTTAAAAGACTACCTAGGTGGGTGACACAATTAGTGCTGCATGAACACTAGTAGAATTTAATTTACAGACCCTGGACACATGTAGTGCTCCTTACTACGGACTTATAAGTAAATTAAATATGCCAATTGTGGATAAGTCAATGTGGCCATATTTAAGTATATAGCACATGCACTGTAGCACTGATTAGCAGTGGTAAAGTGCCCAGATTACTAAAGCCAACAAAAACTAAGTCAGCAAAAACAGTAAACACAGGAGGTCTGAAAGCATAAGGGCAGTAGAAATAACAACTATGTGTTGCACAAGGCTGAACAGGCTTTCCATTTCAGCAAGGACCGGTTTGTGATGAAAAATCACTCTTTCTTAAGCTGACTTAGAAAAGGGCTAATGAAATAATCTTTATGGCCTTATAATAGTTATCAAAATTGCAATTCATGAGTAAATATACAAGTGTGGTATGCCTGTCCCATCAATGATTGGTGTTAAAGGTGTGCTGCTTGATTCCTGAGCAATCTGCAAAACGTGTCATGCCAGGCTCGATCCGCTGCAGAAGAACTAATTACAGTACCCTGTAATGTGAAAGGAATGAAATGGTATTCACCAAAGAACAAAGGATTTTTGTAAGCACATGGCAGGAAGGTAGGGGGAAGCTAATTACAGAAACCTCTGAGTGAGTCAGTAGTGGAAAGCAGAGATGACTTACTAAGAACAGAGAGGAACTGTGATCATTTATTAATTTAGAACAAAAAGTGGTTCTGATGTGAGCCTTAAATCATGGTTTCTCTTTTACAAGTGCGTTAAAGTCCTTCTCAAGAATCATACCAGCTGGCATCTTGTTGGGAATGGAGTGCTGGCTCCAGTACTGGAGCCGGGGAAGTGAAGTCTACCTCCATTTGAAATCCATGCCCATGGTCCCCCAAGAAATGCTTCCTGAACTTGGTACCTTTCAGTGTACCAGCCCTCAAGGTAACTGACCTCCTCTCTTGCCCTACAGGTCTAGGTAAGCCAGTGGAATTCGCCGAGAACGTCGTCGAGAACTTTTATTATTATTTTTTTGTAAAAGAGTTTATTGATAATGCACACATACTAACAATGACAATTTCAAAGGGTCATATGTAAATGTACCTTCATCTGTTTTGTCATTGTGTTCTTGTTTTAATGACCAATTGATTTCTAATTCATTTCCTTTCTATCATTATATTAGTTCGGGAATTTTACTGATTGGAAGCTTGATTCTAATGTTAATTTTGGTGTTGTTTTAGAAATGTTTTTTCTTTGAGCCATATGTATCAGAGAAAGCCCAGGTGGTCCTTCTAGCAGTGTTTTACCTAAACTGTCCCTGGAGAACTGCTTAATATGTAATTATCATCTCAAAGGCTTCGTTTGTGTAGATGTGTTTATTTCCTGACATTTTATTGTAGTTTGTTTATGTATCTGCATTTGACTTGTGCTACATTGTGTGACTTCCTCAGGCTAATAAGAAGGCTGATTTGATATTGATATAAGTGACAACGTGAAATGCATCTGTGATTGGTTAGCATCTTTGCAAGGTGCCTGTCACTGGTAGATAGCAACGCTTCATAAATTATTAGATTTTAACAACATTTTTGATCATTGGTTTGGAAATATTTAAGATCAAATTGGACATGTACTTCCTTTATTTTTAGACAACTACAACGTGTGCATACTCTAGTGTGAATTTCCCAAGAGTGCAACAAGACTCCTTGGTGATGTTCCATATATAATAATTTAAAAGGGAAAATTGTACTTTTCTTCCACAACTCTGTATGTTTTTGTGTCTCTTTTATTTTTCCTTCCTATGTAATTTTGCTTGATGTGTATATGATTGATAGATTAAACTTTCCTGGCATCATTGGTAAGTAATTGTTTCAAGACATTTAGACTTTGTGTGGAACACCATGATGTGGTTGCCTCATTAAGAAGTGCCTGTTAGATATTTGCATTTGAAGATCACTTTAAAGGCTCTGCTAAAATATGCAATACAACAGACAGAAATTACTTCATAGATATGATCTCATTTTTATCACACATTTTAGGACTGCCCCAGAAGAAGACAACATACAAAGACTATAATGTGACAACATGCCAGTAATGCCATTACCCTCATTGACATTTAGTAACAATGTCCGTGCTTTTTTATGTAGATGATCGAACAATCCGTTAAGTGCTGTCAGTATCCTTCTATCCAGCCATTGGGATGTGCTACTTAAAGACCTTATATGACCCAGCAAAAATCGGGCACATTAGTTTCATACTGGTGCTGCTCTCCAAAGTTAATTCACAATCTTTCCTTATCTTCTTTGGAACTTTATCCAGTCGAGATTCCATTCTAGGGTTTACTTATCAACTTTTGACGCATAATGGTACTTGTATGCCTGAGGGTGAGAGTGAGAGAGGAGTGTTTTAGTGAATCTGATTATTACTTGAAACCCATTCTACAAACTCCAGCATGCACACCTGCATCCTTGCATGAATTCCTTTCATGATCAGAAAGAAGATGCATTCCATGTCACATTCCAGATGTTTAGTACTGTCCTTTTTTGCTTCCTGTAATCTCCATAGACTCCATCAAAGAGCTGGAGGAATGGCTTAAATTGTTCTTACCTGCACTGTGTTGCAGCTAGTTCACTCCTGTTTTGTATTCCAACCCCCATGTGAGCGTGTGAGCTGGAAGGAGGAATTTAAGACTTGCTTCTACATTCAGAATTGTTTCTTCAACTGACATTACTCCTTCTTTCATATCCAGTTGGTAATGTTGAAAAATCAAATTTTTTGCTACTGTTTTACTTTTTGCAGTGTCCTGCTTTCCTGCAGCTGGCTTGTGCAGCATTCTTTTTTTTTTAGTTTCTTCATTGCTTCACCGTCTCATCTTGTTTCTGCCCTACCTTTCTGCCATGTTATCCTGAATTTCATTTTTATCCCTGTTACACTTGTAGCCGCATATTTTCTGAGCTAGCAGGGGTTATTTGGTTCCTTTAGTATTTTAACTGGCTAACCTTATTTTAAATACCTGTTTTATTTCCGGTCACTAGCAGGATATCAGTTGTTCAGTTGCCTGTTTGGTACATTCCTCAAGTTGCTTGTTTTGAATCCTGGTTCTGGTTTCCTTGTACCAACAGGGCATTATTTGTCCAAGTAACTGTTGGGTAAAGCCGGCTTCCAATCTCAGAATTCATGTTCGTGATTTCTGAAGGTCTGCTCATGATTTCTTGTCTTGTTTTTTTTTGCCTGACTCCTTGCCATCTTTACTGTTCCTTGAGCTAGTACTAATGTGGAATCTGTCTTCAGTCACTGTCTCCCGTTCTTTTGTGTTGTCCGGTTCCTGCTCTTGATTTTTGTCTATTCTGTATTCTGGTTGTTATTCCACTCTGGGTTTTTATTTCATTCAATCCACTGTCCGTTGCAGTCCTATATCTAGTTACAGTGTGATCTTTGGCTTGGTCTCTATTCAGATCACTGGGACAAAGACTTATGATGCTGTGCCTCGATTATTCAGGTCTCACTTGTCTCAGTGTTGATATCAGTCTCGCTCCATCTTGCACAGCTTACAACAGTTTCTATAACTGCAGGCTCAAATTATGGCTTTTGCTTTATGAATGCTGGTAAAATGAATTTACTGATACTAATCCAAAGTGCTTTCACTAAGCTATTAGCTTTGGATTCACCCGTCCCTAGATTCACTCCTTGAAGCCCGCTGCTATTTAAGCATCAGATCTGACACTATTTACCATATAAGCATGTACACCAGCTCTTGTGGTATCATGGAGAGTTGTCTCCATGTATTTTTGGTAAAATAGCTCATTGAATATTACCAGCTTCTGGGTGGTGGTAAATTCACAACGTTATTCTGACAGTTCTAGCTGTTGATAGACCTAAAGTCCAATGCAGAGTAGGCAATATTGCAATACTGCATTTTGAGTAACACCAATCTATACTACTATTATAAAGGAAGAACTTTGAACCTTTGAAGCGGGTAAACTCGGGAACCACAGCGCCAATCCACACACCCGATACATCGTTGTAATCGGCAGGGTGTGCAGATGGACATAGGCTATATAAACTTAAATATACGTTATTTAAAAAATTTACCGAAAAAAAAGTAGTCCCTTGGAAGAAGCGCCAGCCGCGACATGCGTGCTGACGTGAGGAGCGCGGGGAGGAGCGGCGTCCAGGAGCACGAGGAGGAGCGGCGGACATGGCGCGGGGAGGAGCGGCGGACAGGCGGTGAGGAGTGGCGGACAAGCGGTGAGGAGCGGCGGACGGGCGGTGAGGCGCAGCGGACAGGCGGGGAGGAGCGGTGAGCGGCGGATCAGGTAGGTTATTTATTTATTTCGTTAGAAGCGGTGAGCGGCGGAAAAATGAAGCAAAAATTACAATCGGGAGCACGAGAAAGCAAACGGAGCATTACAAAAGTGAGCCAAACGGTGCATTACAGGAGGAAAAAGTTATGTGTGCAGGTTACAAAAGCGTAAAAAGTAAACATAGAGGTATAATACTACATTACAGGAGGAAAAAGTGACGTGTGCAGGTTACAAAAGCGTACAAAGTAAACATAGAGGTATAATTCTGCAATATATGGAGGAAGGCTCCAGGGGACCCACGGACGACGTTGGGGCGGGCGGGGGCCCTGAAGCCTAATTGCTCCCGGACAACGTCGGGACGGGCTGCTAGTATTAAATATGCAGATTGGAGACTACAATGGTATTTCAAACCCTGCTGATTTTCATATTTACCACTATGATTCTCATATATCATCCTAGAATGCAAAGATGATTCTTCTCTGTTAGGACACGCATAGATTGTGAACTAATTCAGAGTTTCCAAATATTAAGACAAGGGACCAAAGACTGTATTACCATTGTGTTTTTCTTCTATTTGCTGGCTGAGCATTGACACATAGCCAAACAAAGCTCTCATGACAGAAAGGGTGGTGGAGGAGGTGAAAGAAGTCTAAGATAAGGGAGGAATGGGGAAGTGAAAGAAGAGAGCTTGCTAAAGGGGTGAAAATCGTTTTTTTTTTTTCAGATTAATAGGACTTTCCCTGACTTAAATTCTACTTGACCGTATGTGAATATTTTACTATTTTCAGAGAATTACAGGATATACATACTGAAAGTGTGCTGAAATAGTTACCCATTGTCGGTAAAAGTCCTGATGTTGTCGTTTAATACACTTTTAGACTGTACGTGGGAAAAAGACTGAAGTGCTCTGTGGTACATTATGACCCATAAATTACCATTCAGCTACAAATATCCTGCCACTTGCCAGCGTTAAAAGTGCAAGATGTAAATGTGAGAATCTATTTCTCATTTAGGTAGGTTTAGTGTTATCAGGTATCTTTTGGCTGAGTGAAGGTTTAATGGTAAGTATAAGCTTGCTCTTACAAAAAACATGATTTCTCTTCAGCATCTCAATCTTACAAATAATCTTGACTTCAACTAAATTTTATGAGACTCCTTTTGGAGGTCTAAAGTATTAACATACCTACCAATGTGACCCATATTAAAGGCTGCTGTTTATTGTGATGACCACAAAAAGTGTGTTAATTCTCCATAGGATGTTTAGTGGTATCGCTAGAGCCGCCCTACCACATTGCCATGGAGTTCAAGGCAGTTTACTGAAGACACACACAGTTACAAATTCTGTGGTGCATTGACTAAGTGCTATCAAAGTTTGTGGTGATATAATTGAACCAGAAACTTCCACCATATGGAACCAATGATCAGCACCAATGCTAGAAAAAGGTCCATGGGTATTCAAAAATTTTAAATAATCGCAGCATTCTGAATCAGCACAACCTAATCAGGGTAAGTGTAAGAAATTGGGGGGCATATTTACAAGGGTATTGCACCACAGGAAGGTCACTTTTAATGAAGTTCCCAAGGTGCAATGCCCAACTCCATATTTACAAAGTGACGTTAAGCTACTTTTTATAGCTTAACACCGCTTTGTAAATATGCTACCCTTTCACGCAGGTATCTGCGTGAAAGCGGCTTGCAATGGGTGTTGCTGTGGACATTCCACTGCAACACCCATTACTTTTTCTGCTGCCCGAGATTTACAAGATCTATAATCTAGGGAAGCGCCAAAAATTAACGCACTGCAAGAGCAGTTGTGAGAATGGCGAAATGAGGAGAAACACTTTTATTTCTCCTTGTTTTTTGCTTTTTCTATGTGTGTTGCATCCTGCAGCACACATAGAGAGAGCAAAACGCCACGTTTATGTGCAGGAAGGTGTCCCTACCTGCACATAAACAATCATTAAATAATGACAATTTGCTAATTTTATATGTGCTACATTATGCAGCACACATAGAAGTAACAAATCCCCATTATTGATTGTTTATGTGCAGGAAAGGACACCTTTATGCACATAAACTAATCATTCACTGCAACACAGGCACCCTTGCACTATTGTGCAAGGGTGCCTGCATTCGCACTAGGCAGCTAATTTTAGATCCAACAGTAGGGAAAACACAGGAGTGCGCCGTATTGTAAATGCAGCACATCCCTGCATTTTGAAAATATTAGAACGTGGCGCTGTCTAATTTGGCGCAGCTCTGTGCCCTAATATTTCATTGTACATATGCCCCTGGGTTCCTGGTTGAGGGGGTGAAACCCTACTCAAGAAGAAACCACAGTCTGTGTCAGGGTAAAGTCAAAAGCAAACCCCAAATGAATATGTGCCTTATCCTCTCGTAGCTTGGCACAGAGCAGTCAGGTTTAACTGAGAGACAATGTGTAAAGTATTTCTGCAAAAACTTTTAACATTAATAAAGTGAAAATACAATACATAAAAAAATCCCACACCAAATTCCTAAATACAGAGTACATTTTGATAATCAAGACCAAATTGGCAACAATCCAATCAGTAGGAACAGAGGTATGCAGGTTTAAAGATTTCAGTGAAAATAGTGCCAAAGAGCACAAAAGGCCAGCTGTGGTTATCTGATCATGCTGGACCAGGACAAAGTCACAAGCTCAGGTCCCCCGTGATAGCACGCGTGCTGGCTACAGGGACCCACTTAGGTCTACTGAACACAACACCGTAATCTGGGTTGTGAAGAAATGTGGAGTCCCGGGTCGAGGACCCATCACAGAGCAGTGTCAATGTGAGGTCCAGGCGAGGAGATGCATTGTGCAGCTGTAGTTCTGGGGAGCTCCGGACTGTGATGCAAAGTCCTTGCATGAAGATGCATCATACAGTAGTGATTCTGATGAGCTCTGATGGTGATGCGAAATCCTCGGATGGAGATGCATAAGGCAGTGTCGAATCTATGGGCTAGGATGGCATAGCGAGATACTTGAATGGAGATGTGTCATGTAGCAGCTGTTCCAATAGGCTGCAATGGCTATGCAAAGTCCTTGCATTAAGAAATCTGCCCGAAGGTGATGTGTTGAGCAGGAGAGGCAATGCGCTGGTTCTATGGGAGATGCAGCGAACCACAGAGGAGACAAGCTGATTCTGCTGAATCCATAGGTGGGCTGGTCGAGCATCTTCAGGCTCACTTCCAAGGGTCCAGGACTGAGGTGGCACCACTTGGGAGGGCGGGACTCACAGTTGGCAGAGTCCAGGTGCTGGCTTCAAGGTTGTTTGAAGCATGTTCTGTACCTGAGGCTTCTGATCAGGATGCCAGCCAACTAGTCCTTGGAGTCATTCTGAGGTCCTGTGTTTAGAGATGCAGGTCCAGTCCTTCTCACCCAGGCAAACGGGCAGCTGGGCAGCACATCAGGGCAGCAGGACTCCTGAGCAGCATCCCAGAACAGTGGCAGTCCTTTCAGCAGCACAGCAGTCCTTCTTCCTGGCAGAACCCACAGGTCTAGAAATGTAACAAAGAGGGGTCTGTCATGAGGCCTTCTTGGGACCACCTTGGTTCTTCATCTTAGTTTTATATTTTACATATTTTAGCAGACTTTGTTTTAGCAATGTTATTTTTACATGTTTTGCATACACAATATTATTCTGAGGAGCTGCTGTACATGTTATTTGTTTTTAGAAAGCCTTGCTCATCATGTAATCGGTACACTCCATTCAAGCCTGGGAACACAGAACAAGATATCATAGTGCTTGCATTAATGGATGCACTGAAAACTGTGTTCATATCTTTCTCGTGTTTACCGTGGGCATGCATAAGTAAACAACAAAAGGAGTAAGATCTGTTTCCACGATTCCCCTGGGGGTCAGAGTGTTCTGTTTGAGGTTGCCAAAATCACCTACCACCCCGGGAAGGTTTGGGATTTGGGTGAGGCCCTGTGAGCTAATTAGGAATTTAGCAGACTGTCTCTGATGGTGTAGATGAATACAGTCCCTACATTCTGAAGTTCTATCATTCTAAGACAAAGTCCTACATTTTTTAGTTGGAACCTTACAACAAGGTGCCAACAATGTTTATAGGTCAAGTACTCATTTACGTACTCAAATTCAGCAGCATTTAATGTCGGTGAATAAAACACTCTCTAAACTGGTCTAGTTAGACTATAAAGACATTTAACACTGTTTGCTGTGTGAGTCTTCCAACTGACAACTGTGCCTCTTGGGGTACAGTCTTTGCTGCAATTTATACCACAACTCGTGATAGACCATCCCTTGTTGTTTTGCCTGAAGTGCTAAAACAGATTCATAACTAATATGGGGCAGCTCCTACCCTGTATTTGGTGATGAAGTTAATTGGCAATTGTGCTACATTGTCCTCAATCATATTAAGCAATATTAAAGGGGAAACAGTAGCACTGGTGATACACCAATGCCTTATGCAAGTTGTGGTAGTAGACTAGGAGCACAAGTTACAAAACATTATTATGGACACCTATACATCTATAGATCGAGATATTTTGGGAGTCAGACCAAATAAGCAACAGCTTAAAGGCAGTTCTGAAAAGAACATTGCCAAGTTAGCAGTGAGTCTTCTAAAAAATGCTGGGACAAACAAAACAATTCAGAAAATGTGAGATCACAGGGTGGATTTCTTTTTATAGACGTGATAATTTACGTAAGCATGATACAATAAAACAGCCTGATAGGTATCAGTACACTGATACATGTCCCTCTAGGGCCTTTCAGGACTCATCAGACAATTGATCTGAGAGAGGGGGGCAATTAGAGCACAGACAAGAAGAGTATGTGAAACCAAACAAAGACTCACAATGCTTGTCTGACGTCATCATCAAAAAGGAAGAGAAACTTCTATAACAAAAACCCCAATTTAATAAAAAACAAGTTTGCAGGAATTTTGGCTAAATATGTTACACATATTGAGAACTCTCCTTCAGAACAAGATGTGGACAGTGACAGAGGTCATGAGATTTCACCAGAATTTACAAGAGTTTCTGGATGCGTAAGCAACTGATGACTTCATTGAAGTTGAAACCCCAGACCAACGTGTCAGCCCTCCAGAAAGACTTTATAAATTAAAAACACAGATTAAAGGTGACATAATGCAGACATTAGGATAATATTCTTGGGAAATATAACACTTAGTTATGACAATCTCTGTTTTTATTATTTATTAACAGATTACCTTCATGTTTAAGTTGGACTCATATTAAATAATAAGAAAAAAGGAACGTTTCGAAAGTTACCTTCCCCTGCCTGAAGCTCCTTGAGGCTAATTTGCATTAGCTTCCTAGTGTCTGTCAACCAACTGGTGAATAAACCTGATGAGGAGCAAAAACTGCCCCAGAGAGAATGGCTTGGGTGTGGGAATGTGTTTTTGTTCTACTGGCAGGAAGACCAGTTGGGCTTAATTTACTTCAAAAGGGCCTCTTCTGCCATAATTAGATGTCAGGTGACACCTCAACAGGCCCCTTCTTTTGTCCTTTTGGTTCAAGTCAGGCAGGCACGAAATCTAGTCGGGGGAATCAATCAATCACATGTTTGTTAATCGCTACTACTCACCCATGAGGGTCTCAAGGCGCTGTAATGCCCAGTACTGGTTTAGAGTGACCACAGAGAAGGGGCCACTCATTACTATGGCCATACCTTTGGGTGAGCACACATGCTCTGAACAAAGATGGGAATGGTTTCTACTTCTTGGGTTTAGTGAATTAGTGGCATTGTGGAATTGTTTTCAATAAGGCACACAGGGTCTGCTGCTGATGTTACCTAGGAACTTTGGCCCTATTGGCTAGAGAGGGGCCTGGAGTCACCGTCCTCTACAAGCTAGTGACAAGCATGAATGTGGAACCCCAAGACACTTTCTTCTGGTCCCTCTAGACCTGCGGAAGAACAGAATTAAATTACACCTACTATTTGAGACTGGTGAGGAGACCTGAAAGAGTATACCTGGCCTCACTTGTTACCAGGACAAAGACATTGGCTCCAAAGGTCAGTTAGCTAGCTTCCTGTGTGGCTATATTGACACCTCAAACTCCCAGAAGCTTCTTTCCTGAAGTGTTGAACTGTCCAGCACCAGCAGGACCTGACCTGGGCCCTGCTGGTGACCTCTGCAGGAGTGAAACCCTATTACTGTACCTGAGATCCAGGGATCCTTGGCTATATCTCACTGGACTTCTACTATCACTGAGGTTCTGTGAATTCTGAACCCATGGGTTCCATTTTGTGTATGGCAGCCATTTTGTGGTTGCCCTCACATAGGCCATGATTGTGGCTGAAACTAGTCTTTTGAGGACATGTACACCTTAGCTCAAGTTCATGCTGACTCCTGTTTCACCTGAGTGAACTGCCCCTTTTGCCTGAAGCTGACCTTGTTAAACCAGTTCCTGCCCTTTAGCTGATCAAGATTAAGGATCAAAGCACAGGACATTGTAGAGTTTGGTATGCACACACACCTTATCCTGCTTCTTATCTGTTTTCTGTACCTTCTTTTATGGTCTGTTTATGATATGGGTTGTGGTCCTTTTATTATGGGTTTGTCCCGGCTTGTGTAAGAAGGAATGTTAGGCATTTTTGCATGCTTGCAAAAGCTAAGACTGCCCCTTACTTGTATGCTGAAGTTTGTAACCCTAAGCATATAAAAGGCCTCTGTTTTCTGTATTCCTCAGACTACCTCATTCAGTTGCTACGGCTTCTGTGTGACGTGGCCTCACTTATTAAATTTAAAAAATATGTCTTTTCATATTTTCAGCTTCTGTGCCAAGTTCTTTTTTCTATTAGTAAGTATTCCCTGAGAATGAAAAGTAAAGTTCTTCAAATGGCGCCCAACGTGGGGCTTCATCAGAGAAGTGACTTTCTGAAGGAGTGATCTTGTCAGGAGACTGAAATCTACTGAGGAGGAGAGGATGGGACTCTGCTACTTCGTGCACAAGGATTCTGGAGATTCTCTGTCTTCGCAGCCCGGTATATTTCTGATCTTCCTGATTTTGATCCTCCACATGATGTCACTCCTGACTGAGAACCTTTTTGGCGTGAGTATTCTGAAAAAGACCGTTAGGTCATGTAGAACTTGACAGTTAGAATTTGGATAACCTTTTGATTAGTAAGAATAAGAAGTACAAGTGGGTCGCTCCCACGACTTTGTTTGGTTTCTTGGTTTTGATTTGGTTATTGCAATTACCAAAGCCGAGGGTCTCGTATATTTGCGAGTATATCGTTTTTGATAACCCCATGAAGTTTGAAGCTAGATTAGTAAGCTATAAGATGCCTGGTCTTAGCAAATTTAGGACTGTAACTTTGGAACTTTGGAATTTGTGTTGGCCAACTTAGGATTTGTATTGGTTTGTATATGCGAATTGCAATTTGCGTAGAACAGGTAATGAGGAGAATTTTCTATATTTGGTTTAGTTGAACGGTGCACGTACGAAAAGTACGTTAAGCACTACATTGATTATAATATTGTATATTTTGCAATATTTTTGGCATGCCTGATTAAAAGCTCACATAGAAGAATGTGTGGCTTTATTTGAAAGGTACCATAGTGTGATGTGAAATTAATTAGCCGGCTCTCCTAGAAGGAATACTTAAATAGGTTTAAGTATACAAACATATTTCTTCCTTGGTGATTTTGTATCCCCAGGGAATTAAAATATGACATAATACATATAAGGATCCTTTGTTCTGCGCAATGTTATGCAGGAAGATATGCAGAGCGATTTGTTGGTGTTCTGCTAGCCAAAGCTAGTGAATTGAGTGTATTTTCGCTTCTTGGACATACATCAGTCTGTTGGGCTGTTTTTGCAGTCTTTTGAAACATAATTGAGAAGCGTTTTTTGTAAATATGACTTACAACTAGTATTTACAAATGGTTTGGTTTAAGTACAGTCTGTGGGCTGTCCTTTGTTTTTGTTCTGAGTATTGGTTTGTGGGTTAAATGTGTGTTTAAAGGTCTATGTGGTTTTCCCATTAGTGCAATTTCTGTAAGTGAATAGCGTTGGCGCCATTTATGAAATGCATGGCTAAATCGCGCCGTATTGTGTGTCCTGAGTGTTTCACCCCTTTCTGTTTATGTCTGAAATAAGGGATGCAGCTTGCTTTTATATGTGAAATTAGCCAAAATGATTGGGTTTATTAAAAATAATTATTAAATTATGAAAAATAATTATTAAAAATAAGTGCTACAAAATTCGTTTTTTACTATTCATGAAGCTTAATACACATACTATGACCCCCTAGCATTATAAATTAATTTGAGTTGTGTTGCACTGCATAATGAGGACATTAGCATATGACATCTCACTTAGCGCAGGCGTAAAAAACTCATTTTTCGAAGGATTTACACGAGATATGTCTAATGTCTAATATCTGTAATGTGTAAAGAACATTCTGAGGATGATTAATATGTAACATACTTATAGGATATTTATTTTTAAGTGCCCCAAATATCAAAGTCGAATTTGGGTATTTTTGTCATTTAAAATAGCTTTAAAGTGCCTTAGGCTTCAGTAAATGCATACATTTAGGTATAAAACACAAATTTGCAAGTTGTTCCCATTTGGGGTTGAGTTTAATGGCTCAGTGAGCTAATGTGCCTGGCGCAGAGGTTTGAGTTTAATATCAGGGTTGAAGGTTTTAACTCCAGCTGGACTTACTGAAATGTTTATCTATTTAAGGTTGCTGAAATGAGTACCATTGTTTAGGGTAATAGCAAACATCTGTTCTAAAGATGGTATGTTATGTTATTATGTTCTGTGAATTATTCACAGTAAATGTTTTAATAATATAATTATAGCAATAAATTGTAGCCCCTAACAGGAGTCATATGTATAACATGTGTTTTTAAATAGAGTGAATTATTGCAGGTTAGGAGGAATCCGGAAGGCCTTTTGACTTTGTCAGCCTCAGAATGAGCAGAGGGTGGGGGCTAGTAGAACTGCAGAGGTTTGCTCAAGTCCCGCTGAGGTGTTATCTTTAGTTTCCCTGTAAACAATGGAATTAGGCTGTCATGTTGACATTTGTGACCTTTTAAATTAAGACCTTGTCTCTGTGAAATGCAGAATGACCTTGCTAAACAGGCCTCTAAAAGGAAGGGTTTCTGGTTTCTCCACAAAATTAAAGAACTTAATTCCAAAGAGAAAATTTGAAAAAGGTTTCTTTGAAAGTCCCAACACATGCTAAATGCTCTGCAGAAATGATATATTTGTATCTCTGCCTCTAAAAAATAATGTCTGCTAGTTGCTTTTATTTGACCGAAAATAAAGCATTGCATTAAGTCTTAGACAGAAAATAAGACAAAGCTTTTTATTGAAATTTTGAAGGCTACATGCGTAAGTGAGAACAATTGTGGCGCAAAGATAACATGGAGTGTCAGTGAAATAATTTTACTTTTGGAAAGTTAAAATGGCTTAACGTTGCAAGCTGACTGACAAGATGGTAACAGTTAAGTAATGGAAATTTATTTTTGTGTCTGTTCATGTGTATTATGTTTTGTCTTCTGATTAAACGTTATAATTGATGTCTGTTTGTTATGAGAAATGTCTCTCTTTTGTGTGATGTGTATTTTTTTTTTTGCTCCTGCCCACAGATCATTCATGGATTGTTCTGGGTGATTTTAAGGCTGACAAGGCACGTGAGTTTGGTTGGTTGAAAAAGGGATGTGTTTTTGCGTAACTCCTTTGGAAAGGAATGTTCAGGTGTTTTTCATGTTTGTGTATTTGGTTCTATCATGAATTGTTCTTGCTGGTTCTGTGTGTCTGAAAGTTGTATTTGACAGCAGATATCCACTAATTGGTGATCTACTGTCAAAAAGGAGGGTAAGGGAAGTAAGCAGGCCCGAATATCTCCTATCACCTTTGAAAACCTGGGACTTTGAACATTTTTGGACTTCAATACCTCTGGAGGAGTGGGACACACCTGCCAAACCCGATTCACCCAAAGTGGGGCCTCACTGGACTGAAAAACAGGTTTTCCTCTGATTGGAGGTTCTCTGCGGCAGCAAAACAATTTCAGCAGGAGCTTGGTGAGAAGGTATCCAGGTTGTGAAGTCCTCCTTGGACACAGTCCACAGATTTACCCCGCTGGAGGATCCTGAGCTCTCAAAAGAGACTAAGGACTTGATTTAGAGTTTAACAGACGGGTTACAGTGTCACAAAAATTTGGTTACTCATGCATACCTACAAAGCTACATGAGACATACACAACATGCAGTTTCAATATTTATTGAAGCATTATGATGCTTGAGTAAAATGTGTGCACTACAATAATCAATAGAAGGAAACAGCATAACATAATTAGAATAATTGGAATGGTGAAAATGATAAACAGTTCAACCATTTTGCCATTACACATAATATATGCTTACACATAAGTACTATAATATATTGCACTCCTACATAGCGCTACCCATCTTAGGGGCATATTCACAGCAAAGTGGCAAAGTATGTCGTTAAGCCAAGACGGCTAATCACATGCTCTGTCACTTACGAAATGCAGGGCTGCACTATATTTACTAGAATGTGGTGCAGCCCTGCGTTTCCCCCTTAGCTGGTGTTATATTTAGATGCCTAGCTCCAATGAAGGCATACTTTCACCATAGTGCAAGGGTGCATGTGTTGAGGGGAAGATGGTTTATATGCAAGAAGGTCTCCCTTCCTGCACATAAACAATTTTTAAATGCCGTTTTTAACTTCTATGTGTGCTGGTTAGTGCAGCACACATAGAAGTTGCAAAACACCATTTTTGTTTAAATGATTGTTTATGTGCAGGAAGAAGACCTTGCAAATGGAAGATCAAACGTCTTCTTTGCATATGTTATGGCCACATCTTTCTGAAACAGTAAGACTTTTTGTCTGATGAAAGGATCAAACAGCACATTCGAAAGCTTTATCAAAGTCAACAGCAACGCATCCCTAAATGCACTGGCAGGGGGAAATAGTACTTGCGTATAACAGGTCATGACTGCAGAAACCGTCACCAGAAAGGCAATTCCGGGTTTCATCCACAGCAGCCCTAATCGTTCAACATCAAATAGCTACAATTGAAAAGCAAATTGAACATCAGACGAATCATAGCTGCTGGAGAACTCTTCAGATAACACAACAAGTTTGCTTTAGATGCATTACATGCGCCATGGATGGAACCTCTCTGCAAACCAAAGAATGTCCCAAGGTACTCTCACTGTCAGTCCCACAAAGAAAAACCTCAGTTTCACCATTCGTACATTGGTATTTGAAAGGCTAGATGCATGATTTGTGTATATATACTCTCCTAGCACATCATATTCGCCTACTTGATGATGTTGTCAGTGTAAAATCGAAATTGGCAGAGAAATAAAGCTGTGCATTATCCAAACCACAGACAGTGTTTCTGAAATAGTAAATTACAGTTTTTCTAACTCCTCTGTGTGTAACATAGGGTATGTCGCATTCTTCTTGGTTTATAAGGTAAAAACAAGCTTGTGTCATTAAGGTGTTTCCATGGAATGCGACTAGCATGGAGTGTCTGTAGAGTCCAACTCAGTAACATGAAAGCCCTAAGCAGAAACTGCCCATGTTGCACAGAAGTCATATCACTCTGTACGATATCTATAGCAGACAACACAATGTTACCTAGAAAATATATCCTAGTGGATATGGTGGTCATACCATTGTGTCCTACTACTAGAGTCCTTTCTAGATTTGCCCTTTCAGCTTCACGCAGTCTCTTAATAGCTTCCTGTTACGAAACCTTCCACACTTCATTGTATATAACATACAGAAAGCACTTTTGATGTGGTGTTTGAGGACCCAACAAGAAGTCCTGTTGTCCCATGTCATCAGAAAGAAGGGACAAGTGCTGGTTCAACTGAGACAATATTGAATATCTAAGCCAATCAAGGCACAACTTTCCAATGCTGAAAGTTGTCACCACCCCGAGTGTTGTGTCTGCACATAACGTGGGTCAGGACTATTGAATCTAAACCCTTTAGCGTTGTCAAGAAAATGTGCCTGACATTTGCTAGAATGTAACAGCCACACTAACCATCCCTCCTGATTGGTACGTGAAGAACTGTATGTTCCATTGCGAAGCATCTTGTCTAATATTTCCTCTGTGAGGTTTGTGAACTGTTGCCAATTCTTAAAGTATGCAAATGTGAGAATATTTGGTGCGTTTAAATCCTTTAAATTCTCCAGGCCAGGTCAGGATGTTTGCTGCACAGTTTTGTTTAGGAAAATCATTTGGTGTGATATAAAGCATTCTCTAAATATTCCTCATTCCCCTGAACCTGCCTATCTCTAGCTTCCGATATTGATTTTAAGTAAACCTTGTTCAAAAGGCAAACCCTTATTGCTGGGAAATAAAAAACCCAGAATAAATTAGCTTGGTGTCAGGGAGCATAGTTTTCTTAGCCTGTGAGGGTGTTAGTTAAAACAATAGGACTCTGGGTCAGCTGGGTTGTGGCCAGAAAAATATGCGAACTTCTGGTGAAATGCTTTTGAGCTACTCCGTGGTAGTATAGGGTAGTGTTCCCATTGTGAGTAATTCAATTCTGCACGTGAAGTAATTTCTTTATGCAGAAAATAGTGACCATAATGGTGATAACAGAACATTTCATCACAATTGGAGCTACTATCTTACATTTCTCCAGTATTAAGAACAGTACAATGCTGTAGATCAGGGTTGTCCAAAGTTGATCCTGGAGGGCAGGGTCCATGATAGATTATTATGATAACTACATATATCTAAATAGGAAAATGCTAAAAACCTGATATGGATCTGGCCTTCCAGGACCAACTTTGGAAAACCCTGCTGAAGATCATCTAGCATTTCATGCACTGCATCAGTGTCCCAATCATCAGAGATAGTACTAGGAGTGATAGAATCCTGTAAAGAAATTCTAAATACATATTGAATCTGTGGAGTTTCAATTGGTCCAAATATATCATATGCTAGCTTATCCCAACCAGTTTCATCAGGAACTTGAACAGCAAAAATGTTCACCAGGTAGAGAGCTCTTTGCACTTTGTGTGATGAAGAATGAGCTGTTAAAACAGGTTTATCAGTGCAACAACTGAGCGTTTTGGAAGATAGTGGCCATTTCATGGAAGGATAAAGTAAGTCTTTTTCAGCCATATATAAAATTCATAGAGTCGACTTTTGGGTGATAGAGGTGGGTCAGACTTATCTGAAGAGAAGTCATCAAAGTTGATCAAATAGTCAGAGGCAGTTCGATCTATTTTAGGTAGTTCTGAAGGCTGTGTAGAGTTGGCAATTGACTTGACTGGTGCTACATTGCTGTACATACCATCTTTCTGCTTGCCGAATAGGCATCTATGTTTCTGTACATGATGATTGTATGGCATTTATTGGTGTAACAGGTGCAAGTGGTACTTCAAGGTTAGCCATCCCCAGCCGGGTAGAAGAAGCTTTATGATTGGTTAAAGTTTCCAATGGGATCTCCTGTACTGTGGTGAAAAAAGACAGGTAACTTCCCAGGCCAACTATGTAGATCTGGCCACAGGATGTCGTTTGATAAGATCACTTGTTCACTTGTTCATAAAACCAGCAAAGGGCAGAAAAAGTACAGTTTGGGTATCTTCAACAGCCAAGGCAGGTACAGGCACTCTGTATGCTAGCCCAAAATCTATCTTGTCCACAATCTTCTTTGGAATCCAACCAGGAGTTGCTGGTGCATCCTTCACTTTACCACTGGTGGAACATTTCTGCTGAACGATGGTCTGAGCTTCCGGAAAGTTGTTCAGATCCTGTAAAATGTCCAAACGTCTATTGATGTCAAATGGTGTTATTGACTCCACTGTACTGGGACTGTCAAGGTCTGGAACCCACATCTTGACCCCGAACAGGATTTTATAGGGAGTCTGACCACCCAGGCAAATTCTAGGCAGATTATTGAGGGATCTCTGGATCCCATACAGGTGGTGAAACCAATCGTGACCTAGCCCTAACATCCTACCTGTTAAAGACTGCTGAAATTCATGGTTCTTCTTCTCCACTAACATGTTTCCCTATGGATGATAGGGGGAGGAGTTCTGCACAGTCACACCCAATTTTCACATGATGTCTCTTTAAGACTTAGAGGTGAATGGCGGACCCAGTTCCTAATGGAGTGGGGCTACTGCATATGTCCTAATGAAGAATTGCACGTCTTTAATAGCAGTTTGGATGTCAGCCATTCATGTGGCCATACCCATCGGAATCGAGAGCAGAAATCTACTGCTACCATGATGTATTTGTAAGACCCATCTGAATGTATGGGCCCGCAGTGGTACTAATAAACACAAGCCAAAGGCTTGTCTGAGATCAATTGAGGTGTCTGCGGTGGGCGAGCTGTGGTGGAAACTTTTATCTGCTGGCAGATGTTGCATTTAAGAACAAAGTCCTTGGTCTGTTTCTATAGACCTGCCAACCAATAGTGTTGCTACATTAGTGAAACTGTAGCTGCCACCCCTGCATGAGCAGATGCTAGGAATAACTGCAACCTGTGATCTGAATTGGGTATTCCTCTATCTCCACTCTAGGAATATGAGCAAATTGTGTGCTTTGTGCACTCTGGTAGGAGTATTTACTTGGAGAACATTTCTTTAAGTGGGTGCCACTGCACGCAGTTCGGACAGCCATCAAGATGCCTCCATCAATTCTCATATTAGAATGAGTAATTGCAGCGACTGCAGCAGTGTGCACTTTTGCTGCTTCATCAGCCATGGAATTCCCCACAACGTGTATTCCTACATGCTGATGACTCAGTGTACATATCATATGAGTCAGTGGCAAACATGCTTTTAGTTTGGCCTTTTGTCCCTAAAGCAGCTTTTGCTTTATTATGTACACTTTGGAATCTCTGAATCCATTCTGGCTCCATTAGTGTAAGTACTCATTGTAAGACTGGACATAATAATACGATTCACACACTATGAGAGGGGGGAATATGGGATTTGTATTCTCAAGCATCAGAATTAGAACTTTCAGTTCAGCCAGCTCAGCTGTGCAATCACCAAGGGCCCGATGTAGGTGATAGGGAAATACCGATTCCTAAATAATGAATTTTACCGATTCGGTATTTCAGATGTAGGTAAGAATTCAGTAAAAAATACCGAATTCTTCATATTCATTATTACCGAATCGGTAATTGAGATTTGGTAATAACGAATACCAACCCATTCATTTCTATGGGCTTGGAGGACCATAGGAATGAATGTGAGGACATTCGGTATTACCGATTCGTTATTACCGAATCGGAAATACCGGGAGGTATTTCAAGGGTACCGGGGTGTCCAAAGCACACCCTGTTGCACCCCTGAAATGTGCATGTGTGCACATGTGGCACACATGCATACCCTAAGGACATGGATGTGTGTCACATGGCACATTTCAAAAAGAGGAAAAAGTGCTTTTTGAAAGGAAATCGCTACTTACCACCAACTTGAAGTTGGTGGTAAATAGCGATTCCTTAATGCTGTGGTGCACTGTTTTAAGTGCTACCTACATTGCATTTAAGGAATCCGTATTACCGATTCCTTAAATGCAAAGCCAATAAGGAATTGGTATTAAGGAATCAGTATTTACTGATTCCTTATTACCGGTTCCTTCCCTACATTCCACATGGCTAAATACCGGTCGGTAACTGTGAAATGTAACAAATTTGCCCACCTACATCTGGCCCTAAGTGACTGAGTGTAGGTTTTATGATGTTGGCATTTTCCACCCTGAATGTTACCCTTTACAGTGGCACATACTGCAGAGTATTGGTGTTTTGTTGCTAATACAGGCTGAGCAGAACCTCCAGTATAGATGATGTCATCCTACTGATGTAGAGGCATGATTTCATTGGGCAGTGTATAGTCTTGTTCATATTGCAGATATGCCTGTGTTTGTAGTGTAGAGTCAAATATGTAGTCTACATATGCTTTTGTGAGTGAGTGACCATTGTGTCCATTTTGGATGTAAAGCTTTTATGCTCGGAACACAGGCCTTTGTCACAGCCTCTAAGGCTGAGACTGGAGTCATGACAATTATGCTTTTCCTCTGAGCCACAGATCTTTCTTTCACTACTGCAGTCTGCACTGCTGTCAGAAATGTTTCTACTGGCGCAAAACACATTTAATCCTTTCTGTATGAATTTGATTTACATGCAATTGGTTCAGTGTCTCCTTTATTGAATGTGACATAGGTGTACTCTGGTGTACCCACAATTATACGGATCACCAGGTTTGGTGTGTTAACACGTGTGTGTAAGTGTTTAGAAGCTAATATGTCAGCTTGTACTGAATTCAGTATTTGTGTGTGTTCAGATGTCCAAGGTGAAAAAGTCTGGATGTATCAAGTCGTAAAAAGGTTTTACCATTTCTTTATATTCTGAAATGTAAGTTCTGCCAAAATTTAGAAAACTCAGTATTGATTGGAGTTTCTTCAATGTGTTTGCTGGTTGTAAAAGCTCACACTTTTCTAAGAAATGAATCACGAAGCTTCTGCTTTCACTTGAAAGCTCATATCCCTAAAACAGGACACTCAGATAGGCAAATTTTGATTTCTTGAAATTAAATTTGTAGCCCATGTGAGCAAATCTCAAAACTATGCAATCCATTCTAGCCAAGTGAGTTGATAGGTCATAAACCATGAAGTATATGACATCGACATAGGACAATGCCTAGTCATCAAAATCTTGTAAAGGTTCTGTTACTCTGGCTGAAAACAGCCCAGTGTGATTCTAATACTCCCGGGGAAAGCGACAGAACTTCTTTTGAGAACCTAGGGCACTAAAGGAGGCAAATGTCTGCTTTCAATTGCTATATTTTGGCAGAAAAATCTGTTTGAAATGTCTAATGTGTTTCGGAACTTTTTATGCACTATATTGTTCATTAGTGCTACGCTATGCATGTTTTGTACAGCAAATGTGCATGTAGCGGTGTTCAAGTGATTGTAATGAAACACTAACTATATGAATTATCTGGTTTCATCACTGGAAAGAAAGGATTATTCGTAAGTGGGGTACAACTTTTTATTCTTGGTATTCAAGTTGTGTGAGCATTTCTCTTACACGTTTTTAGTCGCATGTTCAATGGGTATTGTCTTTGTAGTTATGAGGTGGACATCACAGGTATGATGTGATAAAGTGATCCATCATTCCAACCCACATAGTTCCAGTATAATGCCGGAGTTTACACTAAGGCCCACTCCTTGGCATATGAATCTTTAAATACATCTGGGTCAGAGAAGGCAGGTAAAACTACCTTTTTTACTCTGGGGCAATCCATGACAAGTTCTGGTAGCCAATCCTTTCCAGCCAAGAGAATGTCATAGCTGAATGACAAGTTCCCCCAAAAGAGAAAATTTAAGGTATGCTGTATATCCCCCTCTATTTCGAGTTACAATTCATATAATTGATGCAGGACACTCAATTTCCTATCTGATGTTTCCTCCTGGATATAGTCACTCATTGCTACTGCCACCTGATACACCATAAGATTCTGCCATACAGCCAACTCTGCTGCTTCCCCTTTTATGCTATTTAACATTATTGCTGATACTGTGGCAAAGTTGCCCATCAGTTTTTTCCCCAAATCAAGGGCAGGGGCTGCCCTGTACTCATTTTGAATCTATTTAAGCACCTCCGGCAAACAGCTAATGAAGGTGTACCATGTGTTCAGGTATGTATCCTGCAACAAACACTGTCCACTGTTGGAACTGGCCCTTCTTGCAGGGTTATCCCCAAACTTTTTGCTTCTCCCTCCCCTATTTTTCCTGACCCGTGGCTGTTGGCAATAGGACTCTGCGCACTTTACCACTACTGATCAGTGCTAAAAGTGCATATGCTCTCTGTGTAAATTGTATTGTAAGTGGTGCAATTTTCTACAGTCTTCCACTGGGGGAGCCATCCCCATTGGCAAGCATATTGTGGGAATTTGGTGTTTTTCTGGAGGTCCTGTATGGATAAACACTGCTTCAAGCTGATTTGGAGAAGTGTGGCTCAATGGTTAGAGCGGCAGACCCTGATGCAGAGGTCTAGCCCGGGACCAGGGTTCAATTCCCCGCCTCGGCGGGTCTTGGGCTAAAAATTCCACTGACCGGATAATTCTCGCCTCGGTGCCTATTCCAATCATGGAGTCCCACTCTGCAACTCTGGGCAATAGCTTGCTTAATCTCCACAACGGCCCCCACAACGCTAAGGATGCCTGGCCTCCACCTTGGGGGTGCCCAGGAGTGGACACTTCACAGGGAAAGCCAGGATGTGTTCCACAGCGGTATTCGTACAAGTGCCTTGAGACCCTTTGGGGGTGAGTAGTGCGCTATACAAGTATCAATTTACATTTACATTACATTTACATTTGTTTTTTGTGCAATCCAGAATGGAATCTCCTTCCTTCTGATAGGAACCTTACCCATGACTGCATTGATGCTAACTGTACTTAGTCCAAGAGTACCTAATTTGGTATTTACAGCTTGAGCAACCATTGTGGGATTTATCGTCATAGTTCGCCTGATGAATTGTGTCAAACATCTATATATTCTGACTAGACCTGTGAACCGTGTATGCATTTGTGCTTCTGTCAGGTTTGCTGTGTAGTTGTTAGGACCTGCAACTACAGTATAAGCATGAACACGCCTTGAGTTTACATTTTCTGCTGGAAATGTAACCCAGTAATAGAATACCTCTGTACCTCTGGACAGTGAAGGTGGCATATTTAGGGTAGGCAACCCCTTTGGAGCCTCAGTGCTCTAGAGGACTCCATCTTACACCTTCCAAACTGCCAGGAGGCGCAGTTGCAAAGTTGTTTTGAGGGGGCAGGGCCTCTTCCAAGCAGCATTCAGAAGCATTTCAGCAAGCTCGCAGTGCATGACAGTGAAAGGGGCAGTGTTGGGGCAATTGATCCCCTTAGAATCCCACTGCTTTAGGGGACTCTATCCCGCACCTTCCAAAGCACAAGGAAGCACAG
The DNA here is from genome assembly GCF_964261635.1 of Lissotriton helveticus. NCBI lineage: Eukaryota > Metazoa > Chordata > Amphibia > Caudata > Salamandridae > Lissotriton > Lissotriton helveticus. Next base: position 219,578,736 of record NC_136070.1, on the reverse strand, counting down.
CTGCAGAGTGTTGTTTTTGAGGGGGCAGGGCCTCTTCTGAGCAGTGGTACAGCAAGCCTGCTTCTCAGGACATGCACATGCTGGGCTAAATCGCAGGCCAATAGCAGCCAATCTGCGTCATCCGTGGCTGTATGATACTGTGTTGACCCTGTCTCTTGGCCCTGCTACTGGGATCCACTGAGCCAACTCTTAGCCTGGAAGATGCAAACCTTGTCCACGAGCAAGTGGTACTGTGTTGGCATTGTTCTACAGGTACATATTGGAAATCAAAATCAGATTATTTCCTTGCCCAGTCAGCATTTTCCCTGGTTTAATAATAAATGTACCTGCAGGCATCTGAGCTACTTGACACATATGGGCAAAAGAAAGCCAATAAATGCCAAACCCGTATCCAGTCCCAACCACACTACTATTGACTTTTTCCTGGCCAGAACTGAAGGCATCATCTCAAAAGAAATTGATTTGGCTGAGAGACACCTATCCTTGGATCATGCCAGAACAGTTGCTGGCCCTCTGATGTATTGTACGTCGAGCTAGTGGACAAGCCAGCAGCTTCAGAGCGGGCTGTTATAAGGCCAACCCTGGAGGAGATTTCGTCCACTGTCTTTGCTCAGAGGCCTAGTGAGGATTGTCCATCTCCCCCCTGCTGTTACGTTCTCCAGTTGCCAAGCACAAACATAAGTTCCTGAGGGCTGTTGAAGCCCCCTTGATTACTCTTAGGTTCTCGTGCACCAGCGACTCCAATTCCTTAGGTGTTCATAAAGACCACACTTGGGCCCCTGTCTTTGACAAATTCACGGCCATTCTTCAGGATTTTCTTGCCCATCGGAAGGGAGAAGCTGGATAAATTGGAGGTGGAAGTAGGGAAAATCATAACTATTTGCCAGCATAAACAGAATGACACCACCACAGAACTTACGCCTACGACTTCTTCCATCACCAAACCTTCATCGATGCCCATCTATTACTATTATGCTCCTACCTTCTGATCACACAGTTTCTCAGGCTGCCAGTTGTAAAAACAGGCTAGGTAATTATTCTACTGCTCCAGCTACTGCGGAAGGAGTTCTTTGCCTCACAGTACCCTATAAACTGTCTCCTTTAGCTGCTTATGATTCGCATCCTGTGTCCCTTTGATTATTCTTCCCCCTGCCTGCTATCCCTATATTGCAGTTATGGCAGGTGCCCCCCCACCAGTGGCAGTTCCTAGCCTACAGTATCCAATTTTAACATGAATATTCTGATAGTAAGTCTCGTGACCTGGATCAGGCCTTCTATGAATTCTATCCAAGCGGACTGTGTTATAATAAATTTCAGGTATCCAGACATTGCATAAAACATGTTGACACTGTAACACTTGACTTGAATTGTGTGATAATAACATCATTATCTTGCCCCTTGGTTTCTTCTACAGATCTCAACTCCCAGTTCACTACCCTTCTCAGCCTTTGGATCAAATAATTAATCGTATCTCTGTGGGAAGAATGTGTGCCACATACTTGATACTGGGAAACAAACTTACTCCATGCAAGGCGGGCCTTTAAATTGTCAGAGTAAATTGTCAAAGAGCTGATGCTTTTTTCAGTGGTCCACTGGGTTGGATACCAACCACTCCAAAGGAGCCTTTTGAGGCCCCTTGTGAACAGATATTCTTAATGCTTGTAAACACTCCTATTGAAAAATCTAAAGGGGAGGGATTCCTCGATAAGGGGCATGAGGAAGTGGTGGCAAGTTTTGAGGAATGCTTTTCACTTGTAATTTTGAATTTGGCTGGGCTAAAAGATAAGGCCATACATCCTGACTAGCTGGCTTTTGTTAATACATTTTATGTTGTTGTTATGCAAGAGACCTGGACCACTTCTCCCATTTCGGGTAAAGGATTCTCCTGTTACTCGTGCCCTGCCATGACCTCCTATTATGGGAGGGCTAAGGGCTGCAGCTCCACTTGGTTTAAGCTTAACATTAGGATGGGAGTAACTGTTATTAACACAGCCAGTCATTCATACTATGCTCTGTTTATTAAGGACAGTCATAGCTCCTTTCACCTCTACGTGGTTAATTTTTATAATAATGATTTTTCGAATTCTTATTGTTATTTGTTTGAGGAGCTCTTTGATTTTATCTTGGGCTTGGAAACATTGGGGATGGGTAACACACTCCAACCACAACTCATCCTGGGTGGGGACTTAAATGCAAAGCTTGGCATTAAGCCAATAGTTAGGCTGCTTGAGCTCAACTGCTGAAAGCATGCCCTCGGATGCCAGGGGGTTGGAATTGAGGAAATGTGTTTTTATGTTAGATCTGGTAGATGTTATCAACAATTTCCAGGGTGCAGGATTACGCAAACCAACCTTTAGGGGAGGGGGGCGTCCATCAGTTATAGACTATGTATTTGCCTCCAAGCACCTTCTGCAGTGGTGCTCTAATGGTGCAGTTGTAGAACCTCAGTGGAGTGACCACAACTCTCTTTTGATTAAGGGTGTCTTCCCATTGTCTAGGGATAAAACATCATTAGTGTGTGATGCAATTAATCAGCACACCAAAATGGACTTCTTTGGCGCCTTAAAGAACCCAATGTCACAGTAGGTTCCTCCTTAAAAATAATTTGATGGCATTCCTGGGGTGCCTGGATAAGGATTCTGAGGAAACTTTCTCGTCCTTTAAGCTATCTCTATGTACCTGCATTAAAAGTCACTTCCTAAAGCCAGGCAATTCTGTTTTGAGCACCCATGCTTGTTCGATGCTAAATGTTCAGCGGCTAACCGCAGTCTGAGAAAGGCACGTACAGGTACTCCTGGAGATGCTGGGGAGGTCCAAGAGGCTAGTTTGGTTTCTAAGCATGCCCTTTAGACTAAAAACACTCATGAATAACACAGGCTGGGAAATGCTTGAAATTGCAGCAGCTCAGAATAGCAATATGGTATTCTGGGACACTGATAAGAAGTTCTGACAGTGGTATACCCCACCCAACCATCTCCTGATGATGTAGCATCTAGGGCCTTTTTCCACCATCTATCATCACTCTCAAGATAAGGGGTGACTCATATGCGACTGGCAGCTTATATCGGGCAGCCTCTTTTCAGGTCTCCCATTAGGAGTCAGAGGATGCAATCAGATTTAGCTCCAGTGGGAAAGAACCAGGGCCCCACTGGATCCTCATGGATTTATTCAAGTGTCATCTAGATCTGTGGGGACCGTGCTCACTAACTTATTTAACAACTCCTTGTGTAAATTGCTCCTGTATTCTTGGACCCTCTCTATCATAGTCCAGGTCTTCCAAAAATGTGATAGAGGGTCCCCCGAATGTTACAGCCAGATATTACTCATTGACAATTCTGTAAAGTTTTGGGGGAATGTTATGTTTAATCACTTGCAGACCTAGGCTGACGAGAACTATATTCTGTCTCCCAGCACCTGAATTTTCAACTGACTGTGAGCAAGTATATCATTGCCAGGCACTGGCCACTGTACCTGGCCTTCATGGACTTGTCTTCCGCATTTGATTGCTTAAACAGGTGCAAACAATGGTTGACTCAAATTAGGCTATTGGTAGATGTCCCCCTGGTTAATTTTCTATATTCCTTGTATGAAAACGTTGGGGAAAAGGTGTGCTACGGCCAGTCAGGGGAACACTCTGACGTCTTCCCATTAGCTATTGGTGCACATCAGAGGTGTGTTGTTGCAGACCTGGTTTTCATTATTTACATTAACAATCTAAGCACCCATTTGTCTATCTCTACAGGGATGTACCTAAAACTGCCAATTCCCTTTTTCCGGCATTTTTATATTATATTTAATGGCAAGGACACCGCGTGCCCTTACTTACATTGGTTGAAATGTTTAACTGTTATGAGTATTTGGATATTAAGACCAATTTTACAAAATCGCATATATTGGCCTGCGGGCCCATTAGACAATCCCCATCATCCCTCAAGCTTCAGGGGCAACATCTGAGTTCAGTACAGACATTTTGTTACCTGGGTATTGCATTTGATGCTGGTAGCTCATGGCAACCCAAGTGAATGCAACACTTTTGAAACATAGGAGGACGGCTGAAACTTTGTTAGACCAAGTACATTGGGATGGAAGGGGCACTATTTCTTATTACCCCAAGACTTTCAAGCTGCGGTATAAACTCACCTGCAGTGGAGCTCCACTGACCCAGGGCTGTGAAAATAAAAAATAAAAAATTAATTCAAAATGTTGCCATATTTTGCCCACAGTGGTGTCTCTCCATTCATTTATTTTATTTATTTATTTACGCAACTTTTATAGCGCAACAAATACCCTGAGCTGTGGAGCTACTGAAGTCAGCCATCTTCTTACTGGTTAAACAACCATGTTTTTAAGAGCCTGTGAAAGCTCATCAGGTTCGGGGCAGTTTTGATGGCGAGTGGCAAAAGATTCCAAAGTTTTGGTGTGGCCACAAGAAAACACCTGTCTCCCCAAGTGGCCGTTCTTGCACGTGGCACAGAGAGGAGACTGGTGTTAGCCGATCTTAATTGCCTTCTGGGGACATAGAGCTGAAAGGCTTCGGTCAGGAACCTGGGTCCTATGCCATGTACTGCCTTATATGCAATACAGAGGGCCTTAAATTTTATGCGGCTCTCAACTCTCAGCCAGTGGAGCTGACAGATGCCAAGAGTGGTGGATTTGCGGCGGGGAATGTTTAGGAGGATCCTAGCAGCCGCATTCTGGATGGATTGCAGCTTAGTTATGACACGCTTCTGGGTGTGAAGAAAGAGAGCGTTCCCATAATCTATTTTTGAGAAGACTAAGGTGGAGACCAGAGTCTTCCCAGCTGAGGGAGGGAGATAAGGCAGTAGTTTCTTTATTTTTTTCAAAATAAAGAATGATGACGAAACAACCTTGTTAGTGTGAAGGTCAAAAGCCAACTTGCTGTCAAATATCACTCCCAGATTTCTGGCTTTTTCCACTGGGACAGGTGGAAGGCCGAGCTTTTCCGGCCACCAACTAGAGGACCATTCAGGGGAGAGTTTTCCGAAGGTCATAATCTCGGTCTTGTCCGAGTTGAGCCTAAGACAATTCGAGGTCATCCAGGTACTGACCTCAAGCATAGCTCTCTGGAAGTTGGCTGCCACAACAAGGCCATCCCTGTGGATACCCAGGACCAGCTGGGTATCATCTGCGTAAGATGTAAGCCGTACCCCATAGGCCTTTATTACCCTCGCTAAGTCCGCTACATAGATGTTAAATAGCATAGGACTTAGCGAGGAGCCTTGTGGGACTCCGCAAGGGAGAGCAGAGATGGGTGAGTAAAAATCTCCCAGCCTGACCGTCTGGGTACGGTTTGCCAGGAAAGATGAAATAAGATCCCTGGCCAAACCGTTTATCCCCAGGGCTGTGACACGGTCGACTAGAGTGACATGGTCGACCGTGTCATGTAGTTTTGGTACCACTGTATCACATAGAGCAGCTGGAAGCGTCTGTAGTGCTATCGTTTAGCCATCATCATGACAGGGGATGGCACATTCACTCATACAGGCCTACTCTGCCTGTTCACGTAACTCCATGGAATTCATGGAGTTTTGGGGTAACTCCACGGAATTCTGCGGAGTGAAACTCTGCGAGTCACCTAGGCCTTGTTGGAGAACAACTGGGCTTTGTGTACTCCTTCTAGACAGCCATGCATAAAGGGAGTCTAGGTGTGACTTGATGGGCCATCCTAGGAGATAGTAAGGAGATGCTGGGCACAGCCTCACACTTACACATAAATAGGTTGTATCCACACACAAAGAGCTGCCTATCCCCCTGCAGTGAGTATGGAGCCCGGGCAAGGAAGGAGGACCTCTGCACATTCAAAGCCTTCTTTGAAGTCTCCCCCAACTTCAGAGGCACCACTGGGTTTAAGTACTAGACCTCTGACACCTTGACTTCAGTAGACTTCTGGACCTGTCATCACACTGCCTGGAAGAAGAACTGTTGTGCTGCTGAAAAGACTGCCTCTCTGCTGGACAGTGGCTTTGCTGGACTCCTATGTTTCAGCTCTGCCCTGCTGTCTGCTGTTCCCCTGCCTTGGTGCCTTCATTACTTGACCCCAAAGTGACTCTGAGGGCATGATGGCTTGCCTCCTGATTTGAATTCTCAGGGACATAAAATACTTCCTTCAATCCTGCTCTTACACCTGGACTCTGCAGCATGTGATTCCACCCTGTCAAGTGGTGCCATCCCAGTCCTGAACCCTTGGAAGTGGACCTAAGGTGTTTGCACCATCAGAACCCGATGCACCCTCTGCTGAGAGAGCAGAATCGATTCCTCACTGCTGTTGCAGGAACAGGATCATCGCAAAGCACCAGCGTATTGCCTTCAGAACCCCCTCTTTGGAACTAACGCATCACCGCCTCTGCACAATGCAGATTGACGCATCACCTCCATGATGTGGAGAAACCAAGCGCATCACCTTCGGAACCAACACAACTCTGGACCAGCGTATCGCCTTCTCAATGCAATCAACGCATCATCCTTACTGCATGGGGGGCACAGACGCATTGCTCAGCTGTACCCAGCATCTTTGTTAATGCAAAGCAGGATTGAGGCACCTTTGTTCAGCGGACCTCACTGGGTCCCTTCTTCCGGTCCACACCCATTGTGGTCGGCATGAAGTGTAGACTTTGCCCCAATCCAGTCAGAAGTGGAGATATTGAGCCTGAGCACATAGGACGTAAAGTGTCATATTGTGTGTAATGAGGTATCCCTGCTGGAAAGGTAGTGTGAGAGTCTTCCATGCAATCCTTGGTTGTTTCCCAGCCTCGAACAGGGACTCCACATTTGAATGCAGGTGCCAGAGGAATTGGGAGGTGAGTGGGATCGGGATATTGAGGAACAGTTATAGGAATTTAGGTAGTAAGAATATTTTTGTAATTGTTATCTGGCCAGCAAGGGACAGTAGTAGCCTAAACCAAGTCGGGATTTGCTCTTCTAGCCACATCCTAACTCATAATTAGCTTACCAGGGCTCATTTATGTTACAGCTGATCCAGATAACCAGATAGTGAACCAGTTCCGAGGCACATTGCAATGGATATTCTGAGTAAAACTGATGCAAGCTCTCTGTGATGGGTATTAGGCTGGATTTGGCCAAGTTTATGTAGATGTCAGAGTAGCCACCAAATCTGATAACCTGGTGGATGACCGGGTCTAGATTGGTTTTGCAGTCTTGTATGTACAGAGTGTAGTAATCTGCGTACATGTACACTAAAATCCTATGGGTTGTAAAGTTGATCCCATGGTTCATGTGGTGTTGTCGGAGCCGGGCAGCCAGTACTCCATAGCAATCAAAAAAGGATTGGGGATAATGGGCACCCCTGTCTAGTACCACCCGTAACCGGTAATGGGTCTAAAGATCACTTTTTTTTATTTGCAACCTGGCTGTCGAGGAGATATATAAAAGGCAAATTAGGAGCACAAATTGTGGGCTGAGACAAAGAAGCACCAGTAGGAGGAATAGGAATGACCACTCTAACAAGACAGACACCTCTGTAGTGTCCAGGAGAGTGGCCATGGCAAAAAGCTGAGGATCCATTGGGTGCATGAGGGCAAACATTGTGCACAGTTGTGTATCATGAATGGCCCTAGTACGAGCCCTGACTGTCTGGCAACAGTGGAAGCAGACAGTTTGCCAATAATTTGGTGAACATTTTACTGTACACATTGATTATGGAAAGCAGCCAGTATGAGTTGCAATGATTCACTGGCTTGACCAGTTTCAGTATCATAACTATTACCCAGCTCATGGAGTGAAGGCAGAAGCTCCCAAGATGTCAGAGCGTCCTTGAACATCATGGAGGTCTCAGGCAGAGCATCCGATGAGCCCACTCTACTATAGAAACTGCAGTGAGGGAGTCTGTCAACAAAGATTGCATCAGCTTTTCCACAAAGTCTTCTATTCTGTTTATTGCAGTGGATTCTGGGACCCCTATGATACAGTGGTTATTGCGTTGAGTTTGCACTTCTAAATCTTCATTTTTCTGTTTAATGATCTCTAGAACTTTGTCCATGAGGAGCGAATGTTCACCCGCCGCTGCTTGGGCGCCATCCATGCTGGAGACGCATGTCCTAGGTGGTCCAGATGGTCTTCATATTTGTCCACTCTCTTCTCTCTTTCATTCGGTCGAGGCAGGTGGTGAGGAGGTCAATATTGGCATCAATGGCATGCACATTGTTTTTAACACCGATAAGGATCTCTTTTAGGTCCGGTTCTTGCAGAGCGGTACCATGCGGCTGCTCTCGGGGGTCATCAATGACTTTGTCTGGGTTGGTGTGGTGCATCTGCCATTTCCCCTCAAAGGCCAGATTGGACTGGTGCACCTCTGGCTTCCATATGTTGCAATGGTCAACAGGGTAGGTGGGCACCAATATTTAGCAAACTACCGGGGTCACTTCACTGTGTAGGGCGAATGAGAGCAGGGACACCCAGGTACCTGGAACCCACCCAGCGGAACCACAAAGCCAAGAAAAGCCAGCACAAGAAATGTTTAGCAGCCCCTCTACACCTGCCACACCCCATCTGTAGCCAGAGTCTGGAAAGGGGGCTGGAGCAGGCCTGCATAACCCAGAAGGGGGGGACTGAAATTGGTACTGTCGTGTAGTTCCTAAGAATACATAGGATCTGCACATTTAGACAACATAAACGAAATGATTGGTGTCCAGACTGAATCCATTCACCCCCAAAGGATTTGTTAGCCTTTAGACCAGCTAGCTCATAGTGCCACCATAAGCCCCCTAACCTTACCGAGGAGTGAATAGTTTCTTGCAACTATCAAACATGACAAACCTTGATCCTTCAGGGATCATGGAAGCCGTGCAGTACTTTTAGCTCAGTCAATCGTGCTCACTTAGGGCCAGATGTAGGTGGCCCAATACCGGTCGGTAATGTCCGAAATTACCGAATTTCGGCTGTTACCGACCGGTATTGGGCATTTGGGATGTAGGTGGCTTAAATTGCAAATTCTGTAATTTACCGATTCGGTATTTTAAGGAATCGGTAAATTACCGATTTCTTAAAATACCGAATCGTTAAATTACTGAATTTGCAATGTAGGAAGCACTCAAATGAGTAATTTTCCCATTTTAGGATTCGGTATTTACCACCAACTATAAGTTAGCCTTATCTAAGAATTGGCCTGGTGTAAAAGCTAAATGCATAATAAGGGCATCCAGGAACTCCTTTTGTTTAGACGGATCACCAGAGAATTAGAAGAACCTTGGAGGGATTGCCGGAAAATCGCTTAAGAGCCGCATTTTTCACATTAATCTGTTGCAGTTCCTGGTATCATTGTTGAATCACAGAGGGTATGTGAACATTCTGAATTGGCTGCTCAGTAAATAGATGGCAAATTAATTTATTGACCCATACATGATATGCCATGTTGATGTTTTTCATGTCTCAACGTGTCAAGGGCTGGACAAGATGATCTCTGTGACAACTTGGAACTTGCGTCTCTGATGTATGAGGATCCTTCTTGGTAGCCACCTTGGTCCCTCATTACTATTGCTGGTGAAAGGTGTGGAAAAGTAAATTTTACCATGTTATATGTGCCTACGTGTTCCCCATGTTATGTCATATGTGCATGATCGATATGCATGTATCCCCTTTCTGATCGATTAAAGACGCAATTCCAGTTGTGTCCATCTCTAGTATGCCAATTTCCAGTCCTCGTGAAAACAACGAATATTAGGCCTATGTAAACCTACGTTGCCACGTTTTACAGTGTGCACGTTAATTCATTGAATTGTCCCCGTTTCTAGGCCTCAAAAGGGCCCGGACTCAGATTCAGCTCCTGTTTCCTGAAACCCTCTCCGAGGAGCGATACAGCCCCCACCTGTATCCCTGACCCTTCACTTACTTTCATGCCTCGCAGTGCCCGGCTAGGCCTGGCTCTGCCTCCCAGTCTGCCAAGAGTATGTTATGTTTCTAGTTATCAGTCCAGCCCTCCTTCTCTGCATTCCTAAGCTACTGAATCACATCAATAGTTTCCGTCATGGTCTAGCCTTTATGTCTCCATGTAAGAGAAATACTGTATTAATATTCATAGAATATTCCTCGCACACGCACTACATATAGAATTATGTATGCACCAGTCTTAGTGTCTGCTAGCCTTTGCCCTGATAACCTTTGGATTCTATCAACATGTACTATAAACACCAGATACTAGATATGCCTAGGTACATGTCGCTCTGACCCTCCAGACTTTCGTCTCCTCTTCTAGTGCAGAAGTCATAGCCCCCAGTTCTCCCTAGTAACACGTCATTGCCAGTTTGCGCGCACCACTAGGTTAGAGGTCCCAGCTGCTCAGGTAGCCCCCTCCATGTTTCCGCCCCGTTTATGACATATTCTGTTACGTTTGCATCACATGTCTATGTATACGCCCTGTACACACCTCTTGTTACACCCACTTTATGCCTTATCTTTCGCGACTGCTACAAACTCCGCCTACTGCTATGCCTACTGTATTGAATGTAATGCATTTGTTTTGATATATATACTGTGCACCCATATTAAAAGTTACCCTTGCCAATTCCCAGATCCTGCCCCCGGCAGCTGCCATCCTATTCCCATGCAGGCTGTCCTGTTCCTGTCCTTTTATGCCTGATTAAAGCCTGTCAACTCCAGCTACCTCGAATCTTGACTCTTATTTATTGAGCTACCCGTTTATTGATTATAGTCAAAAATAGAACCGGTAATTAATTATTTATTTACCACATAATGGCGCCCGAATAGGGACTTGCCCTTTCCCCACGCGCCGGAGAAGCCACGCAGGCCCCCTGATCCTCTGCAGCCGTGACGGAACCATACCGGCCACGTGCCGATATTTCTGCTTCAAGTATCCCTCAGGCCCACGGAGAAGACGGAGGTTGCGGTCCAGCGTCCAGACGAGGCGGTGGAGGAACGCGGCGAGTCCCGACCAGAGCCCAAGCCGAGAGTCCAAGGTCCGAGGTATCCGGAGGCCCACCTGTAACTGAAGTCCGAAGTTCGTCCGTCCGTCGTCGTAGCAGTCCAGTCCAGTCCGAGGCCTTCCGTTCTTGCTGCCCGGTGAGTACCGTTGCTGGGGTAGTATCTAGACAGGGTCAATTAATTTGTCTCTGGTCCGTGGATTTGGGTACACAGATCCAACACGAAGTGTCCACCTAGGTGGATGCGGGTCCTGACGTGTCTCTTTATGAGACCGGTAAGTTTCGTACTGTTTTAGCAGTGCATCTAGTCATTCTAGTAAGTTTCTGTTCTAGTAAGTTCGGTTCTCGAGAAATTCATGTGTTTCTGTTTTCAGTATTCCAGGTAGTATTCTGTCCGAACTGTTATTTTAAATGTTATTTCATGTGTTTTCAATGTTGTGGTATGAGTGATTTGTTTTCAAGTTATTATTGTGTTTATCGTGTATTGTATTTGTGTCCAGATTCCAGTCTAAGTCATGCCTCTATTCTCGAAGTTACGTCAGTTAAAAACCAGAAAAGGTCTGCTCGAAGAAGCAGTTTCTGTCCCGCCTAGGGACAGTCCAGGTCATTTTATGTATCATAAACATGGCATAAGTGCCATATTATATCTAGACTTATGGGTCGAGTATACTAAAGATCTAGAAGAGAAATATAGATGGCCTGTATCAGGTACATGGGATGCCGAGTGCATCATGCGAGTAGAAGAAGCATTATGGAAAAAGAAATCCAGACAGTCCCAGAAAGATGCCATCGAGTTATGGCGCAAAGAATCTCATAAAAGAACCGAAAAAGAAATCAGAAAGTTAGAATTAAGTAGGGAATCCTCAGAAAGAGCCCAAGAAAGGGAATTAATCGAAATAGGTGAACGAGTTAAAGCCGAACAGTCAGACAGACAGAGAAATGCCCTTATTAAGGGTATGTATCCTCTTCTTGCCGATGGCTTGTCGAAAGCAACCCCGGAAGCACCATGTAATTTTCCGCCGCCATTAGTTCCGATTAAGCTACGTCACAAACCGACCGCAGCTGATATTTTTCTCTCGTCCTATTTGGACGACACAGTCCCCGAATATGCAAATCCTGCTCCGCCCGCTCCTGTAAATAATGTAATTCCTGTTCCTCCAGCCACCGGGGCACCTGTTACAGCACCTGTTACGGTACCCCCGGTCCAGCCCACAGTACAAGTACCCGCTACATCAGTCACTCTCCCAGCACGAATAGTACCAGTCGACGATTCTAGTTTAGGGGCCGCGGGGGGAGGTCCTCCTGGTACCCCGCCGCCACACAAACGTGTAACGTTAGTCGAGTTACATGAACGTGCGTTACAGCGTACGCCCAAACATCAGTCCGTTGCAGATATCAAGCGAGCTCTTACCGAATGCCGTTATGATCCAGTCCCAGGCGATGATAATATGGTTATATATTCATTGCGCGTAAGACGGGTGACCGAGTATTTGGACACCCTACCGAATATGAAAGAAGATCTAGACAGAATATATCGTTTCATCCGTACAGGAGAGGATCCAGAAAGTATTGGCGAAATCATGTCTCTAAGGAAAGCTGAGACCCAGCTCATGCTATTAAAGTTTCTAATTAATTGTTTAATAAGGGAACAAGATTATCCGACTAAAGATCCGACCGAAATGAGAGTCCTGACAAAGTGGAGTGATAATATAGCCGAGGGAAGACACAGGACACTCAGTAGTATAGAAAGTATGTACAAGAAAATTCGTAAGGAAATAATAAAGTTACACGAGAAACGAAAAGCAGCACAAGTAAGCGAGAAAGAAGACGACTCTGATACTGAAGAGGTAAACGACGAGAATCCCACCAGAATAGCGTATGTAGGTAAATCTAGACTTCCCGACCGACATTCACGCCTAGAACACAAGAAAGTTTTTCCTCCCCCAGCACCAGAACAAGGTTCTCTTGAGCAAGTATTTCAAGCTACCGATTACATTCTGAAATCACGAATCGGTTATAGTGAACTTAGTACTATGCATGAACAAGAATTAGCCCGATCAGCAGTTCGATGGACTACTGATTCTACCACTTTTCCAGACGAAATAGTGGCACAAATGTTTCTGAAACTGCCCCCAGCCGAGCAGCGACTGGTGGGTATGTATATGATCCAGCACCTCATTACACTGTATGAGGGGCAACATTCTGATCCAGGTCCGTTACATGATGTTCTGAACGAGTTACTCCAGTATAGATGGAAAGGTTTAGGTACAGATTTAATTAGTGTCATTCTAGAACAGCGCCACAAATATAGAACGTTCCTGAACCCGCATTTTGTTCACGTCTCACCCCCAGAAAGTAAATCATTCTACATAGATAGACAGCATCCATTACGGGAAGTACACCCAGTTAGGACAGAGGGTGGTGAAATGCAACGAGTATTTGTTTACACCCCTATCACAAAGATGGAACTCTTAGAGATGAAGAAATTAATTCCCTGTCACGACAAAGATCCAGCAGGGTTCCATCGAGAATTAAAAGACATGCTCCGTATGGGAGAATACACGTATCCAGATATTATTAAAATGCTAAAAGTCCTGTTGCCCGCAGGGGTATATGAAAAACTCAAGGAAAAAGAATGGGAGGTGGGAGAGAAAAAGATAGATTGGACAGCTCTAGAAGCTGAAGACAATTCACGAGTACCAGGTACCGGTCTTGGGGACAAATGTAAAGAATTGCCAGAGTTATTGATTCAGGTTTTGCCAAGATTACTAGCCACGAAAAAGGAAGATTGGGATGCAATCTCAGCATGTAAACAGAAACAGGATGAAGACACTAGTGATTTTTATTCCAGATTTGAAAAATGCTTTATTATTAACAGTGGTTTGAAGACAGGTAGCGAGTCATACCCTCATCTTTTTTTTACTAAACTAGTCGAGAATTCAAGTCCACAAGTTAAAAATCGAGTTTTGAAAGTCGAAAGTACTTGGCAAGCTAGTACCCCGTCACAAATGCTTCAGATGCTCCAGTATCACCAGAATAGAATCAGGGAAGAGCAAGAACACGAAAAGAGACGTATGAAAGACACGAAAATGAAAGTATTAGTTGCACAATCTGTTCCACAAGACAGTCAGAAGATGGGTCCGAATCAAGCCAGTCATCCTGCAGCTCCCGTTAAAGGGACATGCAATTATTGTAAACAGCCAGGTCATTTTATAAACGAGTGTGCAGTTCTGAAACACAACATAGCTACGGGTAAAACTAAAGAAAGACCACGTCCGCCTAGGCAAGAACAAGTTTCACAGACTTCTCAGTCACCACAGAATGCACAACAGACAGTTCCAGCACCGCAGCCTATCGCTGCAACACAGCATGTTACACAGCAGATGTACCAGTATGCCCAGACAGAGTATCCAGAGTATCAACAGTATTCATGAAACAGCCTAGAGAGGGAGGTAGGCTTGCCTCTCATCGAGATACCTGTAGATCAAGAGGGTCCCTATGTACACAGTCAAGTATTAGGGAAAGACAGAAAGTTTTTGATGGATACAGGGGCAAGTAGGACTACTATCAGTCATGACGAGGTTCCAGGGGCTCCGCTCTCAGGCTCTAGAAATGTTTCCCTTGGATTTTCAGGAAAGCCAATTGTTAACGAGATTTCAAAGCCAGTTACTCTAGAAGTTGGTCCATTGTCCCGAACTACTGATTTATTTCTTACGAAATCATGTCCAGAAAATTTGTTAGGCATTAAAACATTGAAAGAATTAGGGGCAGTTATTTGCTGTTCCCCAGAAGGAATCCGATTGTTTTTAAGAGACTTTAAAGGTCACTATGTATTACGTGATTTTGATCCAAGATTGTCAAATGTACCGCAGCATTTATGGGCGCAAGGTCCAACTGATGTAGGTTTTATGCACATCACACCCCATCGTGTGACTCTCAAGCAAGGTATAGTCTTGCCACGAATCAGACAGTACAGATTGCCACCTGAGGCTGTAGCAGCCTTATCCAAAATTATTGATGAGCTCATTGCTCAAGGAGTGGTTGTAGAAACTGACTCCAATGTATGTAATTCTCCTATCATTCCAGTCATGAAACGTACTGATCCAAATGCACCTCCAGTATATCGATTAGTGATTGACCTTCGAGAACTTAATAAATGTATCATACCCCAGTATCCAGTAGTCCCAGATATTTCATCTCTATTGACAGCCATTGATTCCGAAGCTACATTTTTCACTGTTATCGACCTCAAGAACGCATTTTTCAGTGTTCCCATTCATCCAGACAGCCAGTACCTTTTCGGATTCTGTTTAAATGGAAGGAGCTATAAATTCACACGAGCTCCTCAAGGTTTCACAGAAAGTCCTAGTATTTATAGTCAAGCACTTAAGAGACAACTAGACAATATTCACATGCCAACTGACACTGCCCTGCTCCAGTATGTCGATGATCTACTGATCACAGCCCGTTCTGAACGTGACTGCGAGCGTGCGTCACTTACAGTCCTGTATTTTCTGGCCGAGCAGGGGCACAAGGTGTCCCCTTCCAAATTACAATTCTGTGTCCAGCAAGTGATCTACTTAGGCCACTTACTGTCCAAGTGGGGTAGGCAGTTGACACCAGATCGTATCCAGTTAATAGCGAGTCTTCCACAGCCCAAGACACAGAAGGAGGTACGAGCTTTTATTGGCCTCACTTCTTACTGCAGACAATGGATTCCTCAGTATGCATTTCTAGCAAAGCCACTGATACAGTTAACGACACAGGAGGCAGCCGTATCGACTGTCCTCCCTTGGACATCTGAACATACACTTGTTTTTAATGAATTAAAGAAAGCCTTATGCCAAGCACCTGTTCTAGCTACACCGAACTACAGTAAGCCTTTTACACTTTTTGTCACAGAACGTGATGGTACTGCATTATCTGTTCTCACACAAGATCAAGCCGGACAGTACAAGCCCTGTGCTTATTTTTCAAGCACATTAGATCCAGTAGCCCAGGCTCTGCCTGTGTGCCTCAAGTCAGTTGCAGCCACAGCTCTAGCAATCAGACAAAGTGATTCCATAGTATTAGGACACTCCTTGACAGTACAAGTTCCACACTCCGTGGAAGTTCTTTTAAACCGAACACAGACACAGCACTTGACCATTGCACGTTTAACAGGTTATGAACTGACACTGTTCCAGCCACACATAGAAATCAGACGCTGCAACGTTCTAAATCCTGCTACCCTGTTACCATCAGTTACTTCAAATCCTGCCACACATGACTGTGTGGAAGTCATTAACATTATGACTAAGCCAAGACAAGACCTGACAGACATTGCATTACCTAATCCCGACCTTACACTTTATGTGGACGGTTCATGTATGAGAACAAGTACAGGAGAACTAGTAGCCGCGTATGCAGTGACTACTGACACCGAAGTTATTGAAACACACCGTATTGACACCCTGTCTGCTCAAGCAGCAGAGCTAGTTGCTCTGACCCAAGCCTGCATACGTGCCAAGGACCTGAAAGTAAACATATATACAGATTCACGTTACGCATTCGGAGTTGTACACGACTTCGGAGTGCTCTGGCAGGAGAGAGGTTTCATGACTTCTCATGGAACCAAGATTCAGCATGGTCTCCTCATTCAAGCTCTGTTAGATGCAATACATTTACCGACAGCTATCGCTATCATGAAGTGCAAGGCACATACGAAAGTTACTGACATCATTTCCCAAGGTAACGATCTAGCAGATCGAACAGCCAAGCTCACAGCTCAGACCCCAGACATTCCAGTTAACACGGCACAGACATCCACTCCAGAACAAACTACTTGTATGACAGTTAAGGACCCTACACAAGATGTCATAGACATACAGTTACATGCTACTCCCGAAGAAATCAAGAAATGGTCCGAACAAGGAGGGGTCCAGACAGATCAAGGATGGGTGACGAAGGGAAAAGCCACATGGTTTCTCCCCGACTCTATGGTTCAAGTCATTATTAATACCGCACATAGTCCAGCACATCTAGGAGAAAAAGCTATGTTAGACAGTATACAGAACCTCTGGTTCAACAAGCACTTACGAGCTGCAGCCAAGCAGAAAGTCCGTACTTGTATGATATGTTGTCAATTCAATCCAGGTAAAAGTGTCCCGGTGGAACAAGGTGGATTCCAACCCCCTGACCACCCTTTTGAAGTCCTCCAGATGGATTATATTCAGATGGAGCGATGTCGAGGTTTCAAGTATGTCCTCGTAGTTGTATGCGCTTTGTCCAGGTGGACAGAAGCATATCCAGTTCCAGATTATACAGCAGCGACCACTGCCAAGCAGTTGGTCCGTGAATTCTTCCCCCGTTATGGACTCCCTAGGGTCGTGTATTCAGATAACGGCCAGCCATTCTCATCCGAGTTAATGAAACATGTTTCCCTTCTGTTAGGGTACCAGTGGAAGTTCCATTGTGTGCGCCATCCTGAAGCAGCCGGTCTCGTAGAGAGACATAATCAAACTCTGAAAGTCCGTATTGCCAAGACATGTCAAGAGAAAGGTGTAGACTGGCTAGTTGCCCTGCCAGTCGCTTTATTCTTTATGCGAATGGTCGCACATTCCAGATCAGGCCTGTCTCCTTATGAGGTCGTATTCGGCCGCCCCCCAAATATGTGGGGTACACCTAGACCCCGCAGTATTACAGATGTTTCCAGTAATATGTTGACAGATTACCTAGCTTCCTTGATGTCTGCCCTACACTCTTGTCGTTCACAGGTTGCCGCTGCATTTCCAGACAATACTGAAGTGAAACCACACGAGGTCCTTCCAGGCGATCTAGTATTAGTAAGGAACTTTGATCGCTCAAGTCCGCTGGAGCCTCGCTGGAAGGAACCGAGACTAGTCCTTCTGACCACCCGCACGGCCGTGAAGTTGGAAGGCCGCAAGGGATGGGTCCATCTGTCCCACATCAAGAAATTCCATGGACTTCGTAAAAAGACATTCGAAAAGGACTGTTCCATTTCTAAAGACTGCCTGAAACCAGAACTTAAATCTGAATTAAAAGTTCCTCTGTTAGAGAAAACTCCGCAGCAGGAGTATAAGTTAAAACTCCGGTCTAGTAAAAAAAGTCAGCCAGTTTAATTGTCTAAGTCCCTCTCGGGTGAAACGGTTAGACAGGTCCCTGACATGTTTGAGATAGACCCCCATAGTGAGAGAGTTAGTCAAAACTCTATCAGATGTATCGTTTTTCTAAGTTTCTTATTGTTTCTAAGTTTGATGGTTACCTGCACAAGTTATGCATTGCATTTATGTTTTCCAATTTCGCATATAAATAAGTTTTCTAATGCTACAGTAGAGCACACATTTAGTGATCTGCCTCCTCACGAGCTATCCTATCGTCTTGCTATGCGTAATAATACATTCATCCGAATGTTACACTATTCACACCAGATCAGCAATGCTACTAATTGTTGGGTGTGTGGTCGACTCCCCCCTTTCCAGACACCGAAGGGAGTTCTGCCACTCTTTCCTTATCCGTTTTCACATAATGGTTCGTGTGGAGCATGGTCCACGTTAACGTCATCCTCCAATGATATGTCCCTTCTGAACAGAACATGTTTTCCAGACAAGCAAGGTCTCTCCCTTAGAACAGGGTTAGATCTAGAAAATGAAGTTTATAATTTAGGTAATTATTCTTCGAATTTTATGGTCCTGAATGTTCAGTCTGATACTACTCCAGATTTGCCTGCTATTTCAGTACTACCAGTCAAAGGCGAATTATGTGTCAGAAAGAATGGTTCCGCACATGTAGGACATAGTGATTGTATTACTACTGTCAAGTATAGTGACAGTGGGAAATCTATTTTCAAAGCCTCACGTCATTCTTATTTTGTTTGTGGTCAGACCGCATATATTCGTCTGCCCCTCAATTGGGATGGAACATGTTACATTGCCTTCCTACTGCCACCAGTTTTTCTAGCCCCATCTGATTATCATAGAAACACACATCTAGTACATGTCAGACATAGAAGGGAGATCGAGTCCCCAATTGTCGATCAAACTGAAACTACTCTAGAACAGTATCAAGACTTCAATAAAGGTTTCTTCTTCTTTATAGGCCCTGTCCAGAATAGTAAGTTAATACGTAGGTTAACCAGAACCCTCGAAGCAGTAGTGAATGAGACTACTTCTGCTCTAGGTAACTTAACTGAAGAGCAATCTGCTATGAGATTTGTCGTGCTCCAAAATCGTCTCGTTCTTGACGTCATACTGGCCGATAGAGGAGGAGCATGTAGAGTCATCGGATCTAGTTGCTGCATTTTCATTCCTAATAACGCGCCGTCTGTTTATTCAGCTATAACCAGACTTCACAAAATTGCCCATCAGTTACACCAGAATCCAGGCACCTGGACATGGTCCAGTTGGCTCTGGAGTATTATATCTGCCTGGGGATGGAAAGTATTGTCATTCCTAGGTATTGCAGTAATGATCATATTCAGTTGCTGCCTCTGTATACAATGTGGCCCTGCGATTTGCGGCATGTGCGCTACCTCTTGTATTCCTAGTCCTAAGTCCCGTTCCAAGACAATTCGAGACGAGCAAATGATGCTATATGAAATGATAGATGGTATCATGAATATAGATGTTTCCTGATGGAAACGTAGGGCACAAGGAGGGAATGTGGAAAAGTAAATTTTACCATGTTATATGTGCCTACGTGTTCCCCATGTTATGTCATATGTGCATGATCGATATGCATGTATCCCCTTTCTGATCGATTAAAGACGCAATTCCAGTTGTGTCCATCTCTAGTATGCCAATTTCCAGTCCTCGTGAAAACAACGAATATTAGGCCTATGTAAACCTACGTTGCCACGTTTTACAGTGTGCACGTTAATTCATTGAATTGTCCCCGTTTCTAGGCCTCAAAAGGGCCCGGACTCAGATTCAGCTCCTGTTTCCTGAAACCCTCTCCGAGGAGCGATACAGCCCCCACCTGTATCCCTGACCCTTCACTTACTTTCATGCCTCGCAGTGCCCGGCTAGGCCTGGCTCTGCCTCCCAGTCTGCCAAGAGTATGTTATGTTTCTAGTTATCAGTCCAGCCCTCCTTCTCTGCATTCCTAAGCTACTGAATCACATCAATAGTTTCCGTCATGGTCTAGCCTTTATGTCTCCATGTAAGAGAAATACTGTATTAATATTCATAGAATATTCCTCGCACACGCACTACATATAGAATTATGTATGCACCAGTCTTAGTGTCTGCTAGCCTTTGCCCTGATAACCTTTGGATTCTATCAACATGTACTATAAACACCAGATACTAGATATGCCTAGGTACATGTCGCTCTGACCCTCCAGACTTTCGTCTCCTCTTCTAGTGCAGAAGTCATAGCCCCCAGTTCTCCCTAGTAACACGTCATTGCCAGTTTGCGCGCACCACTAGGTTAGAGGTCCCAGCTGCTCAGGTAGCCCCCTCCATGTTTCCGCCCCGTTTATGACATATTCTGTTACGTTTGCATCACATGTCTATGTATACGCCCTGTACACACCTCTTGTTACACCCACTTTATGCCTTATCTTTCGCGACTGCTACAAACTCCGCCTACTGCTACGCCTACTGTATTGAATGTAATGCATTTGTTTTGATATATGTACTGTGCACCCATATTAAAAGTTACCCTTGCCAATTCCCAGATCCTGCCTCCGGCAGCTGCCATCCTATTCCCATGCAGGCTGTCCTGTTCCTGTCCTTTTATGCCTGATTAAAGCCTGTCAACTCCAGCTACCTCGAATCTTGACTCTTATTTATTGAGCTACCCGTTTATTGATTATAGTCAAAAATAGAACCGGTAATTAATTATTTATTTACCACAAAGGGACAAATGCCTTCAGAGAGGATGTGCTGTGCGCAGTAGGAAAAGCCAAAGGCAGAAAAACCTCCATAAGGACTTGGAAAAGCCATTGAGGATTGTTGAAAGGACATAGAAAAAAAGAAAAGACCACTATCTAGGATTGTGTTACCTTCAGGAAATTACATTGGTACAAATTTCTGGCAAGTTTCTAGAATGATCCTCACTTTTCTATTTAGAAAGGCTGCTGGCTGCCTGCTTTCATCTCTGATGAAAGGGTTGCAGAAGTGTTCCACTAGCAATGAGCTGCACGGCCCCTACCACCTGTGGACTGACTGGCCAACCCCAAACAAGCTCCGCAAACTCAGCTACCCAGGGACTGGCAGAATCGCTCATCCTGACATGTACAAGATAAAGACCGCATGGCAGGACGTTGAGAACAATGCAGCTCCATGGCAAATGCCAAAACCGGGTTCTCTTACTCATAATAGGTGAGAAAATCATATCACAGTATAAATATTTGTCATACTTTCACATCATAGATTTAACTACTCATTTGAATTTTCACAAAGACTGGGTACTAATAAAAAACAGAATACAAAACAAAATTGCCTATAATGATATGAGGAACACTGTCAACAAAATAAAACACACGTTCCTCAAAGTATCACTTTGTATGATCTCTGGAAGACTGTTCCACAGCTGTTCACCTCACACCTACGGCCAGATGTACTAACATTGGGAATACTGATTTCCTAATTCCAATTATCTCCAAATCATAATTAGAAAAGGAGTATTCCTAATGTATAAAACCTTTTCTTTCTAAATAGTGATTCCTACTAGGTCCCAAATCAACCTACCTTATGAATATTAATGAGGTAGGCCGCAATTTGCAACCTACTGGGAATAGGGGCCATCACAGGGACAACGGCCTGCATGGATCAGTAAACAACCATGTCTGTGATTGCTTTTTAACCCCTTGGGTGCTCATGATGGCCCCGGCCGGCATGAGTCACGGTGGGCGTGTGCGCACGACGGCCGGGGGACGTCTGAACCACGCCCAAGAATGGAGTGTCCGGCACTGCGGCAGAATTCGCGCCGCAGCCAAGGTGTTAATAAAGCAATCATTTGTTTTGAAATGCAGCCTGTTTTCCTTAAAGGAAAATGAAATGTGTTTCAAAAAAGAAAATGAAACATTTAGCTTTTATTTTTTAAGGGGGAAGGGATTTCTTGGACCACAGCCTACTCTTAAAAAATATTTGTTAACATTGTTAAAGGGCAAGGGGTCCATAGGGTACCCCTTCCTATGTGTGAATTAGTTACTAGCACTTTAAAATGTATGGTGAAGTATTACTGTTTTGTGACTGGAATTCGGTTGCAAAACAGTTATGCACACCATAGCAATTTGGTATTTCGATGAGATACATCTTCAAAATACAGAATTGGTATTTGTTTGATGACCCAAACCGCTAAACAATAGTAAAAGCATTTTTGTGGTTTCGAATTGACCGATTCTGCAGATGGGATTCTTCCCTACTGCAAAAATGCTTTGCACATCTGGCCTTTAGAATCTAAATGATGGATCATCTTTAAAATGTTGTTAACACACAGGAAAACAGCACTGGGGAAATTAACAACTAATGAAACAGTCCAAAAATATGTTTGTAAATGTAGAGTTTAAATCTATGAAGTGGTTGCTCATTGTTGCCTTAACTTGATATAGGTTCGAAAATAAGTGTGTCTTTCAAAAAATGCTATTGCGCTAGCGTTCGTGCAAACAATGTAATTTTCGAATGCATCTCAAGGGCTTGATATGTCTTTTATTTTATTTTATTTTTCTTTTCCGTTTCTTCTCTTTTCTTGTTTCAGATAAACAGGCACAGTAACCATATTTCCATACCGCTATCTAAAGCACAAGAATATTGAGTCAATATCAGAAAGTGAATAAGATCGATGAGAATCTTTCATAGGGAACTAAATCAAAACTGAACACGAATTGAAAAGAGATCTTCCCTGGGAGCCACTCACCCTTGAACATCGAAATCCTTTATGTTCGACAAAGCACCTATTTTCACAAACGGAAGCTGGTTATCTTTGCATGAATGTAATCTGCTATCATTTAAAATAGATAACAGGTTCAAGAAATTATGCACCCGGGGTCAATCGAAATCGTAAAACTTGCTAATGTCTGGCAAAGCGGAATTGTAAATTATAAACCCTAATTGGGAAATTGAACATGTCACTTTGCATTAAATATCAGGAGTGGAACATGTACGTGATACCGGTATGCAGGTCTACAATTACTTTGCCGAAGGGCGAAGTGCAGCAGATGCAATGGCCTATACCTGCCCCACGCCATGCACATGTACAAGGAGGAGATTTACATGCTGAAGGTACCAGGCAGCATGCCAAATCTGATATTTGTGAACTCACAGGTAGGTGAGGGGATACAAAGATGCAGGTGCCCTCCTATTGGCATTTCCCTTACCACATCTTGTATCATCGCTGGCTGCATCCGGCTATCCATTGTGAGATCAGATAGAATCTGCAGTCAGAGGGAAGTGCGAATCTTCATAGAAGGTGTTTTATCGAAAGTCTGACAATGCCCCAGACAGTTGAAATCTCCTGAATGCCTTTAATAGCGTTTTCAGAACCATGGTCTGGCAGGGTGTGTAGGTGATGTCCAGAGTCAGACCTGGTCAAAGCATAGTTAAAAGCTGAAGGTTAAAAGAGCTGAGCAGGAGAGAGGAGGTGTATTGAAGAGATGTACCAGACAAGCAGGTACAATTATAGCAGAAAGGGGGAGCAGGGGTCTAGAAGGTGTTGGAAACATGGAAAATTAAGTCTAGGGAGCAGATTTATCAACCTTAAATACAATGCAACACAGCAAGCCATCATGCTATGCTGCGCTACATGAAAGGGCAGGAATGTGCAGTATTTACCATTATACAGCACATTCTTGTCCTTTCCTAGCACTGACCCACTTTTGGCTGCCTAGCACCAATGCAAGCACCCTTGTGTCATGTCGTAAGTTTATTTTATTTATTTTTATTTGAAAAGTGTTATATAGGGCTACTAGACCCGGAGGTATTAGAGCGCTTTAGATGAGTTACAGCGAGTTAAAGGTTACTTAGTTACATCACTTAAATCAAAGAGTTACAGGGGGGGAGGAGGGAGGGGAGGGAATACACAACGGGAAAAACGAGGAAAACAATGTCAGATGTCCAGCTGGGTAGGTGACGGCCGAGGGGGTGAAACCAGGGCCAGACTGCTCTTTAGCTGCATATGACAGCTCCATCAGGCATCAGCCAAGGTTGCTCGTGTATCGAGGTGAGTAGAAACAGTTTTGATGCCCATGGGACGTCGTCAAAGGTCCAACAGAAGTTCAGAGGTACTTTATTTATGAGTTATATATAGGGATGGCTAGACCCGTAGGTATCAGAGCACTTTACATTAGGCTACACAATGTTACAGAGAATGAAAACAAATACACATTACGTCAAATATTAACCAGCAAATTGGGAGAGGAAAGAAAGGTGAGACTAATAGAGAGGAGGGGGGAAGGGTGAAGCGGGGGTTGAAGGAAAAGACGGCAGGAGAGACGAAAGGAAGTCCGCCCAAAGACCGACTGGGTAGCTGACGTCCGAGGAGGGAATCCAAAGCCCATCACCCCAATAGCTAAACAGGTTGCTCCATCAGTCATCAGTCACCTGCGTTGCAGGTAGGATTGTTTTTGTGCAGGAAGGAACACCTTCCTGCACAAAGATAATCCTCTGATGCTTTTCTCCTCTTTCTATGTGTGCTGCAGAATTCAATACATATAGAAAAAGGAATAAACGGGGAGAAGTCTGCTACTCATGGTAAATCTGGGAATGTGCCAAAATCCATGCGTGGATGAGTGGAAACACCTGTGCTCCACCCATGGACCACCTCCCTCCGGCAGACTAACGGAAGGCAGAAACTTGTG
Organism: Lissotriton helveticus; assembly: GCF_964261635.1. Lineage (NCBI taxonomy): Eukaryota > Metazoa > Chordata > Amphibia > Caudata > Salamandridae > Lissotriton > Lissotriton helveticus. The sequence goes on along the minus strand of NC_136070.1, from coordinate 219,554,022 downwards.
CAGCCTGGTGTTACTCCAGATTTACCAAGCACTGCAAGGCCACGCAAGGTGGCATTGTGTTGCCTGGTAAATCTGACTTTAGTTAGCATTGTGTGGTATTCCCCACCGCAGCTATCTTCCTTGTTTGCCTCTTACTCTGTATTCCAGCATGGAATGGTGTTACTCAGAATGCTGTATCTTGGTTACTAGCCATTTGCCAGCTGGACTCTGAAGGATGAGGTCCTTTGTCTGTATCTTACATTAAAGCTTCAACTGCCACAACCTCAACCTGACTCTTCTTAATTTACAAGAGGATACTACATTTTGGCGACGATTGGACTTATCCCACACCTAAGGACCTCAACTCAACTCGTATTTACAACTACTTCCACAATTTTTCTTCACAATTTCATCATCGTGGAGTCCCCTGACAACTTCTACCATCCACATTTCACAGCTGAAGGTACTGACTACTTTATTTAATTACTCAAAAAAAAAAACGAAAATTGTGAGTACTTTAAAATTCACTACCTTCCTCCCTCGGGGTCTTGGAGCTTTTTCGACAGTTTGGTTTCCTACTTTCACCCTGTCAGAGGACTGGTGAGAACTAACTCATCACTCGCAGCCTCCCAAAAACCGAAGGTAACGTGAACATTCAATTGCAACTGTGGATAAGTTTATTACCCTTTTAAAAAAAAAAAAAAAAGTCATCTTCTAACGCTACTGCCAGCGCGCTCTCTTGATTTTCAAAGTGCTCATAGCAACGTAACTCACCCGCTGTTCTCCTACGTCACCGCATTCCTGCTGTCTTGACACGGAACCGACCACTCATCACGGAAGGAATGTGACGTCCCTTCTGTGCAACGCGCATCCCGCGTCGCGCACTGACGTCATCGCGCCGTCGGCCATGTTTTAAAAAAAAAAGACTGAAGAACTTTATTATTCACGCCGCGCCACGGTAAGCCGTGAACAGCGCAAGACACTCACTTTGCATTCTCCTGTTGCTGCTTCTACAGGCAAGTGATCTTTCTTTTCTTAGAGCCGACTGACAGTCTACTCGCTGGTCGGCACAGCTTTTCTAAAGCGTCTACCTCAACTCATCTCGCTGATCGGCACAGCACAAGCTGATGATGCTTTCTTTCAGCAATAGCTTCATGCACGCTGTTCCAATGTGTTGACACAGCGTAAGCCGGGTATTATTCATAAACACTTCTCTACTCAGCGAAGTAATATTACTCATGTTACAGTGTACCTATATTTTTGTTTTTATAACGTGTTAAGCTAAAAGGGAAATTGTTGTATTACATGAATAAGGCTTTCTTTTACATAGTGCTTTCTTTTACACAGTACTTTAAATACGCATAAGAAGCTTAACTGCTGAACTTCTTTTACATATTGCTTTAAATACACATAAGAAGCTTAACTGCCTTATTTACTTACCTGCTTTCTTACCAACATGCAAAATGTCACTGCTCCTCCTTTCTTCCTCTCAGAGCCGGGTGATCCCCCCATTCCTTGGCTCAAGTGGAAAAAAGTCTTCGCGCATTATGCGAGGGTGTGTGGTACCTCACTCAGCGCTGAGAGGAAGTCTTCACTTTTTATGCACTGTTTAGGCTCAGAGGGGCAAGATGTTTTTGAAAATTTACCAGACTTGTCTGATGCCAATTCTCTTAATGAATATGAAGTGTGCATAAAGAAGATGGATCTACACTATCTTCCTAAATTAAGCATGGTGTTAGAACGCTTTCACTTTGGGAAAAGAATGCAGAGGCATGATGAAACAGTTGAGCAATATGTCACTGCACTTCGCAAACTTGCTTCTACCTGCTCTTTTGCTGGAACTTTAGATGAAAGCCTCAGAGACCAACTAATGCTTGGTTCTTCCCTTGAAAAAGCTAAAGACAGTTTGTGGCAAAAAGACAATCCCACTCTTCAAGAGGTGATCGTGTCACTTAAATTACATGAACATTCCAATACCTGCTCAGAAGTGATTCGGAAAAACACTTCAGAGGAAAAGAAAGGTTCTACTGAGGTCAAAGAGATAAAGACTTCCCCGAATTCTAGCTCTCAAAAGTCATCTTCCCACGAAGCAGGAAACTCAACGGACAATAAGGGTAGTTCAAGTTCAAAATTATCTAATGTAAAATGTTATCGTTGTGGCAACATGGGCCATCTAGCCAATGCAAAAGATTGTCCAGGGTTAAAAATGATATGCTTGTTGTGTAAAAAGAAAGGCCATTCATCGAAGTGTTGTAGGTCGGGGAAGGGACATAAGAAAGTAAGAGAAATTGATATCTTTGATCAAACTCAGGATGAGTATGTTGTCTCTCGAATCAACGTTGTAGATATGGATGGTCCCATGGAAAAGGTATTAATTGATGAGTGCCCAGTAGAAATGTTGTTTGACTCCGGGGCAAGGATCACCTTGATACCGAAACTATTCTATGAGAAATATTTACTTGGGAAGGTGAGGTTACTTAAGCCTGACATTATTCCTAAAGGATATGGAGGCCAAATTATAAATCTCTTGGGATACTTCATGGGGACCATTGATTTTAAGGGGAGAATTACTGCAGGGAAAATTTACATTTCCATGAAGGGCGATTCTCTCATTAGTTGGGCTCATCAAAAAGATCTTGGAGTCTATCTTGACCCCAATCAAAGCCCTTCTGTGTGTCTAAGAGATATTTCTCCCAAGGTGGAGGTGGTTTCTGACAACAGTCACTGGGCCCAAAAATTCCCTGGTGTGTTCAGTAAAGAACTAGGGTGCCTAAAAAAATATCTCCACCTTATTAAGTTAAAAAAGGACTCTGTCCCTGTTGTGGCAAAGGTCAGGAATGTTCCGCTCTTGGTGCGTGACAAGATGAAAGCTGAATTAGACAAGTTAATAAACAATGGTGTGATTGAGGAAGTAGAGGGTACTGAATGGGTTTCGCCAGTTGTTATGGCTCAGAAGGCCAATGGCGAAGCAAGATTGTGCATTGATATGAGAGAGTTGAACAAAGCAATCATAGTTGACCTCTACCCAACATAACAGAAATGATGTCTTCCTTGGGTGGGGCCACCTTCTTCTCCACCTTAGATCTTTCCTCCGCTTACCATCAGGTTAAGTTACACCCTTCTTGTCAGGAGTTTACCACATTTATCACTCCCTTTGGCACCTTTAAATTCCTTAGGATGCCCTTCGGCTTAATATCAGCTGCCTCTGTGTTTCAAAGGGTGATGGAGGGTATTCTAAATGGCATTGAAGGCGTTAAAGTCTATCAAGATGACATTTTGATACATGGTATAAATCGTGATGAACATATTGTGAGAGTGTCTAAAGTCTTGGAGAAACTAGAAATCGCCGGTCTCACTCTTAGGCTTGACAAGTGCAAGCTCGGTGCAGAAACCATTGAATATTTAGGGCACTTGGTTTCTGGTTCAGGCATCAAACCCAAACCCTCGTTAGTAGAAGCTATTTCCAATCTGAAGTACCCCAGCTGCAAAGATGAATTAGTAAAATTCCTGGGCATGTCTGAATTTTACAACAAGTTTGTTCCTGGCTTTGCACAAAAAACGGAAAGAATGAGAAACTTGTTGAAGAAAGGCCAGGAATTTCTCTGGGACAAGAATTGTTCTTCTGAATATGATCACATCAAAAGCTGTCTTAATCATGCTCAAGATTTGGCTAGTTTTGAACCCTCTAAAGAGTCCTTCATCATGACCGATGCGAGTTGCAAAGGTATAGGTGCGGTTCTTCTGCAAAAAGGTGAAAAAGCTGATAACACCATTCTATTAATTTCAAGACCTTTAAGAGGGGATGAGTGCAATTACTCGGTCATTGAAAAAGAAGCTTTGGCTGTGTATTGGGCTGTTCATAAACTTAAGAAGTTTGTTTGGGGTAAATACTTCTCTGTAATTTCTGATCATAAGCCACTTAAAGAAGTCTTTGGGAAAAAGGGGCTGGATTGCATTTCTCACAGAATAAGGAAATGGGTAGTAGCCCTACAAGATTTTGAATTTGTTGTCACTTACTTGCCTGGGGCCAACAATATACTTGCTGACTGCTTATCGAGACTTACTGGGGAGGATACAGCTGATCACCTGGTTAACGCCTCTGATAGTAATGAAGATGCTTTTGACAATCTTAAGGTATGTGTTGTCACTCAAGGTGTGATCACGGAGAGTGAGTGGACGTCTGAAATGCTATCGGATCCTATTCTTCAACTTATTGTCGGGTTTCTGCGTGATGTTTGGTGCCAGAAGAAAGACTGTAGTGAAGACATTAAAGGGTTCCTGGGGTGTAAAGGACCAACTCTCCATGCTAAATGGTTTGTTAGTTAGAGGGAGTAGACTTGTACCCCCGGTGAAACTTAGACCTAAGATAATTGAGTCTACTCACTCTAGTCACATGGGCATAGCCAAGACCAAGACAAGGGTTAGAGACACATACTGGTGGCCGGCCATGGACACAGAAATTGAAAGATCAGTTCGTGATTGTGTACAGTGTTCTTCTAGTGATAAGATTTTGAAATGCAGAACACAACCCATGACTATCAGGAAGCAATCTGAGGGTCCGTGGGTCGATATCTCCTTAGACATTCTAGGTCCTGTCAAAGTGAATAGCCAGAATAAGTATGTTCTTGTGTGTGTAGACATGTTTTCCAGGTGGCCCTTCATAAAAATTGTTTCTAGTGTGGATTCTAACTCAGTCATCTCGTTTCTAGATGGCTTGTTTGCTCAAGAAGGTCTACCAAGCTCGGTTCTCACTGACAATGGGGTGCAGTTCACCTCTACTCTTGCAGAAAAATTCTTGAGTGAGAGGAGCATTATACACAAGCGTGCTGCAGTTTATCATCCAGAAAGCAACGGTGTTGTTGAAAGATTCATTAAAGTTCTTAAGGAAGCGATGCAGTTAGCTCTTGTTTCAAAAAATTGTTGGGAGGAGGCTTTAGAAAAGAAAGTCTGCGAATACAGATTCACTGCTCACTCTTCCACTGGTGTAACCCCGTTCATCCTATTCAAAGGTAGACCTGCCTGTACCCCTCTCAAACCTTCTTGGGTTTTAGGTAAACTTGATCAAACTGGTGACTCTTGCCATGACACACCTGACTCAATCTCTTGGAAGGAGAGGGAGTTGGACAAGATGGTCAGAAGAAAGTGTCAGTGTGATGAAAGGAAAGCTGTAAAGAAAACTGTTGTGTGTGTGGGGGATATAGTAAGGATCAAGCTACCTGAAAGGAAATTTGGGGTCTCAAAATTTAGTAAACCTATAAAGGTTATAAAGGTTTTGGGTAATGCCATCAGAACTCAAGACCATAAAGTTTGGAATCTCAGCAGAGTTGTTGTCTGTCGCTCTGATAGATCCATTCAAGAAACTAATCCTTCTTCTTCATTACCCTCCACTAGTGGTGTTGTGAGGAAGTCCATGAGAAAGAAATTTAGCTCTTCATGCTTAGAAGGTTTTGTTACTTCCTAAATTGAGAGGCTAATCTCTCCCTTATACCCTTTCCTCTTTTATTTCTACTTTGCCTACTCTTTGTTTTATGTGTCATGATAGCCTTATTAATAGGAGGGAGGTGCTGTGGTATTCCCCACTGCAGCTATCTTCCTTGTTTGCCTCTTACTCTGTATTCCAGCATGGAATGGTGTTACTGAGAATGCTGTATCTTGGTTACTAGCCATTTGCCAGCTGGACTCTGAAGGATGAGGTCCTTTGTCTGTATCTTACATTAAAGCTTCAACTGCCACAACCTCAACCTGACTCTTCTTCATTTACAAGAGGATACTACACATTGCCCTTGCGTTACCTTGCTTGACGCAAGGGCAATTCAACACTATGATCAATCTGGCCCTTGGTGTATGGAGGAAGCCCTTTTCCTGTGACTTGTCCTGGAGGAAGTGTGAGCTGTCCTCACAGCATATACATACATATTTGTGAGTAAACATGAGAAATGCATCCTTATTGGCACTTCACACCTACCTCTCTCTTTGGCATCCCTTTCACCTTCACCCCTCTCTCTCAGCTCATCTGTTGTGGGAAGCCCGGAACGAAGAGTTGCTGTTCTTGTAAGACAAATGGATGCTTCTGGGAATAAATGTGAGAAATGCATCTTTCATTCGAGCATTCCAGACCTGCTTCCCTCTATGTCACCCTTTAATCCCTCTCATAGCAAATTCACATCAGGCATCCTGTTGAACAAAGATGTAGAGATAAAAAAAATGGGACTATAGAAAGAAGAGGGATATGGGAAGGACTGGGAGAATGGAAGAGTGCTGGCTGTCTGCCCATTGCTGTTGTGTTAACCTTTCAGCACATTTGCATTACCAGTTATTTCATACACCATAGCTATGCACTGGCACTGACTTTCCCAGTGAAAGAATTGAATCGCATTGCGTAGAAAATAGTAGAGTAGAGTGTGGGACCTGGTTAAGAATGTGTAGGAATACCTCTATGAATAGTGAACTTGCAAATATCTATAAAGTCCCTAGTTCAGTCACTTTTCCTAAAACCATTATTTGGAATTGGATCCTCAAGGAATGTTTCCCTGTCAGTTGTTATGAACAATCGGTATCTGTCTCCAGATAAACTGTAGAAGGTGTGTTGATTCCTCTAACTTGTATTTCTAGTTCAAGGAATGGAGTATTAAGGACAATCCAGCTCATGTACTTGAAACTTAGCTCTTAGAAGTTGTTTGTTTGAAGATGTTGATGTGAATCTAGAAGAAGCTCTGTCCTCTAGAACATTCCCACATTACTAGAGGTCCTTGATTCCTGCATAACAACTTTATCCTTAAACCTTGCTCGCTGTGTACAGCTGAGTCATTCTGAGGAACATGATGTATTGAAGCCTGGAGGACTGTTAAGATAACATATATTTGTAACAGAAAACACCTCTGAATTCGGGGAAGGTGCCCAGACAACCACTGGGAATCTTTTTGGACTTTGTTTCATTGCATAAATACCCCAAAAGCATGACCAAAGTCCTCATGGACAGATGTACAAAATTTGGAATAGCAATTTCCAAATTGTGGTTCTTACTGTTTTGCAATTTGGAAATCACAATTCCTTAGGTAAGAACCATGGCACTTATATATAGTGATTCTTAGTGGGTGACAAATGCACTTACCGCAAGAATATTAAATAAGTAGGTCGCAGTTTGCGACCCATTAGGAATGCTAGCGATCACAGGGATGGTGGACTGCTGGGGTCAGCAGAACACCATGTCTGTGATTGCTTTTAAAAAAGCATTTTTTTATGCAGCCCATTTTCATTAAAAGAAAATGGGATGCATTTAAAAAAAAGGATATTAAACTTTTAAAAGAGTAGGCAGTGATACGTGGGCATTTGTGAATTGATTGCCATGCTCTTCCAGGAGGTGGCAAATTAGTAATGTTTTGTAACCAGAATTCCGTCGTAAAACATTAATACATACCACTGCAACTCTGTAATTAGAAGGGACACCCTAAACACGCCCCTTTCACATACCAAATAGCAGAGTCAAATTGAGTTTTGGTAACAAATTAGGGAATCACAATTTGACTTCTGTATATTACAAAATGCTTTTTTGCGATTGCAAGACAGTTTTTGCAACCTCAAAAAAGATTTGTATATATGACCCACAGTTATTTGGGATATGCACTGATGATTCCTGGAAGCAAGCCTTTTAGTAATATTATTACATGAAAAAAGCTTGATAAGCTGGACGTTTCATGTTTTGTGACAACATCTCCATCTTCACATGTTTTTGTAGACCAGCATTATCCACAAGAACCTATGTAACCTGTCTCACATGGTACTTTCACTAGCTACAATAATTGTTAACAGATGTTTTGTATGAAGTGTCCTGGCATTCTGAAGGCCATTCAATGTTGTTGTATTAATTTACTCTCCAAAGCATCTACAGCTCAAGAAAAAGTGAATGAAAAAAACAGCGTTGTTCTGAACAAGGAAATGCCACATCTGGATTGACATAGTCATCTGACCGATGGGTCCTGCAACTAGCATGCAACATCCCTGAATCCTGTACCAGATGTTACCTCAATATTGGTCATATAGGACATTTTTGAGAATCATCAAAGTTATTAAGTGTGAAGGTAGAACCTTCACATGGACAATCTATACCATCATGACTTCTGACTATGAAAAATCCTGGGTCAGCAACAATAGGCAATTCTCTCAAGAACACTTTTCAACCTTTTTCATTCATATTTTCACATTTCCCATTCACTTCAAAGTGATTGTTTCTCCTCAGTGTTCCATGCATAATTACTGTACCACTATATCCCCCCATACTGATTTCATGCTGTGTTGTTGTTTGGATGCTAGTCTGATTGGCTGTTTTGGTCACAGAAAGCTACCGAAGCTCTGTCACTTTGATCCAGATTTGCCTTTGCAAATCCTCCTGTAAGAATAGCATGGCAGCGCAGTCCCAGTTAAAATACAGGTTGCCACCTTGTTCTCCTTTAGCTTTGAATGGGATGTTTCTACAAGGCTCACAATGGGATCTCTTTATTTTCAATCAACAAACTGTCCCACAATTTGCTTCCTTTCAGGAAATGAATGACTGCAACAATTAGCTTACAGAATTAAACTGTGTTTACAGCTTAAGAACTAGATGTAGTACAACTGATCGGAAAATACTGGTTGTAATTGGTGACCAGCATATTTGCGTCCAGTCTGACAATTTCTGAGGCGACATATGTACTAATAGGTCATTTTGCAAAATTCTGATTTGTAGTAGATCTCAATTCAACTTACCTCATGAATAATAATGAGATAAGTCACACATTGTGACCCACTAGGAATTACAGTCATCACAGGGTTCGTGACCTTTTGAAGTCAACAGACCACCATGTATGTGATTGCTTTTAAATAAAGCATTTTATTTTTTTTTAAATGAAACCCCTTATTTCTTAAAAGAAAGCAGGATGCATTTAAACCCCAAAAATTAAAAGTGTGTATTTTATTTTTTTAACAGTAAGACCACGGCCTACTCTTAAAAAATATTGCTTTTAACATTCACTTTGGAGACTCCTTCCCATTTGGGAAGAGGTTAGCATCTCCTTTGAGGTGTGGGTTAAATATTAATGTTTTGTGTTTCAGTTGCAAAAGATGAAAACATACCACTATGATTTGGTATTTGGAAGGGACACCCAATTTGCTGTTTGTTCACTTAAAAAGCATTTTTGCAGTCGCAAACAGCCTGATTCTGCCAATCAGGCCATTCGTGACTTCAAAAAGTCTTTGTACATCTGGTTCTTAGAGCGACAAAACAATCTGGTGACTAAGCTGAGATTTTTATGCTAAGATATTCGCAAAAACACTAGCGACAAGACTTGGTCACTAATGTCACAGATGGTTTCACCATTTCAACACGGGTTTATCCCTAAACGGGATACTACCGCTCACATTAATACTGCTATAACAGCATTTGACGTTGCTAGGACGTGTTCCACCCCACTCGGCATGATCCTTTTAGATGCAGAAAAGGCATTTGATCGCGTGGGGTGGGACTTCCTTTGGGCAGTTTTGGCGGCATTCGGCATAAAAGGTCAGTATTTGAAATGGGTTAAATCCTTGTATGATCAACCAAGGGGCAAGGTATGTTATTCAGGACGTTGCTCACCTACCTTTCCAATCAAACGTGGTACACGACAAGGGTGTCCTTTATCTCCTTTGTTATTCGCTTTAGTAATAGAACCCTTCTTGATTGCACTGCATAAGCAAGAGATGATTATACCATTTAAAAATGGCCTTAATATATTAAAAATAACTGCTTATGCAGATGATGTAGCGGTTTTCTCTACAAATGTCCCTGATGCGATATTAGGTATAGGTACCGAAGCAGATAAATATGGTTTGGTATCTGGGTATCGGTTAAATACTAGCAAAACGCAAGTTATCATAAACTTTTCTCCAATCACACCAGTAGCTGGAGTATGTAACGTGGCAACTTACCTCGGGGTAAAAATCTCTTCTAATCCTGAATCGATAATTGCACTTAATTATGAACCCCTGTTAAAAGAAACCTCTCTTCTCCTCAAGAAATGGCACAAACTTCCAATGGGGATTTTGGGGCGAATTAACTTAATTAAAATGAAGATCTTGCCTAAATTTTTATATCTTTTTCGGTCTATACCTTTAAGAGTGTGTAACACATATTTCAGCAGACTGGAGGGTATCATCAGTAGCTTCATTTGGGGGTATAAAAAAGCACGACGGGCTCTATCTTTGCTTAAACTCCCCTATGACCAAGGTGGACTTGGGTTACCAGACTTTAAATTATATTATTGGGCTGCTTTTTTAACTCGATTTCGCAGCTTGCTTATCCCTGACAAATGTCTTTATTTTCATAGGTTTATATTAGGGGGGGAGGCTGCTATGTTTTTATATAGACTTAATGACCCTAACTACTTTAAACAAGTACGTTTTAAGACGATTCGAGACACGGTTAATATTTGGCGATCTATTCTTAATAGGAATAACATCTCCTTATTTCATGCCAAAACGCCCCTCTGGTATAATCCAGGGTTGCCAGGAATTTTTCATGATTCAGCTAGTACTATGTTTTCGGATAACAGCATAAGTAATCTTGGAGACCTGTATGACCATATTGGATTTTCTACTTTTGAAAAGCTAAAGATGATATATAACCTACCAGAAGGGGCTTGGTTTAAATACAATCAGATCAAGGATTATATTATTCGTAGAACAGGCTTTGATAGCATAGCCAAATCTGAAATCTGGAGTTGTATGTATAGAGATTCTGACAAGGCACTGATCAGCTGTGGTTATAAGACTTTTTCTATCTTACACAAGGATGATATCAGTAAGGTGGCAGAAAAGTGGAGTACAAAGTTAGAGGTGAATGTAACCCCAGATATGATAACCTCCTCACTGAACAGTCTAAATAACGCAGTTCAATCGTCAAGTCTGAAATTACAGCTGTTTAGAACTTTGTTTCAACTGTACTATTCTCCAGACAGGATTTTAAAATGGGCTTTCAATAATGAAATGAATGATCGTACAAAATGTCCTAAATGCGCACTTAAAGGGGCAGATATTGTGCATATGTTTTTTTCATGCCCTGAGTTATCCATCTTCTGGAAGGATGTAGCTGGTGTTATTTCAGCCAAAATGGCTAGGCCAATTGTACTCATGCAACTGGATATTATGATCGGGGCTGCTGGGGCAAATAACAGATTCCGGGACTTGATGAATATACTTCTGACATGTGCCAGATTAGCTATTGCTAGGGTTTGGATTCAAAGTCATCCCCCCACGGTTATGGAATGGTGGCTTTTGGTTAAAGACATTCATAATATGGAAAGCTCTTTGGCGATAACTAAGGGACAGAAGAAAAAACGAAAAGTGGAAAAAATTTGGGGATTAATTATGTCCTAATGTTTAAACTGAAATATTGATTTTTAGTACTGTTCTGATCGATGTCTCGTCTTACATGATTTGTCTGATACCCTTGTTAATTTGAATTTATTTTTTTTTTTTCTTCTTTGAGTTATCTGTATTTGATGTTACTCATGATGCTAATAAAAAATATAAAAAAAAAAAAAGAATTAAACTGTGTTTACAGCTTAAGAACTAGATGTAGTACAACTGATCGGAAAATACTGGTTGTAATTGGTGACCAGCATATTTGCGTCCAGTCTGACAATTTCTGAGGCGACATATGTACTAATAGGTCATTTTGCAAAATTCTGATTTGTAGTAGATCTCAATTCAACTTACCTCATGAATAATAATGAGATAAGTCACACATTGTGACCCACTAGGAATTACAGTCATCACAGGGTTCGTGACCTTTTGAAGTCAACAGACCACCATGTATGTGATTGCTTTTAAATAAAGCATTTTATTTTTCTTTAAATGAAACCCCTTATTTCTTAAAAGAAAGCAGGATGCATTTAAACCCCAAAAATTAAAAGTGTGTATTTTATTTTTTTAACAGTAAGACCACGGCCTACTCTTAAAAAATATTGCTTTTAACATTCACTTTGGAGACTCCTTCCCATTTGGGAAGAGGTTAGCATCTCCTTTGAGGTGTGGGTTAAATATTAATGTTTTGTGTTTCAGTTACAAAAGATGAAAACATACCACTATGATTTGGTATTTGGAAGGGACACCCAATTTGCTGTTTGTACACTTAAAAAGCATTTTTGCAGTCGCAAACAGCCTGATTCTGCCAATCAGGCCATTTGTGACCTCAAAAAGTCTTTGTACATCTGGTTCTTAGAGCGACAAAACAATCTGGTGACTAAGCTGAGATTTTTTAAGAAGCTGGGTCACGATGAAGGTAAATATGCGCCATCAGTGAGCTTTAGGCCCTTGCTGAAAACTTTAGAAGACTGCTAGATGGTTCCATTGAGAAAAAGGTTGTTCTTCAATGCCTATGCATTTTGAAGACCTCAAGCGCTAGGTATCCTGCAACGCAGTTAAAAATGCTTAAAATCTGCTGTTTTTCTGATGCCAATCTGTAATCTGATGACCTTGTAAAATGTAGTTCAGCAATAAAACTACCACTAGAACATTTGAAGGTGGTCCATTTCTCTGGGTCCAGGGAACAGTCAGTTGTCACTGTGGAGTTTGTCAATCTTCTTGCTGAATATGCGCGTGACAAGGGGCAGTTTTAGTTAGGAAGGAGAAATTGTCATGATGAACGCAGCGGCACAGCAAAGCTGCCATCTGCCATAGTGTAACTATAGACAAATGCCTCTAAAGCCACTAGGCACATAATTAGGATTCAGTGGTCCCTCTACAACCAGGGTTCAGAGAGCAATTGCACCTACTGCACTGATGATAGCTTGGGTAAAGTCATCCATTGTAGACCTGCTGCCCAGTATCATATATGCTCCAGTTCAAATATTTAGGGCAAAGTTGCATATAAAAATTAAATAATTTAGTAATGCTGTTTTGTCAAACATTAACTATTATTCTACTGACCTCAAGCCGACCACCTTCAACTGTGTTCCGGCCTGAATTCCAGGTTCGTCCCTCTGAAGAGCTCCGACTGCCAGGATTTGACCTGGTGCTCCCTGAAAGTCAAGCCGGGCAACCCTCACTGAATCCAGCTTGGTGAAGAGCAGTGAGGGCACTCTGAAGAAGAAGCTCCAGAATAGTTTCTATGTTTGAAGGTAACATTTTGATTAGGCCTCCCGCTTAGTGTATCCAGGCAAGGCTCCATCACAGTCAGCCTGAAACTTTTCCTTTGTCCCGGTCAAGTGTGAACAGAGGGGCTATTGTTTTCTGAACACTAGAAAGTGTTTATTCTTTAAAAATTCATATCTCCAGTTCCCTATTCAAGTCTTTTTTGAGCTCTTGTACTAGTTTGTGCTTCACTGGTTTGGTTGCAGCATCTCCACTGAAGTACTGGGTTTTTCAGAACCGGTACTGAACCGGTAACCCAGCGGTGCCAGGGACAACACCCTATGACTTCGGGTCCTTCCTGTTTCAGACACAGAAACTCAGAGTCTTCTAGGTGAAGTCAAAGATCGAGTTTATTGGCTGCAACCAAGTAACAGGTGTCCTAGAAGTACAACACGGTGTATATTCTCAGGAGACTGCTCAAACTTACAAAGCCAGACTTCTCTTTTTATACAAAATATTATGCTTCAGGCAAACATTCTTTACATTACAGTTGACCATTCACATATTTTCACTACAAAGAAAAAGCAGAGTCATGATGACAAGCCCATATTTCAGTTAGTTCAGCCCACAATCAATTACCCGGCAAGGCCCAGTATTTTCATCAGATATCGACAAAACCCCAATAAACACGGGCACCTCCTCCTCGTAAAGCAAGTCAAAAAGAAAGAAACAGGGGCAGGCGTGTGTAAGATTAGGAAGGGTTTGTGTGTGGTGAAGGGTTTATGGCATGTTGTGCCTTGATACTATCTCGACCGGCCACTGGGAGAGGAACTGCCCAAACAGGTTTGGCCTTGGGCAGTGGAGTCAGCTTGCCCAGGTCGTGCAGGAGTCAGCGGAGCTGTACGTGTCCTTTAGACTCGTTTTGGCCTTAGTCACCGGCCTATGTGAGGGCAATTACAAAATGGCTGCCGTTCACAAAATGGAACCCAAGGGTTCAGGACGAAAATGATGTTTTCAGGGTGAAATCGTCACTCGAATATGACGAAAATGCTTGTGCATAGTATACTGGCCATTTTCGGTCTGCTGATATTAAAATCGTCATGATATGACAATGTTTATAACATAGGTCCAAAATTTTCAGTACCACACCATCAAATAATGTGTTTGTTGGAAGAAGATCGTGCCCTTGATAAATTCACCCCTTTCTTTTGCTACATCCATCTCTCTATGAGCTTGCAAAGTAATTTTTTTGTAACTTGTTTTGTAGTGGCTGGTTGGATAAAACACCTACTATGGTATTGAAGCGTGGAAGTTTAGCTTTAGTGATGATGTCAAACAGCTTTCTCTCTATATACAAATCTGCGTATAGTATTGATCCATGTTCAAGGATATCCGGTTAGACGTGTCATTATATTATTATCCATTTATTGTTTGGACTCAAAGTTGTGTAGTCACACAGGCTCAGTCATTTCAAAGGGGTTTCCTTGCTGCTGTATGAAATGAAGAAGGCTGTCAACATGTTTATTAAAACCTCCCCCTCTCTTTTTCACAAGTTCTTGGTGAGCAACAGTTTCATGATGGTCTATTGATTTTGAATTTGTCATCTCTCTGTAAACATTGCAAATAGAAAGAACTTCAAGGTAAACAAGCTGCCATTGAGCATCAAATTCACTTTTACTTGTCTGACCAGCAATTCCCTTGGAGCTTTTCTGTGATCACTGGATCGTCTGTTTCAGCTTCATATCTGCAGCAAAAGTATTCCCTTTCTGTCTTTCACCAGTAAATATCTTTGGATGAATTTTCTGTAGAGGTGTGGTTTTTCCACCTCTAGCTTCTTCACTCTTTACAAATACTAGAATCCATATCTCAAGTAGTTTATGCAATCAAATTTGCAAAACACAGTAATCAGTGACTCCACAGTCTTCACATGCAGCCCCCAATCACCTTCACGATCAGCATGCACCAAGTATTTCGCTAGAGCTATCATGTGTAAAACATTTCCCCAGTACTTGCAAAGTTCAGATTTTTCTTCACATTCTTTGACAAACTCTATGAACTGGGTGGCTTATGTACAAGCCCATTGCGCCGCTGGTGCGTCACTTTTATGGGCACACCAGCAGTGCAATGGGCTTCCCCTTATTTACAAGGTCATGTAAAGTCACCCTGCGTGACTTTTCATTTCCTTGTAAATATGTTTCCCTTCACACATAACTCTGTGTGAAAGGGGCTTTCCATGGGTGTTGCTGGGTGCTCCCACGCAACATCCATGGAACTTGATGCATTCCCAGATTTATCACATTTTGTAATGCTGGGGATGCGTCAGAATCCTATGCATCCCAAGGATAGGTGTAAGCAGACACAACTAGGAGAAATACTTTAATTTCTCCTCCTTTTTTCCTCTTTCTATGCGTGCTGCTTCATGCAAAATGCATAGAAAGAGGAACATGCCTTTAATGATTGTTTTTGTGCGGGAAGGTGTCTCTTCCTGCACAAAACCAATCATCCCCTCAGCGCATGCACCCTTGAAAAATGACGCAAGGGTGTCTGCTTTGGTGCACAACTGCTGTTTGCTCGCCAGCACAGGGGAGAAGGAAAGGAATGCTCAAATCTTGCAGCTATGGTGCACTCATGCCCTTGTAATTTGATGCATAGCAGGAAGGCTTGCTGCACTGCCATTCATCAAAATATTGGAAATGCGGCCCTTGGTTTTCAGGTTTTCTGATTTTGAACTGAGTATATTGAACATTGCCTGGCTCTGCATTATGTCTTTTGAATGAAGTGCAACCTGTGCCTTGTTCAACTCTGAACAGAAAGCATTCCAATGAAATGTTCTGAATGAACATAATGATTTCCACTCAGTACTGACTGAACAGTTTTGCTTCCAAAGATTTCACCCTCAATAAGTCTATGGTCTATGCCTCATTCACTGAAATAACTTCCTGCACACCTCAATACAAGATTTGTCATGTGGAAAATGCTCATCATTGGATAAAGATCATCAAATTCTACTGGATTCCTCATAAAAATGTCAGCTACAATACGGAAAACACCTTTGTCACAGAAAACTGGCACAATACGCTGGTCTTAAAGCTAAGCACACACATTTTGAATTATTTTAAGAGCTGTGTATACTGTTGCATAGTTTGTGACTGGAGATTGTATTACTGGTAAAAACCCTACCTTCTTCAGTGGGGCAGTATTCTGTGAGGTCAGAGCATGATTTCCACCCCATGGAGGAACTGGCTTTTCTTTATCCTATAGTCTGCAGAGAATAAGCGATAAGATGAATTCAGTTAACTCAGCTTTGTGGACCGCAGCATCAGGTAGAAGAAGCTCCATGTCCTCAGCCATTTTAAAACTTTTTGATAGACTCAGATGTGTTGATGGCTTGCATTGATTTGCACATGTTGGCAAGGCAGTTGGGTTATAGTTTTGCAGCTTTGTGTTTTTGTATGCCTTCAGCTGACACAGCTTGTTTTCCAACAGCTACGTTATTGTTACAGTCTTGAAAAAGCACTCTGGTAGTTTAATGTTTAATGGATTTTCCAAATACAGAAGAGCTGTCTTCGAAATCAAAATTGTCAAGAGCAACAATTGTAAATCCTTTCCTGGTAAAGTGATTTGGAAGTAGCGTGCTGACAAATTCACAAGATTTTACAGCAAGAGTTGCTAACAAACTCCTGCTCTGTACTATGTCATTACAACTTGTTGATACACCAATCATATTATTTTATCTCTCCACTTTTCCTCTTGTGGACAGTCACCATGTTTAGGCGAGTTTACTTTTTGCTGTGATGTAATTTATAAAACATGATTTGGAAAAGACAGTACATTTTCTTCCACTTTTTGGCTTATATCTTCAAAGCCATCATCAATGTTGTCGGCTTCTGTTCCGAACTCAAGATCGTCAGTTTGTAACAGTTTTGCTTCGCTGATATTAAATAGACTTGGGATGAGTTTGAGGAGTTCTGCTTCACGGAACTCCGCAAAGTGGCTAAAAAACTCTGCCATGCTACTTGTAGTTACACATGCAAGTAGAGTTTGCCGGGTGCCTGTTCCTGTTGCCATGTACACCTCCTCTAGTTGGATATTGTGCATGAACAGCATTATGCGGTTCTGATATGCATCATCGCATTGGAAATCACATGCAAATGGCACCAGGCGGTTTGCATGGGCAAGGCCACCTTGTTTGTCTACTCTCTGTAATGGTGCTGGACCTAATTTTCATTTTCAGTGCCTCTTTAATCCTCCTCCTTTAAAACATATCTTTCCCTCATTTTTATGTATTATATTAGTGTGTGTCTTTGTGTTTGTGTATTGTACGTTCTTTTGAAATTTTCGCTGTGTCTTTGTGACTTTTTTATTTTGTTTATTTTTCCCCAACTTCCTTGTTTCTTCTTTCCTTTTCTTCTTTGTCCTTCTTTTCTACCCCACCCAGCACCATAGCAGAGGGCTGTCTTCCTTACGGGTGGCACTGCGGCTATCTTTAGCTAGGAAGAGAGGTAGCAGCACTTTTGTTGATTGTTCAGCGCCACCTCACCTCCATGCTGGCAGAAGGCCCGGAAGCGGATGTCCCCTGTGGGACCATCCACTGCACTGGGAGAGGCTGCGCCCCTGCTTGTGGTGCACCAGCCAGGTTCAGCGCACAGTCTAACAGATGACACACCGCTATGTGGATATGTTAGACCGGGACCAGGACTTGCTCAACATGCTAGGTGTTGAGTATTAATTATTTTCTTTGTGTTCTACAATGCCAACTTTTTTTTATAGCATGCTGCTCATACTCAGAGGTAAGCTATGTTTAGTTTACATTGGAATATTATTATTATTATGTGATCCAGTTTCTAGTTTCTGCTAAGAAGGTGTTCAGTGCTACTTAATCTTACTCATCATTGATGCTCACTTTGGCTAATTGATTAAGAATCCATTGTAGACTGCTCTCCTGTCACTATATTGAATCAGTGACATCAGTGAGTAGCACATTCTCTGTGTGACTTTGTTTATGTAGCTCGTACAGTTTCAAGCTATTTCACAGTGATGTATAGTATGCATCTATGCATTGCAAAAAGGGAGACAGATTTGGTCCATCAAGAGGGTTGAGAAATGAGAATAGAATCAAAGATCATTCACTGCAATACATTAGTTCAAAATATAGTTTTTGCTAAGGAAATTTGGAATAGGGATTTTAGGATTAATACGGGCAACTCAGCTATAGTCGATAGACTCAAAACTAGTTCTACATGTGATCTGTTTTAGACAAGTACAATGTGTGACTGTGTTTGCCTGTCATAATAATTTTGTGGAATAAACTGAATCACTAATCTGTTTTTATCTTCTTCATTTCTTACCTCAGTACCCAAGGGCAAGAAGATGGATGTTGTAGAGGGTTCTGGAGTAGCTGGTTAGCAGGAGGTGCTGATCAACAGTGCTGCTGCTGAGGGCTCTGCTAACCCCAGTAAGTCCTAATATTTATTATTATTTTGTCCCTAGTGTTGGGGTTTATGATTGTTGTGGGCTTAGGGTAAAATCTTGGGGTATAGGAATGTTGGTGTTGGGTTCGAAGATGGGAGTTGCTGTCTTGAGGCTTGTGTTGCTGGTGAGAAATAACATTTCTCTGACATCCTTACCTGCCGTCTTCATTCCACATGGCTACGATGACGGGTACGAATACACTTGTGCAAAGCACAATGGATTACATTTTAGTTTCATTCCTGTTATCCCTGCATTATCTTTTTTTCCCATATATTACATGGTTTTCATTTTTGGTAGCTGACTTTTTCCAGTTTCTAGTTCACTTATCTTCTGCTTTGTTGGTAATCTTTCCCTCTCTCCTATATATCTTGTGGTACTGTAAGAGTAAGACTAATAATAGCACATTTTGGTACTCTACCATCTACCGTGATAAATGCAGGCCTAAGTAAGCTAGTATTATAAATAATATTCACCATGTATGTTCGTTGAGTTCAGAAGAGAGTGGCCATAGTCATGCCCTCGCAATGTTGTGTTTCATTCATTTATACAGCATACCAGCAGTTTTCCATGACAGTGCACCAAGGCTGCAAAAAAATTAAAAACAATTGTTTGCATAGAGCATTATTTACAATGTATTTGTTTTCTTTTTGTTTTTCTCAATACAGCTACTACTACAGGTCCATCTGTAGGACCTAACAGGCAGGAGATAGTGGACCATCTGCAGTGGGAGAGGTTGGAGCATATTCAGCAAGAGAACCGGTGGCTGGTGGTCCTGAAAGAGGAGAAGGAAATAAATGCCTTTCAACTTGGCCCCAGTGCACTTGGTCCCGCTCAGCCTCCAACCTCCCAGCCATCCCATAGCCGGCACCTCCACCAGCTGCCATCAACTGCTTCCACACCGTTCCACACTGACAATAGCATGGCACTGCTGAGGTGCCTCCTGCAGTGGTTGGACTCCATAGAGAGCCAGCTCACCACAATGGAGAAGAACCTGGACTAGCTCTACCCAAATGCAGAATGCCTTCCTTTAGCCTTTTATTATTTTATTTTTTTGGGTGGGAGGAACTTTTTATGGCTGGGTCGAGAGGGTGGGAAGGGAGATGGGACCAGGTTTCTTTGGACATTTCAGGTTTTGGGGGATTGGCGCTTGGGTCAGTTTTTGGGGCGACGGGTGAGCATGTTGTTTGAGTGGAGAGGGTGGGTTTCTTTGTAAAAACAATTAAGGGAAACTATATTTTATCAAATGATATGCCTGAAGTAGTTTGTTTTACTTTTACTGAGCACTGCTGCCTTGAAGATAAGATAAGATGAGATAATATTTTATTTTGTTTGAATAATTAAAATCTTTGCAAATACATGACAGAAAGATTCCCATTGTGCTCAGATAAATACATATAAAAACTATTAAAAACCACATAATATAAAAGAGTCAACAATTGCATATTCCTAATGTATACAACCACCTGTTTTAAAAAAGATTCTCATAAACATATACATCTCATTTAATACTAACTGCAATGTCTACCACAACTTCTCAAGTCGGATGGCACAGCTTAACCAGATCAGGGCCGGACTGGGAACCAAAACCGGCCCTGGCAAAGTGCTCACCCCCCCTCCCCGGGGGAGTTTGGAGGTGCCGCCAAGCTCTTTGCCAGGCCCGGTTTTCGTACGATTTTGTCACAGGACCGATTATGCAGCTATGCTGCAAAAAAGGCCTTGTAACAAAATCGGCCCAAAGGCGCCCAAAACCGGCCACCACCCGTGCGGCGCACCGGGGGATTGCCCGGTGCCCGTTACGGCCAGTCCGGCCCTGAACCAGATCAATTGTCCAAGTTAGAGGCTTGTGATTAAAGTGCAAGTGCAGCTATTACAAGATAGAGAATTTATATACTTAAGGAGCATTTTAGCATGTTTTGGATAGCGACAGGATTTTAAGTCTCTTAGTTATCAACTCAAAAAATATTGTTAGCCGACAGTTAAGTTGAACGTCAGTAGGATTGAAGCAAAGCTTCACTGCCTGCCTACAGGACCGAATGCCGTAATGCCTGAAAAAGGGACGTAGCAAGGTGCATCTTATGTCCTTTAAATTCAGACAGTTTCGGGGTTTGACCCTGATCCATGTGTCTGTATGCAGCTGCTTTTGCCGATCCAGAAGTGTGTTTGGTATACCCCAATTTTCCAGTTTTTCACAAAGTTTGAAACAATTGACATGGTCGAAAGCTGCTGTGTAATCAATGAAACACAGGAAGAGGGGCATTTTTGAGGCTTTTGCTGCATCCATTAACAACGTAAGAGCCAGTATATTAGTTGTAGTACCTTGGCCACTGCAGAACCCAGTTTGATTAATGGGGATGATGAATTTATCTGAGGCCCAAGATGTTAGCTCGTCCAAGATTTTTCCGGCATAGTATTTGGCTTCTACGTCAAGACGGGCGATCAGACCACAGTTATTTGGATCATTTCTTTTGCCTTGTTTAAAAATAGGGCTAACAATAGATCCTTTCCAAGATTCTGGAATGGTGAAAGTGGTGTTTCAGCCCTTGAAGACTGGTAGTAGGGCCTTGCTCCAGAAGACAGCGTCGTGTTTATACAGTGCTGGTGGGATCCCGTTGGGGCCAGGTGCTCCCATATCTCTACCCTTGGTTATTAGGCCTTTTGTCTGTTTTTCCATGGGAGCATATCCTTCCTCTTCAGTGGGGTCTGTAGAGTCTAAATCGACAGCCGGCAGAATCCCCTGTTGCTTGTGGATGTTAGTGCTGCTGACCAAGTCAACTTTGGTTGTGCAGTTTTGTGTTGCTTTTCCCTTGTTGGGGGATTCGATATCCGGTACCGTGATGCCCGCTAACTTGTTTGGTTCCCCTCCCTTGTTGTTAAAATGGGCGGCGAGGTAGTCTACCAAGTCGGCCTCTGTTATATTGGAACTAATTCCAGGGTGGTTTGGTCGCTCTAGCTTGTGGATTGTTTGCCAGAACTTTGCGCTGTTGTGTTGCTTGGCATCATGCCATAATTTAGCCCACGTTTCGTCATTCTTTTGCCTTATTTTTCTCAACCTCCTCTTTCTCAATAGTGCCTTCGTTTGTCGAAGGGTGGACTGCTGCTCCAGGTTCCCTGGTGTTTTTCGCAGTTGTCGAAGGGTTTGGTTTGTGATGCGTTTGAGGCTCTTAGTTTCTGGACTGGAATTTACTTTTGTTATTTCATCTTCTGAGTGTCTTGATTTGGTCACGGTCCTGGTCGCAAAATTGCCACTGAAGGTTTTAATGAAGTTTTCCCATGCTGTTACAATTGTGGTACCAGTTTCTTTTTCTCTCAAATAAGATTTTAGCAGTGGCTGATAGAGCTTCAATGTTGTTGGCATTGCACCTTAAACACTTTAGATTAGAGAGTTCTTCATTTGCAGCCGGGTATCAATGATCTAGTGCCTTCAATTTTTATGTAACCTCTTTAGGCGCTTATAAGGCAGAATGTACTGCTTAATTATAGAGTTATACCTCACTAGCAATCTTGAAAATATGGGGGGATTCTGCCAAAACCTATATTGTCTACAACAACCTAGATAAATGATAACTTGTAGTAGCAGTTCATTACTTACTTACTAACTTAACTAGTTCACTTCACTCCATAGTTTTCATACCTGAATATAGATGAAACAATAACAGGGAAAGCATCACAGCTTCACAAGTGAGGTCTTATAGCAAAGCTTTCCAAAGAATTGATACCAGACTACTATAAGATGACAAAAACAGAATTCTGTGTAGTGATAAAATAACAAAAGTCCTTTGGCCAATTAGGGAGCTACTGGTAACTTACGAAATAAATCCTCAATTTATACAAAATTGACTCAATGTCTGGAGTGGACAGGCTTAGGTTAGGCGTTTATGGTTACGCAACACACGGCCTGAAAGATGATGCTGATGACTGATGTTTTTCGTTCCATATCTAAAATATGGATCACTTTTCATGTGCGGGTTGGTAAATGGGGCCAGTGTGGGCTATTGCTTAGAAGATCCTGCAGTGAGCTGGTGTTGCTTTCACCACATCCGCCCGCCAAGTGTGTGATCCACTGTAAGCCTGGGTGGAGTTTGTGTAGCCGTGCTATGTGGAACTCCGTGAAGCTGTAAAAAATCTCCTGAATGCTATGTTTATTTCCACGAGCAGGTGAAGTTTCTTGCCCTGCCTATTCGCATGACATTTCTGTTGTACGGCAACTCAGATTGTGTGTTCGGGGAAAAATATTGTGCAAACTGCAGCACACGGTCGCGCATGGGTGTGGTCATCTTGTTTATTTTCTCTGTTGGCCTACTTTCTGAATCCTTCCTAATACTTTCAATTCTTTTTTTTGTATTGTTTTTCTCTCTACTTCCTTCCTGATTTTTTTTACTTCCTTCTTTCTTCTCCCTGTTATTTTTTATGCTTTCTATTTATTTTCAGCCCAAGCATCAGGGCAGAGAAGCGTGCCACAAAAAAGGCGGCAAACAAGAGCTGCCTTCCTTGCGGAAGGCGGTGTCCGGAAGTAATGCAGCCATGGGGCCCTGTTTTCGGAGCAGGAAGTGTCAGCTCTTGTTTTTTGTGTGCAGCACCACGTCCCCTACACCCTGGCAGCAGGCGGCAGGCTTGGGTCCGAGTACAGTCTCCTGGAGCACCAGCAGTGTTAGGCGAGAGTTCTCCAGGCAGTGTATTGCTGCGCGGGGGTCCGGTGCACTCCCAATCAGCTGATGATCCGGTGGTCCAATATCCTGGACCAAGAGCAGGACCTGCTGGAACTGCTAGGGGTTGAGGTCACGGGGTTTGGGGAGTAGCTAATTATTAATATAATTATTACTTGTGTGTTCTATGTTATTGCTAATATATTTTCCCAATGGCAATTATGCTGCTTACATGCAGGTAAGTTACATTTACAAATCTTACATTATATGACCTTTATTGTAGACAGGTGCTCTCTGCTACCTAATATTACTTGTTTGCAACTTTGCACTCATTGGGCTGAATATGTAAGAACTTATGTTAAGCAATGCAGACTAGAGAGAGACTTCTTTCCTTTGTCCTGTTACTAATATAGTGGTAGTATAGTGGTAGTTATATAGTGGTAGTTAGTATTAGTAACTTAGCTTTGGGCGTCCTTTCACTTCAGTTCTTAGAACCTTTTTTGTAGCCGGTACAGTGACAAACAACCAACCAACTTGGTGTATGCATGCATCCATCTATGCAGTTAAAGACAACATCTAGACTTCGTGAATTGGCCCGTCAAAGGGATTTGAGAATGATTGTGAATTAGATCGGAACTTAAAAGCGAATATCATTTCCTGCAATTTATTTCAAAGTCTTTGGAATAGGTGGGCTAGGTAGGTTTAGAAAATGTGGAATCAATATATAGGACCGTCCGCAATTCTAGCCTACTAATAGTCGATTTGATTTAGGAAAGTTCATTGTTATTGTATTGCTATTTACTGTCAAAAAATCTTTTTGAACAGATTTTTCATTTACCACCAATTATTTTTTGGGCTCTTTAATTATGTTTTATATCAGCATCTAGGGGCAAGAGGTTGTCTGAGGGTGGTGCAGGAACTGGAGGTCACTCCCAGGAAGAATGCTCCTCGACGATTGCTCTGCTGACCCCAATAGGCCCTCCTGTCTTAAATTATTATATATTTCACTAACTTTTACCGCTCCTTATTTTGAACTATTTTCTACCTGTTTCCTACTTTTATTTTTTTTCCAAATCCTCTTCAATCCATCCGTTTCTAAAATCTTGTTATCCCTGCATTTTCCTATTTACTAAGTTATTTTATGTGTCTGTATTTTACATCAAACTGTCTCTGTCTGTACTAGTCTGTCTGTAGCTTCATTTCTCCTGGTTTTTCAATCAGCTTTTCCTCTCCCCCTATCTATTTGCAGACTGCCTAGTAGTGATACAGTAAGACTCAGAGTACCCATTGGTCATGGTCACTTACTACTACTAATACTACTCTGCCGTGCAGATTGTATGCTCAAGTAAGGTATTCAACGCATGTTTGTTGAGATGAGAAGGCTTTCTTTTACATTCTCATGCTCCATCAGTAACATGAGAGAGTGACCATGGTCATGTTGGACACCCCCAAAGTTGTGTCTTGTTCCGAGTTAGGCCTATTATTATTGCAGCAGTTGATGGTGAACTGATATCTGTGCATCATGGCTGGAAGGAAGTATGATGAGGAGGACTGGCCTATTGCATTCGCCAACCAAAAATACCCTATGTCTGATTTTCCGCCCAGTTGGCCACTCTTATTTCTTTTTAAAACTCAGATTCACCAAGAACTCCAGCCACTCAGTCCCATCCTTAACATGTTGTCTTCTAGAGAGACTTTTCAAATAGACTTTTCAAATATTTGCCACCAACAAAATGCTCGACCTGATTTTTTTGAGAGAACATACTGTCTGTATCTGAATTGTAGTGAATAGTGATATGTGCGGTGCATGTATTTCCAATTTTGCTGCAAAAAATAATTAAATAGGTGGGAGGCTTATATGGCATATAAAAAGGTGTAGTCATTTTTCTAGCCACACCAACTATCAGTGCCAGCGGGAATGGCGGAGCCATCCAGGAAGCAGATGTGGCAGCTGCAGGGGGTGAGCCAGCAGAAGTGGCAGGTGGTGGTAAGTCATATTTCTTGCTTATTGACAATTTATATACTGGCTGCAAGGCTGTACACTGTAATGTTGAGTCAAAGTTGTTATGAGTTGAAGACACCCCTCTTTACTTAGCATATGCAGCAGGAGTTGAGTAAATAATACCTCATCTATCTTCAACTCAGCAAAGAAAGTTTCATGAAGAGTCAGACCTTGATCGGCTGATGGGAAAGGGAAAGACGGATTGAAGGAGGAGTGGCTCGTGAAATGTAATATGACTGGCAGAGAAGGATGCGTGGGTGAAAGGATGCATATAGGTGGCTGATAGGATGCATGGGTGGGTGAAGGATGGATGAAAGGTGAATGGATGCATGCCTGGGTGGGTGAAAGTATATCGGTGAAAGGAATCCTTTGGGGGTTTGATAGGTCAAAGCAAGGATGCATGGGTGGCTAAATTACAAATGTATGTTGGTGAAATGCTTGTTGAGAATGTAAAACTAAAACTGTGACTGAGTAACAAAGAAGAACAGTGCAAGGATGCATTGAAAAATCCCTGGAAAGAAGAGTACGCGAGGAATGTTCTTTATCAAGGTTTTTGATTCAAAGAGTCAAGATTGTATTTCAGACTACTCCCTTGACTAACAGTAGTTTAGAAGGACAACATATATTATGTGCCCACCAATCATCACTAAACACCTCCCTAAGAGTCCCTACCAATGGCATTACACCAGTCACAGCCTTAGGTGGCCTATCAGCTGTATGGTTACAATAGTAGTGCCTCACCTGACGTATATCATTCATATATTAGTAACTATTCATCTGCCTTGTTGCAATCTGGCAAAATTGAAGCGTTTAACAGAGCATGGCCTTGAGAGGAAAAAAGATAGTTATCTAGCCACAGCTGCCCCGCCAGCAGATAAAAGCAAAGTAACCCCACACAAGTATGTCTGTCTAGGGCACAAGCTGACCTGGCATGAGAATACTTTTGTACTCCAAAGTGCTTAATGCCTGAAACTCTAATCATATCAAAATTGAATGGGGCGAGGAATCAGGGATACCAGAAAATGTTATGTACTGCTAGTGCTACTGTGCCACTATATCATTTTATGTGTTATTGTTTTACTAAGCGTGTTTGTTATAATTTGTATTTTTCCTTTCTTGATATAGCTACTCCCACCAATCCTTCATCTTCACAACCCAACAGGCAGGAGGTAGCAGCCAGGACATGGCAAAGGAAGCTGGAGGCCATCAAAGCCGAATACCAGCAGCTGGTGGCCGAGGAGGAAGAGGAAGTGGCAGCAGCTGCAGCCTGCAATGCCCCGGGCCCTTAGTTTTAAATATCTGCTGATAGTTTACCACACCAACAGATAGTTTTGTGGTACCCTCACTTGTACTACTACTCTTTCCTCCTAGTCTCTGTAGTCTGAAACTATATTAACCCCTAAGTACTAAGGGGAGTGAGGGTTTGAGAATTTCCATTGTATATAGATTATTGCAGCTCAACAACGAATGCCCCACAGTTCTTCTCTTACCCTGTGGGTAGGCAAAGCGATGCCGGCATGGTTTTCCAAGGTGCCATGGTGATGGTAATAGACAGTAGCAGGATGCTAGCACACTAGTCAAATACTAGTGTAAGCACCCGATTCAGAAGTGAGGTTCCACACCCTCCTAGCGGAACTTAAACTGCAGAATGAGAACTATTCATTGCAGGGATCTACTTAAACTGAAATGAAAACTGAGGTAAGGCTGTTTTATATGCAAGCTTTACAAAAAAATGAGACAATCACCAGAGGGAGACTAGAGTACTACTTATACACAAGAAGAAGAGAGCGAAACAAGAAAATATGATTAGCAATGCAAAAGTAAAATAATCAGAATGGTGAGCTAGTAAAAGTGAAGTCAACTCGAGCTATGAAGCGGACAAGCGTAACCTTTAGTTCCGAAAGGATGATGATGCTGGCCATTATGAATTATGTTCCTCTGAAAACAATTAAAATATTGAATACTGTGTATGGGTGGGCAATCTAATATATATAATACTAGCAGCCCGTCCCGACGTTGTCCGGGGCTGAAATAGAATGAGCGCAAAGGGTTGTAATAGGCAAGCAAAATTCATTGTAAGATCTCACGGTATACCACAAAGTATCACAAAAGGTAAAATAATTTAGGAGCGTTATTTACCATTGACCTTACACTTTGTTATGTACCTGTTTATTGAACTTGGTGATAGACGGTAACGTTATTTGCAAAGTTCTGGTCCGTTCATACGCCTTAATCCCCGCGTGAGGCCCTGAGCAATTTGTGCAGTGGTAAATGCAAAGGGTGTGATCCCCGCTTGTAGGCTGAGTGGCTTTATCCCCCGCCTGAGCACCTGAGCACTAAGCGAATCTTGTGCTCCCCGCTGTTAGTGAGAGTGTGTTGAGCCCCCGCCTGAGCACCGTAGCAATGCCGCGCCCCATGAAGCCTTGGCCATTGGTGTTTGGCCACGCCCCTGTAAGCCTTGCCCATTGGTGTTTGTGCGCCCCGTGAATGCCACGCCCATTCAAGTTTTGCCACGCCCCTCTGACAACGGCCAGGCCCACAACTGTGTTACGTGAATATTTTACTTTACCATGCCATTTTCACTTGTAGCACTAATGACGGTGAATGGCGCGCCTCGCTCCCCGTGAATGGCGTGCATATTGCTTACCAGTAATGACGGGGAATGTCGCGCCTCGCGCCCCGTGAATGCCACGCATATTGCTGTTTGCTGTTTGTCCACACCCCTCTCACAACGCCCACACCCACAAGGGAGCCCTGTGAAGGTTTGTTTGCCGCGCCCATCGCTGACAGCACAACGCCCACACCCAGAAGGGACTACTTTACCCTAATGTTCTTTTACCTTTGTAATGTAGATTGTATAGCCTATGTCCATCTGCTGCAACTGTCCTTTCCAATGCTGTATTGGGTGTTGTGATTGGTGCTGTACTTCTTGAGATTACCCGCCTCAAAGGTTTGGGCTCTCTCTTTATAATAGTAGTATAGCTTGCCAGTGTAGGCTATAATTAGGGCAGAAGAAGATCCGCACCCTGCCTTGAGTTGATTTTGCTTTCACCACATCCGCCCCACCAAGTGTGTGATCAATTAATGGTGTAAATTTAATTTAGTCACACCTCAGTAAATCACACAGCCCAGGGGAAGAGGGTTATGGGTTCGATGAAATGATGGAAAGGGGGATTTGAGGGAGACGTTTGACAAAGACAAACACTACACAGGGACAACATTTATCTTGGCAGCCAACCATCATATATCTGTTATGGGAGGAAAAGGAAATGTATGATGATTATGATGAGTACTAGTACAGGTAAACCGAATCAAATTGTCCTTATGCCCCCAGAGAGACCCAAGTTACATTATGTTCTGTTGTACCAAGCTTTAAAAGATAGAAAATACAATTAAAATATCTGTAGGAGTCAAGTAAACACACATAAACAACACCCACAGTACTAATGATGAAAGAGAAAAAATTATACTATATTGCCAATTTGGGATTTGCACCTGCATTCCTCTTAGACTGTCTGTCAATCTTGGGTTCCTGGCGGTATGTGTGAGTATACTGTAATGTTTTTGCAGTATGGCATAGGGTAAACGGCCTGTAGATTAAAAAACAAAAATTATAATGAAGAATCAAGGAGAAAAGCTAAACTGCATAAGGAGTGCAATGAGAAGATTCAGAGGTAGCATGGATAAATGTCTATTTTGGCCAGTTACTTTCAACAACAGGCCCCCCACCAACCACAACTTAACTTTGAATTTCATCCACACAGCACAGAGCACACAGACACCCAGCAACATGGCATGGTCCCAATCAAGTAAAAAATCAATGAACCGCTGTCAGTCACCACTCACCACCATTACACACTTGTGTAGGTATGTTGTTTACCTTTAGGCCACTTTAAAGACATCATCCAAATCTGTTGGTTTGAGTGAATTTGAAACAGTCCATCTTCTTCTGTTGGCAGTTCTCGAAGTATTCATGCTCAGGCCCACACCCTGAGTCATTCCATCATTTCTGATCCTATTGATTTTACTCTGAGTTTGGTGGTAAATTCTGTCCCAACTGTGTCCCGAGTTTCAATAAAAAATGCAAAAGATCAGCCTATAGTAGTAGAATTTTGTTGTTGAACAACAAGAAGGAAAAGATTCAAGAGTAATTTTTTGCGTAGACTAGTGTAGTGTTTACAAACTTTGCATTATCTAAAGGACAGGTCGGGTCTGACTCTTTAAGGAGTACAAAGCAGAAAATAATAAAACAAAGCAGTATGGACTGTGGAGTGGATCCGGTGAAGGAATCTTGCTATCTCTCAAGGGGAAAGAAGTAAAATAACCTTCAGGGAAAATTATTGACCAGCCATCGGTATGCTACCATCATTATGAATCATCACTAACACATTAAGCATAATAAACAAACACCCAGTCTCACACTGTCTGCCACCACATGAATCATCTCTTCTCAACAATTATGATGATGACCCATCACAACAAGTTCACATCATAACAAACAGCAATCACTCAGCGTGCAAAGCATGCCAGCATATACCTGTTCTTCTGGTATGCTCACCATGATTGATTGGTGGTGCACCTCACAACGCAGATCTATTTGTTCACGAAGTAGAGAATTGCCAATGTAAATTGAATTATAATGTCACATGTGGGGTAGTCCCTATAGGGTAAGAAAGGATAGATAGTCACAGCCCAGGGTTCTAGACAGGCACACATTTGTTTGTATTCTCTGTCCAATGCCTGGCCTGAGGTAACTGGGTTTGAAGAGTGAGACAGGACTTGTGTACTGCTCACAGTTGCAACTCCAATCCAGCAATAAAATGTGTCTAACAGTAAGACAGTGGGAATGATTTGGTCAACCAGACACACAAAAATAATAAAATAAATAATTTTCCTTAGCTATATCTTCTTTTTAGGTGTCAAAAAAAGAAATATAGCAGATCAGTGAAAGAATACAGACTGATAGAGACATATTTATGGTTGTTGTTGGCCCAGGCCCAGTAGTCAGGGAAGTAGAGCTCATCCTCAAACTCTGCTGGATTGCCCAGAAGTAGGTCATGTAACACACTACTTTCATGACCTAAGTCTACCTCATCTTACTCCTGTGGTACTTCAGTTATGGTATAATCAGGTGGTATAAAGTGCTGATTCATTTTCATCATGGTTAATCTCTTCACATTTTGGGGTGAGAGACTGGTCCTTCTCACTGTGACAATGGCACCAGCAGCACTGAAAACATGCTAAGTGTATACACTGGCTACAGGGCAACCCAGACAGTTTATTGCCAAAATCCTGGCACTGGCCATTGGCGCTGTTTCCCATACAAATACACCAATGGGTTTTGTTCAAGGTATACCTCGGTTGCGTCATCCAGATTGACCTGGATCATTCGGTCAGTGTTCATTGCTGGTGCTCCATATTGCTCGACCTCTTTTGCCTTCGCCTCTGCACTGGACTTAAGCCCTGTCAGTAGAAACCACTCAGTTGCAGATTTTGGGGCCTGATGCTCCTAGTCTTGTTGTTGATGGTGTTCTTTTTGTTGGTTTTGGCTGTTTTGACGTTAGTCAGAAAAAAATTCCCTTTGGGTAAGGTAACAATAGTACAAAAATACTTACAAACAACCATTTAAGTCACCCACATCTAACACGGAAGCAATGTAGACAGATGAAACTGACCATATATGTGAAAACACTCTAAAAATATTTTATAAAAACAATTTATTCAGGATACATTACATTAAATAAAAACAGAATCAGAAAATGGGAAACACACAAAAGACGATGCATTAAACAATAAAAACCACATTCAAGTAAAAAGGAGTATACGGGGAAAAGGATAGAACTCAATCAAAAGGACAACAATTTTGAATTCCTCCTTAGTTTGTATTCCCAGATTCACTCCTTAGGCGTCGACGCGTTTCGGCAGTGTATTCATTTAAATCCGCCTTCATCAGGACAGTAATAACGTTTCCCAAATAAATTCTGAAATTAAATAAAACCAATCTTGAGCTTACTCGCTAAAGATGAAAGATCCACTTAATATACAGAAACCTCAAAACACTTTTTAAAAAAACGTAATGCTTCCAACTAATTATGCTACCACAAATATATATACATTGCTTCCAAACCAAAACACATAGTACATCATTCATGCTCATATAAGTATACAGAATTCATAATCTGACAGTAATAATTCAACACTTTTGATGATAATCACAGCATTAAAGGCATTAGAATATATCTTTTCAAGCCTTAGAAAGAATCCAGGAACATTTGATTTTCCATGAGTATTGGTACGCTACAATTACCAAAGCTTAATATACTAGAGGTGGCACGAAAAGAGAGCAATGATACAGCACCTACCTCAGACACAAGACAAGTCTGACAGATATTGTTAGGGGTATTCAGCCTCCTTCGTATCACCACAACTTATTCGTCCAGCGAATTCGTTGTTCTTTTATACATAAAAACCTATTTAGAAAAAAACCTATTTAGAAATAATGAATTGATGGTTGGCCCTCTATATTCCATAACTCACGATTTACAAGGAATTTGACTTATATGTCTCCATTTGTATCAAACTATTCAGTACTCTCCGCTATTTTCCTATGCTAATACATTAGTAAGTTGGACTTTTTTTTAATTTTTCAAATACTTACTAGTTAAAAATAGATGGTATGAGGCGTAAATACGTCTTTTTGACTCATGGAGATCTCCAGCTGACTGACTGGTAGCTGAGGAAATACACAGTAATAGGCTATTATTTAACTGACTGCCACGCTGTAAGCACTAGTTGCTATGCCGAATTCTAGAGGCATACTTCCAAATAATTAAAAAACTAGTGCCTAAGCACGCAGTAGTCAGGTATTCAATTCCAACTTCGATCTTTTTATTCAGGCTTTTGCATGGGTTCTGGAGGTATGATCCAAAGGTACCCGCTGTACAAGGGAAGCCTCCTTGTCAACCCTACATATTATGACAAGAAAGGGGGCAAATACACTCGTTAAACGCGTGTTCGTAGAACGCTAACGCAGTATCATCCAAACCCCCCATTCAGTGCATTTACCTTCTTTTGCTCTTCTTTATCAGGCTATTGCGCGTTTGGTCACAGCATGGGTTCGGGGAGTATAATCCACATATACCCGCTGTACGAGGGAAGCCTCTCGGTAAGCCCTGCATATTATAACAGGAAAAGGGCAAATATACTCGTTACGAGCGTGTTCGAGAGGATGCTAACGCACTATCATCTAGAGCCCCCATTCAATGCAGTTACCTTGAGCGCTGTATTCGCGGACGTCCTGCGTGCTTCTGTTCGTCTTCCCGGCTAGCAACGTCAAGGAAAGAACCGCGGATTTAAATACCCTGCATTACCGCGGGTGTTTGTTGATGACGAATGCGGAAATAATAGAACGGGAAAACAGACTACCCGTACTAGTAACATACGATTATTATGCATTATTTTTAAATTGTTATGAGGTTCTGCAAGAGACTACTATAGCCGTTGGTATTGCAGTGCTTATACGCCGAAATTCTTCGTGAACTAATTAAAGAGAGGAATTCTTATATTGTTCATTTTATTTTAATTTTGTTTATATTTTTGTT
Organism: Lissotriton helveticus; assembly: GCF_964261635.1. Lineage (NCBI taxonomy): Eukaryota > Metazoa > Chordata > Amphibia > Caudata > Salamandridae > Lissotriton > Lissotriton helveticus. The sequence continues at coordinate 219,521,239 of NC_136070.1, read as the reverse complement.
TTTATTTTAATTTTAGACAGTCGCTAAGCAAGTCATAGATGTGGATCATTACTTTAAACATAAACCCTAAATATTATGGGCACCAAAGTTGTATTAACAGAATAATCTGTTTGTATAGAAGGGGGCACTATTTTTTATATATACACCTGATATATCTAAATGTTGATGGTATGAGCGTATTAAGCAGCCAATAGGGACACCTCAAAATCAGTGATTGTCCTATATAGCTCCAATAATCCGTTCCCACTCTTCTCTTGAATTAAGACCCCTCTTAACAGTGTCCAGAACAGAGATGTACCATTGCTCCCTTTCCTTCCTCCTTGCGACCATATTGCCACCTCTTTTACCAATTTTAATTTTTTCTAATATGAACCATCCAAATTCTGAGTCCTTGTGGCCCCTTTCTAAGAAATGGGCCACGATTGGAGCAGTGATTTTTTCCAGTCTCACAGCTGATCTATGCTCCTGAAGTCTTGTTCGTACTTCTCTCCCTGTTTCTCCAACATAGGGTAGGCCACACGGGCACAACAGTAAATAAACAACGTTTTTACTCCTACAATTATTGTGGGTCTTACATGTTATTTTTCTCGAATTACAGACAATTTCTGATCCCACAATACATTGATTGCACATATTACAGTTTCCACATTTTGTTGTACCGGTAACCTTTGTACCATCAATAGTTCTTTGTTTATCAGCTGATTCATCTTTGTAGGTATGAACCAATAGATCACGCAGGTTGCTATTCTTTTTGAATGCAAATAATGGCTTTTCTAACAATAAATCTTCTTCGTGATTCAGAATGTGCCAGTGTTTGTTAACAATGTTTTTTATTTGGTTACTCATGTTTGAGAATTTGCTAACAAATACAACCTTATTAAGGGGCTTCTTTTCCTTGGGGGTATTATGGATCAAAGCGTCCCGGTCAAAGAAACGTGCCCTTTTCATAGAGTTTGAGAGAAGTTTTTTCGGGTATCCCCTATCTTTCAGCTTAAGTTTGAGGACTTCAGCATGTTTATAATAGTCATTCAAATCTGAACAGTTTCTCCGTAACCGGAGAAACTGACTAAAGGGAATACTTTCCCTTTGGGATTTTGGGTGGAAACTAGAAAATTCCAACAATGTATTCTTCGCCATTGGCTTTGTATATAATTCTACTGCCAAAACTCCGTCACAGTTCTTTATGCATATATCAAGGAATTCAACCCTGGTGGTACTGTAGGTTGAGGTACATTTTAAATTGGGATCTCCTAAGTTAATCCACAGGAGGAATTCCTTTAGGAGTTCAATTGGCCCATCCCATATGAAAAAAATATCGTCTATGTAGCGGTACCAGCCCGCTACATTTTCGAAGAAGGGTGCCAATTCATTGTTGATGTGTATGTCTTCAAACCTGCCCACATATAGGCAGGCCAGACTGGGGGCACAAGTAGCCCCCATGCTGGTCCCTTTAAGCTGTTTGTAGTAGTCATTTTTAAAGAGGAAGACGTTGTTAGTAAGAATAAGTCTCACACAATCAACTATAAAGTCCTTATTGGCCCCACCAAGATCTTGTCCTGACAGAATCTCATCGATCACTTCTGTGGTAGCCTCCTGCGGGATATTTGTGTATAACGACTCAATGTCCAGGGTTACTAAACATTGAGTCTCTTCACAAAAGGGTATTCCCTCAATTTGTGATATGATATGTGCTGAGTCTCGCACATATGATTTTAATTTACATACAATGGGTTTCAAAAAGTGGTCGACATACTTGCTGACTGGTTCCAATAGTGAGTCAATACTACTCACTATTGGACGCATAGGTGGATTAGTTCTGTCCTTGTGTAACTTAGGCAGGCCATAAATGGCAGGTGTCCTAGGCTCTAGATTGTTAAGAAAGCAGAACTCCTCTTCACAAATAAACCCGGACTCTTTGGCATTTGTGAGCAGAACAAGGCATTCATTTGCTATTCTTTCTAGGCTGGCTTCGGTAGTACGGACATAGTGTTCTCTGACCCCTAGGAGCCCTAGCATACGCCGCTCATAGTCCCCGGTGTCAAAGACCACTACACCGCCGCCTTTGTCTGCTGGCTTGATGGTCAAGGAGCCATCATCTTTCAACTGATTGATGGCCCCTCTTTCACTGGCTGAGATGTTATGGTTGTAACATCGCTTTTCTTTATTGAACAGTTTTTGAATGCCGCTTTCAACTGCCATTTCGAAGGCTTCGATGTTTTTATTTACCATACTAAGGGTGGGGGTGAATTTAGATTTGGGTTTTAAACCGGAGATGTTTATTTTTTCTCTGTACTCCCTGTTTTCGAAAAATCTTTTTAATCTGATCTTCCTGAAAAATGAGCGTAAGTCCTTTTCAAACTGAAATTTATCTAGATTGGTAGATGGGACAAAACTAAAACCTTTGCTAAGAATCCCTATTTCTACATTACTCAAGGTTCTACTTGATAAATTGATTACTGGTAATTTGGTTGTTTCCAGTACTTCTTGTTCCGGGTACTTAGATATTCTTGCTGAGGAGGTGCTTGGTTGTAGTTCTGCTGGGGAGGAGGACCCTGGATATAATTTTGTTGGGGGGGGCCCTGGTTGTAATTTTGTTGGCCCTGGTTCTGGTATTGTTGCCTCCCTCGACTGAAATGACCCTGGCCTCGATTCCCATTGTAGGCCTGCCCCCTCCTTGGGCGTGGTTCTAAAAAAACCCCTTGGTCATAACTGTTCCTACCAGCCTCACTAATCTCTTCTTCCTCAGATCCGGAACATGATGAGTTAGAGAAGGTCACTTGTTTGTTACCCCCTCTTGAGTATATTTGTCTATTTGTGGAAAAGTAAATTTTGCCATGTTCTGTGTCCCTACGTATCATCCATCATATGTTATGTGTGCATGATTAAATATGCATATGTATTCCCCATGTCCGATTAATGACGCAATTACAGTTGTGTCCACCTCTAGTATGTCAGTTTCTAGTTCTCGTGAATACTACGAATATCAGGCCTATGTAAAGCTACGTTGCCACGTTTCCCAGTGTGCACGTTATTCCATTGTAAAGTCCCCGTTTCTAGGCCTCAAAAGGGCCTGGACACCAGATTCAGCTCCTGTCTCCTGAAGCCTCGCTGAGGAGCGATACAGCCCCCACCTGTATCCTCGACCCTTCACTTACTTCCTGCCTCGCAGTGCCCGGCTCAGCCTGGCTCAGTCTCTGAGTCTGCCAAGAATATGTTATGATTCCAGTTATCAGTTCAGTCCTCCTTCTCTGCATTCCTAAGCTACTGAACTGCATCAATAGTTTCCGTCATTGTCTAGCCTTCACGTCTCCACGTTAGAGAAATACTGCATTTAATGGTCATTTAATATTCTTCATCACGCACTACATGTAGAATAATGCATGGTCCAGTCTTAGAATCAAGTTAGCCTTTCCTCTCCTAACTTCTAGTTTATATCAACATGTTCTCTAAACATCAGATACTAGATACTGTTTAGGTACATGTCGCCCTGACTCTCCAGACTTCAGTCTCTGCTCCTAGCACAGAGTTCATAGCCCCCAGCTTCTCCTAGTGATACGTCATTGCTAGTTTGCGCGCACCATCAGGTTAGAGGTCCCGGCTCCTTAGGTAGCCCCCTCCATGGTTTCCGCCCCATTCATGACATATTCTGTTACGTTTGCATCACATGTCCATGTATACGCCCAGTTACACCTACTTTCGCCCTTATCTTTCGCGACTGCTACGCGTCACGCCTTCTGCTCCACCCACTGCTACGCCTACTGCAATGTAATGCTATGTGTTTGCGTTATGTATATATGCTCATGTATTGTTATTAAAAGTTAGCGCGCTCATCCCAGATCCAGCCCCAGCAGCTGCTGGGCCCTGTCATCCTATTCCTATGCAGGTTGTCCTGTTCCTGTCCTTATGCTGTATTAAACCTGCAAAACTCCTACTACCTCGAATCTTGACTCTTATTTATTGAGCTATCTGTTATGATATATGTCTAGTCAAAAAGAGAGGTATTATTTATTTATTTACCACATAATGGCGCCCGAATAGGGACTTGCCCTTTCCCCACGCGTCGGTGAAGCCACGCCGACCCCCTGACCCTCTGCAGTCGTGACGGAACTCTTCTGTGCACCGGCAGATATTTCTGCTTCAAGTATCCCTCAGGCCCATGGAGGAGACGGAGGAGGCGGTCCAGCATCCAAACGAGACGGTGGAGGAACGCGGCGAGTCCCGACCAGAGCCCAAGCCAAGAGTCCAAGGTCCGAGGTATCCGGAGGCCCACCCGTAACTGAAGTCCGAAGTTCGTCGTCCGTCGTCGTAGCAGTCCAGTCCAGTCCGAGGCCTTCCGTTCTTGCTGCCCGGTGAGTACCATTACTGGGGTAGTATCTAGACAGGGTCAATCTAAATTGACTCTGGTCCGTGGGTTGGTGGTACACAGACTCACAAACGAAGTGTTCACCTAGGTGGATACGGGTCTTGATGCGTCCCTTTACGGGACCGGTATGTTCCGTACTGTTTCAGCAGTGCATCTAGTAACTCTAGTCTGTTCCGTTCTCGAGAAATTCTTGTGTTTCTGTTCTCAGTATTCCAGGTAATATTCTGTCCGAACTGTTATGTTATGATGTTGTTCAATGTATTTCCAATGTCGTGGTATGCCTGAATCGTTCTCCAAATTGTTATTGTTTCTCGTGTATTGTATTGTGTTCCGATTCAAGTTTACAATGTCTCTCTTTTCGAGATTACGCCAGTTAAAAACTAGAAAGGGTCTGTTAGAAGAAGCAGTTCCTGTTCCGCCGAGGGACAGTCCAGGTCACTTTATGTATCAGAAGCATGGCATAAGCGCCATATTGTATCTAGATTTATGGGTAGAGTATACCAAACAGTTAGAAGAAAAGTATAGATGGCCCGTATCGGGTACATGGGATGCCGAGTGCATCATGCGAGTAGAAGAAGCGTTATGGAAAAAGAAAGCCAGACAGTCACAGAAAGATGCCATCGAGTTATGGCGTAAAGAATCTCATAAAAGAACTGAAAAGGAAATCAGAAAGTCAGAATTAAGTAGAGAATCCTTAGAACGAGCACAAGAAAAAGAACTAATCGAGATAGGTGAACAAGTCAAAGCCGAACAGTCAGACAGACAGAGGCATGCCCTTATTAGGGGTATGTATCCTCTTCTTGCCGAGGGCTTGCCAAAAGCGACCCCAGAGGCATCCAGTAATTTCCCGCCACCATTAGTTCCGACCAAGCTACGTCACAAACAGACCGCAGCTGATATTTTCATTTCGTCCCATTTGGACGACACAGTCCCAGAATATGCAAATCCTGTTCGCGCTCCGCCAGTCCCTGTAAATCAGGCACTTCCCGCTCCTCCAGACACCGGAGTACCTGTTACGGTACCCCCGGTCCAGTCCGTCATACAAGTCCAGCCTGCATTTCCATTTCCCACTCTGCCAGGACGAAGAGCCTCAGTAGACCTAGACTCCAGTTTAGGGGCCGCAGGGGGAGGTACTCCTCAAACCCCGCCGCCACACAAGCGTTTAACGTTAGCCGAATTACATGCACAAGCGTCACAGCGTACGCCCAGACATCAGACTGTAGCAGAAATAAGAAAATCCCTTGCCGAATGCGGCTATGATCCAGTCCCAGGCGAGGATAATATGGTTTTATATTCATTCCGCGTAAGAAAGGTGGCCGAGTATCTAGTCACCTTACCGAATATGAAAGAAGATCTAGACAGAATATATCGTTTCATCCGTACAGGAGATGATCCAGAAAGTATTAGCGAGGCCATGTCTCAAAGGAAAGCCGAGATCCAGCTCATGATATTAAAGTTTCTGATCAATTGTCTAATAAGAGAACAAGATTACCCGTCTAAAGATCCGGCCGAAATGAAAACCCTGACAAGGTGGAGTGATAATATAGCCGAGGGTAAACACAAGACCGTCGGTGCTATGGAGAGTATGTACAAGAAAATCCGTAGAGAAATAATAAAGATACACGAACAACGTAAAGCAGCACAAGTAAGCGAGAAAGAAAGTAACTCTGATACTGAAGAGGTAGAGGACGAGAATCCCGCCAGAATAGCGTATGTAGGAAAATCTAGATTTCCAGATCGCCATTTACGCCTAGAACACAAGTCTATTTTTCATTCTCCAGCACCAGAACAAGGTTCACTAGAACAAGTGTTTCAAGCTACCGATCACATTCTGAAATCACGAATCGGTTACAGTGAGTTAAGTACCATGCATGAACAAGAACTAGCCCGATCAGCAGTCCGATGGATTACTGATTCTACCACTTTTCCAGATGAAATAGTGGCACAAATGTTTCTGAAAATGCCCCCAGCCGAACAACGACTGGCGGGTATGTATATGATTCAGCACCTCATTACTTTGTATGAGGGTCAGCACTCTGATCCAGGCCTGTTACATGATGTCCTGAACGAGTTACTCCAGTATAGATGGAAAGGTTTAGGTACCGATTTAATTAGTGTCATTCTAGAACAGCGCCACAAATATAGGACGTTTTTGAACCCGCATTTTGTTCATGCCTCACCTCCAGAAGGTAAACCATTTTACATGGAGAGACAGAATCCGTTACGAGAAGTCCACCCAGTTAAAGGAACGGGTGGCGAAATGCAGCGAGTGTTTGTATACACTCCGATTACAAAGATGGAACTCCTCGAGATGAAGAAATTAATTCCCTGTCATGACAAAGATCCAGCAGGGTTCCATAGAGAATTAAAAGACATGCTCCGTATGGGAGAATACACATACCCAGATATAATTAAAATGTTAAAGGTTCTGCTGCCCGCAGGGGTGTATGAAAAGCTCAAGGAAAAAGAATGGGAGGTGGGAGAGAAAAAGATCGATTGGGCAGTTCTAGAAGCCGAAGACAAGGCACGAGTACCAGGTACCGGCCTTGGAGATAAATGTAAAGAATTACCAGAATTATTGATACAAGTTTTACCCAGATTATTGACAACTAGAAAAGAAGACTGGGATGCAATCTCAGCCTGTAAACAGAAGCAAGATGAGGATATTAGTGATTTTTATTCTAGATTTGAAAAATGTTTCAGCATCAACAGTGGCCTCAAGACAAGTAGTGAGTCATACCCTCACCTTTTTGTTACCAAATTAGTCGAGAATTCAAGTCCACAAATTAAAAATCGAGTTTTGAAAGTCGAAAGTACCTGGCAAGCTAATACCCCGTCCCAGATGTTGCAGATGCTTCAATACCACCAGAATAGAATCAGAGAAGAACAAGAACACGAAAGAAAACGTATGAAAGACACGAAAATGAAAGTACTAGTTGCACAATCTGTTTCTCAAGACAGTCAGAAGAAGGGTCCGAATCAAGCCAGTCATCCTGCAGCTCCCGTTAAAGGGAACTGCAATTATTGTAAACAGCCAGGTCATTTTATAAATGAGTGTGCAGTTCTGAAACACAACATAGCTACTGGTAAGACTAAAGAAAGACCACGTCCGCCTAGACAAGAACAAGTTTCACAGACTCCTCAGTCACAGAATGCACCACAGACAGTTACCGCACCGCAGCCTATCGCTGCAACACAGCATGTTACATCGCAGATGTACCAGTATGCACAGTCTGAGTATCCAGAGTACCAGCAGTATTCATGAAACAGCCTAGAGAGGGAGGTAGGCTTGCCTCTCATCGAGATACCTGTAGATCAAGAAGGTCCCTATGTTCATAGTCAAGTATTAGGGAAAGACAGAAAGTTTTTGATTGATACAGGGGCAAGTAGGACCACAATTAGTCACGCCGAAGTTCCAGGGGCTCCGCTCTCAGGCTCAAGAAATGTTTCCCTTGGATTTTCAGGAAAACCTATCGTAAATGAGATTTCAAAGCCAGTTACTCTAGAAGTAGGTCCATTGTCCCGCACTACTGATCTGTTACTTACTAAGTCATGTCCAGAAAACCTATTAGGCATTAGGACACTGAAAGAGTTAGGTGCAGTTATATGCTGTTCCCCAGAGGGAATACGATTGTTCCTACGTGACTTCAAGGGTCACTATGTATTACGAGATTTTGATTCAAGATTGTCTAATGTTCCACAGCATCTATGGGCGCAAGGTCCAACTGATGTAGGTTACATGCAAATCACACCCTATCGTGTGACTCTCAAGCCAGGTGTAGTGTTACCACGAATCAGACAGTACAGATTGCCACCTGAGGCTGTAGCAGCCTTATCCAAAATTATTGACGAGCTCATGGTTCAAGGAGTAGTTGTAGAAACTGACTCCAATGTATGTAATTCTCCGATCATTCCAGTCATGAAACGTACTGATCCAAATGCACCCCCAGTATATCGATTAGTGATTGACTTACGAGAGCTTAATAAATGTATTATTCCTCAGTACCCAGTTGTCCCAGATATCTCTTCCCTATTAACAGCCATTGATTCCAAAGCCACGTTCTTCACTGTCATAGACCTCAAGAACGCATTTTTCAGTGTTCCTATTCATCCAGACAGCCAGATCCTTTTCGGATTTTGTTTAAATGGAAGGAGCTATATGTTCACACGAGCTCCTCAAGGTTTCACAGAAAGTCCTAGTATTTACAGTCAAGCACTCAAGAGACAACTAGACAACATTCACATGCCAACTGACACTGCCCTGCTCCAGTATGTCGATGATCTACTGATCACAGCCCGTTCTGAACGTGCTTGCGAGCGAGCATCCCTTACAGTCTTGTATTTCCTAGCCGAGATGGGGCACAAGGTGTCCCCTTCTAAGCTTCAATTCTGTGTCCAGCAAGTGGTCTACTTAGGACACTTACTGTCCAAGAGGGGTAGGCAGTTGACACCAGACCGTATCCAGTTAATAGCGAGTCTTCCTCAGCCCAAGACCCAGAAGGAGGTACGTGCTTTTATCGGCCTTACTTCTTACTGCAGACAATGGATTCCCCAGTATGCATTTCTAGCCAAACCACTGATACAGTTAACGACACAGGAGGCAGCCGTATCGACTGGCCTCCCTTGGACATCTGAACATACACTTAGTTTCAATGAGTTAAAGAAAGCCCTATGCCAAGCTCCAGTTCTAGCAACACCGAACTACAGTAAGCCTTTTACACTTTTTGTCACAGAACGCGAAGGTACAGCATTATCTGTTCTCACACAAGATCAAGCAGGACAATACAAGCCCTGTGCTTATTTTTCGAGCACATTAGATCCTGTAGCCCAGGCGCTGCCTGCGTGCCTCAAGTCAGTTGCAGCCACAACACTAGCTATCAGACAAAGTGATTCCATAGTCTTAGGACATACCTTGACAGTACAAGTTCCACACTCTGTGGAAGTTCTTTTAAACCGAACACAAACTCAGCACTTGACAATTGCACGTTTAACAGGTTATGAATTGACACTGTTCCAGCCACACATAGAAATCAGACGCTGCAACATTTTAAATCCTGCTACACTGTTACCATCAGTTAATTCAAATTCTGCCACACATGACTGTGTGGAAGTAGTTAACATTACGACAAAGCCCAGACAAGATCTGACAGATACTCCGTTACCAGACCCCGACCTGACACTTTATGTGGATGGTTCATGCCTGAGAACTAGTACAGGAGAACTAGTCGCCGCGTATGCAGTGACTACTGACACCGAAGTTATTGAAACACACCGTATTGACACCCTGTCCGCTCAAGCAGCAGAGCTAGTTGCTCTGACACAAGCCTGCATACACGCCAAGAACTTGAAAGTTAATGTTTACACAGATTCACGCTACGGATTTGGAGTTGTACACGACTTCGGAGTGCTCTGGCAGGAGAGAGGTTTCATGACTTCTCATGGAACCAAGATTCAGCATGGTCTCCTTATTCAAGCTCTGTTAGATGCCATACACTTGCCGACATCTATTGCTATCATGAAGTGCAAAGCACATACGAAAGTTACTGACATTATTTCCCAAGGTAATGATCTAGCAGATCGCACAGCCAAGCTTACAGCACAGACTCCAGACATTCAAGTTAATCCGACACAGACACATGCTCCAGATCCGACTACATGTATGACAGTTAAGGACCCTACACAAGATGTCATAGATATCCAGTTACATGCTACTCCTGAAGAAATCAAGAAATGGTCCGAACAAGGAGGGGTCCAGACAGATCAAGGATGGTTAACGAAGGGTAGAGCCACATGGTTTCTCCCCGACTCTATGGTTCAAGTCATTATCAATACCGCACATAGTCCAGCACATTTAGGAGAAAAAGCTATGTTAGACAGTATCCAGAACATTTGGTTCAACAAGCATTTACGAGCTGCAGCCAAGCAGAAAGTCCGTACCTGTATGATATGTTGTCAGTTTAATCCAGGTAAAAGTGTCCCGGTGGAACAAGGTGGATTCCAGCCCCCTGACCACCCTTTTGAAGTCCTCCAGATGGATTATATTCAGATGGAGCGATGTCGACGTTTCAAGTATGTCCTTGTAGTTGTATGCGCTTTGTCCAGGTGGACAGAAGCATATCCAGTCCCAGATTACACAGCCGCGACCACTGCCAAGCAGTTGGTTCGTGAGTTCTTCCCTCGTTATGGACTCCCTAGAGTCGTATATTCTGATAACGGTCAGCCATTCTCATCTGAACTCATGAAGCATGTTTCCCTTTTGCTAGGGTACCAGTGGAAGTTTCATTGTGTACGCCATCCTGAAGCAGCCGGTCTCGTAGAGAGACATAACCAGACTCTGAAAATCCGTATTGCAAAAGTGTGTAAAGAAAAAGGCGTGGACTGGCTAGTAGCTCTGCCAGTCGCTTTATTTTATATGCGCATGGTCGCACATTCCAGATCAGGTCTGTCCCCGTATGAGGTCGTTTTCGGCCGCCCCCCTAACATGTGGGGTACTCCTAGACCCCGAAGTATTACCGATGTTTCAAGTAATATGCTGACAGATTACCTAGCTTCCTTGATGTCTGCCCTCAACTCATGTCGTTCACAGGTTGCCGCCGCATTTCCAGACAATACCGAGGTGGCACCGCACGAAATCGTTCCAGGATCCATGGTGATGGTCCGCAACTTTGACAGATCAAGTCCGCTGGAGCCTCGTTGGAAAGAGCCCCGACAGGTCCTCCTCACCACCCGTACAGCCGTGAAGTTGGAAGGACGCAAAGGCTGGGTACACCTTTCTCATGTCAAACTTTTTAATGGACTGAAACCCGTCTTAAAGAACATTTCCCAGGATTTGAAGGATTGCCAAAATATTGTTCTCAAGGACTGTCCCGCAAATGACATTGCTACAACCCCTCCCCTGTTAGAGAAAACTCCACAACAGGAGTATAAGCTAAAACTCCGGTCTAGTAAAATAAGTCAGCCAGTTTGATTGTCTAAGTCCTCCCCTAGGTGAAACGGTTAGACTGTTTCTGACATGTATAAAATAGACCCCCATAGTGAGAGAGTTAGTCAAAACTCAATCCGATGTATCGTTTTTTTATGTTTCATATTGTTTTTCAGCCTTATGATTTCCTGCACCAGTTATGCATTTTACCTATGTTTCCCAGTCTCACATGTAAATAAGTCTTCCAATGTTACAGTAGAGCACACGTTTAGTGACCTGCCCCCTCATGAACTCTCTTACCGCCTCGCTATGCGTAATAACTCCTTTATCCGCATGTTACATTACTCACACCAGTCCAGCAATACCACTAATTGTTGGGTGTGTGGTCGACTCCCCCCTTTCCAGACACCGAAGGGAGTTCTGCCACTTTTTCCCTATCCATTTTCACATAATGGTTCGTGTGGAGCATGGTCCACGTTAACGTCATCCTCAACAGATATGTCTTTTCTTAACAGTACATGTTTTCCAGACAAGCAAGGTCTCCCCCACAGAACAGGTTTAGATCTAGAAAATGAAGTGTATAATTTAGGTAATTATTCGTCGAATTTCATGGTCCTGAATGTTCAGTCTGATACTACTCCAGACTTACCTGCTATTTCAGTACTACCAGTCAAAGGCGAATTATGTGTCCGAAATTATGGTTCCGTACATGTAGGACATAGTGATTGTACTACTATTGTCACGTATAGTGACAGTGGGAAATCTATTTTCAAAGCTTCACGTCATTCTTATTTTATTTGTGGTCAAACTGCATATGTTCGTCTGCCCCTCGATTGGGAGGGAACCTGTTACATTGCCTTCCTACTGCCACCAGTTTTCCTAGCCCCACCTGATTATCATAGAAACACACATCTAGTACACATTAGACATAAAAGGGAGTCCCCAATTGTCGATTATACTGAAACTGCTCTAGAACAGTATACAGATTTCAACAGAGGTTTCTTCTTCTTTATAGGACCTATCCAGAATAGTAAGCTGATCCGTAGGTTAACCAGAACCCTCGAAGCTGTAGTAAATGAGACTGCCTCTGCTCTAGGTAACTTAACTGAAGAGCAATCTGCTATGAGATTTGTCGTTTTACAGAATCGTCTCGTCCTTGACGTCATACTGGCCGATAGGGGCGGGGCCTGTAGAGTCATCGGATCTAGTTGCTGCATTTTCATTCCAAATAACGCGCCGTCTGTTTATTCAGCTATAACCAGACTCCATAAAATTGCCCATCTGATACACCAAGATCCAGGCACCTGGACATGGTCCGGTTGGTTCTGGAATATAATTTCCGCATGGGGATGGAAAGTCTTGTCCTTTCTAGGTATTGCAGTAGCGATCATATTTAGCTGCTGCCTCTGTATACAATGTGGCCCTGCGATTTGCGGCATTTGTGCTACCTCTTGTATTCCTAGTCCCAAGCCCCGTTCTAAATCCCGTTCTAGGATAATTCGAGACGAGCAAATGATACTGTATGAAATGATAGATGGTATCATGAAAATTGATGTTTCCTGATGGAAACGTAGTGACAAGGAGGGAATGTGGAAAAGTAAATTTTGCCATGTTCTGTGTCCCTACGTATCATCCATCATATGTTATGTGTGCATGATTAAATATGCATATGTATTCCCCATGTCCGATTAATGACGCAATTACAGTTGTGTCCACCTCTAGTATGTCAGTTTCTAGTTCTCGTGAATACTACGAATATCAGGCCTATGTAAAGCTACGTTGCCACGTTTCCCAGTGTGCACGTTATTCCATTGTAAAGTCCCCGTTTCTAGGCCTCAAAAGGGCCTGGACACCAGATTCAGCTCCTGTCTCCTGAAGCCTCGCTGAGGAGCGATACAGCCCCCACCTGTATCCTCGACCCTTCACTTACTTCCTGCCTCGCAGTGCCCGGCTCAGCCTGGCTCAGTCTCTGAGTCTGCCAAGAATATGTTATGATTCCAGTTATCAGTTCAGTCCTCCTTCTCTGCATTCCTAAGCTACTGAACTGCATCAATAGTTTCCGTCATTGTCTAGCCTTCACGTCTCCACGTTAGAGAAATACTGCATTTAATGGTCATTTAATATTCTTCATCACGCACTACATGTAGAATAATGCATGGTCCAGTCTTAGAATCAAGTTAGCCTTTCCTCTCCTAACTTCTAGTTTATATCAACATGTTCTCTAAACATCAGATACTAGATACTGTTTAGGTACATGTCGCCCTGACTCTCCAGACTTCAGTCTCTGCTCCTAGCACAGAGTTCATAGCCCCCAGCTTCTCCTAGTGATACGTCATTGCTAGTTTGCGCGCACCATCAGGTTAGAGGTCCCGGCTCCTTAGGTAGCCCCCTCCATGGTTTCCGCCCCATTCATGACATATTCTGTTACGTTTGCATCACATGTCCATGTATACGCCCAGTTACACCTACTTTCGCCCTTATCTTTCGCGACTGCTACGCGTCACGCCTTCTGCTCCACCCACTGCTACGCCTACTGCAATGTAATGCTATGTGTTTGCGTTATGTATATATGCTCATGTATTGTTATTAAAAGTTAGCGCGCTCATCCCAGATCCAGCCCCAGCAGCTGCTGGGCCCTGTCATCCTATTCCTATGCAGGTTGTCCTGTTCCTGTCCTTATGCTGTATTAAACCTGCAAAACTCCTACTACCTCGAATCTTGACTCTTATTTATTGAGCTATCTGTTATGATATATGTCTAGTCAAAAAGAGAGGTATTATTTATTTATTTACCACATATTGGGGGGTCGTTCCCAACTCCCATTGTATTTGTTCTGAAAATAATTCTCTTTTAGAAAGGGGTAAGTTTTGTCTTCTGCATACATCTCAATGTCTCTTTTCAGCTTATTAGTTTTTTTATTAATTAAGTAGGTACTATAACCCTCAACATCTCTATTAATGTCGGCCAGCTTTTTCTTGGCCTCTTCTAGGGCTGGGCAGTTTTTAAGTTCATCTTCAAGTTTATCAATTTCTTCCTTTTCTAAGATGAGTAGGCCCTGCGCTGTTTCGATAATTAAGAGCATCCAGTCCCTACTACACCTATTTGAGATTAGTGCCCAGGTTTCAAGGAACTTCCTGTTCTCTGTGAATACTCCCGGTTCATTCCGAACCTGTAATCCAATGGGGATGATACCAGATGTTAGATATTCTACTAGGAAGTCAGCATGGGCTTCCGTTCGAATTAATTTTTTCTTCAGATTCACAAGCTTACCCCAGTTTTCTCCTTTACCTGAGGCTACTGTGATCCTATTCCCACTTTTGGTACTTATAATACGGTGGAGTTGGTCTTCACTGAAACCAAATGTTTTAATTTTATCCATCAGGGCTAAATGTCTCTGAGGATATAGATATTGGGCTCAAAGGCAGAATACAACTCTCCAGTCCAAAGGACCGTTCACAGAATCTCTAATTAAAGAGAGAGGGACCCCGAAACCAAAGGGATGGGGTTCCACAATTGACGTTAGTCAGAAAGAAATTCCCTTTGGGTAAGGTAACAATAGTACAAAAATACTTACAAACAACCATTTAAGTCACCCACATATAACACGGAAGCAATGTAGACAGATGAAACTGACCATATATGTGAAAACACTCTAAAAATATTTTATAAAAACAATTTATTCAGGATACATTACATTAAATAAAAACAGAATCAGAAAATGGGAAACACACAAAGGACGATGCATTAAACAATAAAAACCACATTCAAGTAAAAAGGAGTATACGGGGAAAAGGATAGAACTCAATCAAAAGGACAACAATTTTGAATTCCTCCTTAGTTTGTATTCCCAGATTCACTCCTTAGGCGTCGACGCGTTTCGGCGGTGTATTCATTTAAATCCGCCTTCATCAGGACAGTAATAACGTTTCCCAAATAAATTCTGAAATTAAATAAAACCAATCTTGAGCTTACTCGCTAAAGATGAAAGTGTCAGGAAGCCCCGGCCGCTGGTAAATCACTGCCTGCATTGTGAACGTGTCTTGAACATGAAAAACTACATTTCCCATGTTTCCTAAAGCGGCGCGTCAGAATGATGCCGCGCGACCAGGAAACAGGATATCCTGGTGTTTGCGGAAGACACTTTGCCGATTATTCCTTTCGGACGAGCGGACTAGAGGCTCGTGTGACCGGCTCTTTGTTTTGTCCTGGTTCAGGTGAGTTGAGCGGAGGCTCACGCTGAATGGTGTTTGGAAACCGCTGGATTACCAGGTGGGGCTTAGGAAGCGCCCGTCCCGGTGGCTTATCTGTCGGTATTGGAAACCGGCTATACACCGCCTTGTGGATTAACTGGAGGGGCTTAGGAAGCGCCCGCTTCGCGTCTTGCGAGGTCCTGCTACAGGTTATCCCTGAACTAAGGGGGTGGCGTTACTCGGTACTGTACTGTACTCATTGTCACTGTTTTCCTGTCGCCTCCAACTCGGCTGAGTTCGGAGGTCTGAGCAGTTACTGACATCAAGTATCTGTGTACTTTAAAGGAAAAGTGTTCCTGTTCTTTCCTGCAGAGACGTATCTGCAGGGGAGTGCGTGTTTTCACAACAACCTTTTGTTTTGCTGGGCAACAGTTATGTTCCTGTCTTTATTCCTGGTTGGAATACCCTAATTGACTCCCGTGTACTTGTGGTTGAGAAACTTTTGGGGTATTCGTGTACCTGCCGGTACACTTCATTATCCATCCTCTCGGAGGGGAACGTTTCTTTTCCATACTTTGTGACAGGATGAATGGTATCCTCATTGGCATTCAGGTTCCCTTCCAGTTCTCAGGGGGTAGGTGGTGAATGATCTTCCTTACACTCAGTACTTGTGAAACCCTATACCAAGTGGTGGGAGAGAGGGGGCATATTGATGGTCTTCTTTATATCTTTAAGCAGGAAATCCTGGGAATCGAGAAGACGCCTGATCTGTCACTCTTGGTTCCAACACGCCTGTAGTCAAATCAGGTGGGTGTCAAACATAAAGCAGTGAGTAGAGAGTAGTCAGGCATAGAGGGACTCGCCCACTGATTCCTTGCTTTGTATGTTGCAGGTTTTCAGTTCCAGTTGCCCAGCTGTTCCCCTCCGGACTATCCTCATTTTTTCCCCCGCTTGATCTCCTTAATAGTCTGCGTCACAAAGAGCCAGACTTGGGATGATCTAGAGGTGGGCCCCTTTTCAGCATCAAACCAATCCTGAGGAGCCACGACGAAAGGCCTGTCAGAATAATCGGCCCACGAGTTCTTCTCCTCCTGGTTGGGTTGAATAAAGGGATGGCCACCTTAGATGATGTTCTGGCAGCACTTGCCTTAGTGCAAACAGAACTAGCCTCTTCTCACCAAGAGATAGCCGCGCTGCAGGCCCGGTTTGATGCCTCGCAGCGTAACCCTTTTGATGCAGGGGCTCCTGCCCCTCAACCTGCCTCAGTAGTAGTGGAAATGCCTTCCCCTGTTCCCTTAGCCCCTCCGGAACGGTTTATGGGTGACAGAAAAAAGGTACAAGTTTTTATGACCCAGGTAATGTTACACTTCACTTGTAAACCTAAGTGTTTCCTCACTAACCAAGCCAGGGTTTCTTTTCTGATTTCTTACCTGGGGGGAGAGGCTGCTCAGTGGGCGGTTCCCATAGTAAAGAATAATGACGCTATACTTTATGATTGGGACCTATTTAAAACTGAGTTTGAAAAAACCTTTGACCGGAGAGCTGAAACCTTTTCAGCAGATAAAGAATTACTCGTTCTGAAACAGGGCTCTTCAGATTTAGTCACCTACCTGAACCACTTTAGAAGGTTAATAGCGGAAACCGACTGGCCTGAAGCAAAGCAAATGGTTCTGTTCTACCAAGGACTCACAGAAAACCTTAAAGATGTCATCGCTCAAGTTGACCCCCAACCTACGACATGTGCTGCCTTTATTGATTTAGCTCTACGCTTAGACCACAGACTACGGGAACGTAAAGGAGAACAAAGCAGAAAAGACCGCCCAGTATTCTTGGGGGAAAAGACAGTTACTGGGGAAAGAACTGAAGGAAAAACAGAACCGATGGAGATTGGGGTGGTACGGGCATCTTTAACACCGAGTGAAAGAGAACATCGCCGTAAGTTCGGGCTCTGCCTGTATTGTGGAAAGAAAGGTCACTTCTTAAGGGAGTGCCCTGTGAAACCGAAAGGCAGTCGTTATCGTTCAGGACAGGCAGCAGCTTCCACAGCGGAAAAGGTGTCGGAAAACTTCAATGCTTGAGTTTATCAGAAGGGAGAAACTCGAGCACTCACTTCATCCCTTCAGTAACCGAAGAAGACTATGTAGAAAACCGCCTGTTTTTTCTGTCCCTGGAGTTGTGGATAGATAACAATCCCAAGAACATCAGCGCTATGATAGACTCCGGAGCCACTGGCTGTTTCATGGATCTAGCAGAAGCCCGGCGTTTGGGGGTAGTACCTATCACCAAAACTGTTCCTGAGGCAGTTTATGCGGTGGACGGACATGAACTGGAATCAGGCCCAATTAATCAACATACGCCAGAATACGAGATGTGGTATAAGAACTGTCATACGGAAAACATATCGTTCAATCTTATACATGCCCCTACATATGGGGTTATTTTGGGACTTCCGTGGCTGAAAAAACATGAGCCCACCATCTGTTGGACGGATCAGTCATTGCAGTTTCAATCTGCGTATTGTCAAGACCATTGCCTCAGAGAGATTTCGCGGCCTTCCATGTCTTTAGCCGCTACTCAGTTCATTTCCACGGCCGCCGAGAAAGAAGTAACACTACCAAGTTGTTATCAAAAGTATGAAGAAGTATTCTGTAAGGCAAAGGCGGAGATCCTCCCTCCACACCGCGAATACGATTGCCGGATTGATTTGGCACCCGGATCTGTGGTCCCCTGTGGTAGGATTTACGCGTTATCACAACCCGAAACCATACACCTCCGAGAATATTTGGATGACCTTCTTAAATTGGGTTTCATTCGACCCTCTAGATCACCAGCAGCTTCCCCGCTTTTTTTTATTCCGAAAGCAAACGGGGAGCTTCGTTGCTGCATCGATTACAGGGCTTTAAATGCAATCACAATAAAAAATCAATACCCGCTCCCCTTGATACCGGTGTTGTTAGAGCAAGTCAGATCCGCCAATATCTACACTAAATTGGACCTACGGGGAGCCTATCATTTAGTGAGAATAAGAAGCGGCGACGAGTGGAAGACCGCTTTTAAAACACGGTACGGGCTTTTTGAGTACATGGTAATGCCCTTTGGGCTTTGTAATGCCCCAGCCTCTTTTCAGTTTTTTTTGAATGAGGTGTTGAGAGACTTTTTAGACATTTTCGCAGTGGTCTATATTGACGACATCCTGATTTACTCCAATGGGGAGAAAGAACACCAAGAACATGTATGTCAAGTCCTTCACGCCTTACACCGGAACCATCTGTTTTGTAAATTGACAAAGTGTGAATTCCATGTCACCACTGTAGAATTCCTAGGCGTTATGCTCACTCCATCAGGGCAAGTCATGGCTGAACGAAAAGTGAGGGCAATCATGGAGTGGCCGAAACCTCACAACGTTAAAGACATTCAAAAACTCCTGGGGTTCGCGAACTTTTATAGGAGGTTCATTGCACACTTCTCAGACATGGTGACTCCGCTTACTAAACTCACCAGAAAGAACACTCCTTTTGTGTGGGGTTCGGCAGAACAGACAGCTTTTGAACAATTGAAAACTGCGTTCACAACCGCTCCTGTGCTAACTCATGCCGATCCAAAACTCCAGTTTGTGGTGGAAGCAGATGCTTCCGATGTAGCTGTCGGGGCCGTGCTCTCCCAAAGGAACGAGTGTACCGGTCATCTCCATCCCATTGCCTTCATGTCCCGAAAATTGAACAACGCAGAGCGTAATTACACCATAGCAGAAAAAGAACTGCTTGCTATCAAAGAAGCGTTCGCGGAATGGAGACATTGGTTAATGGGAGCCTCTCAGCAAATCACGGTGTACACCGACCACCGCAATTTACAGTTTATGCGAGCTGCTCGTCACCTTACTCCCAGACAGCTACGCTGGATGCTGTTTTTTGCCGAATTCCACTTCGTGGTTACGTTTCGTCCGGGTTGTGATAACCGGAAGGCTGATGCACTCTCGCGTCAAGAAAACAGCCCAGCCAAGGAGGTTTTACAAGAGAAATGCATCATTGATCCCAAGAAGGTGGTAGGAGTGATACACACTAATGAGTTTCTTCACAAAGTCAAAAAAGGCATGCAAACCTTTAGCTGGAAGACCTGGATCCGCCTACATCCAGAGTGGAAAATTCGTCAGGGGTTGCCAAGAAAGGGCTCGCAACTGCTCCTGCCTACGTTAGCATTAAGACAACAGGCTTTTCAATGGTGTCACGAGTTGCCATGTGCTGGACACACTGGAGGAAAGAAGACTTTGGAGAAAATGCTACGCACATATTGGTGGCCTACCATCCGTCCAGATGTCTTTTCATGGGTACAGCGATGTGACATTTGCTCCCAGGCCAAGAGCGACCATCGTCCAACACAAGGCCTTCTGCAGAGCATGCCTACTCCTGTGAGTCCTTGGGAGAGCTTTTCTGTGGACTTTGTGGTGGGTCTCCCTAAAGATCAAGGGATGACGGCCATATTGGTAGTCGTGGACTACGTAACAAAAATGGGTCATTTCATCGCATGCAAAGGGATCCCAACTGCCAGCCAACTTGCTCACCTATTGCTTCTTCATGTAGTCCGGTTGCATGGACTACCAAAAGTCATTGTTTCAGACAGGGGAGCCCAGTTCACCGCTAAGTTTTGGAAAGTATGGTGTAACAGGTTAGGCATAGCATCTTCCTTGTCCACAAGCTTTCATCCCCAGACTGACGGGCAAACCGAAAGGTTAAATCAAACACTCAAGCAATACTTGAGATGTTTTGTTGATACTACTACTGAGGCATGGGTTGATTGGTTATGGACCGCTGAGGTTTCCTATAATGATGCTGCTCATTCCTCTACGTCCTACACCCCGTTTTTCTGTACATATGGGTTTCACCCTAGGTTTGCCCCTTTGAGTGTCCCTCCTTCCGAAGTTCCTATCCCACAGTTGCAGGTTAGGCTGGTTCAGTTACGGAAAACTGTGCTACAGGCAAGGAAGAATCTTGAAAAGGCTAAACTGAAGTACAAAGCACAGGCTGATAAGCACCGTAGGTCTTGTCCTCTTTACAACAAGGGCAATTGGGTTTGGTTGTCCACCAGAAATATTCGCTTCCGCAAATACAGTGTTTTCAACCCTAGGTTTATTGGCCCTTACCGGGTGCTTCGTCACATCAATCCAGTGGCTGAGAAACTGTGCCTTCCAGGTCATTTCAGGATCCATCCTGTTTTTCATGTGTCCCTGCTCAAACCTGCAAAGGGTCCTAGAACTAAAACCCCTGAGCCAGTGCGGGTGCAACCGGATGTTGAGTATGAGGTGAGGGGTATCCTGGACGCACGTAAGGTGAGGGGTCGGCTTCAGTATCTGGTAGCCTGGAAGGGCTATGGACCTGAGGAGGACTCATGGGAACCTGCTGGTGCAGTTCATGCCCCTAGGCTGGTTAAGAGATTTCATCTGTCTCATCCGGGTAAACCTGGAGGCAGTCAGTGAATCTTGTGAAGGGGGGGTGTTCTGTCAGGAAGCCCCGGCCGCTGGTAAATCACTGCCTGCATTGTGAATGTGTCTTGAACATGAAAAACTACATTTCCCATGTTTCCTAAAGCGGCGCGTCAGAATGATGCCGCGCGACCAGGAAACAGGATATCCTGGTGTTTGCGGAAGACACTTTGCCGATTATTCCTTTCGGACGAGCGGACTAGAGGCTCGTGTGACCGGCTCTTTGTTTTGTCCTGGTTCAGGTGAGTTGAGCGGAGGCTCACGCTGAATGGTGTTTGGAAACCGCTGGATTACCAGGTGGGGCTTAGGAAGCGCCCGTCCCGGTGGCTTATCTGTCGGTATTGGAAACCGGCTATACACCGCCTTGTGGATTAACTGGAGGGGCTTAGGAAGCGCCCGCTTCGCGTCTTGCGAGGTCCTGCTACAGGTTATCCCTGAACTAAGGGGGTGGCGTTACTCGGTACTGTACTGTACTCATTGTCACTGTTTTCCTGTCGCCTC
This sequence comes from Lissotriton helveticus, assembly GCF_964261635.1. Classification (NCBI taxonomy): domain Eukaryota; kingdom Metazoa; phylum Chordata; class Amphibia; order Caudata; family Salamandridae; genus Lissotriton; species Lissotriton helveticus. The sequence goes on along the minus strand of NC_136070.1, from coordinate 219,499,787 downwards.
CAACTCGGCTGAGTTCGGAGGTCTGAGCAGTTACTGACATCAAGTATCTGTGTACTTTAAAGGAAAAGTGTTCCTGTTCTTTCCTGCAGAGACGTATCTGCAGGGGAGTGCGTGTTTTCACAACAACCTTTTGTTTTGCTGGGCAACAGTTATGTTCCTGTCTTTATTCCTGGTTGGAATACCCTAATTGACTCCCGTGTACTTGTGGTTGAGAAACTTTTGGGGTATTCGTGTACCTGCCGGTACACTTCATTATCCATCCTCTCGGAGGGGAACGTTTCTTTTCCATACTTTGTGACAGGATGAATGGTATCCTCATTGGCATTCAGGTTCCCTTCCAGTTCTCAGGGGGTAGGTGGTGAATGATCTTCCTTACACTCAGTACTTGTGAAACCCTATACCAAGTGGTGGGAGAGAGGGGGCATATTGATGGTCTTCTTTATATCTTTAAGCAGGAAATCCTGGGAATCGAGAAGACGCCTGATCTGTCACTCTTGGTTCCAACACGCCTGTAGTCAAATCAGGTGGGTGTCAAACATAAAGCAGTGAGTAGAGAGTAGTCAGGCATAGAGGGACTCGCCCACTGATTCCTTGCTTTGTATGTTGCAGGTTTTCAGTTCCAGTTGCCCAGCTGTTCCCCTCCGGACTATCCTCATTTTTTCCCCCGCTTGATCTCCTTAATAGTCTGCGTCACAAAGAGCCAGACTTGGGATGATCTAGAGGTGGGCCCCTTTTCAGCATCAAACCAATCCTGAGGAGCCACGACGAAAGGCCTGACAGAAAGATCCACTTAATATACAGAAACCTCAAAACACTTTTTAAAAAAACGTAATGCTTCCAACTAATTATGCTACCACAAATATATATACATTGCTTCCAAACCAAAACACATAGTACATCATTCATGCTCATATAAGTATACCGAATTCATAATCTGACAGTAATAATTCAACACTTTTGATGATAATCACAGCATTAAAGGCATTAGAATATATCTTTTCAAGCCTTAGAAAGAATCCAGGAACATTTGATTTTCCATGAGTATTGGTACGCTACAATTACCAAAGCTTAATATACTAGAGGTGGCACGAAAAGAGAGCAATGATACAGCACCTACCTCAGACACAAGACAAGTCTGACAGATATTGTTAGGGGTATTCAGCCTCCTTCGTATCACCACAACTTATTCGTCCAGCGAATTCGTTGTTCTTTTATACATAAAAACCTATTTAGAAAAAAACCTATTTAGAAATAATGAATTGATGGTTGGCCCTCTATATTCCATAACTCACGATTTACAAGGAATTTGACTTATATGTCTCCATTTGTATCAAACTATTCAGTACTCTCCGCTATTTTCCTATGCTAATACATTAGTAAGTTGGACTTTTTTTTAATTTTTCAAATACTTACTAGTTAAAAATAGATGGTATGAGGCGTAAATACGTCTTTTTGACTCATGGAGATCTCCAGCTGACTGACTGGTAGCTGAGGAAATACACAGTAATAGGCTATTATTTAACTGACTGCCACGCTGTAAGCACTAGTTGCTATGCCGAATTCTAGAGGCATACTTACAAATAATTAAAAAACTAGTGCCTAAGCACGCAGTAGTCAGGTATTCAATTCCAACTTCGATCTTTTTATTCAGGCTTTTGCATGGGTTCTGGAGGTATGATCCAAAGGTACCCGCTGTACAAGGGAAGCCTCCTTGTCAACCCTACATATTATGACAAGAAAGGGGGCAAATACACTCGTTAAACGCGTGTTCGTAGAACGCTAACGCAGTATCATCCAAACCCCCCATTCAGTGCATTTACCTTCTTTTGCTCTTCTTTATCAGGCTATTGCGCGTTTTGAGCCAACAGCACTGCCCTCAGCCTCTGGTCTTAAAGGCTGACCCATAGGACTTTTGCCCTGGAGCAGTGGGGCCTAATTCCCTGGCATTCTTTTTCTAGCTCACTCCCTTGCTCACCTATCCATGTTTTGTATTTTCTAACATCCCCGTCAGAAATTCTAAGGAAAGTGAGCAGGAATGGTTTGTACCATTGATCAATAATTGGGGCACAGATGTAATGTTTGGAGGAAACAATGTCTCTTTGCACCCTTGTATTAGCAGACAAGAGAAGGATAAGCTCTCCACTAAGTCATATGCATCTTTTTTTCCCTCCACACCTGTGTACATTGCAGACACCTCCTTTAGCTGTTCCTGTAGCATGTGCAACAACGGGATAGCTTGGCCCATGGTACTGTCCTCTTTGCTGACTTCCCATGTGAACACCTGAAAAGGAAGCAGCATCTCTGTCAAATATTTGACTAGGCCCCATTGGTCCATCTCAATGCTCATGCTTTTCTCATTTGCATCCCCTCTTTGCATGAGATATTCATTAATAGGTCTGTATTGCTCAAACAGGCGTTCAAGCATGTAATAAGTGGAGTTCCAGCGTGCTGGCACCTCCTGTATCTGCGCTTTAACTGACATTCTATTATCACACTATATGGCCCTCAGCTGTTTCCAGGCTTTAAATTAATGGCTGAAATGAGTGAGGATTCTTCTGCAGGAGGAGTTGCTTACTTGGTCTTCTTTTTTGAGAAAGTCCTGTACAATCATGTTGATGTAGTGTGCCAAACACAGGACCCTAAATAACCAACATGGCCTTAACTATATTACTGTCACTGTCCGTGGCAATAAATCCAATCTTAAACCCTCTTGGTCACAGCCATTCAAAGACATTGTTCTAAAAGTCTTCCAAAATGTTTGCAGCTGCATGGGATTTCTCCATGGAGAACATTGCTCCTATCACATGCTTCCGAGCAGCATTAAAAATGTCAACAGTGTCAATACCTGCAGATATCTTTGGCCTAGCACCACAAAAGAGATCCAGTGTGCAGTGATGCATATGTAATCAGTCTCTTGGCAACTGGTCCAGATGTCTGTTGTCAGGTGGATACTGTGAACAGCATTCTACTGCAAAGCTTGTTCAAGCAATTTAAGCACATTGTGATGGTAAAATAGGACCGGTTGGGAACCTTCCATTTCAGGCAGATGGCTGCCACAATTCAAGAAAATTCATCCCTTCCTCAAGTGAAAAAGGGAGGCTGTGCAGCGCTAACATTTTAGCCAGCTTGTGGTGTGTCTCACTCTCAGACTAAGGATGTATCCAGGTGGTGTATAGATCATCAGAAAGGGGGCTTGAAGAAGAAGATGATGCACCACTAATCCTCTTTTTTCTAGCTGGCGATCTGGAAAAAAGGGATCTTCTGGAGCAGATCTCTTTACTTCCTCAGCCTGAAGCTCAATCTCTTGAACTGCCCCAGCTTCGGGAATAACTATTGTTGGTGGTTGTGGCTGTTGTTCTTTTCATCATCGACTTTTCTGAGTTTCCTGCAATGATTGGGTACTACTCTGCGATAAAGAGAAGTCAATTTCAACATCACTGCTCGTCGGTGTTGCCATGATTAGACTGGCTGCCTCTGTGACATACATGGGCTTGGGCCTCGATTGGGGCGGGTCGACTGATTTGGGTGTGCTGCTCCCAGCTTGTTCCCCAAAGGCCAGTGTGACAGGCACAGTTTTTTGTTTTCCAAAGCCATCTGGGGCAACATACTAGTGGCGGTGGTGGTAAGCTCCTTCTTCTTAACTGTCCAGCAGTTTTAGCACATTTCTTAGTGGCCATCTTGAAGCTGTCAGATAGCAATGGCACTTAGCTTCACAAGTTGAAGAGATGTCTGTGCTGTGTGGGTCACTTACGCGTCATGCCATGCACAGGACTGGGGTAATGTTGTCTCTTGTCTTGTCGTGCACCTAAAAATAAAGAAGCAAGAAGGACATCAGTGAATATGGCATTGTTGCTGTCCAATTTGTAGTACAAACAAACGCATTATCATTTAATGTGGTCACTGGTTAGTCCCTTAATTAAAAATAGGGTGTATATCTATTCGTAAATCAGAAAAACACTCCAACATAAACTTTCATGGTGACTGACTGTACACTCAGGAAGAATAAGAAAGAGGAGCAAAAACAACAACAACATACAGTTGAAACTGTTTGCTTTATGTGCAACACATGGTGTCACTCACGTGTGATGGTGCGATGTGCCACTCAGGGAGGTGAAGCTGACAAATGACAATTGAAGGAGTAATCCCTAGACAATGTATGCTGTTATGCACCTATAGAAGACATGGGGTTGATTGATTCCAGATGTAGTGAAAATGGTATGAACAAAAATACATTCATAAAATTATATATTTTTTTATTGAAAAAAATATCAAATATAATTTGCCAATTATTAAAAAATTGAAAAAATAAATAAAAAAATTAAACAGCAGTGATGTTATCCTCAAAGATATAAAAATACGTTATTAAACTGATATCCCATTGCTTAACCATACATGCTGCCTATGGCAAAGGGGCGAATTTGGTTGGACGCACAAAATGGCTGCCAACCAGTGCAACATTCTCATCAACAACAAAACTGAGTAGGTAGGTATTTCTTGGCAACAAAAAGAAGACAAGCAGGCCTATCGGGAAAGCTCACCGGCTGCCTAGCCTACAGAAAAAATGGCCAGGCACCAGCCACATGATCACATTCACAACAAGAGAACACATGTATTCCTATGGGGAAAGCACACTGCCTAGCTAGTGGTAAACACAAAATGGCTGCCAGCTACATGGTCATGGTCATAATAACAACAACCAGCAAGAAGGCATGGCCACAACAAAGAAGATATGCAGACCTATGACGAAAGCACACTGGCTGGATACACAAAATGGCCACATGGTCACAAACTCACAAATGTTGATGCAGGGGGCCTACAAAACAAATGCAAAATGTAAATTCGAAGAGGTTGTTACCTCCAAATTATCAGATTGGGAAGATTGTGATGCTTCTGAAGGAGAGAATCTTCCCCACATTGCAGCTGCGGTAGATTCTGCACGTTCAAGATAGCGTACAGCAGAAAACATCTGCAGTAAGTCGCTGGTGCACACAAACAACATGTTGGCGTCCACAAAATCTCATGGGAGCATGCAGCAGGCTAGAAAATCTCGTGGCGTCCTCAAATGGCCCAAAAAATCTCGATGGCAAGCATCTGGCAAGTCTCTCCCGCTTGCTCTAAATGACTTTTCGAGCATGCGGACCAAGTTTAACGGTAACTTCTTTTTCTCAGTGGCCCGCAACTTGCCGAATTCCCCAAACTTTGCTAAAGGAGCAGAGTTTTACACCAGGGTTTAATCCATAGATGGTGTAAATGAAGCCACACCACAATACATCACACAGCCGGGGACAAGAGTGGTAGGGGTTTGATGAATGGATGGAAAAGGGGATTTTGGGAAAGATTTGGCAAAGACAAACACTACATAAGGACAACATTAATCTGGGCAATGAGCAGCACATCATTTGTCATCACTCTGTTGTGGAAGGAAATGAAGGAATGAGTATGACAGAAAGAGTACAGTTATATGCATTAGAAACAGTCCTTCTGCCCCCGAGACCCAAGTAATCAGATATCTAAATGTTCTGTCTTCTTGGTTGGGAGTGTACTTACCCACTAAGTTCTCCAAATATGATCGTTAAAAGAAAAAATATATTGTATTGCAAAACTAGGTGGTGCATCTGCATTCTCCCAGAGAAAGTCCATCACTCCAGGGTGCCAAGATGGACTGGTCCGGTAGACATGCAAGAGTGTTGACCTCACCTTACAACTTTCATTTAAAGAGGAGACTAGAAGGACTGCAGATTCTAAAACAGAAACTGTATTTTAGAGTCAAGGAGAAGGACAGAAGGAGTGTATCAAGAAGACTCAGAGGCAGAGCAAAAAAACAGAGGGGGACTCAGAGTTTCACTTTTGCCACAAGTGCAAGACAAACACACAGGCATATACACACAGCAGCGTTTCCCAAATAATGGTCCCTCTTTTCATTCCACATAGCCAAGTAGTAGGCTTTAGACTCTTGGTTTACCTTTGAACTGAAGTCAATAACTTCTTGCCTCTCAGTGTTGATGAGGTAGTCCTGTAGCTTCCACCCTGAGTTTTCCATCCTCCTCTTGAGTCTGAGTAACTCCATCCCAGACCAGTCATCATGACCCAAGCAAGATAGACATGTAGTGCGCTGCTGTTGAAGAACAAGTAGAGGAACAGAATTGCAGTATTTTGCACAGGTTTTTATTTTTTAACTAAAATGGCTATTCTGGTCTGTGAAGAAGCAGAAAAATGGAGAGGACCTGCAAAGAAGCTGGCTAAATGTGAAAGGGATAATCAACATCAGAGAAAAAATCATCGCTCATCACTCAGGCCTGAAACATTGCAAATCAATCATCTCAAGCAAGTTCCAAAATTACATTTCAATACCCTCCTCACTGTCTGCCACCACATGAATCATCAATCATCGCTCACAATCACTTGATAATCAGATAACTCATTGGTGCAATGGTTACCTGTTACAATCCAATCACGGTTGTAGGTACACTATCTCGCCCTTGATGCAAGCAACATATTGGAATTTGTCAGTCTTGTAAATCAAATGATTGTCTGGGGCAGCCATCCTAGATGATGTAAAATACATAAGGATCATAGGAGTTGAACGTACAAGTTAATTAATTTTTGCAAAGCAAATTTGTAAAGCCCAATCACCTCTAGGAAAAAAATTATCGCTCATTAGTTATGTGCCAAACATTGCAAATTCATCATCTCAAGCAAGATCCCTTATTAAAGTTCAACACCCTCCCTCACTGTCTGCCACCAAATGAATCATCAATCATCATCACTCACACAATCACTAATTTACCATTGCAATAGTTGTAGATACCTCTTCCAAACCAAGCACAGGTATTTTAAGTACTACGTTTTCATCTTTGATGCAGGCAACACATTGGAATTTGGTTTTGGCACCCTTGTAAATCAACAATCTTCAAGGCATGCGAGGGGGGCAGCTATTGTCTACAATGTCATGAAGGAATTGTAGAGGTTCCAACTACAATCTGGCAATATATGTGACAAAAAAATGATTGGGCAGCATAAATCGGACACAAAAATAATAATGTTCCACTTTTTTTAATTTGTTTTGCAAAGGTGGAAGTTTAATGAGAACTAATTTTAATGTTCTATGAAGGAACTGGCATTATTAGTCTGGGAAGTAAAGTGTGTCCTCAATCTCAGGTGGATCACCCAGAAGTTGCTCATCTAACACACTTGATTCTAACTAATCATCAATCTCCTCCTCCTCTGCTGTTTCAAGAACAGGGTCATTGTGCGGTATGAAATATTGGCTCTTTTTTATCATAGTCAATCTCTCCATGTTTTGAGGCAAGAGACTGGTCGTTCTCACTGTAACAACCTTAACAGTTGCACTGAACACATGCTCATCGGGCACTCTGATTACAGGACAAGCCTGATACTTTATTTCCGGCCTGCTGAGCTCTAGCCTTTGGCGCATCTTCCAATATCAATACCTCAATGGATTTTGAGCCACATAGGCCTCCTTTGCATCATCCAGATACTCCTGGAACATCCTGTGGATGGTCAGTGGTGCTGCCACTTGCTCAACCTCTTTTTCCATCACCTCTGTACTGGACTTGAGCCCTGCCAAGTCAGACCAATACAATGCAGAGCTTGGGTCCAGTCCTTCTGTTGCTGGTGTTCTGGTCTCTGGTGTTGTTGGCTGCTGTGAGACATGACTGCCCTCTCTGGAAGTTGAAGGTGCCACTCCAGAACTGCGGGTGGGACTCTAAATTCCAGCTGTTTTTCCAGGTCTCAGGCTTACCCTACAATCCTCCTCTTGGATTGTGAAACATCCCCTTCAGCAAAAGAAATGAAAGTGGGCAGAATTTTTTACTATGGATCAAGTAGCGTGGCACAGTTGTACTCTTTGGGCAAGATGATGTCATGTTGCAGCCTTGTATTACAAGACAAGCAAAGGATTAAGGTCTCAACCAAGGCATGCACTTTTGTGTTTTCATTCACAGAAGTCCTTTAGTAGATGCATCAACGGGATAGCTTGTCCCATTGTACTGTACTCCTTACTAACTTTCTGTGTGAAAACTTCAAAAGGAAGCTTTCCCAAATTCATCCCCTCCTCTTAGAATGATATAGCCATTGAACTGATTGTAATGCTCAAAGAGATGTTGCAACATGAAATACATTGAGTTCCAATGTGTTGGCACCTCCTATATCAGGCCTTTAAGTGGTGCTTTATTATTATGCTGAAAAATCCTCAACTGCTTCTGGGTTTGAAAATTATGGCTGAAATTAGGGCAGATTCTCTTGTAGGTTGTCAGTATGTTGCTGACTATGTCTTCTTTTTTGAGAAAGTCTTGCACTACCAGGTTGATGCAACGAGTCAAATACAGGACTGTGAAATAGTCTCCGTCTGACATGACCTTGACTATGTCACTATCGATGTCCGTGGCAACAATTCCAATTCTGCAACCTCTGGGTTTCAGACATTCATACACCTTGCTGTTAAATTGACCTAAGTTGCTTGTTCCTTCTCTATGGTGAAAATGGCCACAGTTGCATGCCGCCAAATGCTCTTAAAACTTTCTTCAGAGCCAAGACATGCAGATATGTTTTGCTTTACCCCCACAAAAGAGATCCAGTGTATAGTGATGCACATGTAATCAGTCACCTGACAACGGGTGCACATGTATGTCATCGGTCGATAGTTTGAACAACACTTTCCTGCAAAGCTTGTTCAACCAACTGCAGCACATCATGATGCAGCTCTGGACCAACAACTCTGGCAAAATAGGTCTGACTTGGAATCTTCCATTTTGGGAGATGGCTGCCACAAATTCTAAATATCCCAATCCTTCCACAAAAGAAAACTGAAACAGGTCTAGCACTAACATTTTTGCCAACTGCCCATTGTAAAACCATGCAGTTAGATGGTTCTGCTCGTAGGGCTCCATGTCACTCTAAGTCGCAGAGGTGGGTAATTCTGCTGGTGCAATGCTGGGGACAGGGCTGCTTTGCGTGAATATGTCACCCTCTTCTTCTTCATCATCACCTCCCGCCATGATTGGACGTGTAGCTGAAGTTCCCCGGCTCTCCACACCACCACCACCACATTCAGGAATTATTTGAGGTGCTCCTCCCACTTGATTTTGTGGTGTTTTTTTAAATGGGTTGATTGGCCTTTAGTACCATCATTTGTACCAGGCTTACCTCAACGAACATTTGTGTGGCAAATGCTGCATACTCGTTGCTAACTGTAAACAAGTCTCAAACTGGGGAGGAGTACTTTTTTACTGTGCCATTGCCAATGCCTAACGATGAACTGGAGGTAGATGAGCATTCCATTGATTGCCTCTCTGCTTCTCCTGAGGTAAGAGTTGGTTCAGGTCTCAGGTGAGGTTTGCAAATATGGGAGCTTGTGGAGATACCTGTGCTACATCTCTTGGAGTAGGTTGAAAAGCAATGTCAGACTCCTCTGTGTTTCCTTCTACAATGACTGCTTCGTTGTCGTCATCCTCCACATCAGCCACTTCCATAAATTCAAGTCCTTCAGAAACTTTTCTTTTCCCTTGCCTCTCCTGTTGTCTCCTGGACTCTGTTAAGGTCCACTCCATGCCCCTATCATCATCATCATCATCATCATCATCAGAAATTGTGCTTGGAGAAGATGGTGGAGTATTACCCTCCCTCTTTCTTGCTGGAGATCTAAGAGCTAATGATTCTAAAAGAGCAGGTTCTTTCTTGCAAGGAAGCTCAATCTCCTGTGTTCCAATATCAGGAAAATGTACTATTTCTGGCTGCGGCTGCCGTCTATATTACTCAGTTGCCTAAAACAATGTTGTACTACTTTTCACAAGGAACATATTCAATTACACATCACTACTTGTTGGTATAGACATGATTGCATTGGCTGCCTCACTGACAAACATGGTCCTGGGCGTAGGTAGAGGTGGTGCTGTTGATGCATGAGTCCTGCATCTTCTTCATCTGACGGAAAGCTGATTGTGTCCCTTTTTCCTTTCTCCGAGTCTGCTTTTGCCGCCAGGGACGCCTCGCCGGACCCGGTTCGCGGGTCCCTCAGCGCGGCTCAAACAGCGGTAATTGTCAAGGGGGCACTTTATCTCGACCGGCAGGGCTGCGAGCACGGACAGGGACTCCGAGGACCAGGAGTCCCTGCGCGCCCTAATTGACCAGCTGGGCTGCTCTCCCTGCCGGCCCCGCCCGCCCGCTTGCAGAGTAAAAAAGGCTGCCTGCTAAGAACCGAGTGGGATCTTCATCTGACGGAAAGCTGATTGTGTCCCTTTTTCCTTTCTCCGAGTCTGCTTTTGCCGCCAGGGACGCCTTGTCGGACCCGCTTCGCGGGTCCAGCAGCGCGGCTCAAACAGCGTTCATTGTCAAGGGGGCACTTTATCTCGACCGGCAGGGCTGCGAGCATGGACAGGGACTCCGAGGACCAGGAGTCCCTGCGCGCCCTAATTGACCAGCTGGGCTGCTCTCCCTGCCGGCCCCGCCCGCCCGCTTGCAGAGTAAAAAAGGCTGCCTGCTAAGAACCGAGTGGGATCTTCATCTGACGGAAAGCTGATTGTGTCCCTTTTTCCTTTCTCCGAGTCTGCTTTTGCCGCCAGGGACGCCTCGCCGGACCCGCTTCGCGGGTCCCGCAGCGCGGCTCAAACAGCGTTCATTGTCAAGGGGGCACTTTATCTCGACCGGCAGGGCTGCGAGCACAGACAGGGACTCCGAGGACCAGGAGTCCCTGCGCGCCCTAATTGACCAGCTGGGCTGCTCTCCCTGCCAGCCCCGCCCGCCCGCTTGCAGAGTAAAAAAGGCTGCCTGCTAAGAACCGAGTGGGATCTTCATCTGACGGAAAGCTGATTGTGTCCCTTTTTCCTTTCTCCAAGTCTGCTTTTGCCGCCAGGGACGCCTCGCCGGACCCGCTTCGCGGGTCCCGCAGTGCAGCTCAAACAGCGTTCATTGTCAAGGGGGCACTTTATCTCGACCGGCAGGGCTGCGAGCACGGACAGGGACTCCGAGGACCAGGAGTCCCTGCGCGCCCTAATTGACCAGCTGGGCTGCTCTCCCTGCCGGCCCCGCCCGCCCGCTTGCAGAGTAAAAAAGGCTGCCTGCTAAGAACCGAGTGGGATCTTCATCTGATGGAAAGCTGATTGTGTCCCTTTTTCCTTTCTCCGAGTCTGCTTTTGCCGCCAGGGACGCCTCGCCGGACCCGCTTCGCGGGTCCCGCAGCGCGGCTCAAACAGCGTTCATTGTCAAGGGGGCACTTTATCTCGACCGGCAGGGCTGCGAGCACGGACAGGGACTCCGAGGACCAGGAGTCCCTGCGAGCCCTATTTGACCAGCTGGGCTGCTCTCCCTGCCGGCCCCGCCCGCCCGCTTGCAGAGTAAAAAAGGCTGCCTGCAAAGAACCGAGTGGGATCTTCATCTGACGGAAAGCTGATTGTGTCCCTTTTTCCTTTCTCCAAGTCTGCTTTTGCCGCCAGGGACGCCTCGCCGGACCCGCTTCGCGGGTCCCGCAGCGCGGCTCAAACAGCGTTCATTGTCAAGGGGGCACTTTATCTCGACCGGCAGGGCTGCGAGCACGGACAGGGACTCCGAGGACCAGGAGTCCCTGCGTGCCCTAATTGACCAGCTGGGCTGCTCTCCCTGCCGGCCCCGCCCGCCCGATTGCAGAGTAAAAAAGGCTGCCTGCTAAGAACCGAGTGGGATCTTCATCTGACGGAAAGCTGATTGTGTCCCTTTTTCCTTTCTCCAAGTCTGCTTTTGCCGCCAGGGACGCCTCGCCGGACCCGCTTAGCGGGTCCCGCAGCGCGGCTCAAACAGCGTTCATTGTCAAGGGGGCACTTCATCTCGACCGGCAGGGCTGCGAGCACGGACATGGACTCCGAGGACCAGGAGTCCCTGCGCGCCCTAATTGACCAGCTGGGCTGCTCTCCCTGCCGGCCCCGCCCGCCCGCTTGCAGAGTAAAAAAGGCTGCCTGCTAAGAACCGAGTGGGATCTTCATCTGACGGAAAGCTGATTGTGTCCCTTTTTCCTTTCTCCGAGTCTGCTTTTGCCGCCAGGGACGCCTCGCCGGACCCGCTTTGCGGGTCCCGCAGCGCGGCTCAAACAGAGTTCATTGTCAAGGGGGCACTTTATCTCGACCGGCAGGGCTGCGAGCACGGACAGGGACTCCGAGGACCAGGAGTCCCTGCGCGCCCTAATTGACCAGCTGGGCTGCTCTCCCTGCCGGCCCGCCCGCCCGCTTGCAGAGTAAAAAAGGCTGCCTGCTAAGAACCGAGTGGGATCTTCATCTGACAGAAAGCTGATTGTGTCCCTTTTTCCTTTCTCCGAGTCTGCTTTTGCCGCCAGGGACTTCTCGCCGGACCCGCTTCGCGGTTCCCGCAGCGCGGCTCAAACAGCGTTCATTGTCAAGGGGGCACTTTATCTCGACCGGCAGGGCTGCGAGCACGGACAGGGACTCCGAGGACCAGGAGTCCCTGCGCGCCCTAATTGACCAGCTGGGCTGCTCTCCCTGCCGGCCCCGCCCGCCCGCTTGCAGAGTAAAAAAGGCTGCCTGCTAAGAACCGAGTGGGATCTTCATCTGACGGAAAGCTGATTGTGTCCCTTTTTCCTTTCTCCAAGTCTGCTTTTGCCGCCAGGGACGCCTCGCCGGACCCGCTTCGCGGGTCCCGCAGCGCGGCTCAAACAGCGTTCATTGTCAAGGGGGCACTTTATCTCGACCGGCAGGGCTGCGAGCACGGACAGGGACTCGAAGGACCAGGAGTCCCTGCGCGCCCTAATTGACCAGCTGGGCTGCTCTCCCTGCCGGCCCCGCCCGCCCGCTTGCAGAGTAAAAAAGGCTGCCTGCTAAGAACCGAGTGGGATCTTCATCTGACGGAAAGCTGATTGTGTCCCTTTTTCCTTTCTCCAAGTCTGCTTTTGCCGCCAGGGACGCCTCGCCGGACCCGCTTTGCGGGTCCCGCAGCGCGGCTCAAACAGCGTTCATTGTCAAGGGGGCACTTTATCTCGACCGGCAGGGCTGCGAGCACGGACAGGGACTCCGAGGACCAGGAGTCCCTGCGCGCCCTAATTGACCAGCTGGGCTGCTCTCCCTGCCGGCCCCCCCCGCCCGCTTGCAGAGTAAAAAAGGCTGCCTGCTAAGAACCGAGTGGGATCTTCATCTGACGGAAAGCTGATTGTGTCCCTTTTTCCTTTCTCCGAGTCCGCTTTTGCCGCCAGGGACGCCTCGCCGGACCCGCTTCGCGGGTCCTGCAGCGCGGCTCAAACAGCGTTCATTGTCAAGGGGGCACTTTATCTCGACCGGCAGGGCTGCGAGCACGGACAGGGACTCCGAGGACCAGGAGTCCCTGCGCGCCCTAATTGACCAGCTGGGCTGCTCTCCCTGCCGGCCCCACCCGCCTACCACAAATCTTGTTTTAATAAGGAGGCATAGATCCCGCTGCACGGGAGCGCGCGGGAGCGCCCGGGGCTAAGCCCGGGCAAAGGGCGGGCCCTCTGAGGCCCTCCGAGGACTGCAGAGACTGGACTGAGCACCAGACCCTGGTGCGCCTGGGACTTGGGACTCTTGAGTGTTAGGTATTGTTATTAACGATATTTGTTATTTTTAGTTAGGAACACGTGCTGACTTTGATGGTTACAGCCGTCCTGTTCTTGTGTAAGTTTAGTGTAGAATTTTTATTATCCATTTGATTTACTCTTAAAAATATTCTCAGAATCTGCTTTTGTTAAGCTTGTATAATGAACAAGGAAAAATTAGATAAAGGGCCTATGGATAATTATTTAATCCAAAAAATTACTCAGATTAATTCTAATAGACGTGCCTCTCTTGGGCAGGGGAACTCTCATGCGACGCAGGATGAGGCACTCTTAATTGATATATCCTCGCCCAAAAAACCTCCTATTCCTGCTGGTAGGTCAGTGACTGTGACTGCACAAGTCCATGTTAAAAACGCCCTTGACTACCCAGATATTGTGGATAAATCAAAGTATACCCCACCTACAAGAATATTTAAAAAGGCGAAAGCACGAAAGAGAAGGGGGAAACAAAATTATAAAGTACAATTAGATGTACCCAGAAAAAACTCACAAGTAGTTAATATGCCAAACGATAAAATCAGTGTAGGCAATACAGGGTTAGTCTCCTTGGAATTACATGTACATAATAGTGTGGAAGAAATCAGGCCTCCCAATCTGGGTAAAGGGGAGGACGAAACTGGAATTTTCAACTTTTCTATAAAGGAACTTTCAGTACCAATAACTCCGGTTAGTCTGAAATCCCCACACATTAGTCGAAGTAGTACTTACGAGGAGCAAGGGCTTTCGGATTCCCCAAGATTCTCGCCTACTTTCTCTACTAATTCCACCCAGTCGTCAACCTTGAAAACTACTACTCATAATATAAAAAAAAGAGGGGGTTGCCCTATGCCTAAAAGGGATGCTAAAGTACAGAGGAGGAGTTCGACTCCTGTTGTGACCAAGGTGGCAACTTTGCCTCAACCGATATCTGATTTTTGTACTCCGGGTGAGACAGTTTTGTGTGTGAGGCTAGAAAGTTTGCTAAAAGACCTAATTCAGCCATTACTGGATAAAATGACTTTGTGTAACACTAGACTCGAACAACTAGATGTAAAAGTAGGGACAAATATGCAATTATTAGCTGATCTGATACAGGGGGTGGTTTTAATGAAATCTGATGGCTTACCTGTGCCACCGGCAACTGTTATTGTCCCCAAACTAGTAAAACCTCCTCCAGTTATTTTAGCAAAATTAGGATCTGGTGGGATTAAACCAACTGGCTTTACACCTAAAAGTGCTCCATTGGTAACTCCGCTACAAAACAAGCCTTCCAATAAACCTGTGAATAGTGTAGGTGGCCAAGGTAAGGATAAAATGTTGGTAATAGAAAGGCCACAGATACTCAAATCTAAGACTAGTAAGGAGAAGGCCACCGAAAACCCGTATAATGGAAAACGGTATCAAAGGAGAACGGTTGATCTACCGCCTGAAGCAGCTCCCTACACTATAGTTATGGCAGGGGTTCCCGAGCTATCTATGGATGTTAGGGAAGATCATCGTGCTTTAAGAAATAAAGTAACACACTGGTTACATAATAATAGACCCCTTTCAGCGCACATTAATGGAGAAATTCGGACAGTGAGGCGAGCGATCTGGGTGGGTTCTAGACCCAAAGATAAGAAAGGGGACATTATCATTATAAATTTCAAGGACCACAGAGCAGTTCGTCATATAGGAGATTGGTATGAGTCAAATGACAGTGACTCTATCTCTACTCACTATCTCAGTTATTTCTATCCTTACTGTCCAGGCCAAAAGCCTGGAGGGAGGGATAGAGTAAGACAACCTGTAGATTGGTCCTTGCCAAACCCCGGTGGATATGGCCCGAATGCTTTACCCCACTTTGGTATCCCTCAGAGACAATTTTTTCCAATTACCACTGGAATGGATTATGGGAATAACAACTATTCCCGAGAGAATAGGGATTTTTTCCGTTCATCTTATAATTTACCAACTTATAACAGATTCTATGTGTTTTCGGGCCTTGATTATGTGGATTGACATGAAAAGGGTGCCGCTCACACAATCCATCGGAGTCTGTTAGAGGCTGACACGCTTAAAAGTAATCCAATAATTCCTTCCATAGGGAAGGGATGTCGAATAACCTCCCCCCCAGAATTGACTATTAACATAAATCCTGATATGGGTGAGGAGTCCTCTCCTTTTAGCACTATTATAGTATAGAAGGATGAGACTGGGAATAACATCGGGGAAGTGAGCTCTCAATGTAAGGAGATAGACTGTGATACTTCCTCGGTCCAAGAGGCAGGAAGAAACAAAAAACAGGATTCCTGTACATTCCTATCTTGGAATGTAGCAGGTTTAAAAAATAAGATAGATAATCCAGCACTGAACTCAATTGTAGGTGAGCGGGATGTTGTGGCCCTTCAAGAAACATGGTCCACAAAACCCGTCCATCTAAGTGGGAACAGAACTTTCTTTACCCCAGCTGAGGCCGGCCTACATGGCCGTGCGAAGGGAGGTTTAACAATTTTCATTTCAAATAAGCTTAAATATGAGAAAGTGATTTTTAAACCTAGCTTGAACTATTTTCAACTTATAACCATAAGTACTAAGGGATTCACTGTAATTTTGATAAATTTTTACAATAATATCCCGAAAGCTCATATAGTGATTACTTTAACAACACTTAGAGAAAAAATACAACACGAAATAGATAAATCAAATAAGGAAACTGTAATTTTATGGGGGGGTGATTTTAATTGTCCACTCTGTATCGGGGGCAAAAATGGGCTCTGTGGCTTAATGTTAGAACAAGATACACACCTAACACACTTTGAGCATTCCCTGATTGGGGATCTACTAAATGAACTAGTGTTTATGTTTGATTTGGGTTTTGCGAATGAAATAGCTCAGAATTCCACTCCATTTAAACCGACATTTGTAGGCAGAGGTGTAATGTCCACTATTGATTTTGTTCTCGCATCTAATAGTTGTGGTAATAAAGTCAATAGCTTATTGACTCTGGATTTGCCCCTAAGTGACCATCTGCCTTTATTATTAGATGTTGTGAATCTTTTTTATGAACCCTTTGATTGTACCCCCCTTCGTGATATTGCCCCTGATTTAACTTTAGGTAGGCAAAACGGGTATACTCTAAAATGGGGTAAAGTTATGCCGGAGCAATTTCTAGCAAAATTATTAAATACTTGTTCGGATAGTTTTTCTATATGCTTAGGGGAATCAACCTGCCCCACTCAGATTTCAGAGCATTTTGATAAAATAGCCCTTGAAATTAAGAAAAGTCTGTGGGTGGAGCTAAGAAACAAGACTAGGTGCTCTAAAAGCTGGTTTGATACCGCTTGTACTAGGGCTCTAAGTGACCTGAAAAATGCCATCCATAAATCACCTCGGGATCACATAGTAATAAGAGGCTTAAGGAAACTCTACAATAAGGCCCTGAAAAATAGGAAAAATGTTATTAAAAAGGAGGCCCTTGAAGAACTTTGTGAGGCTGCACAGTCTAAAGATGCATCGGCATTTTGGAGGGCAGTTAACGCACCTTTTCTTTTTGATAAGCACAAGGCCCGAATTGAGACAGCGATTACCGAGGAGGAATGGGTGAGACATTTTTCAATGTTATATAGCTCGCAGGATGCCCCTTGTCCGACTAATGTTTTTACATCTGGGAATAGTGTAACGGGCGTGGAAAAGCTGGTGGTATCACTGGAGGAAGTCATAATTGGATTAAATGCCACTAAGGGTGGTAAGGCTGCTGGTCCAGATGGGATCCCCGCAGATTTATATAAAGCAAATGTGGAGATTTGGGGCCCCATGTTGGTACAGCTTTTCAATGCCGCCCTAGCCAATGGCATGCATTTATCCTGGTTCACTTCAATAATTGTGCCAATTTTCAAAAAGGGAGAGAGACAAAATTGTGCCTGTTATAGGCCAATCTCCCTTCTTGATTCTTCTGTAAAAATCCTTGGGAGAATAATCTTGGCAAGACTTCAGACTTGGGCTGATGAAAATGAAATTTTGAGTGACCTACAGTATGGTTTCCGGAAAGGTTTGGGAACCTTGGAACAATGTTTAAATCTAATGATTATCCAACAAAAATATATTAGGGCTAAAGGGGAACGGTTATATTTTACATTTGTTGATTTGTCTTCGGCTTTTGATTGTGTTTCGCACAGCAAAATATGGGATATCCTGCAAGGGCTGGGCATCGACGAAGCCATAATTTGCTTCTTGAGAGATCTTTATTCAGGTGCCACAGCATCAGTTCGCTATGGCCGTGGGGGAGAATGCACTAGAAGATTTGGTGTGGGACGTGGAGTACGCCAGGGCTGCGTCCTCGCCTCGTTTTTATTTCTTCTTTACATTAATGGACTTGAACACCGCCTACTCCAGGAGTGCGGGGATCTGCCTAGAGTGGGGAGGAGGCCGATCCCCGCGCTTCTGTACGTGGACGATGCTGTCCTCATGGCTCGAACCCCCTTGGCCTTGCAGAAATTGTTAGTATCCTTCGAAAAATTCATGTTGAGTTTAGATTTGAAAATTAATTGTGGTAAAACTTACTCCATGAATTGCGGTACAAAATCTGGTAAAAAGTCGAAAACTATGTTTTTAAATAAGCTCCCCTTGGAAAATACTTCGTGTTTTCCCTATTTGGGTATTTTGTTCCATGAGCGGGGCGGTTGGATGAGTGCCATAAAGGCTAGAACTCTTCTGTTTCAAAAGACCCTAATGGCCGTTAGGATTTTTATGAAAAAGCTGGGGAAAAAACCTATAAAAGAAATCCTGACCATATATAACGCCACATGTATATCCGTTGCGCTATATGGTGCAGCACTTTGGGGCTTTTCGAATATTGATTCACTACAGATAGCTGAAAACATTTTCCTACGGGACATTCTATCTGTACCACAGAGTGTTTCTACCTACATCTGCCATGTGGAGCTGGGTCAACCTTATTTATCAGATTTAATTCGAATACAGCCCATTCTTGTCTGGCACAGGGTGTGGACTTCAAATGAATGTATAGTTAACCGGGCTGTGATACAGGACATTCTGAATACTGAAAACTCGGTCAGGGTGGAATGGTTAGCATATATTAAGCAATTTATGTTTGATATTGACCACTGTGAATACTACGAGGATCCACTATCTGTGGGAATTATATCCAGAAGTTTTTTGAAAAAACTGTGTTTGGAATACCTCGTGGATAAAAGAAGAAGTGCAGAAGCTAACAAAAAGACAGTTGCTTGCCATAACCAAATACTGACTGGAGTAAAGGTACAGCCCTATTTGACCCTGGTAATGTCTAACCATGAACGATTTCTCCTAACTCTTTTTAGATTGAACCTTCTTTTTAGACTTCTGTCCTTCCCAAAGATGAACTTATGGACACAGACTTTATCCACTTGCCCTTGCGATGATTCCTCGCCCCAATCTGATATTCAGATCTTATTTTTTTGTAAATTTTATTATATTCCCCGTCGAAAATTTTTAATCCCGTTTCTTAAAGATATGAACTTAAAAAGATGTAAATTAGCATTCTTAGATGTCAGAGAATGGACACTATTTTTACTGTTGTGGTTCTCTTAAATTATTTTAAACATGTATTGAAACTAAGGAAAAGCATTAGTGTAAATGAAATATAATCTATATGTGTATTTCTTTTAAATCAGTTTCTTAATGTAGTATGTTGTCTATGTTGCTGTTACTTTCATGGTTAATTTTATTTTTAGCCGAATAAAGTACTTTCTGATTCTGATTCTGCATGAGTCCTGCTCTCAGCTTGCTCCCTAGAGGGTGGTGCGGCTTGCACACGACGTGGTGGTCCAAAAAAGGTTTGGGGGGACATGCCACTGGTGGCAAGCTTCTTCTCATTGACCACTTTCTTGGAGGCATCTTTCCTTTGGGCCATCTTAAAGCTCTCACTTGGCAGATGCACCAAGCTGCACAATCAAATGTGATTAGAGGACTGATTTGTGACTGCATAGGCCTTCTGTTTGGCAGGCCTGTAGGTGATATCTCATCTCTTGTGCAACTAAAAGCAAACATGCAAGAAATACCTTTAGTTTGAAAAGTGGCATTGTTTGCAGCATGTATTAGTGCACACAAAGGCAATATTAGTGTGGGTGTTTTGTTAACTTAGGTAACCACTTTAAAGTCAAACCCCACCTCCATACTATAGTTCCTCAACAGAACAACACACATTATACAGAATGATAGAGCTCGTTCTTTTATCTTCATATATTCTAGAGAAGATACCTCTGGCACTCAGGGAACAAAATGGGTAAATAGAATAGTAATCTTTAAAACATGGAGGTTAGATTGTCCCTCTGGCAGGAAATGTGGTCCAGGGGGAATGCCATAATAATCATCCTCATTACACAAATGAATGATGCTTGAGTCTTAAGTGCACCACCGCCAAGGTGTCTAGGAGGAAACTGAATTATTATATCTAAAAAACTGAATGCTGTTGCACGTCTGTGAGCCTATGGTGTATGTACAATGAATTGATCAAGGCAACATTCTAAAAGGGGAAATATAATTTAAAATTTACAAAAAAACAAGTTGGAAATTGAAAACAAATTCAATTACAACTAAATTAAAATTATCCTGAAGCATTTTATTAAACTGAAATTTCATCCTTCCATGCAAACCTATGGCAAAGGCACACTGGCTACGTGCACAAAATGGCTGCCAGCCTGTGCCACATGGTCAATAACACTGAGCAAGAAGGCAAGGGGAACTAAGAACACATGCAGGCCTATAGCAAAAGCACTTTGGCTGCCTACACAAAAATACCTAGAGCCACATGGTCATGACAACAACAACAACCAGCAAGGAGGCATGGCCAAAATAAAGAAGCAGGCCTATGGCAAAAACACACAGGCTACCCAGTGCCGACACAAAATGGCTGCCAGACACATAGTCACAACAATAAGCAGGAGGTATGGAAAACAAAGAACACATGCAGGGCTATGGCAAAAGCATACGGGCATCCTAGTGCCTTCACAAAATGGCTGACAGCCACATGGTCACAACAAGAAGCAGGAAGCCTGGTAAACAAAGACCACATGAAGGCCTATGGCAAAATAAAGCACACTGGCTGCCTACACAAAATGGCCACCAGGCACATGGTCTCAACAACAAGCAATAATTACTCTGTGCTACTCCGCAGAGCACAGAGTGTCTGAATTCTACAAACTCCCAAGCAGAGTGGAGTTTTACATCCAGGCCTCATTTTAAACATAGAATTAAAATATGTTAAGACAACATCAGGCATTCTTGGTGACTCTCATGATTTGCAGAGCTCTGGGTCATCACAACATTAGTCATTAAGTCCAAAATCTAAATCTTTCAGGATGTTTCTTAGAATTGTTCCTGCTGATTTTACTGCATTCTGTGATCCTATTTTGGCAGCAAGAATTTGAGTAGTCAAATCAGCTGACAACACCAGAAGTTGCTCATTCTTTTTGTTAGAGTGATAAAATCGAATTCTGGCATTGCACATTCTCACCAGAAACATTTTCATTTCATTAATAAGGATCAATACAGTTTCATCCATGTTGACCATTATTTGTCTGATCTCTCTGAATGTGAACCTGTAGCCAGCTCTCAAGAGTGCTTTAAGACTTCATTTGCTTTTTGAAAGAGTGCAAACTTAACTGAAGGCTGGCAGTTATGTTGCTGCTGGGAGCTGACTGTACATTTATATTTTCGAATGTAGGCACACATGCAGTTTGGGTGGGCATACAAATCCCATGCAAATACATTTACCTTGCTGTTTAGATCAGTTATTTGGCTGAAAAAAGTCATCTTGGAAGAAACTGGCTGCAGATAAAAACATGTTTTCCTTTGAGATTCACATACTTTGTACTTTGTTCTTTCATCAACTCTTTTGGCCCTTGTACTGGCTAAACCACTGATAAGTAGAAAACAAAAGAGAGAGCAAGGACCAAATACTGGGAACGTCCTTATCCCTAAGTACTTATTTTATAAACAACGTGGACAAACCCACTAAGGACAACTCTGCTACAACTATTGTGCCAGGTACCACTTAGTTTAATAAAAAGAACCCTCACCCACCTACCTAGTTGTTGGCATGCTTCATCATAGGGTTCCCAACTGGGTAGCCGAATGCTACCCAGCTGTGCTACAACGCCTGGTTACAGCAGAGTGGGATTTTTGTAGGTGTGTAGTGCTCAAAGTGGTGAAATAAAAATATCTCTGGGATTTCTTACTGAACAATTTTTTATTTCCACTCGCCCAGGAATTCCACACTAATACATGGGTTCAATACCCCTTAAAAATTGGGAACAACTTTAATCTGTTCTCTACAATGTAAATGATTTATAAAAGCTCCCATCCACTAAAGTGCTATTTTTTAATATAAAGTGCTAGTGCTCATAATCCTACTTGTAGTAACGTGATTGCTAACAGGTTCCTTATACTACTAGTTTTTGAGGTGCTATGCGGGGACTTTCCAAATTTCTTTTCAGATTAAAACCATTCGGTTCTATGATATCTAATTCAAGGACATAAAAGGTTTCTAGTTTCCTCAATTCTCTCTCTCTGTCCCCACCTCTCTTCTTCTTGGGCACATGTGCTAGGCAACTATACACCAAGGACGTAGGATCACTTTGATGTACTTTCTCCTAGTTCTGTCAGGAATTTCGATTTTCTATAGGTGACTTGTGGTCTCTTCCTCACTTATTGCCACACGACAGGATCTTCCACAATAAAGTGCCAGTGCTTGTTTAAAACCCTTCTCTCCTCTTCATGCCTCACAATGTATATTGTAATAAATCTACATGTACTCTTCAAGTTCCTTATTCTTTTTTTCAAGGTTGTTCTAAAGGGTTAAAACAGCATTGCTTCCCTTTTCAGGCCTCTCGCTTTCTTCAATGCTGCTTCCAAACATTTTACAGAATAACCCCTCTCTATAAATGTTTGTTTCATGTCCTGTTCAAAGTTGTCATACTCTTGAAGAGTACTACATGCTCTTCTAGCTCTTGAGAACTCGCCAAAGGGGATAGTCCTGATGAGGGGCTGTGGGGGAGCACTCCCCGCATGTAGTATTTCCTGCTGTAGTTTTTCCAAAAACTGTACTCTCAAGTTTACCCCCATCCACACTTACCCTGAAATCCAAAAACTCAACTGTATGTTTGCTCCTTTGACCCACAAATTTTTAATTTAGTTCATTGCTGTTCAGTTCTACTGTAGAAG
Organism: Lissotriton helveticus; assembly: GCF_964261635.1. Taxonomy (NCBI): domain Eukaryota; kingdom Metazoa; phylum Chordata; class Amphibia; order Caudata; family Salamandridae; genus Lissotriton; species Lissotriton helveticus. Next base: position 219,477,037 of record NC_136070.1, on the reverse strand, counting down.
TCCACTAAAGGGATCCCAAATCAATAAATATATGGACGAGAATGCCTTTTCAAAAGACCGTGTTGTAACAATTGACGCCTGTGAACAAGGAGCTGAAGCTCCGAAACGCGTTAGGTGAAGAATATAGATCCAAATGCAGATATGCCGATGTGCTTTTAATTAGTCTGCTACCGAGTGCGCTTCCCATCGAGGAAAATTTGGTTTAAAAAATAAATACAAAATTATATATATATATATTCACTGAAAAAACCATAGGTTTCACACCAGTTATAGTTAGCTGAACATTTCACTCATACAAAACCATTGAAATTCCCACGTTATAGTTAGTTGGACTCACTATAACTCGCGCGCCAGCAATCCACTGCTGATGATGTCACATATTACATCATTCATGACATCACTGATGACATCACTGATGACAGCTCAAATGACATCACTGATGACATCTCTGATGACATCATCCAGTGACGGTGTGTTTCTGTAAAGTTTAAATATGTTTTACATATTCAAGAATAAGTGGGCGTATAAGTGTCTGGATGAAGGATATAGTTGGTGCGTGACTGACTGTATGGGTGAGTGATTAAATGTGGCTTACTGAATCCATTGGTTAGTGACTAAACTGTCTGAATGTGTGCACTGTCTGTTGTTGTGTAAGCTGCTGCATGTGTTGATCAATAGCTATATGAGTGGCTATATGGTTTATTGATTGGTTGCACAAGTATTTGTATGTGAGTCTGAGTGTGTGTGTGTGGGTGGCTGTGAGGTGTGTGACTCTGTGCATAGATGTGTGACTAGTTAATTCACTAGGTGTATGGGTTCAAGAGTGCATATGGAAACAGCTGTATGGGCAGTTTACTGTGTGCATGGCTGTGTTGGTGAGTGAATGGATATCTCAGTGCTACATGTCCAAGTAAGTACATATGTAAAACACAGTGCTTGTGAGAGTTGGCATATATAAATGACTATACATGAGAGCTAGAGATTGTGTGAGTGGCTGTATGGATCAAAGTGTACTTGCATCAGTGATTGTATAAGAGAGTAAGTATGTGTTAGTATATGTTTTGATATTTGAGGTGTTGTCTGTATAACTGTATAGATGAGGAAATGGGAGTGTGATTGATTCTTTGCATGACTGACTAGGTGTGTGAGTAACTCCATGGATGAGTGGCAGTGTGTGAGTGTCTGTATAGGTGTATGAGTGCATATGATAGTGTTGTATTGATGAGTGTCTGTATGTATGAGTGATTGTATGGGTGAATGAGAGGATGTGTGTGTAGACCTAGGAATCAGGGAGTGCATATGTAGTTACTGGTGTTGGTGTGTCAATGGTTTCAGCAATGGTAGTTTGTATTTAACACTGGGTGTCTCAAAGGTTAGATTAGAGTGTGAGGAGGTGCATCGTATTATCACATGGACGATGTCATCAGTGATGTCATTTGAGATGTCATCAGTGATGTCATCAGTGATGTCACTGACCATGTCATGAATGATGTAATATGTGACATCATCAGCAGTGGATTGCGGGCGCGCGAGTTATAGTGAGTCCAACTAACTATAACGTGGGAATTTCAATGGTTTTGTATGAGTGAAATGTTCAGCTAACTATAACTGGTGTGAAACCTATGGTTTTATCAGTGAATTTCAAAGGTTTTTTAAAATGCTAATTCCTAACTATAACGAGTGTTAAACCTATCGTTTTTTCAGTGAATTTCAAAGGTTTTTTTAAAAGCTAATTCCTAACTATAACGAGTTAGTAACCTATGGTTTTTAAAGTGAATTATTACGTTTTTTTAATAGCTAGTTTTTTTATTGCTATTAATAATTATAATTTTTATAAAATTATTTAAATAATGTATATTTTTCAAACATTAATTATTCAATTTTTTTTCCTGTGTTTTTTTAAAAATCTTTTTACCCTGGAGCACTCAGGGTACGCGCACCCGTAAACGCACCCGTAAACGCACCGGTACACGTAGCGAGAGCGCTATTCCCACATGCGCAAAAATATATAATTATGCATTTAAAGTAAATAATAATGCAAGACATTCAGTAGCATACTCATAAAAGTAGTATTTTCTATTTTTTAAAACCGTATTTTGACTCTAAACGCATTTAAGAAAATCTAGAAAAAACGTCATTCTGACGCGCTGCGTAAGCGCCCCCGCAGCGCCTATGTACGTGCTGCGTAAGCACCCCGGAGCGCGTAGCGTAAGCGCGCGTCAAGCCATGTGACCTTAAAACAACACTTTTGGTTAATAACAGTTTTTTTTTCACAAGTGGTGAAACACCCCACCCAGTTCCCTCACAACCTCATTGCTTTTGCAGAGACAACACCTCTTCTCTGTTCCTGCCAAAAGAGAAACCTAATTCCATAATGTCTAGTTCCCAGAACCCTTCCCAGGACCAGTCTTCAGACTCTTCAGATGGATTCCTGCCTGAGGACCCTCCACAGAGAAAAGTGAAGGACCACTTCATATGGAAGTTTTTCTCTTTTCCAGAGGGACAGAAAAAATGCAACGCTGCCAAAGTCACGTGTAAGATTTGTGACATTGTTCTATCCCGTGGAGATCCCATCTGGAAGTATAGTTTCGGGAACGCAACTTTACTCCGGCACGTTGAGAGGAGGCACCCGATTAATTTTGCATGGGAGAGCACCAGAGCCCTAGCTTCTAATCCACCCCAAGATGGCCCCTCCACTTCCACAGGAGGTTCAACATCATCGGTGAGAGGAAGACCAGCAGTCATGATACCAAATATTCAGCCTGTTTTTGCAGACATTACAATTCGTTGTAAGCAGTGTGATAAACTGCTTTGTTATGGGGAGCAGAGCATTCAACTAATTGTTAGAAAAAGGGAAGAACACCGCTGCGCCCCTCGGCCCTAATTTTTCCCCTTTTTTTTGCTCCTGTTGAGCAGTTTTGCACTCCCTAGTTTTGTTTTTGTTCTGAAAAAAATACCCCCAAAAAATTAAAAATGTTCGGAAAAAGTAAAAAAAAAATTAAAAACTAAAAAAGAAGAAAAAAAACAGTTCTTTTTAGAACTACCTCCAATTCTCCAAAAAGAGCTATATTCCTTACATATTCTCAAGGAGTGAGTGAAGTGGAGTACAGTGAGAGAGGAAAGCAAAATGAGTGAGGGAGCGAAGGAAGGGAAAAGAGAGGAAGGGAAGTGAAGCAGGGGGACTGAAAGAAGGTGAGTGTGGGAGGTGAGTGAGGGGAAGGGGAGTGAACATGGGCAATGAGGATAAGTGAGGAAAGCGGAGTAAAGGAACGGAGGTGAGGAAGGGTAAGAGAAGAGCAGTGAGCTTAAAGAAAGAGGGGTGATAGAGAGTCGATAAAGGCAAGTGAGCATGAGATAAGGGGAGTGAGGGAGTGAGGAGACAGAGGGAGTGAAGGAAATAGTGAGAGAAGGGGAATGAGTGAGGAAGAATAGGAAGGTAAGTGAGGGAGTGTAGGTGAGTTAAAGGGAATAAGCATGAGGGAAGGGAACTGAGAGAGTGAGGGGACAGAGGGAGTGAGGCTAAGAGAGAGGGAGTGAGGGAAGGAGAGTGAGGATGGTAGAGGACAGAGGGAGTGACAGAAGGAGTGAGTGAAGTGGAGTAAGATGAGTTAGGGAAGGGGAATGAGTGAGGGAGCGATGGAAGGGAATAGAGGGGAAGAGGACTGAAGCAAAGGTACTGAAAGAAGGTGAGTGGGGGATGAAAGTAAAGGGAAGGGGTGTGAGGGATGGGGAAGAGGGATACTGAGGTAATCGGAGTAAGGGAATGAGGGTGAGGGAGGGTGAGAGAAGGGCAGTGAGCGTGAGTAAAGAGGGGTGAAAGAGGGTGGATAAAAGTGAGTGAGGGTAAGACAAGGGAGGGACTGAGGGGGTGAAGGAAGGAGTGACAGAAAGGGACTGAGTGAGGGAGCAAAGAAAGGTAAGTGAGGGAGTGTGGGTGAGTTTTACAGAGTGAGCGTGACGAAAGAGGAGTGAGAGAGTAAGGGGACGGAGAGAGTAAGGCTAAGAGAGAGGGAGTGAGGGAAGGGGAGTGAGGAAGTGAGAGTGAGAGAACGAGTGAGTGAAGTCGAGTAAAGTGAGTGAGGGAAGGGGAATAAGTGAGGGAGCAAAGGAAGGAAAGATAGGGGATGGCGCCGAGGTTTGGGGTTACACAAATTATATCCATCTCCAAACCGAAGAAAACAGGTTTTGTCGGAAGGTGCTGGGTGGGGTCATTTGTTCCCCTCAATACATATGGCATAATGAATTAAACATCTCTTATATAGAAGACTTTGTAATATCAAGACCAGCACTCTTCTGGCTAAAATTATGGATTAACCCGACTGCCACTTTGACCCGTGATATAATTTTGGACTGCCTAAAATGTGACAGGGCACACTATATACCCTGGTTAAAAGCTGTAAAAGATTGCCTTGACAGCGTAGGTCATGGTCATTTGTTTACTTCACCCACTTTAATAAATCGTTCCCACAAGATTACTATTCATAGGGCACTGTATCATTTGTATAGAGAAGAACGGGAAAGGAAAAATCTGTCAAAGTGTACTGTCATAAAATACATGGGCTATTCTGATTCGCAAACTAAACATCCAGGCCCTCCTCACAGATATCTATGTTTACACCTTGGCAGATGGAACAGAAGCTTGCTGTTTCGCTTCCGTGATGGGAGCATAGTAAATCTGTTAAATTTTCCTTTGGGTTACAATAAACATTTAGAAACCCTGTATTGTCCTTGTAACCCAAATATGAAACAGAGCCTTTTGCACTTTTTGTTTTTCTGCGGTTTTTATAAAACTCTTTCTGCTCATTACTTAATGTCTTACTGCAGAAAACAAAAGTTGACTTGCTTTAGAAAAGCACTGAGAACCTTTTTATTATTGGAATCTGATGAAGTAATATTCAGAGTGAGCTGTTTTCTCAAAGCTGCCGTTCGATCACGAGCCACTTTATATATTGATGTATAACATCCGCACACTGTATTTTTTATGCACTTTATAAATGCTCTCTTTGCACATTGGGTCTTATTTGCTCTTTTGCACATGACTGATGAGGACTAATTAAATGTTGCTGCTATTTTTCCATCCATCTTTCTATCTCTGTTTGTTGGAAAACAGTTTTAATTGTGTAAAATGTTGTTGTTTTTAAGAACAGAAGGGACACTTTGTGTGTTCATGTGAAATAGATTAATTGGTTTATGCCTTTTCTTTCCAGCTGTCATATTATTATTGCACTGCATTGTTTTAAAATTGCATTTGTATGCACTTTTATGGATGTTTTTATTCCGAATAAAGATCCTTTGACTTGATTTGACTTGATAGGGGAAGGGAAGTAAAGCAGGGGACGGAAAAAAGTTGAGTGTGGGAAGGGAGTGAGGGAAAGGGGAGTAAACATGGGGAATGAGAATAAATGAGGACAGTGGAGTAAGGGAACGGGGGTGAGGCAGGAGATTAAAAGTCAAAAAAGGGTACTAAGAGATGAAGTAGAAGTGAAGGACAGAGAAAGGGAAACAAAGGAATGGTGAAGGACAGAGAGAGGGAATAAGCAATAGATGGTGAGCAAATTACTAAGAGGATAATGAGGTGGATAGATTCAGTGACAGAGAGGAAGAGAGGGAGAGAGAAATGAACTGACGGTGAGTAAGATACTAAAGGAATGTGAGTTAGCAAAACTAAATGAGGAAAGGGGAGTAAGGAAAGGGGAGTGAGTGAGAAAGAAGGGGGAGTGAGTGAGGGTGCATTCATGACAATGAGGGATGGAAGGTGAGTGAGAGTGAGTGAAGGTGCGTCAGAGAGTGAGGGGACAATGCGAGTGAGGGTAACAGAGAGGGAGTGAGGGAAGAGGAGTGAAGAAGTGAGAGGACAGAGGGAGTGAGAGAAGGAGTGAGTAAAGTGGAGTAAGGTGAGTGAGAGAATGGGAATTACTGAGGGAGCAAAGGAAGGAAAGAAGGGGAAGGGGAATGAAGCAGATGAACTGTGAAAAGGTGACTGTAGGAGGAGAGTGAAGGTAAGGGGAGTTAAGGATGGGGAATGAGGATAAGTGAGGGAAGTGGAGTAAGGGAACAGGGGTGAGAGAGGGTGAGAGAAGAGCAGTGAGGTTGCGGAAAGAGGAGTGATAGAGGGTGGATAAAGACGAGTCAGCGTAAGACAAGGAGAGTGAGGGAGTGAGGACATAGAGGTAGTAAAGGAAGGAGTGAGAGAAGGAGACTAAGTAAAGGAGCATAGAAAGATAAATAAGGGAGTGTTCGTGAGTTAAAGGGAGTGAGTGTGAGGGAAGGGGGAGTAACAAAGTGAGAGAATGGAGGGAGTGAGAGTAAGAGTGAGAGAGTGAGGGAAGGGGAGTGAGGATGTGAGAGGACAGAGGGAGTGAGAGAAGTAGTGAGTTAGGTTGAGTAAGGTGACTGAGGGAAGGGGAATTACTGAGGGAGCAAAAGATAGAAAGAAGGGGAAGGGGACTGAAGTAGAGTGACTGAGAGCTGGTAAGTGTTGGAGGGGAGAGAGGGGAAGGGGAGTGAAGGAACGGGGGTGAAGGAGAGTGAGAGAAGGTCAGTAAGGGTGAGTAAAGAGGGGTGATAGAGGGTGGATAAAGGCAAGTGAGCATGAGACAAGGGGAGTGAGGGAGTGAGGAGACAGAGGGAGTGAAGGAAAGAGTGAGAGAAGGAGACTGAGTGAGGGAGCATAGAAAGGTGAGTGAGGGAGTGTAGGTGAGTTATAGGGAGTAAGCGTGACGGAAGAGGAGTGAGAGAGTGAGGGGACGGAGGTAGTGAAGCTAAGAGAGAGGGAGTGAGGGAAGGAGAATGAGGATGTGACAGGACAGAGGGAGTAAGAGAAAGAGTGAGTGAAGTGGAGTAAGGTGAGTGAGGAAAGGGGAATGAGTGAGGGAGCGAAGGAAGGGAATAGAGGGGAAGAGGACTGAAGCTTAGGTACTGAGAGAAGGTGAGTGGGGGATGAAAGTAAAAGGAAGGGGAGAGAAGGATGGGGAATGAGAGGTAGTGAAGGAACGGGAGTAAGGGAACAGGGGTGAGAGAACAGCAGAGAGCTTGAGTAAAGAGGGGTGAAAGAGGGTGGATAAAAGTGAGTGAGGGTAACACAAGCGGAGTGAGGGAGTGAGGGGATAGAGGGAGTGAAGGAAAGAGTGACAGAAAGGGACTGAGTGAGGGAGCAAAGAAAGGTAAGTGAGGGAGTGTGGGTGAGTTTTACAGAGTGAGCGTGACGAAAGAGGAGTGAGAGAGTGAGGGGACGGAGAGAGTAAGGCTAAGAGAGAGGGAGTGAGGGAAGGGGAGTGAGGAAGTGAGAGTGAGAGAACGAGTGAGTGAAGTCGAGTAAAGTGAGTGAGGGAAGGGGAATAAGTGAGGGAGCAAAGGAAGGAAAGATAGGGGATGGCGCCGAGGTTTGGGGTTACACAAATTATATCCATCTCCAAACCGAAGAAAACAGGTTTTGTCGGAAGGTGCTGGGTGGGGTCATTTGTTCCCCTCAATACATATGGCATAATGAATTAAACATCTCTTATATAGAAGACTTTGTAATATCAAGACCAGCACTCTTCTGGCTAAAATTATGGATTAACCCGACTGCCACTTTGACCCGTGATATAATTTTGGACTGCCTAAAATGTGACAGGGCACACTATATACCCTGGTTAAAAGCTGTAAAAGATTGCCTTGACAGCGTAGGTCATGGTCATTTGTTTACTTCACCCACTTTAATAAATCGTTCCCACAAGATTACTATTCATAGGGCACTGTATCATTTGTATAGAGAAGAACGGGAAAGGAAAAATCTGTCAAAGTGTACTGTCATAAAATACATGGGCTATTCTGATTCGCAAACTAAACATCCAGGCCCTCCTCACAGATATCTATGTTTACACCTTGGCAGATGGAACAGAAGCTTGCTGTTTCGCTTCCGTGATGGGAGCATAGTAAATCTGTTAAATTTTCCTTTGGGTTACAATAAACATTTAGAAACCCTGTATTGTCCTTGTAACCCAAATATGAAACAGAGCCTTTTGCACTTTTTGTTTTTCTGCGGTTTTTATAAAACTCTTTCTGCTCATTACTTAATGTCTTACTGCAGAAAACAAAAGTTGACTTGCTTTAGAAAAGCACTGAGAACCTTTTTATTATTGGAATCTGATGAAGTAATATTCAGAGTGAGCTGTTTTCTCAAAGCTGCCGTTCGATCACGAGCCACTTTATATATTGATGTATAACATCCGCACACTGTATTTTTTATGCACTTTATAAATGCTCTCTTTGCACATTGGGTCTTATTTGCTCTTTTGCACATGACTGATGAGGACTAATTAAATGTTGCTGCTATTTTTCCATCCATCTTTCTATCTCTGTTTGTTGGAAAACAGTTTTAATTGTGTAAAATGTTGTTGTTTTTAAGAACAGGAGGGACACTTTGTGTGTTCATGTGAAATAGATTAATTGGTTTATGCCTTTTCTTTCCAGCTGTCATATTATTATTGCACTGCATTGTTTTAAAATTGCATTTGTATGCACTTTTATGGATGTTTTTATTCCGAATAAAGATCCTTTGACTTGATTTGACTTGATAGGGGAAGGGAAGTAAAGCAGGGGACGGAAAAAAGTTGAGTGTGGGAAGGGAGTGAGGGAAAGGGGAGTAAACATGGGGAATGAGAATAAATGAGGACAGTGGAGTAAGGGAACGGGGGTGAGGCAGGAGATTAAAAGTCAAAAAAGGGTACTAAGAGATGAAGTAGAAGTGAAGGACAGAGACAGGGAAACAAAGGAATGGTGAAGGACAGAGAGAGGGAATAAGCAATAGATGGTGAGCAAATTACTAAGAGGATAATGAGGTGGATAGATTCAGTGACAGAGAGGAAGAGAGGGAGAGAGAAATGAACTGACGGTGAGTAAGATACTAAAGGAATGTGAGTTAGCAAAACTAAATGAGGAAAGGGGAGTAAGGAAAGGGGAGTGAGTGAGAAAGAAGGGGGAGTGAGTGAGGGTGCATTCATGACAATGAGGGATGGAAGGTGAGTGAGAGTGAGTGAAGGTGCGTCAGAGAGTGAGGGGACAATGCGAGTGAGGGTAACAGAGAGGGAGTGAGGGAAGAGGAGTGAAGAAGTGAGAGGACAGAGGGAGTGAGAGAAGGAGTGAGTAAAGTGGAGTAAGGTGAGTGAGAGAATGGGAATTACTGAGGGAGCAAAGGAAGGAAAGAAGGGGAAGGGGAATGAAGCAGATGAACTGTGAAAAGGTGACTGTAGGAGGAGAGTGAAGGTAAGGGGAGTTAAGGATGGGGAATGAGGATAAGTGAGGGAAGTGGAGTAAGGGAACAGGGGTGAGAGAGGGTGAGAGAAGAGCAGTGAGGTTGCGGAAAGAGGAGTGATAGAGGGTGGATAAAGACGAGTCAGCGTAAGACAAGGAGAGTGAGGGAGTGAGGACATAGAGGTAGTAAAGGAAGGAGTGAGAGAAGGAGACTAAGTAAAGGAGCATAGAAAGATAAATAAGGGAGTGTTCGTGAGTTAAAGGGAGTGAGTGTGAGGGAAGGGGGAGTAACAAAGTGAGAGAATGGAGGGAGTGAGAGTAAGAGTGAGAGAGTGAGGGAAGGGGAGTGAGGATGTGAGAGGACAGAGGGAGTGAGAGAAGTAGTGAGTTAGGTTGAGTAAGGTGACTGAGGGAAGGGGAATTACTGAGGGAGCAAAAGATAGAAAGAAGGGGAAGGGGACTGAAGTAGAGTGACTGAGAGCTGGTAAGTGTTGGAGGGGAGAGAGGGGAAGGGGAGTGAAGGAACGGGGGTGAAGGAGAGTGAGAGAAGGTCAGTAAGGGTGAGTAAAGAGGGGTGATAGAGGGTGGATAAAGGCAAGTGAGCATGAGACAAGGGGAGTGAGGGAGTGAGGAGACAGAGGGAGTGAAGGAAAGAGTGAGAGAAGGAGACTGAGTGAGGGAGCATAGAAAGGTGAGTGAGGGAGTGTAGGTGAGTTATAGGGAGTAAGCGTGACGGAAGAGGAGTGAGAGTGAGGGGACGGAGGTAGTGAAGCTAAGAGAGAGGGAGTGAGGGAAGGAGAATGAGGATGTGACAGGACAGAGGGAGTAAGAGAAAGAGTGAGTGAAGTGGAGTAAGGTGAGTGAGGAAAGGGGAATGAGTGAGGGAGCGAAGGAAGGGAATAGAGGGGAAGAGGACTGAAGCTTAGGTACTGAGAGAAGGTGAGTGGGGGATGAAAGTAAAAGGAAGGGGAGAGAAGGATGGGGAATGAGAGGTAGTGAAGGAACGGGAGTAAGGGAACAGGGGTGAGAGAACAGCAGAGAGCTTGAGTAAAGAGGGGTGAAAGAGGGTGGATAAAAGTGAGTGAGGGTAACACAAGCGGAGTGAGGGAGTGAGGGGATAGAGGGAGTGAAGGAAAGAGTGACAGAAAGGGACTGAGTGAGGGAGCAAAAAAAGATAAGTGAGAGAGTATGGCTGAGTTATAGGGAGTGAGCGTAATGGAAGAGGAGTGAGAGAGTGAGAGGACGGAGAGAGAGAGGCTAAGAGAGAGAGAGTGAGAGAAGGGGAGTGAGGATGTGAGAGGACAGTGGGAGGGAGAGAAGGAGTGAGTGAAGTGGAGTAAGGTGAGTAAGGGAAGGGGAATTACTGAGGTAGCAAAGGAAGGAAAGAAGGGGAAGTGGAGTGAGTGAGAGGGAAGGGGGAGTGAGTGAGGGTGTATTCACGACAATGAGTGATGGAAGATGAGTGAGAGTGAGTGAAGGGGCGTGAGAGAGTGAGGGAAAGGGAGTGAGGAAGTGAGAGGACAGAGGGAGTGACAGAAGGAGTGAGTGAAGTAGAGTAAGGTGAGTAAGGAAAGGGGAATAAGTGAGGGAGCGAAGGAAGGAAAGATAGGGGAAGGGAAGTAAAGCAGGGGGACTGAAAGAAGATGAGTGTGGGAGGGGAGTGAGGGAAAGGGGAGTAAACATGGGGATTGAGAATAAGTGAGGGAAGCGGAGTAAGGGAACTGGGGTGTGGGTGGGTGAGAGAAGAGTAGTGAGGTTAAGGAAAAGAGTGATGAGAAAGTAAATTTTGTTTGTCAAACTTACCTTATAAGTAATGTAAACTTAATTACATATTTTTACTAAATTTAATATCTGTGGAAGAGAAAAAAAAAGTAAGTTATAATATTTATAATATATATTTCAAAATAAATACAAGAGACAAGGCAGGAGATTAAAAATCATAAAAGGGTACTAAGAAATAAAGTAGGAGTGAAGGACACAGAAAGGGAAACAAAGGAATGGTGAAGCACAGAGAGAGTGAAAAAGAAATAGAGGGAGAGCAAATTACTAGGAGGATAATGAGACGGATACATTCAGTGATAGAGAGGAAGAGAAGGAGAGAGAAATGAAGTGAAGGTGAGTAAGATACTAAAGGAATGCGAGTTAGGAAAACTAAAGGAGGAAAGGGGAGTAAGGAAAGGGGAGTGAGTGCAGGGGAGGGGGAGTGATTGTGGGTGGATTCACGACAATAAGGGATGGAAGGAGAGTGAGGGTGAGTGTAGGGACGTAAGAGAGTGAGGGGACAATGGGAGTGAGGATAACAGAGAGGGAGTGAGGGAAGAGAAGTGAGGAAGTGAGAGGACAGAGGGAGTGAGAGAAGGAGTGAATAAAGGGGAGGAAGGTGAGTGAGGGAAGGGGAATGACTAAGGGAGTAAAGGAAGGAAAGAAGGGGAAGGGGAATGAAGCAGAGGGACTGGGAAAAGGTGACTGCTGGAGCAAAGTGAGGGGAAGGGGAGTTAAGGATAGGGAATGAGGATAAGTGAGGGAACCGGAGTAAGGGAACGGGGGTGAGGGAGGGTGATAGAAAGGCAGTGAGGTTGAGGAAAGAGGGATGATAGAGGGTGGATAAAGGCGAGTGAGTGTAAGACAAGGGGACTGAGGGAGTGAGGACATAGAGGTAGCGAAGGTAAGAGTGAGAGAAAAGGACTGAGTAGGGGAGCAAAGAAAGGTAAGTGAGGGAGTGTGGGAAAGTTATAGGGAGTGAGCGTGACGGAAGAGGAGTGAGAGAGTGAAGGGACGGAGAGAGTAAGGCCAAGAGAGAGGTAGTGAGAGAAGGGGAGTGAGGAAGTGAGAGGACAGAGGGAGTGAGAAAAGGAGTAAGTGAAATGGAGTAAAGTGAGTAAGGGAAGGGGAAAGTGTGAAGGAGCGAAGGAAGGGAAGAGAGGGGAAGGTAAGTAAAGCAGGGGGTCTGAAAGAAGGTGAGTGTGGGAGGGGAGTGAGGGAAAGGGGAGTAAACATGGGGATTGAAAATAAGTCAGGGAAGCAGAGTAAGGGAACGGGGGTGTGGGTGGGTGAGAGACGAGTACTGAGGTTAAGGAAAAGAGTGATGAGAAAGTAAATTTTGTTTGTCAAACTTACCTTATAAGTAATGTAAACTTAATTACATATTTTTACTAAATTTAATATCTGTGGAAGAGATAAAAAAGTAAGTTATTATATTTATAATATATATTTCAAAATACAAGAGACAAGGCAGTAGATTAAAAGTCATAAAAGGGTAGTAAGAGATAAAGTAGGAGTGAAGGACACAGAAAAGGAAACAAAGGAATGGTGAAGGACAGAGAGAGGGAAAAAGAAATAGAGGGAGAGCAAATTACTAAGAGGATAATGAAGCAGATAGATTCAATGACAGAGAGGAAGAGAGAAATGAACTGAAGGTGAGTAAGATACTAAAGGAATATGAGTTATCAAAACTAAAGGAAGAAAGGGGAGTAAGGAAAGGGGAGTAAGTGACAGCGAAGGGGGAGTGAGTGAGGGTGCATTCACAACAATGAGGGATGGAAGGTGAGTAAGGGTGAGTAAAGGGGCATGAGAGAGTGAGGGGACAGAGGGAGTGAGGGTAACAGAGAGGGAGTGAGGGAAGAGGAGTGAGGAAGTGAGAGGACAGAGGAAGTGAGAGAAGGAGTGAGTAAAGTGGAGTAAGTTGAGTAAGGGAAGGAGAATGACTGAGGGAGCAAAGGAAGGAAAGAAGGGAAGGGGAGTGAAGCAGAGGGACTGTGAAAAGGTGACTGCGGGAGCAGAGTGAAAGGAAGGGCAGTTAAGGATGGGGAGGGAGGGTGAGAGAAGGGCAGTGAGGTTGAGGAAAGAGGAGTGATAGAGGGTGGATAAAGGCGAGGGAGCAAAGAAAGTTAGGTGAGGGAGTGTGGGTGAGTTATAGGGAGTGAGCGTGACGGAAAAGGAGTGAGCGAGTGAGAGGACGGAGAGAGTGAGGCTAAGAGTGAGAGAGTGAGGGAAGGGGAGTGAGGATGTGAGAGGACAGAGGGAGTGAGAGAAGGAGTGAGTGAAGTGGAATAAGGTGAGTAAGGGAAGGGGAATTACTGAGGGAGCAAAGGAAGGAAAGAAGGGGAAGGGGAGTGAAGTAGAGTGACTGACAGCTGGAAAGTGGTGGATGGGAGAGAGGGAACGGGCAGTGAAGGAATGGGGAATGAGGGGTAGTGAGGGAAGTGGAGATAGGGAACGGGGGTGAGGGAGGGTGAGAGAAGGGCAGTGAGGGTGAGTTAAGAGGGGTGATACAGTGTGGAAAAAGGTGAGTGAGCGTGAAACAAGGGGAGTATAATAAATATTTCATAATACAAAATACTAAATAACTTTTACAACATGTTATATGGTTTATTTTTGCTTTTCTCAGAATATATTGAATTTCACTTTAAACAGTGAGTTCAATACTACTCATCATATGACAGCGGGCAAAAAAAACCACAATCAAAAAGATTGTGTTTAAAAAACCCATACAATGTTTCAATAAATAATGTAAAACTTAGAAAAAACATATCTTAACTCATTTCTGATCCACTTACTTTTCCACGAGGCCAAATAGTATATGGAAAGTCCTTTTCTTTGGAAATTACTCAATAGTACTGTTAAACTTCCATTTACCCGAGTTTCTGAAAGAAAAGCTCAAACATCTTTTACATCATGTAACAATAGTTATATTTCCAGCTGTAGCTCAGTCATGATCATCATTTCCTATAATACTGATATCACTCACTATGTGATACACTTACACTACCTCTATGACAACTACAAGTTTTTTATTATCTTGATCACTCTCACTCACAAAGTAATTTTGAACAGCAAACTAAGTTTTATTAACTGCTCCAATCTTCATAGGCCAAATACCTTTCCTAAAATTTTGGTTGTAAGAACACTAGGTAAGAATTTTGTAAGTCAGAAGGCAAACGTTGTTTGAAAGTCAATTGAGTATCATTACAACTAGTCCAGTCTTTTTTACATTTTAAATAAGCTGTGTAATGTCCTGATGTTGTCGAAGGACCATCATGGTAAATAATTGCTGCAGTTGCAAAGGTTCTTCCTGAAATTGATAATTGAGAAGCCACAATATTTTTAATTAAAGTTGTCAATTTAGTTCCATCAGGTCTACATCGTTGAAACATTAAAATTACATACTGTCCATACCTTTGTATAAATAATGGTGATAGCATTGCAGATTTACATTAAGTACAGACCATGTTTTGATTTGCTTTTCTAACTAGATTATTAAAATACACTGATTTGCAGTCTGGTAAAGTCAAATATATAAATCTTTCAGGGTCTATTGTAGTAGTACTTGAAAAGGAACAATTCTCGTAGTTATGCTGCCATTTATAAGAAAGGCCAAAAAGATTTTCTACATCTATACCTTCATCTTGCAATACAACAAGCATATACATTAGAAATTCCTGACAATCTTGTTGAATATTCTGTGAAAATTGATTTAGACCAGAACATATGTCTAAAACTTTTTGAATTTCAGAAACACGTTGTATTTTTGTTATATCACTGCTACATTTCTCAAACACAGAATTCAACAAACAACAAAATCTTTGATCACGATTTTCAACAATCTGTTCTTGTACAGTTTTGAGAAAAAAACAACATTAACCACTACATTAGCATAGCAGTTGACACCAGAACTGTTTTCAAACTGAAATCCAACAACATCTTTAACTGAATCCTTTTCCTTTCTGCTTACAATTACTGGTTCATCTACTTTTTTTCTTTTTGCTACAACTTCACTACAATTTTTCTCATTTCTTCTTTTTCGGCCTACTACACGCTTTTCAAATAGAGGATATTGAGGTAAATTTGGAGCATACTCTCTTCTTAACCTATTATATTCTTTTACACAATTTAGATCTACATTAATCTTTGTTTCATCAAAATCAATCAAGTACAATCCAGATAAAGTTCTGACTCGAGATAAAGCAACATATGCTATACCCTCCTTGAACACAGAACTTCCAATATTCACCAAAGCACTATCTACACTTAAACCTTGAGATTTATGAATAATCACCGCATATGCCGAAGAAACAGGAAACTGTTTTCGGCGGACATATAAATCTTTCACAAGCAAAAATCAAGCAGAACAACGACTGATTTTTTGTACTTCTTCAATACCATCAAATTTAATTTGTATAAATTCAATTCCATCTCTATTTCGGTAATTCACAAAATCAATAACATGACCCATTGCTTCATTTACTAAACCTCTTTCCACGTGTAAATTCCGTCGTAAAATTAAGATAAATAAAGATGCATACAGAGTCTTTTCCAAACCTGCAGTTTTAGATGTTGTCTTCTCTAGAGAATCCAATTTTGATTTCAACTTTTCTGACAAAATAAAATAATAGTTGCTCCTTCATGCTCTATTTTATCAATAGCTTCCATTTATACAATCTCTTGATTTTCTAACTTTAAAATTTTGTTGTTGTAGATTGAACATTCTTGCAGAGTTGGCATCAAGCATATGACAGATTTGTTTTCAGGAATTTTCTTAAAAATATTCTCTGGGAGAATGTTTTCGTTTGGAAACAAATTTGAAATTAATCGTGCATGTAAAGCTTCTTTGCCATGCTCACTTACTTTTCCAATTCTTACATCTTCTAGAATATTTTTATAATCTTCATCCTTTGCCTGGTACATATTTTGAAGCAGTTCTGCATATTTGGAATTTAACCATATGTTAACATTTCCAATGCTTCCTAAGCACTACCTGGTATCTTCATGAGTAAGCATTTTAAACACTGGTTGTCCTTTCACTGGAGTTAGCTGCAGTAGATCTCCAAAAACAATGATGTGTTTGCCTATAAATAACACATCATACACTGTTTTAAGAATTTCTTGCATTCTTAAATGCACAAAAGCAAGCATTACTTTTTATACCATGCTTACCTCATCAATGATAAGAAGTTTCATTTTCTTTAGGACTCTTGAAACTTCACAACAAGCTTCTCCAGATAGCTTGTGGTATTGTAATTTATTATCATGCTCTACTGGCAGCATCAATAAACGTTGTAAAGTAATCCCTTTAATGTTATGTGCTGCCAACCCAGTGGGAGCGGTAACAACACAAGACAGTGATGACTCCGTTCTTTTCTGCAGATAAGTTGCAATTGCTTTAATGAGAAAACTTTTTCCAGTTCCTGCTTCTCCACTCATGTACAGTCGGACAGGTATAAATGATATACATGAGCACTCTTTTTTCTCAAGACATAAACCATGCTCAATCTGTTCTGTGACTTCGTCATATATTTGTCTCTGCTCAACCTTTAGTTCTTTTTCCAAATCTTCTAAGCTAACTACATCCTCCTGAGCTTGTTCCATGGCTCTTTCCACTTCATCCATGGCAGTGGCAGCTTCATTTTGGATAATTGGTTCTCCTAGTGGATCCTGACTCAATGAAGCAGAACTCTGACTGTCTTGAGAACTGTCTCTAGCAATCTCTGCTGCAATTGTAGCTTCTTGCTGTATTTCCTCATTCAACATTTGCAGATAATTTAAAAAACAGGACATTCTATGGTATCCTTGGTTGCATTGAACGAATCTTCATAACTGAGAAAATCTCCAAGTAGTTCCTCTTCTGTACGCCATGGCTTAAAGAGTTGCAAAAGAGCTAAATAGTAAAATTCCCTTTTGTCAGGAGATTCACAACTCAATTTTCGATGATTAATCAAATGGCCTTTTCTTTGTTTCACCAGACAGCCTTCACATCCAATTACAGCATATACACCTTTATTGATATCTTCTGTGATGTTCCTCTTAAAAGTATAGGTTTGCAGAACTTCATAGAGACAAACGTTCTCAAGATGACTACTTCTATTTGGATAGTATGTATCCAACATGTTTGTCTTCAAAATATCTGTACTGTTTGGTTCTTTCTCCTCCAAATACTCTATTTCTTGTACAGATTTCAAAACTCGGTTTCGTGTTGCAGCAAGACCTAGACTCACCAAAATGATTGTTCTAGATTTGGCATATAGACTTGCTGATGATAATGGATCAGAACATTAATATGCTCCAATTTCTCGATGCGACAACATCTTCAGACTGTAACTGTATAATTTCCTACTTAGACTCTTTTCATGTGAAATTTCCTCCCACATTTCCTTCAGTTCCGTCTTTTCTGATTTTGTGATGTAAGACGTCACATATCGAGCCACAGCAATAGAGTTGTCAGCAATATATTGAATATTCCACATGGACAAAATGACTGGGTTGTAGTCATTTATGTATTTGGACTCTTCATTTCTTCTTAGGTTGTATGTATTTTTCGGTGATTTTCTTGTCACAGTATGTCGCAGAGAAGACATAAAATTGTTCACTCTTCCCTGAGATGAGACACAGGCACAGAGTGAGATGAGACACAGGCACAGTGTGAGATGAGAGACAGGCACAGAGTGAGATGAGACACGCAAAGAGAGAAATGACACACACAAATAGAGAGATGGGGCAGCACAGAGTAAGATGAGACAAAGGCACAGAGTGAGATAAGACACAGGCACAGAGTGAGATGAGACACAGTCACAGAGTGAGATGAGACACAGGCACAGAGTACCCTTTAAGCTAAGAGATGCAAACTGTGAGCAGACACAGGTGACATTATTGAAAAATGTGAAAATATAATTCCTTATTTCACACAGACACTCAGTGCGATCCTTGTCAAAAATGAGTGAGATTAGAGCCAGGCACAGAGTGAGATGAGACACAGGCACAGAGTGAGATGAGACACAGGCACAGAGTGAGATGAGACACAAGCACAGAGTGAGATGAGACATGCAAAGAGAGAAATGACACACACAAAGAGAGAGATGGGCAGGCACAGAGTGAGATGAGACTAAGCATGAGCGCAAAATCCGCTACGCTCGCGGATTTTGCGAATTTTCGGTAAATCCGCGATCCGCAAACTCTCGCGAATTTACCGAAAATTCGCAATCCGCGAGCGGCGGATTCCGAGGCCAAAAGTTCAAGCCTTCCTGGCCTGTTGTTGTAACTAATTTACGATGGCGCCGGCAAGCTGCCAGCGCCATCGTAAAATAGTTACTAAATTAGCTTCAACAGGAAGCACTAATAGATAAAATCAAGCAGGCGCTCGTGCATCTGCTTTATTTTATCTATTCGAGCTTCCTGTTGAAGCTAATTTAGTAACTATTTTAGGATGGCGCTGGCAGCTTGCCGGCGCCATCGTAAAATAGTTAACAGGCCAGGCAACTGTGCCCACTTCCCAAATATACCATCGAAAATCGGCTGTGATGCTGGACAGAGGCCTTTGCATCCTTGACTGTCACGAGCGCAATCACTCAAGGGACCCCTGCGCCCTTCGGCGCTATTGCATAGTAACACACACCTGGTCGCTGTAGACAACTCTCTGGCACTTTAGGCAGCTGTAGTGTATTGTAGTGAAAGCACTATACATTTAGCCAACGAGGTATGGCACAAAACGGTGGCGTGTAATTGAATAAATATGAAGGGCAGGGTTCATTCTGGCACGATGGTCCTGGCACAAAAATTAAACCTCAACCGGAAGCACTTACAGATATCATTTAAGCATGTGCCCTAGTTGAAGCTTAAATTCAGTGACTCATTCATCGGCCCAAAAAACAATCGTGAGCGTTGTCAAGGCTGGGCAGCTATGCCCTCTTCCCAAATATACCATCGAAAATCGGCTGTGATGCTGGACAGAGGCCTTTGCATCCTTGACTTTCACGAGCGCAATCCTCGTGCTGTTCCTGTGGCCAGGAGCTTCTGTATCTTCTTCATCCGCTGCTCTGATCGGTCTCTGACCTTTTATACACACAAGAGGCATGTGCACTCGCATGGAAGCACCACCCCAAATCTGCAAATCCGCTAATCCGCAAATACGCAGATTTTGCGGATCCATGATCCGTGAATACGCAAATCCGTGAATCGTGGATCCGCAAAATCCGCCCATGCTTAGATGAGACACAGGCACAGAGTGAGATGAGACACAGGCACAGAGTACCCTTTAAAGTAAGAGATGCAAACTGTGAGCAGACACAGATGACATTATTGAAAAATGTGAAAATATAATTCCTTATTTCACACAGACACTCAGTGTGATCCTTGTCAAAAATGAGTGAGATGAGACACAGACACAGAGTGAGATGAGACACAGGCACAGAGTACCCTTTAAGCTAAGAGATGCAAACTGTGAGCAGACACAGGTGACATTATTGAAAAATGTGAAAATATAATTCCTTATTTCACACAGACACTCAGTGTGATCCTTGTAAAAAATGAGTGAGATTAGAGCCAGGCACAGAGTGAGATGAGACACAGGCACAGAGTGAGATGAGACACAGGCACAGAGTGAGATGAGACACAAGCACAGAGTGAGATGAGACATGCAAAGAGAGAAATGACACACACAAAGAGAGAGATGGGGCAGGCACAGAGTGAGATGAGACACAGGCACAGAGTGAGATGAGACACAGGCACAGAGTGAGATGAGACACAGGCACAGAGTACCCTTTAAAGTAAGAGATGCAAACTGTGAGCAGACACAGGTGACATTATTGAAAAATGTGAAAATATAATTCCTTATTTCACACAGACACTCAGTGTGATCCTTGTCAAAAATGAGTGAGATGAGACACAGACACAGAGTGAGATGAGACACAGGCACAGAGTGAGATGAGACACAGGCACAGAGTGAGATGATAGACAGGCACAGAGTGAGATGAGACACGCAAAGAGAGAAATGACACACACAAACAGAGAGATGGGGCAGACACAGAGTAAGATGAGACACAGGCACAGAGTGAGATAAGACACAGGCACACAGTGAGATGAGACACAGGCACAGAGTGAGATGACACACAGGCACAGAGTACCCTTTGAGCTAAGAGATGCAAACTGTGAGCAGACACAGGTGACAGTATTGAAAAATATGAAAATATAATTCCTTATTTCACACAGACACTCAGTGTGATCCTTGTCAAAAAAGTTAAAGCCATACATTTTTACCATAAAACATGTAGCATAGTAAATCGTTTTAGACACAGAGCACAGCCCATATCAATGACCACTTCATTACAAGGCAGAAATCTGACTCATTTCCAAAATACTTTTCCAATATGCACCATTTATTTTTTGCCAACATTACATACTAACATGAGACACAATGCAAAAACAAACAGTACCCTTTAAGCTATGAGATGCAAACTGTGAGCAGACACAGGTGACATTATTGAAAAATTTGAAAATATAATTCCTTATTTCACACAGACACTCAGTGTGATCCTTGTCAAAAAAGTTAAAGCCATACATTTTACCATACAACATGTAGCATAGGAAATCGTTTTAGACGCAGAGCACAGCCCATTTAAATGACCACTACATTACATTGCACAAACTTGACTCATTTCCAAAATACATTTCCAATATGCACCATTAAATTTTTTACCAGCATTACAAAAAAACATGGCACACTATGCAAGAATAAAGAAGCCCAATATGCTTCTTAATCTTCCCCATAGTGCATACAGCACTCTATCTATATTAAATGAATCATAACTCACCTTTAAAAATGCTTTTGAAGATTTATAACAGTGTCAGTCACACACACCAGATTTTCTTAAGCAGAATCTCTGAAATGCACCTCAGACACTGCAACCACAAATGGCCCTGATTCCCTGTAATTCTTCACACATATCCCTGGACTTAACCAATCAAAATTCTTCCCACACTATTTCAAAACCAAACTGACATTTTAATTGGTTCTACATTTCAACACTTTCAAACTCACATAATATTCACCCATCCCCCCAGTGCTCATTCAGCCTGTTACCATGGTAACTCCCACCTAACTCAGCACACAGGTGAAAAGTTCATCATGCTATGTTGCAAATGAACTCAGCAAGGCTGTTTGACCTCTCAATATACTAACTAATCATGTGCAATGTTTCTTTCAATGACTTTTTCTCAACCATTAGAATTACTTCTTTCAAAAAACACAAGCATGCACCCTAATTTTCAGTGGAGAATTTTAAGAAACCACCAATCATTTCTTGTTTTTCAAGTGCACTGAATCTCAACCCCTTTTTTTCATAACTCCTACTTTCAAACTGCCATTTCATTTCCACAACTCATCTGAATACAACCACATCTACCTTCAAGATGCCTAAAGTCAGGATTGTGGGTCATAGCTTTGTCCACTGGAGTGAAAAATATGCAGCAAACAGAGGTATTCCCAACCTTGATTTACCAAATGTGGATATTATGTGGATTGGCCAGAGAGGATTGAGATGTCACCAATAGATACCATTAGTAAAATCCTTTATGCATCTACCACACCCTGACCTCATAATTGTGCACTGTGGTGGAAATGACCTGGGCACTTTGACTGGGGTAGGTCTGGAAATGGTTTTAAAGGACATCTTTGGGCAATTGATGTCACTTTTTCCAAAAACTGCATTGGTATATTCTAATATATGCCAAAGGCAAAAATGGAACTGAACTGGTCCAACCAATTTTGTCCACAGATTGAGAAAGCAAGGAAACATGTCAATAAATCTGTATCTGCTTTCCTCAGAGACTATGGTATGGGTTCTATATACCAACAACTTGCGTTACAACATGCAAGGCATCTATAGGAGAGATGGTGTACATTTTACAGATGAGGGGAATAGAGTTTTTCTCTTGAATTTTAGACTCTGCATCGGTACCTACTTGTAGGTACAAAAAACATCCACATAACACAACAGCTCTTTTCAGAGCTAACCTACCTCTAAGCACTCTAAATAATTTTTTTACTCAAATTTTTTTCACTATTTTTCCCCGTGGTGCGCTCATGGTTCGCGTACCGGGAAGCGTACATGGGAACGCACCCAGCGCTTACCTCGAGAAATTTTTAAAAAAAATAAGTTTTTTGCCCTTCAGGGTCCTTCTAGGCCCCCCTCAAAAAACCTAGGGGGTCAGGGGGTGTCTACCCTTCCCCCTTTTAATCATTTGCCCGTTTTTTTTTCACCTCTTGTGTCTCGATTCTACCGAGACACAAGATGGCGGACTCTCCGGACTGTTTAGAATGTTGACAGACACCCGAGAGCCAATCAGCTTTCCGCTCGCGCACTTCCATGGCCCGCCGGGTGCACTCACCGGTACGCGTACCCCAAAGGGTTTGGGGCGCACATATAGATATATACATTTTTGGAAGTTAATTTTCATAAAAACCACTGGAGCAATTTTCACCAAATATAGAAAAGGCACTTCTGTGTACCAGTCCCTACAATGTTGCAAAGTTTGGTGTAATTCCATTCAGCCGTTCGGGCTGTAGCCGTGTCTGAACGTCCTATGGAAATTAACATGGGGAAAACATGGGACCCCACTTTTTTCTCTGCCCCCGCATGACGAATCCCCCCGAAATTTCCAGGGAAGGAGCGGAGCGGAGCTGGCCTAAATTTTGGAAAATTACACGCAAATTCCTCAACCGGCGCCAAAGTTATTCCCAATAGAATTCCCAATAGAATGTTGCGGATTTCCTATGGAAACTAGGTCCTAACTAGGTCCTAACTATAACTACCTACTGTCGACCGCCAGTAGGTAATATATATATATGTTGGTTGCTCAACAGTTTACAATTTTGGTCTCTCAGTTATAAATCTTACCCCAACGAAGCTATCGGATTTGGAATTGAATATTTTGTCGATGGGCTTGTCTTTTTGCCCACCGTGTGACTTCAATTACACTGGAACGCGAATTGATTTATTTAAATTTACGTGTAAATTGAAGTTAAGAAAACATTTTTCCAATAGCAAGTCACGTAGTGGGTCTGAGAGAATTGAGAACACAATATCAAGGTTGGGATTGGCAGTAAATGATGTGCCACTAATGCAGGACATGGATGCATTGAGATTAGAACAATCAGTCTCACAGAGTGAACCGGATATACCAATCACCAATCTAAGCAGCCAAACAAACTTTAAACCACGTTCCACCTTTACACCACTTATGATATATGATAACATCGACATTTTTCATGAGGCAGCTACTAAGGAGATAAAGGACCTGTATATAAAGACGCTCAAAATAAAAAAACATAAATACAGGCAAAATCAGAAATATATTGATCTTGTGAACAAAATCCAAAAAGATGGCAACATGATTGTACGTCAATCGGACAAAGGCGCC
The DNA here is from genome assembly GCF_964261635.1 of Lissotriton helveticus. Taxonomy (NCBI): domain Eukaryota; kingdom Metazoa; phylum Chordata; class Amphibia; order Caudata; family Salamandridae; genus Lissotriton; species Lissotriton helveticus. Next base: position 219,453,616 of record NC_136070.1, on the reverse strand, counting down.
AACGTCGTATTGTGGCCAAGAAGTCTGTATATGGAGGAAGCACTCCATCAGCTAAATGACACTAACTGCTACAAACATTGTGACGTAGGGGTGGTTAGAAAAGCTCAATCAGACTTTTACTCCTTGCTGATGGGATGGCGTTCATCAGGTCTTATCAGCATGGATGAACTAAAGTTTTTGATGAATGATCACCCCATTACCCCAGTCCTATACCTCATCCCTAAAGTCCACAAGGACGCCACAAAGCCCTCAGGGAGACCTATTATCTCAGCATGCGGGGGGCTTTTAGAAAAGACTACAATCTATGTGGACTCATTTTTACAAGAGTACGTCTGTGGACTTCCATCCTAAGAGAGACAAGTCCTCTTTGGCGAACACTATGACATCTGTAAGAAGCACATCATACGGTGGTACAGATACATCGATGATGTGTTTTTAATCTGGCAGGGGACACAGGCAGAGGCTATCCAGTTCATTGAGAGGTTAAATTGTAACAACTACAACCTAGCTTTCACCTCAGATATCAGTCAGAACCAAGCTCATTTTTTGGATGTTACCATCGAGATCAATGAGGGACACTTAGAAACAACTTTGTATAGGAAGCCTACGGCTGGTAACACGGTGTTTCACGCTATGAGCCATCATCCGCCTCACCTGATCAGGAGTATCCCCTATGGGGAGATGCTCAGGATCAGGCGAGTGTGCAGCACAGAAGTCCAGTGTAAGCTAGCTCAGGAAGCCAGTAAACAAAGGTTCCTAGCTAGAGGATATAGGGAGAGCATATTAGATGCGGCAATGGCGAAAGCAAATGCCCTGTCCCGAGAGACCGCCCTAGTACACAAAAAAATGCTGAAACCCACTGTAAATGAGAACAAGCAACCAACCAGATTAATCTGGACCTTTAACAGGCAGCATGGGGCATTGAGAAAAATCGTGAACAAACACTGGGATCTAGTCAGATTTGATCCAGTGATTGGCGAGCAGATGCCTAAGAAACCTGCGATCACATTCAGAAAAGCATACTCTATGCAGGATGCATTAGTAAAATCAAGTCCTGCAGTGATTGTGCCCAAAAAATGGTTGGCAGGGAGCAAAGCTTTCAGGAAGTGCTCTAGCTGTAAAGCCTGTTTACATGGAGTTAGTAAGACCGAATATATTACTCCATTCTCTCCAATACACCGAAAAATTACCAAACAACTGACCTGCAAGAGTGAGTACGTGGTGTATGTGCTGGAGTGCCCGTGTGGCCTGCGATATGTTGGGAGTACCAAATTGCAGGTCCACAAGAGGGTGCTCCAGCACATAAGAGCCATAAACACAAGTGACGCCACGTACCCAGTTGCTAGGCATTTTAGAGAGTGTCATGGTAACAACAGTGCACTTCTCAGATATTATGCAATTGATACAGTGGGTCCATTGAGGAGAGGCGGCGACAGGGAGGGTATCCTTAGAGCTCTGGAGACAAAGTATATATTAGAGCTGAATAGTAAGACCAATTGGGGTCTGAACTCCACGGAAGATCTCCATACGTGTCTATGAAAATCCCTCCCACATAGTCTATCAGGCCTATAACACATAGCGCAATGTCAGTTCACCATATCATTCCATCAGTCTATGTAAGGGCTCCTAAGATGGTTGTTAACTATACGTACCAACTAAAAAAGTATCTCCAGCAGGTTGAGTCGTAGTTTGTCTTTTCCAGTCCGGTTCTAGGCACTATACTATGTCACCAACATCAAATGTGTAGGTTGTATGTATGTATGTATTGCGACTTATATAGCGCACGTATCACCCGAAGGTATCAAGGCGCTTGCTTAGGGAACCCGTCCTGGTATTCCCCTGTGAGATACCCCGGCAGGGTATCCACAAGGTGAAAGCCAGGCATCCCGCCGCGAGGGGCCGTAGTGGAGATTAAGCAAGCTATTGCCCAGAGTCGCAGAGTGTGACCCCGTGAGTCGAGTAGGCACCGGAGCGAGAATTGTCGAGTCCGTGGAATTTTTGAGCCCGAGCCCCGCCGAGGCGGGGAATCGAACCCTGGTCCACGGCCGATCTCAGCTCCGGGTCTGCCGCCTCTAACCACTGAGCCACGCTTCTCCACGAAGCGAAGGTTGGGAGCAGCCTATAATAAGATCATAAATCATTTGAATGTTTTTTTTAAAATTTTTGAATCTTTATTTATTCACTGATCACACATGAAATTGGACACATTTAGCGTATATATTAGACTAGTCAGGAAACTTAGGCACATTAGGAAAAAATGGGAATATAATGTTTGTATTCATACAGTCATTGGAGGGAGAGGAAAAATATTATATTTATTTCCCCCTGGTTTTTTCTACCCTTTTGTGTTACACATCAGTTTCTAGCATGCCATACATATGCCTGAAGGAGTGATTCAATTGGCGGTAGCTAATTGTACATCTGTGAGAAAACACAGCAAGCAAGGTAGTGGTGTCCCTCATGGGAGGGATATCCGCACAATCACAGGTATATATATAGTTACCGGGAAAATAGAGGACAACAATTGTTATACTAGTATCATCAAACTAGCGGAGTGCAACAACAACCCACGTCACTCACTACCAAGGGTGACAGAAGAGTTGAGAAAATGTTTTTTCTCAACATGTAAATATCATTTAAAAAAAAAGGAGCTGGGTCAAGTGTGCACCATCCTAAGGACCAATAGTATAAATATACAATCTGATAGTCACATTAAGATGATATATTAAATGTCATTAAGTAGTACAGGACAAAAGAATTAGTCGCAATCCCTTGTAGTTTGAGAGTCTTCTTTGTCTTTTTTATTCTTCAATTCATCAAACAAAAAGCAGCAACTTCAATTCATTGAACAGAAAACAGCTGACACGTGTTTCGTAAGTACTGGATGAGTACTAACAACTTTTTCAAGGCTGTAACAAAACATGAAAATCAAATATAAGTTGCGAGTAATGCATATAAAATGGTAACAACATATCTTATAAGAAGATAGAGTTATATGAATACAATAACCAGAAACGAAAAAGTAGAGGCAAAAATAAGGGAAGTGAAAAAAAGCCAAATGAAACAAAAGAACCCAAGAGAAAAAAGATGATATCTAAAGTGCAAGGAACCCGCCTAAAGTCCCTAAGATTAAAAAAATGAACCATAGTAGGAAGAAGAAACTAGATAAGTGAACCCAGAATCATATAATATCCTATATAAGAGAAAAGATTACAACACCCCAAGTGTTAAGTTGACACCACACGTATAACAGAGTAACAAGTCTCAGACCAAACAGTAACTAACCTGAAGAAAAGTGTACAAAACATGTGAAAAGAAGTATGGCACAATCGGACGCCGACGTCTGGTGGCTCCTAATAAACAGCAATATTATAATAATGAGGAAGTGACAAACCTGTATACAATAATGTAATAAAAACAGAGTAACTATGTAAAAAAGGCAAAGGATGGATAGAGGCGGCAACATGGTGAAGTGTACTGCCAGAAATAGTATCCCTACATAATAGATAATTCAATCCCTTGCATGAATCTCATAGTTCTCCCCACTAGATTTTCCAAAAAAAGAACTATGTAAAATAACATGTACCAAAGAATTCCAGACGGATAACCAGTGGAGCAACAGTGGCCTCATATATGGGCCTCAACTCGATTAACCATATCTATATATAGAGTCCGCTTACCAGAAGGAGCTGAGAGGATAATTCTCAGCTCTTCACACCTTTCGTCCCAAATAAACACCGTATAAGTTTACCCAAAAGCGATGAATCTCTGGACAAAATTTATCCAGAAGTTTGGATCAGTTGCTGTAAGTAAACACGAAACATAAATGTTATTCTTCAGTATAGATATCATTTGTATGGCCAAGTAGCAAAAAACACATATGGGAAAATTTGGTAATGCCCTAAAACAAAAACTGTAAATGCGAAAAAAAGAAAGGCGACTAGTAGTGCATGCGCATATTACACATGCGAGATCCTAAAAGGTAATGTCAGATGATAAGAGTATTTTGCCAGTTAAGTTAAGGAGCTGCCAGTTTAGTACAAAAATACTAGTTATGGTTAAAAACATATTATAGGAAAACGAACATGGGCAATACTATTAATATAGACCCTCAACTATTATGAAAATAAATGGGTGAGCGGCTTGTAAAAGGAATTAAAGAAAATATGCTCACCACGTATAACATGGATGGTGTGTATTCTCAATACTTCTGCCCGCAGTCCGGAAGTATGTGTTAAAACAGAGTCTTTGCCTGGTTTAGTGAGAAGTTTGTCCTCTAGTTGGTATAAATCTGCAGTGACAACTTTTTGAAAACAATCTATCATATTGCCAGTTGGAAGTGCAGGAACAAATAATGATTTAGATTTCAGATTGCTATCAACATTAAGGTCACTGGTTATATTAAGATCCGTCATTAGTTGTGACATACTAGGAACTGCTTCTAGGCTATCATCAAGCGACATTAGCATTCTGACATTTTCCATATCTGATATAGTTTGACCACTCCTTATCACATCATATACTGGCACTGGACACTTATATTGGTTTGCAAAAAATTTTTTTCATTTCAAACAGCGTGTGAACTTGAATAAGTCAATATGAATCTGAGTGAAATCTGGTTTTTCAAGAGGACAAAAACTTAAACCTTTTCTTAAGACATTAGTTTCACTGGTAGTCAAAGTGTATTTGGACAAATTCATTATGGAAACATCCTCACATTGTGCATCAGTCATCTCACCCCTAGATAATGAATCTGCACTCACTATTTCTGATTCTTGGTGGTTGATCTTGTCACTCTTTTGTTGTCTGAGGGATCTCCTCTTACGCCCTCCCCTCCTTGTTCTTTTCTTGGTTGTGGCCTTTGGTTGAGACCCTGCCTCGCACCCTTTCTGTATCTCTCCAGCTCGCATAAAAAAGCGAAGGGATTAATTGAGATGTTGTCCAAGCCAGATGTGGATGAGTAGTGCTACTTGCCTCACTGAAATCACTTCCCAAACTGGATACATCCGAATCACTGACAGATTGTTGTCCTGTCTGTTTAGTTTTGTTCAAACCCTGTACCCCTGTCCGTGGTTTAATTTCGTCATATTTTTTGGCAAACGTAAAAATGCGACCATTTTTATAGTCGTTTTCATCCCTTTTAAGTTTGCGTATCTTTTTGTCTCTTAGGTATGCTTGATGAGATGTCAAGACATCCTTCAGAATTTTGAAATTCTTATCAGTACTATCAGTGAGATCTAATTTTTTGATCTCTAGTTCTAGCTGTTCTATCTCTTCCAGTAATTTCGCCCTTTTTCTCTCTGCGTGTCTGATAAGTATGTCCATCATCCCATATGAAGAAGATGAAATCAAAGTCTCCCACTCTTGCAGAAGATCAGTATCTAGATCTTCGAAGGTTGGAAAAATAATTACTCTCAGGCCTCTTGGGATTTGCTTCAATTCAATATACTTTTTCAGAGTAGTCAAGTCCCACCATCTGGAGAGCTCAGCTTTGCGTAGTCTCTCCAGTTTGATGAAAAGCTGTTTTAAGCCTAACGGTTTATTATCCCCCTTTGTTGTTTTTTCTGGATTGGCCCCTTGTCCTGTAAAGATATCGTTAAAGAGTTTGTCCCGGTCATCATCAAATCCCGCCATAATACTAGCTGGGATAAAAAAAGGTGTAACTGAGCTGATTACAGATCAGTAATGTCCTAATACAAATAGTGAGTGCAGATAAACACCTAAAAAGCGAGAAAGCACAGCAAGCAAGGTAGTGGTGTCCCTCATGGGAGGGAAATCCGCACAATCACAGGTATATATATAGTTAACGGGAAAATAGAGGACAACAATTGTTATACTAGTATCATCAAACTAGCGGAGTGCAACAACAACCCACGTCACTCACTACCAAGGGTGACAGAAGAGTTGAGAATTTTTTTTTTCTCAACATGTAAATATCATTAAAAAAAAAGGAGCTGGGTCAAGTGTGCACCATCCTAAGGACCAATAGTATACATATACAATCTGATAGTCACATTAAGATGATATATTAAATGTCATTAAGTAGTACAGGACAAAAGAATTAGTCGCAATCCCTTGTAGTTTGAGAGTCTTCTTTGTCTTTTTTATTCTTCAATTCATCAAACAAAAAGCAGCAACTTCAATTCATTGAACAGAAAACAGCCGACACGTGTTTCGTAAGTACTGGATGAGTACTAACAACTTTTTCAAGGCTGTAACAAAACATGAAAATCAAATATAAGTTGCGAGTAATGCATATAAAACGGTAACAACATATCTTATAAGAAGATAGAGTTATATGAATACAATAACCAGAAACGAAAAAGTAGAGGCAAAAATAAGGGAAGTGAAAAAAGCCAAATGAAACAAAAGAACCCAAGAGAAAAAAGATTATATCTAAAGTGCAAGGAACCCGCCTAAAGTCCCTAAGATTCAAAAAAATGAACCATAGTAGGAAGAAGAAACTAGATAAGTGAACCCAGAATCATATAATATCCTATATAAGAGAAAAGATTACAACACCCCAAGTGTTAAGTTGACACCACACGTATAACAGAGTAACAAGTCTCAGACCAAACAGTAACTAACCTGAAGAAAAGTGTACAAAACATGTGAAAAGAAGTATGGCACAATCGGACGCCGACGTCTGGTGGCTCCTAATAAACAGCAATATTATAATAATGAGGAAGTGACAAACCTGTATACAATAATGTAATAAAAACAGAGTAACTATGTAAAAAAGGCAAAGGATGGATAGAGGCAGTTCCTAGTATGTCACAACTAATGACGGATCTTAATATAACCAGTGACCTTAATGTTGATAGCAATCTGAAATCTAAATCATTATTTGTTCCTGCACTTCCAACTGGCAATATGATAGATTGTTTTCAAAAAGTTGTCACTGCAGATTTTTACCAACTAGAGGACAACTAGAGGACAAACTTCTCACTAAACCAGGCAAATTCAAGGACAATCTTACAAAGTCAGAAAGAATTGCCCTCACTAGAATCACCAAGTATCCCCAATTAACTATCAAGGAAGCGGACAAGGGGGGCAACATTGTCCTCATGGACAACACTTTATATGATGAGGAAATCAAAAGGCAACTGTCGGATGTTTCCTCATACACCAAGGTCATGTCTAACCCAACTTCCTCTGTCATTCTTCTTATTCACAAGACACTACAATATTGGAACAACCTAGGCTTGCTATCGGATTCAGAATACAAATACCTTTTCAATCCCACTCCTAGAGCATCATACATATATACCCTTCCCAAGGTTCATAAGAACATCACCAAACCTCCCGGGAGACCTATCATCTCCGGTATTGGTGGAGCCACAGAACACATATCAGAATACATCGACACATTCCTTAATCCCCTGGTTAGACAGCTTCCAGCTTTCATTGAGGATACGAAGGACGTCCTCAATAAAATGGAACAATTCTGCTGGTCTGATGAATTTATGTTGGTCACACTGGATGTTAACTCGTTATACACGAGCATACCAATTGATAGGGGTATGGAAGCTTTGACTTTTTTTCTCTCTAAGAGGGATGCATCCCTCTATGAGCATACCAAGATGTTACTGGAACTCACCAAACTGACTCTTGACAACAACTATTTTCTATACAATTCCACCTGGTATAGACAGCATTCTGGAGTGGCTATGGGGGCGAAATTTTCGCCCTCATTCGCTAATCTTTATATGGGTTTTTTCGAGCAACACCATATGTGGAGAGACTGTCCCCATGAAATGACCAATAATATAATATATTGGGGACGTTTTATTGATGATGTCCTCCTTATCTGGTCTGGCACTGAATCCTCTTTGTTGGATTTGATCAAATTTCTCAATACTAATGACTACAATCTGTCCTTTACCTATAACTACAGCAAGTCTAGCATTGATTTTTTGGACATTACTTTATTTGTTCAAGATGGCATCCTTGAGACTAAATTATTTCGCAAAACTACGGCCTGCAACTCAACATTGCATGCAACCAGTGCTCATCCTTACATGCAGATACGGGCAATCCCCTTTGGGGAAATGACTCGACTAAGGCGGAATTGTAGCACAGATCCTGATTTTGAGAAAGAATTAGATCATCTTATTTCACGTTTCCAGACTAGAGGCTACAAAAATGGAACACTCAAAGAGGCTTGCTCCCGCATTCGCAAGAGTAAACGTTGTGATCTTCTGAAAACCAACACTAAGAAAAAGGACAGATTAGACAGAAAACCCAAAGTAGCATTTGTCACCCAATATAACTCTCACAGTAATGAGTTATTTAACATTTTACGCAAACATTGGCATCTGCTACAACTGGATTGTGACCTTAATTGCATCATCAAAAACAAACCCACTATTACATACAAAAGAGGACGTACTTTACGTAACATACTAAGTCCCTCCTTCATCAGTCAAAAGGTCAGAGAAAAGACTGTTGATTGGTTCCCGTCCAAACCTAACGGGTTTTACAAATGTTCCATGTGTAATGTATGCCAATTTGCCTGCAACAAAATGGTTAGCTTCTGTTACAACACACCAAAAAGACACCTAATACGTGAGTTCATCAACTGTAATACCAAATCGGTAGTCTACTGTATTGTTTGCCAATGCGATCTGATATACGTAGGGAGTACAATCAGACCACTTAAGGAGCGAATTCAGGAGCATGTACGAGCCATTAGAAATCAAGACTCTAGCTACCATTTGGCTGAACACTATAATACAGTCCACAAGACAAATGAACAAATTAAAATCAAATTTCATGGCATCACTACCTTGAAGAATGATCCTCGAGGGGGGGATAGAACCCTGGCATTAAGGAAACTAGAAGCCAAATGGCTAATCAAATTGAGAGCAGTGGACCGCGGTCTGAATACTGACAGGGAAATGCATGTATTTTTACGGTAACCTTACTCCCAAGATACAATTTATTTCATGATGGGTCTAGTAGAATGCTATTGTACAGTTCTCTGTCAATATTGTATCCACTACTTTAATTTCGCCTATCTGTCAGTATGTACTGATATAGTGATTCATACAAAATTTTCGAAACATGCTCCCAGATTGTTAACCTTTGATGAGCCTTTCCCTATATAGTTATAATACTTAGACAGCTGCTTTTTTGGACTAATTGGTCACGATCAGAACAAAACCTATTGTTATCATGTGGTACAGCATGTCCGCCGACGATTGGATTTGTTACCATTGTCATTTGGCATGTAGAATATAAGAGCATATGATTTCGAGCAATCCTAGCATTTGTGTTGTACTGAATCTCGTTATTATGCTGCATGTTTTGTATTATGTCTACTGACCATTAGATGTGCTGTCACTCATATAAGATATGTGGAACATACTAACTTACTGTTTTTTATAGTCCATGCATTTGAGATGGGATGTTTCCCACTACTATGTTTAATAGCTTAGTCTTGTGTGGGCTTGTAATTACAATGACAAGGTACTTTAACTCTTGCTGTGTTAATACTGTCAGGAAGATTGCATACATGAGGGTCCATTTTTATTCTATATATACTTTCGGTTTTTTTGACTATTGCTTGTGATAACATTCATTTTTCCTGTTTACTAACACTAACTACTCACAGGTTTTAGTCCTCTTTCTACTTTTACTGAATGACGTGGTGGGACACCAAGCCACTCTATTTCATTTGTCTAGTGTCTTCAACTGGGCAGTGTGTCATTTGGCCACACATAAGTATTGTTGTGGTTTTGAATTTATTTAGTGATATTAACATATTTTTTACTTCAGTCCCCGACGTGAAAGTCAGCTACAGCTGTTTTGGATCACTGTGGCGATTCACGCAGTGAGGACATTTGTTTCTCTTCTTCTCTTCCGGGTTCTTAGTCCTTTTTCAGTCTCTACATTTGAATTGCGTCAGATTAGGTTTTCCTTCTACATTTCACGCGATATTTGTATACCATGTGATCATGTTCCGCCGGATCACGAGTGTATTTAAAAATGGCGCCCGCGGTTGTTAAGTGCTTGATACCTACCGTATGGGACGCCGTCACTTTGACCTCAGGTAAGATTCCGAATCCCGTGTTAGACTTATGGAAATGTCTAAGTTTTATAGACCAGCATTATTGCATACCAAATATTTTAGTGGATGCTATATTCTCTTTCTCCAAGGTATTGGATAGGAATACCTGGACCTTTTTGGAGCCCCGCATTCATACTTTTAATGGCCAGATATTTCGCCTTTTCTTGGACTCCTTAAAGATATGACAGTAGGTGGGTTTTGACTGTTTGGCATGTATTTTGTACTTTAGGTATATTTTCCGTGTTATTTCAAGTATTGAGTTTTTGCTTGTCAATCTCTGTTTATATAGAGATTTCTCTGTTTCTTTGGTCACATATAGGACATATATTTCATGTCACGTTTGGATAGGTGAAGCTCATTTACTCGTGTTTCATTCAGGGCTTGCTATTTTTATTACCATTGATGTCCAATACTGAATTTTTAACTTATTTTTTTTGCTGGATCACTGTATGGAATCTGCATATCATTGATCAAATTGACTCGACATACAGATTCATTAATATTATCTCAGGTTGACTTACGTCATCACTCTTTACAGATGACTTAATCCTGAAATCTTCAATTTTACGAGACTCTGTTTTAACACATACTTCCGGACTGCGGGCAGAAGTATTGAGAATACACACCATCCATGTTATACGTGGTGAGCATATTTTCTTTAATTCCTTTTACAAGCCGCTCATCCATTTATTTTCATAATAGTTGAGGGTCTATATTAATAGTATTGCCCATGTTCGTTTTCCTATAATATGTTTTTAACCATAACTAGTATTTTTGTACTAAACTGGCAGCTCCTTAACTTAACTGGCAAAATACTCTTATCATCTGACATTACCTTTTAGGATCTCGCATGTGTAATATGCGCATGCACTACTAGTCGCCTTTCTTTTTTTCGCATTTACAGTTTTTGTTTTAGGGCATTACCAAATTTTCCCATCTGTGTTTTTTGCTACTTGGCCATACAAATGATATCTATACTGAAGAATAACATTTATGTTTCGTGTTTACTTACAGCAACTGATCCAAACTTCTGGATAAATTTTGTCCAGAGATTCATCGCTTTTGGGTAAACTTATACGGGGTTTATTTGGGACGAAAGGTGTGAAGAGCTGAGAATTATCCTCTCAGCTCCTTCTGGTAAGCGGACTCTATATATAGATATGGTTAATCGAGCTGAGGCCCATATATGAGGCCACTGTTATTCCACTGGTTATCCGTCCGGAATTCTTTGGTACATGTTATTTTACATAGTTCTTTTTTTGGAAAATCTAGTGGGGAGAACTATGAGATTCATGCAAGGGATTGAATTATCTATTATGTAGGGATACTATTTCTGGCAGTACACTTCACCATGTTGCCGCCTCTATCCATCCTTTGCCTTTTTTACATAGTTACTCTGTTATTATTACATTATTGTATACAGGTTTGTCACTTCCTCATTATTATAATATTGCTGTTTATTAGGAGCCACCAGACGTCGGCGTCCGATTGTGCCATACTTCTTTTCACATGTTTTGTACACTTTTCTTCAGGTTAGTTACTGTTTGGTCTGAGACTTGTTACTCTGTTATACGTGTGGTGTCAACTTAACACTTGGGGTGTTGTAATCTTTTCTCTTATATAGGATATTATATGATTCTGGGTTCACTTATCTAGTTTCTTCTTCCTACTATGGTTCATTTTTTTGAATCTTAGGGACTTTAGGCGGGTTCCTTGCACTTTAGATATAATCTTTTTTCTCTTGGGTTCTTTTGTTTCATTTGGCTTTTTTTCACTTCCCTTATTTTTGCCTCTACTTTTTCGTTTCTGGTTATTGTATTCATATAACTCTATCTTCTTATAAGATATGTTGTTACCGTTTTATATGCATTACTCGCAACTTATATTTGATTTTCATGTTTTGTTACAGCCTTGAAAAAGTTGTTAGTACTCATCCAGTACTTACGAAACACGTGTCGGCTGTTTTCTCTTCAATGAATTGAAGTTGCAGCTTTTTGTTTGATGAATTGAAGAATAAAAAAGACAAAGAAGACTCTCAAACTACAAGGGATTGCGACTAATTGTTTTGTCCTGTACTACTTAATGACATTTAATATATCATCTTAATGTGACTATCAGATTGTATATTTATACTATTGGTCCTTAGGATGGTGCACACTTGACCCAGCTCCTTTTTTTTTAATGGAATTGTACATCTGTGGTAGATTGTTTTATCAGCGGATTTTTACTTGTATTTATCTTGTAAATATCATGAAATGATTTTTCAAATTGCAATTTTTTACATTTAAAATTGCTGATTATGCAAGTTAATTTGGATACATTTCACTAGGCATGTGATTTATTGATATGATGGGTTTGCTTATCGGGATTATCCCAATATGTGCCATGACAAATATGTCTTCTATGTTGTTTCCTTTTTCACGCTGTTGCCCAATCAAATGTCTTTAAATTTTAGCACTTACACTTTAAATACTGCCCATGCTCTCCATGGCGTCATGTGACCAAGGCCTCTGTGCAGGCCGAAACGTTATGCTGGCGAAGGTGCTATTAAATTAACACACTCACCGGAATTCTGGGTCTTCGTGTTCTTTGCTGTGTTGGTGTTCTGGTGATTGCGGACCTGGCCGATGGTTTGGAATATAATCTTGCAGACCATTTAACTCAAAGTCATTTTGAAATGAAGAAACCATAATCCTGGCTGGATATGAGAAAACGAGGATTTAGCAAATGCCCAACTTGCAAGGCATGTAAGATAGGACGAAATATCAAGAACCTAAATGACCCAGAAGGGAAGAACTTCATAATTAGAACTAGTATTACCTGTGATTCATCTTTCGTTGTCTACATGTTGCAATGCTTTTGTGGCAAAGCCTATATTGGGAGTACGACGTGTCCCCTCAAAACCAGAATATTACAACACATTCGTGCAATTCAGAATGGTGATCATTCATATGCCATTGCAAAACATATGGCCAGCCATGAAACTAAAACTTGGTTAGATGTGAAATTCTTTGGACTGGCAAGCATTCAACAGCACGAAAGAGGGGGAAACGTACACAAAAACTGAGACGATTAGAATCGAAACTAATCATAAGGTTCAGAACCAAGCAGCCGGCTGGCTTGAACGGCGATGAAGAGCTATATGTTCATTTATAAAATGTAGAAACTGACAATTTTGCAAATGCCTGAATATTTGCTACATACGATAACTGTCATTTTGAAAACTAAGAATTGCATTAGTAATTAACTGTGTCCAGGAACAGACCCAAGCTGTTGAGAATGGAAACTTACAGCCAATGACCATATAACTGTTCACAACATGGGGTAATGCACATAGCGGGGACGTAGGGCACTCAGCACTTAATTGTAAATTGACATTATGTCCAAAGTTACGCATTTAATGAATTCTCAGGTACTTTGAGTTTTGATTCAACACGCACGTGTGGTTCACGAGCGTTAAGAAAGCGCCAGGGTCCTTTTAATTTAGGAACGCTTTCCATGCAGTAACAAGATATAGTCCTCACTGGTATAAATGTAAAAATGGAAAAGGGACCAATCACTAATACTACCGTGAACAAGAACTACGGTTCGAAGCGCGTAGGAGTTGTTGTATCACGTTTGAATAAATAACTGCGTGAAAACTGAGAAGTGTGCTGCGATCTTTTTTCTGGTATGGGATAAATATATATATATATATATATATATATATATATATATATATATATATATGTATATATATATATATATTACCTACTGGCGGTCGCCAGTAGGTAGTTATAGTTAGGATTGTTTTCCATAGGGAAATCGCAACATTCTATTGGGAATAACTTTGGCGCCGGTTGAGGAATCTGCCTGAATTTTTCGTCAACTTTGCCTCGCGGCTTTCCGCTCCTTCCCTAAAACTTTGCGGGGGATTCGTCAATCGGGGGCCGAGATAAAAGGGGGGTCCCAAAACGTGATATCCCCATGTTAATTTCCATAGGGCGGTCAAACTCACTTTTAGCTCGAACGGCTGAATGGATTTCCACCAAACTTGGCAAAATTGTAGGGACTGGTAGCCTGATGTGCCTTTGCTATGTCTCAAGATATGTGCTCCAGTGAATTTTGAGTAATTTAGGTTCAAAAAAATATATATATCTATAGGCGCGCCCCGGTACGCGTACCGGGCACGTACCAGCGCGCCACGCGAGTTCGCGAGCGGAAAGCTGATTGGCTCTCGGGTGTCTGTAAACATTCCAAACAGTCCGGAGCAGCCGCCATCTTGTGTCTCGGTAGGATCGAGACACAAGAGGTGGCAAAAAACAAAGGGGCAAATGACCAAAAGGGGGCAGGGTAGACCCCCCTGGCCCCCTAGGTTTGATGTGGGGGCCATAAAAGGCTCCGCGGGGCAAAAAAAAAAATATCGATTTTCGCGGGGGGAGCGCCTGGTACGCGCACCGGGGAGTGTACCGGGGAGCGTAGCATGGGGAAAACCCAGTTCATTCACTGCGTCACCTCTACGACCCTTTCTTGCGTCAATACACTCCTTTTGCATACATTATACCTGACGTAGGTATAATGTGGCGCAGGGGTTTACAAAGTGACGCATCTACCTAGATGCGTCACTTTGTAAATATGACTCAATAAGGTGCATTTTTAACAGCACTGGTGCGTCACAAAAAGTGACGCACCGGTGGCGTAAAAGTGACACATGGCCTCATAAATGAGGCCTTCAGTCTTCTACTCATGCGTCATATTAAATATATGACGTATTATGTCGCAAGTACTTTTAGATACGTCAGTATTTCAGACGTACCTGTAAGCGCAAAAGTGATGCATTGCTGGAGAGTGTCACAAAAATGATGCAACTCCAGCAATGCATCTTTTCTTACCCTTCCACACCCCCGTTCCTTTTCTACATTTTGTTTGAATAACCACATTCCCCATGTTCACTCTCCTTCTCTTTACTTTCGTTCCCAACACTCACCTTCTTTCAGTCCCCCTACTTCACTTCCTTTCTCCTCTCATACTTTTCTGTTCTTTCTTACTCATTTTCCTTTCATTTATCAATGCACTCCACTTCACTTACTCTTTTTCATTTTTTTAAGAATATAGCTCTTTGATGAGAATTGGAGGTAGTTCTGAAAATAACTTTTTTTTCTTCTTTTTTTAGAACTACAACAAAAACAGGGAATGGAAACTGCTCAACAGGAGAAAAAAAAAAATTAGGGCTGGTAACGGCAGTGATGGTTCTCCAATGCTCGAACCAAGAGCAGAACACTTTGCTCCCCACAGGAAAGTAGCTGATCACAGTATCTGCATTTAAGGGCGCCTTTGTTAAATGCAGGCTGAATGTTCGGAACCTGCTCTTGTGATCTCCCCCTCACCGATGGTGTTCGTCCTCCGGTTGATGTAGAGGCCCCATCACTGGGAACCTTTTGTGCCAGAGCCCTGACACTTTCCCGGGCAAAATTCTGGGGGTGCCTTCTCTCCACATGGCGAATCATTGTGGAGTTCCCAAAAGAATATTTTTTATTGGGGTTACCCCGTGACAGGACTGTGTGACAGATCCTGCACTCCACTTTTGGAGCATTTACCTCCTTCTGGTGATCAGGTATGGAAAAATTTTTCCAGATGAAATGTTCTTTGTATTTTGGCTGAGGAGGTTCTTCATCGATGAATTCATTGGAGTCATCTTCACTGCTGGATGGTCTGGCAGCCATGATAATCCAGGATATCCAACAAAGAATCGACAGCAAAACAGGCAGGTCTTTCAGTCACAAAAGTGAAAGAAGAAGTGAAGGAAATGGGTGGGGATTTCATTCTTTATAAAAAAAATGTTAGCAACCAATGAAAAGTGTTATTTTCAGGTCACATGACCCGACGCGCTTACGGTGCGCGCCCCGGGGTGCTTACGTAGCGCGTTTGTATGCGCGTGGGTGCTTCCGGGTGCGCTTACGCCGTGCGTATCACGCGACGCGGCTACGCGATACGTTACAATGTTGTTTTCGTTCGTGGCAATAGCGCTAACGGGACGCTCACCGGTACGCGCCCTGGGGCGTGCCATAACACTGCGCTTACCGGTGAGCGCACCGGTACGCGCCCCGGGAGCGCTCCGGACAAAAACATTTTTTTTTTTTAAAACTATTACATAATTATACAATATAAAATTCAATATCACATTTCATACCTATAGAGATTTGCTATTAAAAAACCTATGAAATTCACTGAAAAAACCATAGGTTTCACACCAGTTATAGTTAGGAATTAGCATTTAAAAAACCTATTAAATTCACTGAAAAAACCATAGGTTTCACACCAGTTATAGTTAGCTGGAAGTTTTACTCGCATAAAACCATTGAAATTCCCACGTTATAGTTAGTTGGACGCACTATAACTTGCGCGTGCAATGCACTGCTGATGACGTCACATATTACATCACTCATGATATATATATATAAAGTCAAATATTTCTTCGTAGTCCCTCGAATATACATATTTACAATTACACATAAGAATAAGAGGAATAATCTAAATTGTCACATTTATAGGAATGTGGCAGGGTTATTGGTAGGTGAAAGTGAGAAAGTGAAAAAGTGAAATTGGTTTCCTATGAAAAATATAGGGCCCTTGCACTTCTTTATTTATTTATTTTTAAATAAAGCACTGGCTGAATACTGCAGAATATTTTCATTTTAAGATACTTAAATACCTTTTCCAGCAAAGTTGCTGCTCACAGTGTCCAGAAGTTCAAAGTTTCAAAGATGGCAACACACTTTGTGTTAGCGCTTAGTCAAAGCAACAGAGAGCTTATCATAGGCTTGTGGCTGCTTTGAAAAAGCCCCATAGTAATTGAAGCACAATGGTTGACTCAATTTGAAGATAAAGAACCAAGAGCAATTATAATGATATGACTAAAACAATGGTTCACTGTGGACTTATTTCAAAATAGCATTTACCTTATTCAGATGAAGAATCCATTCAGAAATGAAGATCAATCATTAAAACATTTTAAACAGCCAAACACATAATTATTAGATACATTAATGTGCTTGTATGCAATGATGTCAAAGACTAAGTGCTCAGAACAAAACATATTTTTTCAAACACACCAAAATTTGTCAGAGAGATGTTACCCTGAAAATATAGTGAGACGCTCCATGAAACGGACATGGCACTTCCTCGAAGAGAGCCTAATAATACCCCAAATCAAACAGCCGCTGCACAAAATTACTTGTATCACCACTTATCTCACAAAATTGGGAAAACCATCTAGAATCACTGCAATGTATCGTGCTTAGGTGATCTTGCCCTAGACATTCCTCCTTTCTCTCGAAACAAGGATGCAACACCAGGGGCCATCTTGAATGAGCATGTAAGTTCTCACAGAATGATAATAATGTTACTGCCCTGTGGGGGCATGCCACCTGTTATTGGTGATCATAATTGTTGAACAGTGTAGCCTGTAACTTCACTTCCAACTCCAATGTGTTACATTACCAACATATAAGATATGAGCTCCAGTTTTTCTCTCACTGCAGCACTGCAAATGTGATATACTGCACTAGGTGCCCTTGAAACCTGTTGCACATTGGACAGCCTTCCTAGAAAGCCAATAAGCATATTAGCCAACACTGGAGTAGAGTTATATGTAGAATACAGAATACCCCCATGTAGACAATTACACTTCTGCTAATCATAGTGAAAATGATATCCATTGGCAAGTGATTGACATTGTTATAAATCTGCCACGAAGACATCCTGGATTCATAAGTTACTAGACCTTTAATGGAAATGGATATTCCTTGCAAAAGTTCACCAATAGCTTGAATGCAATTGAAAAATGGTTTGGGATACTGTCAGATAATCATATACATAAGTAGGTTCCTCTTCCTGCTATAATCTCACTGCCGCATATCCCCTCCTTGGAATAATGGAGGATCCATGTGATCTTGCCCTGATTCTCTGTCACATGTAGTGCGGACCATATGTATGACCCAGTTTGGTCGCTGCAAGCCTTATAACAGATTTCTGAAGCCATGCAAAGCCACTTTTTGTTGCTTCGAGTGTCTCAA
The DNA here is from genome assembly GCF_964261635.1 of Lissotriton helveticus. Taxonomy (NCBI): domain Eukaryota; kingdom Metazoa; phylum Chordata; class Amphibia; order Caudata; family Salamandridae; genus Lissotriton; species Lissotriton helveticus. The sequence goes on along the minus strand of NC_136070.1, from coordinate 219,435,490 downwards.
AAAATCTGGAGTAATGCAGCACAGCTCAAATTACTGCACTGCATTACTTTGCCATGGGTAGGCATTCCATGGGCGTTGCGTGGGTGTTCCCAAGGAGCTCCCATGTTTTTTGATGCACCACTCTCCCTATTGTTTGACGCTCCACAAGACCTTCGCAAACCAGGTGAATGCACCAAAAAGATACCTCCCCAGGAGAGGCATAAGGAGGAGAAATATCTTTATTTCTCCCTATTACTTTCTGCAGCACACATAGAAAGAGGAAAATGCCTCTCAGGATTATTTTTTGTGCAGGAAGGTTCACCTTTGTGCACAAAAACAATCCTTCATGCAATGCAGGCACCCTTGCACCATGGTGCAAGGGTTCTGCATTGACACTAGACAGCCCATTGTACACAAGTGCAGGGGGAAAAGTCAGGAATGTGCCTTAAATACAGCTCATTCTTCCTCTTTCCCAGGGATGCAGTGCCGTGCAGAATGGTGACTTGCTGCTCTGCAGTGCATCACTCTTTCATAAATATGCCCCTAAGTACCTAACCAGATCGACTTTCCTTGCCAATGTAGAATCGCTATTGGATTTTTCTCTCCCATGGTTTTTGTATGACTAGCATTTTATGATGTCTACTACACTATTTGACAACAGTATTGTCATCTTGTATGAACCTGGAGCAATTTCTAATCATGATGCTATGTTGTTACATTCTTGAGATACAGTTAATACAATTATGCATGTGTATCAGCTCATGCATCACCCCTAAAAGTTCTGCTCCCAACATAACATAACCCAGCAAGTATCTACCTTCTAATATTTTGTACTCCTGCAATTGTAATATTTTTAACTTCCCCTACCGTTTTACAGTGAATCTATTAACATCTACTAAATGTAACTTTCTATAAGGTAACCTTTATCCTCCTACGTCATTCCAGTAGGAACTTGTTCACACCTTCCCTCTCAGCCTGGTTCGCTGTTCGCAACAACAATAACCTTAGCTAAACCCATGCAAATGTGTCTCCCAAATGCCAAACCACCACACCTCTCTCACAGTGTCAACCATACAATAATAATTCAACCCCTTCGCACATGTCACGTACAAACCAGCCAACCTTTAACATGAAATGTTGCTCTTTATTTCCCAAGAATCCCTTAATCTGAGAGATGGGTGGGTGGGGAAAACAAATCCTGCTCTTCAAATGCTCACCGAGCTTCCACTGAGTCACCTAACACAAACTGGTAGGTGGCAACCCAAAATGGTTGCATCTACAGACATGGGCTAATTCCTTTAATGGATTTAGCCCAAAGATGCTCAGTCCTCTGAGCTGCATCATTTCCCCATTAATCCCAGGGTAAAGACCTCCCTCCAGTTGGCTGTCACCAAAATCACTTATGAATGAGAGCGATACAGCTTGGACCGCTAACACTTTTTATGTGTGAAAAATGCTGCTTTATTGAAACAGGTGTGCATCACAAAGTATTCCTAAGCATACCGTCTTACAAAACTAAAAGCTCACTATACAAAGTTTGTCACCTAATTCCCTACCCTCAGCCCTAAAAGTCCTGCACTCCTCATAACTTAACTCAGCAAATATTTACCTACTAACATACTGCACTCCTGCAACTGTAATGTTTATCTTACCCTACCATTTAACAATGAATCTATTAATATCTACTAAAACATAATTTCCTATAACGTAACCTTTAACTTCCTACCTCATTCTGGTGTGAGCTTGTTCACACCCTCTCTTTCAGCATGGTTTGCCGATGGCAACAACAATGACCTTAGCTAAACCCATGCAAGCTTGTCGTCTAACTGCCACTCCGAAAAGGTGACTAGCCTGACTTATTCTGCTCCAAACACAACTCCATCCCATAACAGAAAGGAGGATCCCGTACCCCTGAAACAATTCCATGGTATATTATCTCAGATTGGAATGCTCTTGTCTGCATTGTCCTTTTTCCCTGTGAAATCCTCACATTTCACTATTTATCTTCCTCTTTTCCTTGTCAATTGCTGCCTGCTTGCAAGCACCTCTCCAAATTCTCCTGGGTATGAATTCGATCCATTCCATGAATCACCCTGATCACTGTGCTTTTATCTCCCTTAAAACCTCCTTTATTGCCCGCAGCAATGCCAAGCCCTTCTCCAGACCAAGGCAATTTCCCCTATATGCACCAACAGAACATCAGGACAATTCTATCCTTGTGAAAATCGCAGCAGCTCTTTCCAGTGCATACCACCATTCCTAAATCATGCCACAAAAAGTGCACTTGCATCAAACCCCAGATTTAGACTCGTCTAACTGCCACTCCGAAAAGGTGACTAGCCTGACTTATTCTGCTCCAAACACAACTCCATCCCATAACAGAAAGGAGGATCCCGTACCCCTGAAACAATTCCATGGTATATTATCTCAGATTGGAATGCTCTTGTCTGCATTGTCCTTTTTCCCTGTGAAATCCTCACATTTCACTATTTATCTTCCTCTTTTCCTTGTCAATTGCTGCCTGCTTGCAAGCACCTCTCCAAATTCTCCTGGGTATGAATTCGATCCATTCCATGAATCACCCTGATCACTGTGCTTTTATCTCCCTTAAAACCTCCTTTATTGCCCGCAGCAATGCCAAGCCCTCCTCCAGACCAAGGCAATTTCCCCTATATGCACCAACAGAACATCAGGACAATTCTATCCTTGTGAAAATGGCAGCAGCTCTTTCCAGTGCATACCACCATTCCTAAATCATGCCACAAAAAGTGCACTTGCATCAAACCCCAGATTTAGACTCCGGTGACTTTTTCCAACTTCCTGGTCTGTCCATTAATGAATGAATGACCCACGGGCCACCCACGCAAGCTGGCAGCCTCTGGGTCCGGAACCAAACCTGAAATGCAAAACAACAGTGAGGGAAAAATACAGCGAACTGCTTCTTCACCAATTCCCCCCACATTTTCTAACATAGATCTTAAAACAATCAGAAGACCAGCTGCCTAGCGCCATCATTTGCTGTCTTGATCAACACCTCTTGCTTGCCTCTGTCGTAACTCGGATGCACACAGAATGCATTCAATGCGTGCAATCCTAGCGAGTGCTTACCACAGTATTGCAAACAGTAAGAATGTGGTCACAAGCTCACCATACCCATGCCTGAAAACCTTCCTATAGTGTGATGCTCCGCATGCCCATAGTTTCCTACCCCATGCTACAGTGCAAAAACCCTCTACCGGGCAAACTGACAAAACTACTGTCATTCCTGATGACCTCTGATACATTTTAAAAGACTGCCGCTGTATCCCTACCCAAGGCGTAAGAACACTACTCCGTCCCAGAGAAGTCCCCTACTACTCCTGCCCCCCAACAATTCCAACACCTGGAAAACTCCAAAAAACATCCTGGTCATCAAAGCAGCAAACAATATGGGTTCCCCTTTTGTGCTTCAAATAGCCAGCAGTGAATGGATCACCTGTGTAAAGACCTGTCAAGTAATGGGCTTCCGCTTGGTCCCTGAATGACCCCGCTACCTGGCCACCCTTCCAACATCCTCTTCCCCAGTTCCCCCACTGATGGTGCATAGCCCCAGAGCAACTTTCCCATGAAGGCAATGCCTGTTAACTTTCCTGCAATTCTGACCCACAAAAGTCTTTTTCCGTCAGCGTCAATATAAACTGTACTACCTCCTTAACTCTCCCATCCCACGATTCTCCTCAGCACCTCAGTGCTCAAAAACTCCCCACACTCCTGTGTGTATGCTTTTCCTGTGGACACAGCCAAAGACCCTACTACAAGCTGGGACAGGCTCTGTCTCCTGTAGTCCATAGCTCTGTCAGCATGCACTTCTCATCCCTGTCCGTCTCCATGGTCAGCCCACGGAATCTCTCCCACTGGGAACAAGAAAAAGCATACATAATGTAATTGTCCACCTGTGGCACATGTTTTGCCCTGAACAAAATGTAATTTCTCAAGCTCACAAGCACAAAAAAACTATGGCAACTTCAGCACCTGTGCGTCTCTAGCTGACTGCCTTATGGCCACCTACTTTTTTCGAAATCAAGAAGGGGGGAGGAGGAAGGGATTGTGATCCATTTAGCTTCCTTGCATAATATTCAAATTCACTTGACCTGAGTAACCAGGGTCTGCAATATTCATCCGAGTTATCAATAAAAAACCCTAATTCACATACTCAAGTCGCGAGGCGGTATATCTTGGTTCTCCGCCTTATGTTAAAAACGTGACAGCTTTGTGGAAAAGGGTCGTGCACCGCCTTAGTGTCTCAAAGACTTTTACCGTGCTATCATGGAAATCACTCCCCTCCTGGAGTGTATATGTGTAAACCAACAAGTTGCACATCTATGAACCCATAGGTGTGTCTCCCATGGCACCAGTGTCGATATTGCTGTACTCTTACAGCTGAATTTGTAACAAAAAAGACTTCAAACAAAAGTTTCTATTGTTCAAGAAAATTGTATTTCAGTTTCTTGTTCAGTATTCATAACGTGTAGCAACACTCCTAATTGTTCCAATGCATTTCGGTGTGTCTATCCACCTTCATCAGGGAACGTCTACAAATGAACAAAAATATATACAATGTAACAATTCATCAATCTGTTCTTGTTAATACATTCGCTTTACTTTGTTTATGCAAACAGTTACTGGCTTTAAACTCGTGTTGATACCCCTTTGGGACAAACGTAATGGCTCGTGTGTTACTCCAATACAACCCCGCCATTTAAAAACGGTTTTGAATTTTACACGTACGGCTTTCCCTCTTCTACGTGATCATTTAATAATTCGCGTTTGCCGGTTATCTGAGAGTGAGGGCCCTTCACTAGAATCGTGTGCCGCTTACGCCTAGCATGTCTAATTTGCCAAAGCTCACCTTCGTTGCTATAACGTATAATCCCGCTACTCCGTGTGGGTTCCTGCTACTGTTTGCGCTCTCACTGCTCGTGAAAACTCCAACTGACGCCGCGCCGCTGACGCATGCGCAGTGCCTGAATCTAACATTTTTTATAAAGAAACCAGTTATGTTGAAACGACAAAACTTTAGCATTCAAAACTTCGACACCTGAACTTAATCTACAGGTAGAGGTTAACCAGGACGCCATGTGTAATATTTACATGCATATTGTGTTATAATTATATACAAGGCTACATCATGATTATTTAAAGATACAATAATTTACAAATAGCACAAAAATTCAGTGCGATCATTTAAACCATGCGGTTTAAGGCTGTTTAAATAATAAATCCAGTGGTTTTCACGCTTTAAAAGTTTTTTTTTGTTCAAGGCTCCTTCTTTCCTCGATACTATTTCCAGTACACACGCTCTCAATTGATTCAAATTATGACGTTTTTCTGTGAAATGTATCGCTACCGTGGATTTAGTGGAGTGGGTCCTGATGTTACTTTTATGTTCAGTTAATCTCACTTTTAATTTCCTTTCCGTGTGTCCCACATAAACATTTCCACAGGGACATTTCAATAAATATACCACATTGGTGGTATCACAAGTGGCATTGACTTTCAAGGGTATTTTGTGTCCTTTCATAGGGTGACTGATATTTGTCCCCTTAATGATATTATGACAATTTGCACAGTTTAAACATGGAACTGTTCCTCTAAATATCTGGTGTTGAGTTGTTTGCTTGGATTTCTTCAATAGTTCACCTATGTTTTTCCCCTTGAGTGTGCAAATAAAGGTTCTTGGTCAAAAATCCCATTAAAGTCTGGTTCCATTTTGACGATTTGCCAATTCTTGTATATGATTTTTTTGAATCGAGTACTTACGTTGGAGAATTTCCTCACACACGTTAATCGTTGAGATTTTTTGGTAGTTTTATAGGTTAGTAACTCTTGTCTCGTTTTTGTCTGTGCTCTAGCCTGAGATTTCTGAATCATGTCCTCTGGATAGCCTCTTCTAGTAAATCTCTCTGCCATGGTTTGTAGTTGTTCTTGGCATACGTGATCCTCAGATACCACTCTCCTAACCCTGAGGAATTGTGTGTACGGAAGGTGATTCTTCAATGATGGAGGGTGGTGGCTGGTGTATTGTAACAAGTTGTTCTTATCTGTGGGTTTACGGTACAGGTTCGTGGTGAGAATTCCATTGTTTAATGTGATTTCCACATCGAGGTATTGAATGATGGTATCATTAATATTCCACGTAAATTTAATTCTCTCATTTCTATCATCCAAGATTCTCAACTGTTGGACTAACGATTCCTTGGTACCTTTCCATATAATGAAGATATCGTCAATGAATCTCATATATGCTAACAGATGTGTGGCCCACTCTTGGTTGTTGTAAATGTGTTCCTCTTCAAAAGATCCCATAAATAGATTTGCGTACGCCGGTGCGGCGCAATTTCCCATGGCGGTTCCATTGAGTTGAATAAACCAGCGTTTCTCATAGGTAAAGTAACTGTTCATGAGGGTGAATTCCATCAATTGCATCAAAAAGATCTGTAAGTCTTGAGGATAAGGGCTGTGTAGTAAAGCTTTTTCAATGGCCTCCAGGCCTTCTCTATGGGGTATGGCTGTATACAACGTTTTTACATCTATGGTAGCCATGATGCACTCTGTTTCAATTTTTACAGCTTGTAACTTAACCAAAAAGTCTGTTGTGTCCTTGATATAAGATAGATTTTTGATGACCAACGGTTGCAAGTACTTATCTATGAATTTTCCCACTGGTTCGTGGATACTCATCTTGGTGGATACAATTGGCCTGCATGGGGGTTTTGTTGGATCTTTATGTACCTTGGGTACTAGATACATGGTTGGGCTCTTCGGGTTCTCTTGCATTAGGTATCTTTTTGTTTTTTCGTTAATGATACCTTTATCTGTGGCTTGATTCAAAATAATTTGCAATGTCTTGCGAATCTCTGTCGTTGGATTTTGGTCTATTTCCATATATGTGTTAGTGTCGCCTAAATGGGTGTTCATAGCTTCTTCATAGAACTCCTTGTTCATTATTACTAACGCCCCTCCCTTATCAGCCTTTTGACATGTGATTTGTTGGTTGTTTGCTATGCTTTCTATTGCTCCAAATTCCTTCTTCGACATATTTGGATTTTTGACCCTTTTGTTGGTATTGATTTGGTTGATCTCCTGTTTGCATAATTTTTCAAAAAGGTCCTTCGTCTTGTGTGATGTAGGAGGCATGTAACTGCTAGGAGTTTTTAATCCTTTTAATTAATCTTCCTTTGGCGGTGGTTTTTCGGTTATGACGTTCTCAAAAAAGTGTCTCAATCTCATTTTGCGTGTGAGTTTAAAAAGACTCACTTCTAGTTCAAGTTGATTGGTATGGGTGCTTGGTACAAAAGATAACCCTCGTTGTAAAGTTTTTATCTGGAATTCATTTAAGTTTTGATCTGAAATATTCAAAACTAAATTTTCTGTCATTGTTAGTGTTGTTTCTTTCTCTCTTTCCTGGTCGTCGTATTTCTCGTTTGTGGTTGGTTTGTTTCTTTTGTTTTTGTTGCGTCCCCTCCTGGGTCTTCTATTGCTGTTGGGCCTGCGCCTAAAAAAGGCTCTGAAGTTGTCGGTTTATCAGAAGGTATGTTTCTTGTGGATTCTTTTCTTTTATCTGTTCTATCACTATCCGTGGATGAGGTATCTGTCTGAGATGTATATTGCTTGGTTTGCCGCCTTCTAGCGTATACTTCCGCCCATGTGTAGACTTCTTGTAATTTGTAATCCAGGGTATCCCTACGGTATTTCCTGAGTTTGCGTTCGTTCACTTCCTGTGTATGATGGGCCAATTGAGAATTAATGTCATCTAGGATTTTTTGTAACTCTTCTCCGGTGACTCCCTTTTTCAATTCTTCAGTCACTGTTTCTATTTCTGTTTTTAATTCCTCCAATATCTTTGCCAGCTCCTCAATGATGAGTAATATTAAAGTACTTGCAACCGTTGGTCATCAAAAATCTATCTTATATCAAGGACACGACAGACTTTTTGGTTAAGTTACAAGCTGTAAAAATTGAAACAGAGTGCATCATGGCTACCATAGATGTAAAAACGTTGTATACAGCCATACCCCATAGAGAAGGCCTGGAGGCCATTGAAAAAGCTTTACTACACAGCCCTTATCCTCAAGACTTACAGATCTTTTTGATGCAATTGATGGAATTCACCCTCATGAACAGTTACTTTACCTATGAGAAACGCTGGTTTATTCAACTCAATGGAACCGCCATGGGAAATTGCGCCGCACCGGCGTACGCAAATCTATTTATGTGAGATTAACTGAACATAAAAGTAACATCAGGACCCACTCCACTAAATCCACGGTAGCGATACATTTCACAGAAAAACGTCATAATTTGAATCAATTGAGAGCGTGTGTACTGGAAATAGTACCGAGGAAAGAAGGAGCCTTGAACAAAAAAAACCTTTTAAAGCGTGAAAACCACTGGATTTATTATTTAAACAGCCTTAAACCGCATGGTTTAAATGATCGCACTGAATTTTTGTGCTATTTGTAAATTATTGTATCTTTAAATAATCATGATGTAGCCTTGTATATAATTATAACACAATATGCATGTAAATATTACACATGGCGTCCTGGTTAACCTCTACCTGTAGATTAAGTTCAGGTGTCGAAGTTTTGAATGCTAAAGTTTTGTCGTTTCAACATAACTGGTTTCTTTATAAAAATGTTAGATTCAGGCACTGCGCATGCGTCAGCGGCGCGGCGTCAGTTGGAGTTTTCACGAGCAGTGAGAGCGCAAACAGTAGCAGGAACCCACACGGAGTAGCGGGATTATACGTTATAGCAATGAAGGTGAGCTTTGGCAAATTAGACATGCTAGGCGTAAGCGGCACACGATTCTAGTGAAGGGCCCTCACTCTCAGATAACCGGCAAACGCGAATCATTAAATGATCACGTAGAAGAGGGAAAGCCGTACGTGTAAAATTCAAAACCGTTTTTAAATGGCGGGGTTGTATTGGAGTAACACACGAGCCATTACGTTTGTCCCAAAGGGGTATCAACACGAGTTTAAAGCCAGTAACTGTTTGCATAAACAAAGTAAAGCGAATGTATTAACAAGAACAGATTGATGAATTGTTACATTGTATATATTTTTGTTCATTTGTAGACGTTCCCTGATGAAGGTGGATAGACACACCGAAATGCATTGGAACAATTAGGAGTGTTGCTACACGTTATGAATACTGAACAAGAAACTGAAATACAATTTTCTTGAACAATAGAAACTTTTGTTTGAAGTCTTTTTTGTTACAAATTCAGCTGTAAGAGTACAGCAATATCGACACTGGTGCCATGGGAGACACACCTATGGGTACATAGATGTGCAACTTGTTGAAAAACGTGACAGCATCATCATTGGGTTTTCGTTTAGTTGTATGCTTCCTCCATCCGGAGGAGAATCACTGGTTATTGCAGTAGTGATCAACGAGAAGGTAAGTGGTGAACAGTGCTTTAGTGAAGGTGGAACTAAGTGGTGATGTTAAAAAAATCTTGTTTACCTAGTTTAAAAATTATTTCATGGTCTAGGTTCCAGATTTGTCTAAAAACAGTGTTGTGCGTGTGTGGACGTATTATAAGTCTTACGCACTATAATGTTCAAAAAAAGGTCAACATGTTTCAGCCCTTGGTCTGCACGGGAGGGTCAGGGGGGCTTTCTTCAGGACCTAAGTAGAAAGTCTGTATCTTGCTACGGTTTTTGCTGAAAAGCTGGGTAAGTTTTACATGTTTTCAGAGGTCAATAAATACCTGTGCAAAGAAAGAAAGGGGGAAGGAAACATTTTATTTGTTATGCTTTCTTCCTGTTGATTACATGCTCTCTTACAATGTCTAACTTACATTGTGTGCACGGGCCTGAGTAGTGCTTCATACAAAGAAATTGTTAAAAAGGAGAAAATAAGGAACTATAAAATTGGCAATGTTTTACATTCAGTAGAACTACAAAATGGCAAATCTTCCTCTAACTGTCTTCTAGATAGAGATGAGCTATGAAATAGTAAATATTTTGCCAGGCAACATTTCTCATATTAATGAACTCAATACTGTTTGTTTAGAATAAATATGATTAGATGGTGCATATGAACATGATAGGATATTGTATGCCTACCTCCTTTAGAGCGTTTAGATGGAGTGTACTGGGAGCTTGTGAGGTTAGTTTCTTTTCAGCACTGAAAAAGGTTATCGTGTTTGCCCTTCCCACAAAGTGTGTAGTATCGGGTGTGCCCCGAGTTGATGTTGACTTTCTGCGCATTCGTTAAAAAGGGTACGCTGTGTGGGCTACAAGTTACTTAGAACCGGTGACATACTACGTCTTTCTGCCGCAGTGTGAAGTTAGCAGGTGTGGGGTTATGGGCTACGCAGTAACATTTAAATAATAGCCCCGATGGTAACACGGTTGTGTCAAAAAGTGTTGTATCAACAGCGTAAAGTTTTATAAAATGCCCATCTGTTTGTGGCCCCAGCAGCCGCGGGCCGTGGAGGGAGTTACGGTGGGGCAGGGAGGCGGGGAGAGGGAGGGGCAGGGTGGAGAGGGCTAAAAACCGGCACATGGATAATTACAGGTAAGTAAACAAATGCGATGCAGTGCGCGCTACGAAATTCGTTTTATTAATTACATTGTTTACTTACCTGTAATTATCCATGTGCCGTTTTTAGCCCTCTCCACCCTGCCCCTCCCCCTCCCCGCCTCCCTGCCCCACCGTAACACCCTCCACGGCCCGCGGCTGGGCCCCAGCCGTATGGTAGAGATCGTTATTAGCCATGCTTAGTTCAAAAAGAGGTATAGTCGCGCTGATACACAGAAACATAACTGAACCTAGAGCGGGGGCACGTGTTGTTTCACATAAACATAGCTAGACATAAAACGCGCAGCATTTGAGACAGGCCGAGACAAAAGTATTCTGTCATGCCGTGGTGTGTTTCTTGTATGAGCACGAGTAACTAAGCTAATTTTGTTGAATTGTTCGTATGGGCGCAGGACATTTTAGCATTAGTCACTCTGCGTGTTACAGTCATTTATTGAAACTGAACCTCAAAGTCCTTGTTTGCGGACCTCAACAGGTTGCCAGCAAGCATGCTTGACAGCTATAGGAGTAACAAAATAACATTAGAACGTGAGGAAGGTAATACCTTACATATCGATGTCTTCTTTGATTCTCGGAGTCCTCGTGTTTTACCTTCGGCAGGATGCAGCGCGACTTGTGCTGGCTCTTCCCTTGGCAACCTAGATATGGTTGGCCTAGGGAACTCTGGTGAATATGCAACTGGCCACCTACACCACTGCCATATTGTCAATTTGAAACAGAACCTTTTTGTGTGCCAACAGTTCTCTCCACATGGAAACCACTACGACAAACTGGAAAAGCTCAAGAAAATAGATACTGCGCTGTCCATTCTTCCGGCCATTCCTATGTGCACCAATGTCCTTATCAGTACAGGACGAGAAACATCCATTACAACGCAGTCATTACAACGGCCTACCTTTACAACGCAACCGTTAGAAAGCAACTGCCTTTACATCGCATGCCATTACAATGCATGCCGTTACAAAGCATGTCACTACAACGCATGCCATTACAATGCATACCATTACAACGCATTCCATTACAACGCATTATAAGGTAAGTAATGGAGTTTTTTTAGTATTAGGTTGAGTATGGGTTTTTGGGTAAATGGGAATAGTAATTTTTAGCCCTACTTTATCCAACACTTTCCTTGCTGTTGCACTCACTGGAGTGGGAATAGTAAATGTTTGCCCCTACACTATCCAACACTTACTATTTTTTACCCCAAGTGTTAGAACTGAGATTTCTGGTTGGCTAAGGCTTACGCCAAAGCCAGGCAGAAACCACCATTCTAGTCAGGGCAAGGGGTCACACGCCAAGATAACCCCTGCTCACCCCCTTGGTAGCTTGGCATGAGCAAACAGGCTTATCCCGGAGGCAATGTGTAAAGCATTTGCGCATGCACACAACAGCAACAACATCCTAGGCACACTACAACAAGGTTATATAAAAAAAACTTTTGTATTGTCAAAACACATAAGATAGTAATCACACATATACATTGTGCCAACTGGCACAGGCACTATTCACAAGGGATTATTTACACCAGGACAGGGCCACGTGGGCCACTGTCAGAATCAGCACTTAGTAGACCTAGCACTTAGATTAACTGTCACACTAAATCACAATTATAGATCACAACCAGTAACCACTGGTATTAGGTAGGTACACACTACGCAATACTAATAACCATAGGCCTAGATCAAGCATGGACACATAACCTCTCTAGTATAACATACTCGGCAAAGTAAACTCCTAAGCATTAACCCATTTAGAAGTATAACACAAGCATAAAGGCAAAGCACATTACACAGCAATCATATTTAGGCCTAACCAGTATAACTACAGTAAGCAATCTCTCACTAGTCCAAACACATTAGGCCCTCCCCCTAAGAATAAATCACATTTAGGGGCGTAAGCAAGAACACATTACACATGATGCATCACAACATTCAGAGGTCTAGGGAAGGAAAACACATGATGCATAAAAACATTCAGAGGTGTAAGAACAAGGCACATGATGCATCAAAACACATTCAGAGGTGCAGGGAAGGAAAATTGCGCAGAACTCACACAAGTCACCACCTGTGATTGTCCCTAGGCCAACTGGCCTCGTTGGGGCTAGGATGCCCTGTGTCAAAAAGTCAGGGGCCTAAACAGAGCAGCTGCCCCCTAAGTGCTGGGCAGCTGGAGATACAATGATGGGGCCACGTGGGAGCCTCGCCGGCTCTGAACAACTGACTGCCCTCAGGAGCCTCTTGGGCTCTAAACAAAGCAATACCCCTGAGCCTACGGGGCTCTACACAATGTGGGCTGCCCAGGCGTTGGAGTCCCCCTCTGGGGACTCAGGAGAAATGTGCCCGGGATCGGTGGAGTCCCTCTCGGGGGACTCGAGTTTGCCAAGATGCCCCTGAGCCCTCTCTGGGCTTTAAAACTAAGCAATGCCCCCTCGAGCCTCTCAGGGCTCGTCAACACATGGGGCCGCTTGAGCCTCTCAGGGCTCATTCACAAACATGCCCCCGGATGCTGGAATCCCACTCGGGGGACTCCGAGGCAGGAAATGCCCTGGGAGCCTCGGGGCTCCTAAATTACAAATGCCCCACTCGTCGGAGAGAGTACACTGGGGGGGCGGGCACCGGCAATGGGCCCTTACACCCCCCTCTGCTACCGACACCACAAACGCCCCACTCACCGGCTCTGGTATGCCGCCGGTCTTCTTCGGGGGTCGCCTCTGGTGTCGTGCGCCGCGTGGTGGAGCCCCACCCTTCACAGGGGCTCCTCGTCAGAGCTGCGGTCTCGGCGGCATCTCCCTTCGGTTCGGGGCTCTCCCAACCTCACGGATGCCCCTCGCTATCTCCGGTCGCACTTCTTCTCTCCCCGGGGCTGCGGGGGTGGGACTTCTGGCCGCCTGGCCCCAGAACTTCCGGGTCGTTGCGGCCCGTCCAGGCACTGTAGGTGGGGGCTAAATTCACTGAGGGGTAGGCTCCCTCGAGTGAAATATTAAACGGGGTCCAGGGCGTGGCAATCTCTCGGGGCAATGCTGGGTGGGCACCGGCTCCAAGTACATAAAGCGCTCCCCAGTGCTACTGACAATCAGAGCGCTCCCAGGTGTTTTAAAGTAGAAATAAAGCGCTCCTAGCGCTTAGCAGTGAAAGTAAAGCGCTCCCAGTGCTAAAGGCAAAAATAAAGCGCTACCAGGCGCTAGGGGTGAAAGTAAACCCCTCCCAGCGCTAGGGACAAGGTAGGGCGCTCCCAATCGCTATAGGGAACAAAAAGTCCAGCAATTCAAGACATCCAGGGGCTGGGCAAGGCCCAAGGAGGCAAGCCTTCCCCTGGGCCCAAGCAGCAGCATGCCCCTGGTAGATTCCAGTCAGAAACAAGATCAATTTGCAAGGGGACATAGCCCCTTTTTATGCAGTCCAAACCTTTGTCTAAAGGTGCAGGGTGGGGGCAAAACCAGGTGCAGCTGGTTTGTGAGCACTCTTGATGATCTCAGCCACCCCTCCCATTCACTAGTCAGGCTAGGGTCATCAGTCGCACCACAGGGGGCGGAGCCAGCATTGTGTGGGGAAAGCCCAACCCTATTCAGGTCCCAGGTGCACCCCTCCCCTCACATCAGCATGCTAATCTCAACACTCACCACTGGGCAGACCCATCCAGACTCCTGGAGCCAGGCTCCAGCCAATCACGTGCCAGCATACTCACTACACACCCATGTCTAGAAGTGGCACTTCCACACTAGACACAATCATGCCGCATACATCATTAAGCAGCATTCAATCTCACGAGTTCGCACATACCAAACTCGACCCTGCACTCCCCACACATCAGGAACTACCATGGTCACACATATTCCCCATGCATTCCTATGGGAGGGCAGGTCACTCTCACACATACACAGAGAGCTCACACACTTTACACTGTACCACAGTGAAAAAGTGCGCAGAGGTCTAAAATCACCAACACCAGGTTACAGAAATGGGCCAGTTAAAAGCAAAAAGTTTCGGGGTGAACCTGCCAAAAGGGCCAGGTCCAACAGCAACACTATCCAACACTTACCCTACTCTTGCCCTAAAAGTATTATGCGTTGTAATAGTATGCGTTGTAATGGTATGAGTTGTAAAGAAATGCATTGTAATGGTAGTTTTTAAAAATGTGTTGTAATGGCATGCATTGTAAAATCATGCAATGTAATGGTAGTTGCAATGTAAAGCTGCGTTGTAAAAGCATTTGTTGTAATTGCATGTGTTGTAACATCATATATTCGTACAGGACAAACCCCAAATATCCTGCTGCATCAGAATCCATTTGGAAATCCAACTCAAACTCTTGTGGTGTACCAAATGGAATACCATTAAATACTGTTCCTCAACTGCTCACCGGGTTGCCACTGTGCTACCTACCAGAAAATGGTGGGTAGCAGCCTAAAATGGCTGCATATAAAGCATTGGGCTACAGCCTTTAACATATGTAGCCCTAAGGTGCGTAGACCTCTGGACTGCAAACCATTTCCCTCAATAATCCCGGGGGACAGATCTCACTCTGGTGACTCAAACCTCTACTGGTCATGTCACTAGCAGATCATAGCAGCTGGTGATTAACTACCTTTTCTGCAACTAGACATTATTCTGTTTCCTGCAGTTAATGGATGCTGTCCCCCATATAGAGCATCCGTACTAGACCGATTGTCCAGGCTTTGTTTTGAGGTTGCAGCCACTAAAGGCTAGATGTACTAACATTAGGAATAAAGATTTCCAAATTTTGATTTTCTATGAATCGCAATCAGAAAATCAGTATTTTTAATGTATGAAACTCTTTTTATACATTAGTCTTTAGCGATTCCTAGTGGGTCGCAAATGGACCTATCTCATGAATATAATGAGGTAGGTTGCAATTTAGAACCCATTCGGAATTGTAGCCTTCACAGGGATGGTGGCCTGCTGAGGTCAGCAGACCACCATGTCTGTGATTGCTTTTTAATAAAGCAACATTTTTTGTAAATGCAGCCTGCTGCCTTAAAGGAAAATGGGTTACAGTTTAAAAGAAATTTTTTTTACTTTACAGTCTCATTTTCTAAGAGTTGGCAGTGGTCCGCGGGATCAGTGCCTGCTCATAAAAATTATTTGGATTTACATCCTCAAAGGGGAAGGGATCCTTTCCCATTTGCAAATGGGTTACCACCTACTTGAAGTAGGTGATAAAATGTGAATGTCTTGCGATCGCATTTCAGTTGTAAAACATTCTTACATACCACTGAGATTCGGTATTTGCCTCGTTCTTTTATAAGGGTGTCAGCCAATAAGAACGGGCTCAGGCATAGGCAGGACAGGAAAGAAAACATGGGTTATAGTTTCCCTCTAGCGATTGCATACAACACAAATAAGGGAGTCAGAAGGTGACTATTTGTAGGTAAAAGCTCTGAGTGGCAATGTGACTACTTTAAGCTGGAAATATAATTTTCAATCCATTTGTGCTGTGTATATAGTCCCAGAACAGTCCGTACACCCTAATGGACTTAAAATTTGTAAAATCGTTTGTCTGGGGGAATTTTATCACTTTATAAAATACATAATTCTACACTTTACCCCAGTATTTTTTTTAATACTTCCTTAGGGAGGAAAAGAGCTGTAGAGGGGCTTTCCCACAGATTGCGCCGTCCAATAGAAAACAGTGTCCGATATTGTCAAGCCACGTTATTACACGGGAGATGTCAGATTTCCTTACATCTTGTAGGATAGCATTCTAATGTGCAAGTTTTGGGGTAGACCAGAGGCACCTCCAAAACAGCAGTGGACACAGTCTACACTTGTCCAGTGTCAGGGGGTATAGGGGAGTACTATGTGGAAGGTTGGCAATATTTCTCAAAAATGTGTTCTCGGACCTAGAGAGATTGTTGGCATTTATAAAACCCCAGAGTTCCACCTCATATAAATCGGACCCCAATGCTTTTGGTTCATATATCTGAATGGCTGGATCTATTGGTTTACTGGAAGAAGCCCTAAGCTCTTTCAGAATAGACCCCACTATTTTGCTTGTGCTGTACAGTTGCTATATTAACTTGAGGTTTCCAGGACATAGAGCCAGTAAGAGTGACTCTCAGAAACACAAAGTAGTCCACCCTTTCTAATGGAACACCATCATAAACCAATCTTCCTTTAAATGATTTGTGTGGATTAAATTATATCAACTTTGTCTTAGCAGTGTTCCAAGGGTTCAATAGCTTTTGTTATGCCAATCAGGGTTTGGGGATTAACAAAGTGTCATACGCAAACAATAAGATTGGTGGTTTTTCCGTAGCCAATAAAGGAGCATCTGTAGAGGGCAATTTTAAAGAATGAACAATATCATTAAGATACAAAGAAAAGAGAGTAGTGGCCAACACACAGCCCTGCCTTACCCCTTAGGATACAGGAATCCTCGCTATTAACTCGCTCTGGGTTCACCATCACACTGTAGCAAAATTCTGGTTGTGTAACCGGACCATAATAGAAAATAGATCATGGGGCATACCCATATCTCTAAGTACTAGCCATAATTGGGATGCGGGACCCGGTGAAAAGCTGATTTCAAATCAACAAAGGGAACATACAAGTTGCCTATACTGATTACAACCATTTTACAGTAAATCATTAACAAGTAAAGCACTTGGTGGACCGTGAATACATTCTTCTCAAAACGTACCTGGCAGGTGCTTAAGATGTTATCATTGTCCATCCACTCCTGGATTTTAGCTAATACACATCGACTGAGGACTTTTTGTGTATGATCAAGAAGACTGATCAGCCTATAATTTCCAGGCTGTGATCTGTTGCCCTTTTTATATATCAGTACTACTACTGCCGCTCTCCATTAATTCAGAATCGGGGCTCGTCTAGAGATAGCTTTAGCTTGAAAGAGAAAATATGTGGACCAGGCAGCAATATCTTTTAGCAAAATGTCAGCTGGTATGCCATCTGGTCCAGGGGCCCTACCACGTGTAACTGTTTAAGGGAATTGAGGATATTTAATATGTCAAACATTGGCTCAGCACTTGAAGCGAGGGTAACTGCTACAGTAATTTCATCTGAGATGGAGGTGTTATCATGTTAAAGCCTTTTAAAATGGTCAAACTACTCAGATGATGCAACATAGTTATTTGGTTTCATGGCTACAGGATTGCTGAATTTTGATACTAATGCCCAAAACGTAGTTCAATCCTTACCTACAGAAGCATCTTTGAGATCCTGCCACCCTGGTTCTTCCCAAGTCTTTTTACAGTACCCAAATATTGTTTGTATAGCTTTCTACAGATATGGGTGTACTATGTGTCTTTAGCCTTGATTGCTTGAACCAGGAATCTTTTAAGTCTTCGACATTCCCCATGTGCCAAGGGAGGGGATTCATGAACTGTGCCGTTGGACTTCCTTACCCGAATTGTAAAACATGCCAAAACATACTATGGAGCGTACAAAAACATTGGAAACCTCTTACATATTAGTTACTTGGGCAATAATATCTAGCAAATTCTGCACTTCCTGAGCAATTACAAGCAGGATATATGGGTGAGCAACTATTTGCCACCATTTTAGGTGACGCATATCAGATGTAATTTGAAGATGACATGTAATAGCTAGGAGACAATTACCTACTGTGTCATTACTACAAAGTCATTTCTAAGAGAGGGATAACGGATTGTTGTCACTTTCCTCCCTATGCGTTATGATCATATCTTCTACCAGTGACCAAAATATATTCAATATAACTGTTTGAGTTGGGTTTATTAAATATAACCTCCTCTATAGCATCTGACGCGGTTCACCAGTTAGCTGCTCTGACCCCAAGTTCAATTTAAAGACCCTTTAAATGGATGACAGCCTTGGTCAATCCCTAGACAAGGTGCACCCCAAAGTTTATCCTTTTCATAGCTAAGCTGGGTGTCATCAGAGCCAAAGACTCTAGATATTCCTCTAGAACATGAACTATTTTGTATGTGACAAATTCCTCTCCCCTCTTGAGTATGTATTAAAAATGGCAACCTGGAAACTGTTCTGGAATGTTAATAGAATCCTCAGTACATCTTGGCAATCTATGCTCAGCCGAGTAACTTTACAAGTAAGGGAAGCTCTAACCTACATAACCAGAATCCACCTCCCGAGGTTTTCCCACTTTTGCTTTGTATGGCCGGGGTAAAAAAAAAGGTTAAATAATCAATTTTATATACGGGGTCAATGCACCAAGTTTACTGTACAAACATATATCATGCATTTTTTACCTAAGGCCTGCCACATTGCAAGATAGCAATTTTGTTTGTGAAGTCCCAATAGACTTAGGTCCTGTGCCTGAAGCATTCGCTTCAGCCCTGGGTTCTTTGCTTCCGATGATCTCACAGACAAGTAGCGATTCAAAAAGAATAGGGGCAGTACCAATATTTCCCTGAGATTTGATAATAGTTCAACCTATCCCCATTGGCCTCTAATAAACTCATGAGAGGTAATAAGGTGGGGCTAAGGTCAACGACTCTCTGATAATCAGTAAATGGCTCTGTACAAGGTGAAGACTTATAGTAGCACCAACGTATTGGGAGGTCTGGAGAGTTAGGGCATGCAGACAGAGCCTCAGAATTAGATGATTGCAGCACAAAAAGACATGGGGTTTGGGGCCAAGCACAGTTGCACCTATCCTTAGTGATTCCTTTATCTCAAGTTTAGGTGCAGTGGACCAGAGATTCAGCACCCCTAAATCTCCTAAGGCAATTGTGACTTATTCTCAAAAACAAATATACATTGGTCATATACTAGCACAACTTGTTTAAATACAAATGATGAATCTTCAGTGGAGTTGTTTGTAGTATATTCTTTATTTATTCTATCAATTTTTTCTTCCGAAAAAAAACAGACCGTAGCCGTAGCCAACGCTTTTTGTCCTTCAAGGACTTCTTCAGAGCTACAAATGACATATATATACAAATTATTTACAAGTCAAACACACAATTTTATACAATGTGTACAGTTTTCTACTTTACAGTCTTGCTACATTTCACAATACTGTACAATATTTACAAGACAATCTACGTGATACAAACCTATCCCAATTTACACTACATTACATTTGTAATTCCACTGAAACATTTTACTAATTGTGTTTACACCCTATCTTGTTTTAATTCCTTCAAAGGGAATTTTCCTTTTCCCTTTATGGCTGATTCTTTATCATTTTAAAAGCAGGTGGTTTTGAAAATATAGTTTTGTGGGAGTTTTTAATCTAATAGCACTCTATGGAAAGTTAGCATTCCTTAAACAACAATATAATTTTCTATGTTCTTTACCAATCAAGTATCTGTCTTCCTAGTTAGGTCCAATATGACATCAGGTTATCTGTGATTATAGGAGAAAATTCCATTTTTTAACTTTAATGTCCCTATTTTGAATATACACACACATAATATCTAAATTCATCTATTCTAAGCCAGTTATATTATAAACGGCAATTTACCTCCAGCTTAACGCCGGCAAAATGGAGGTCTTGCTGGTGGGCAAAAAGACAGCTGCTTGGGGGAACAGCTGGTGGCCAGAGACCCTCGGCCAACCACCCGAGCCGAAAGATTGTGGAAAAAACCTGGGAGTCTGGATAGACATTGCCCAGAACTTCACCCACCACACTAAAAAAGTGGCTGCCACCTGCTTTGGGATCTTACGAAATCTCAGGCCAATTTTTAAATTCTTCGACCATCAAAATCGCCAGCTAGTGGTTCAGTCAGCCATCCTCTCACGGCTGGACTACGCCAGCTCCCTTCTGTTAGGGGCTAACGTAGCTGAGAAAACCAGACTCCAGCGAGTCCAGAGTGCCGCCGCCAGGGCCCTGACTGGACTCCCCCGCCATAAATCAGTGGCCAGCGCCCTCACGAAATTCCACTGGCTTCCGATCGAGAAAAGGATTCACTTTAAAACGCTATGCCTAGCATTCAAAATCTTAAAAGCTGCCTCCCCCCATGCTATGTCCACTCCTTTCTCCATACGTCCCCCGACGCACTTTGCGTTCTGAAGGACAGAATCTAGCTGTGATTCCCCGTATCAAATTAGCCAGGATGGGTGGCCGTTCATTTAAATATCTTGCTGCAAAGCTCTGGAACGGACTCCCAGATCAGATACGGGGACTGAATGATCTGCTATCCTTCAGAAAAGCTATAAAAACTCATCTCTTCTGTTAAAATTATAATCTACCCAGCACTCCCCCTCTGCACCTGTCTTCCTCTCAGTTTCAGGCAGACAGCGCCGGGACGCCCCTTGGCTGGGGCAGCCGTCCGCTATACAAGACCATTTAACATTAACATAACATTAACATTAACATTAACATTAGAGATCCATACCTTATAATTATTTGGCTGTATTTCTTGTATGTCAAAAAACAAGGTAGATCATTCACTGGTAAAGCAGTCCCAAAACACTGTTCATTTTCTTCAATGTGCTATGAGGGGAAACATTTAAATATAGCAATATATACCTTCTTTTTTAAGATAAAGATTTCTAGACATGAAGCCTCCTGCCCAGTATTTTATTAAACAAAGTCAAGTTAAGGTATGACGATTGTTTAAAGTTCTGCTATCCCAGACACAACGTTTTTTATATATCTCCCTTCTTTTTCAAAAATAAAACATAGAGCGTTGGCGTCACCCAACCAACATTTGTTTGTCTAGGTGACCACGCATTGTCATATGGTGAAATGATGCCTAATACTGCCTTAATACATTCTTGTAAAGTTTCCCTAAATTTTTAGTATATCAAAATAGGAGAGCCTAAAGGTTTACCAAATAACCATGCTGAAGGAATGCAGTTATATCCACTGAGGCACCCATACAGCTGCTTGTGTTATAAACTAAATTTGTACAAGGCCAGACTCCAAGGTTATTTATCTACGTCAAAAAGAAAGGAAAATGACAGCAAGACTAACAGGGTGACAATATCACTTACTTTAGAAAGGTCTCTGCCAGCTCCGTGGTGTGGCATCCATCGCAATTTGCGAGGATGACAGTGAAGGCCGGCATTTAATTAGCCCGCTATGATTGAATAACGTGAAACACCTGGATCCGATTTGCCAACCAGTGAGGATTTGAGCCCCATAGAAAGCGGCATCTTTGAATGGTTATACCGTCAATACAAACGTATATGCCACCAGCTTTAATAAGTGATAGTCGTGCATATTTAATTTACAGGCACGAAAAATACCTTTTAATGTATATAATAACCCATTCAAAAAACGTTTTTTTCAAAACCAATATATTCGAAATTTATTTTTTATACCTAATATTCATGCCGCAAGATACCTAATAATATTAAAAAGTTTACAAATATTATTATCTATTGAAAGTGAATTCCGAACAATACCACTTCGCTCAACTTTTAAGTTCTTATGTCGTTGTACCACTAGTTTTGTTCCGAACGGGTTCACTAAAATAAAAGAAGGGCTAAAAGGCGTTGAGGCCTTGTACAAATGTAGTATAAAACAAGCAGCTCTATGGGTGCCTCAGTGGATATAACTGCATTCTTACAGCATGGTTATTTGATAAACCTTTAGGCTCTCCTATTTTGATATACAAAAAATTTGAGGAAACTTTACAAGAATGTATTAAGGCAGAATTAGGCATCATTTCACCATATGACAATGCGTGGTCACCTAGATAAACAAACGTTGGTTGGGTGATGCCAACGCTCTATGTTTTATTTTTTGAAAAAGAAGGGAGATATGTAAAAAACTTTGGGGCCCATTAGGATGTCGGGCGAATCGCCACTGCCAAGCAGGCGGTGGTGATCTTCCTGACATCCTAGCCTGCCCGCCACCCATTTCCCCCCGCCATATTACTATGGCGGGAGGGACCGAGGCGGATGGAAAGACCGTCCGACGCTTTTCCGCCACGGTCGACTTGCGACCGGGGTGGAAAAGGGTTGTATATGGTGGCGGTGTCTATCAGACACCGCCAGCAATATTAGGATGGGCATTTGTGAATGCCTTTCCGTGGCGGCAATGCCGTCACAGAAAGGCATGCGAGGTCCCCCTGCGGGGGCCTGTTGCGGGCCCCCAGTGTCTCCGGGGGGTGGGGGTGCACATGGGGGGTACCTATGGTACCCCCCTGCATTTCAATGCACAACATGCATTTTTAGCATTGCGCCGCACGATGCTAAAAATGCAGGAAGCTGCCGCCACTGTGGCGGGTGCATCCTAATATGTACAACGGGACCCCGCCCTTATGGCGGGTGGTCCAATTCATCGATAGGATGACAGGCGGACAAAGTCCTCCCGTCATCCTATTGAGCCCCTTTGTGTCTGGGATAGCAGAACTTTAACCAATCGTCATTCCTTAACTTGACTTTGTTTAATAAAATACTGGGTAGGAGGCTTCATGTCTGGAAATCTTTATCTTAAAAAAGAAGGTATATATTGCTATATTTAATTTTTCCCTCATAGCACATTGAAGAAAATGAACATTTTATTGGGACTGCTTTACCAGTGAAAGATCTACCTTGTTTTTTGACATACAAGAAATACAGCCAAATAATTATAAGGTATGGATCTTTATATAATAACTGGCTTAGAAAGATGAATTTAGATAATATGTGTTTGTATATTCAAAATAGGGACATGCAAGTTTTTCCTATAATCACAGATAACCTGATGTCATATTGGACCCCACTAGGAAGACAGATACTTGATTCGTAAAGAACACAGAAAATTATATCATTCGGTAAGGAATGCTAACTTTCCATTGAGTGCTATTAGAGCCTAAGTATTAGAATTTGGTGAAGCTAGGAGTTGCTGAGATACTTCAAGCCAATCTACCTCACTCAAGGATAATATAGATGTCTCCCTAATCTGTGTAGACGCCTTTAAATCATGACCTGGCCTGTAATATTTAAACTGGATGTTGGAATTATTTGGGGAAGTAGTTCTCATATCGAGAACTAACAAATTGTCACCTATTTCCTGGGTTCTCAAAGAAAATTCAACTGTATCATGTGTGGCAGATGGCATCGATCTGGCCTTCAAGATGTCATCCTGGATAACTGATCTGCAACCATTAGCATGCCATTTCCAGTGTGTCACTTATTTATAAGGGAGTCTTCTGCTTCATGCTTCGCATGTGAAGGTCATTTTGGGATCATAATCATTAGTATTTGATTTTCCCTGTGGTTACGTCCTGGTTTCGATGCTGTGGCTGATTTGAAATGTCCATGTGTAATTGGCTGCATGCTGTTTGGGCTATTGCTTTGGGTAATTCGGGCTGTTTGCCCTTGAGGTGTATTGGCCAACATGGTATTGTGATTAGAAACAGATGACGATATTGGCTTCTGCTGGTGGCCACCCAGTTCCTGCTAACTGTGTACTAGTATGGGCCAAAGGAGGTCTCTGTTGCTGCTCACTTATGTTACCTTCCTTGTGGCTGTAGATCTATTGACTATAGAATTTGTGGATACCTCTGTTCCTTATAAGTTGCTTTATTACATTAGTCAGTTGGCAGATAGTTGCTTTAAGCTCCCCTTCCTCAGTCTTTAATTCTTTGATCAATGTAATAAAACTAGCTGCAATGTTACATGGCATAACTACCTAAACAGCAAAAGTGACAGGATTATCATGTGAAGGGGGAAATAATAATTCATTATACAAGTCATGTATTGGGAGAAACTGATTAGTGCACGGTAAAGCTTCTTTGAAGGGCGTCAAACCGGATAAGGGCACTCAAGGTGTAATAGGGGCACTGCCTGTCTTCCCTGCAGAAGGTATAGATGGTAGTTTGTTTGAGGTTTTAACAAAGGTGTTGGGGATGTTTTTTTTTGTTTGTTCAAACTTCTAGTACTAACAGAGCTAGAGGGCTCTAAAAATGCTAACAGGCGGGAGCTGGATGGGATCGGAAATAATTAGCTCCCCACATACGATCAAAAGGTCCTCAATCCGATCTATACCGCAATTACCTCCTGCTGTTTTTAAAACTTTGGAGATTTTTTCAATTTTGCAAGACCCCCCCACCACCACTGTGTCTTGCTTCCCCTTTTAGATAATACAGAATCTTCCACACAGTGGCTCAACCCATGGTGAAGCAGGAAACATTAACACAAAACAAACAACACCTTGAGAAAAGGGTTTTATTTTACAAAATGCAAAGACTCTCTTTTTAGAATAAGGCTTGGGGGTTTATTTTACACAATGATCTCTAACAGAAATGCTTCCCCAGATGCCAAATGCACAACATTCAAATACACAAAGAGATATATATGTTTACATGCAAACAATAATAATACACTTGGTAAATGCAACAGTTAAATGTATGAATAATACAATAAATAAACAAGCAGAAAATAATATGAGATAAGGCTCAAACAAATATAATATACTGGACGCCCTGCAAGAGATCAGAAAGATATATATATACACTAGATACATCAAATGATTACTTTGGATATGCACCTCACTCAGTCACACATCACAAAGAAAACACTTCAAATGATCAAAGCCAGTGAACAAACATCATAATGGCAGTAATCAAAACTCAAGCACCTCAAATGATCAAAGCCACTGGCCAAACATCACAATGGCAGTAATCATAACTCAACACTTCACCTGGTGCAAACACTGCATCTTAGTCCACTCCTGACCGGGGGATTAAACAGCTGTGGATAAGAGCCTCAGCAACCAGGGTTCTGCTGTACCGAAATAGACGCGTCCATCCCCATTCAGATTCGAATCCCGGTTTCTAAGTTAACAACCCTTAGCTTTATATCCCCAAACATACACTAGAAGGTACAATAATCTCCTCCCCCCGCCAAAGGAATCTTACCAAGACTGGCCAGCTTCCAAGCAAGCATTCCCTGGAAGGAAGGAGTTCCCACGTCCCCTCTCCGATCTTGCATGTTCCAGCCTCCATCTTGATGAAGCTCACAAAGCCTTCCAGGGTACATTAAACAATCTCTCACAGAAACAATCTTTGAACATGAATAACCCAAACAACTTGCAAGTGTGACTGTGCACGCAGATAAAGCTCAAGCCAGGCAGAGTCAGAAAACAGGATGACATGAGGCCATGTCAAAGTCAACAGTAAGGACTCCATAATACTTTCAACGTACAAAACAATGCACATTTGTGCACCACTCCTTATAGCATCACATACTTCATCTCTCAATGTACAACACAGAGCATATTTGTGCACCACTGCTTATAGCATCACATACTTCATCTCACAATGTTCAACACAGTGCACATTTGTGCACCACTGCTTATAGCATCACATACTTCATCTCTCAATGTACAACACAGTGGACATTTGTGCACCACTGCTCACAACCCTGCACTTCGAGACCAAAAAGAAAATTCCACACCTCTCTCTCCCTCTCATGCTTTCGAATGCACATCCCACACATTCTGTTCTTTGCAAGGCTGTTCTAATCCATGACAGCTCCCACTGAAAGACTGCAAGATTACAAGAAATAAACCTTTTACAGAAGCAAGGCATATGCTTAATGTTGTACATTCAGGCTAGGATAATATCAAACATACCAAAGTCAATTAAAATAATGGTAGTCCAAGGTCATCACAGGGTGTCAAACCACAAGGGTGCCTCTAGCACTACACACTGATGCCTTTCTTTTACCCATTATCAATAACCAGAAACAGTTGGAATTTATCAGGAAGACTTCCATCATGGAAACTAACCAGCGACTATTACAATAGATGTACAACAGTTGATATTTCACGAGCCACCTACGGCCAACCTTGTCTAATGTAAGTAATATAGGCCTGAAAAGTGCATAGCAATCACAGTTCCCATTACCTTTAGGAGCATAATATAAAGATCTCAGAGGGGGTGGTGGCAGTCCAGGATCCTCCGGTCTCCAATAAGCATGGACAAGCCCACCTATGACCTAGGCTTTGCCTGGGCACGTCCCGTGCTGCAGGACTGCAGCCTGCCTATTAAGGCACAGTCAATCCTGCAAAGGTGTGTAACAGAAGCGGATTCTGGGACTGGGATGGGTTGAAGCCTCAAGAGCTTTTATGGTCCAAGTTGGGCAATGTGGGAAGAACTGATGGTGAGGTCCTGACCCAGCACAGAGACACAGCTTCAGAACGGCCCCATCACTGCAGCCCTGTAGAACACCTATTATGGTAGAGTTAACACAGAACAGGTGTGTAACAGCAGGGGAGTCTGCGACTAGAAGTCCCTAGTGGCGGCGGTGATGGTTTCAAACCACGCAGCTCTCCCCTTCTGATGGCAAGCTCCTGGTCCAAGTTGGGCAATATATATGCAGAACGGCCCAGCACTACGGGACTGCAGCGTGTCTATTAAGGTAGAGTCTATCAAGCACAGGTGTGTAAAAGCAGTAGATTCTCGGACTAGAAGTACCCAGAGGTGGCTGCAATGGTTTCAAACCGCAACAGCTCTCCACTTCGGATGGCAATTTCCTGGTCAAAGTTGGGCAATATGGGCAGAACATATGATGAGTTCCTGCCCCAGCACACAGACACAGCTTCTGCACCGCAGAGTATGTATTCACAATTACTTATTTATTCGGTGTTTTCTAAAGCATGAACATGTCCCTTGGGTATCAGAGCGCTTTACAATTACATGTCTTCAACCATTGCAAACACAACAGATTGAGGAAGTATCATATATAGTAAAATAAGTAAATTGTGTACCTTGGAAAGACAATTCCATCCAAATATAACAGTAGGTCCAATTGCATATAGGAATATAAAGCCTATGTGCACTCATAGAGAACTAGTAGGTCTTTCATTTTATACATTGCAGTCCTACTGAAGCAAACGCATCTTTCTGATCATTTTGTCAATAAATATCTGATCAGTGGGAGGTCTGTTATGGTATAGCTTGGGATCCTCTGGAGAAAGCTGAATCCCTACCCAAGTCTAGGCGACACCTTAGCAACCAACAAACGATGTAGTTGATCAGTAGTTGGTTATGGAAGGAATTTGTTCAATAAGAAGATCTTCACTTCCCTCTGAAAGATTGACGTGGCTGGGATTCGATGATTCCTAGTTAACCATTGTAAGGACACCTTTAAGACGTCATTCATTCTCTTGATCTCCTCCAGCAAAGAGATCTTGAGGTAAATCTGTTAATTCCAAACTGCGATTCTGTAACATGTTACCAAATCACAATTTGGGATTGATACATACCATACATACATACCAAAATGTATTTTTCCGTTTTTATTCCATGAATCTGGCTGCTTTTGGCCCGAAAACTAGTTGAAGCATTTAATCATAAGTACCCTGACTTCAGATGTTTTTTCAGCCCCCGGTGAGAATGACTGGGAGATAAGGTTATAGCTTCTATTATTAAGCCTTACCCTCTCCGGCTGGCCCTACTGCTAAATCCCTTTTCATATATTCCTATATAGAATCACTATGATACTTGTTTACCCAAAACCTTGCCTCTATGCAGAATCAACCCCATTCTGAACATGAATGACTTTTTTGCTTTTTGAGGTGATTAATTTACTCTTTTCAGTCTCACCCCACCACGAATTGCTATAGCAGTTACATTCATTATCAACACCCCATTCTTTCTCTGCCAGGTCCTGTGCAAATAAGGAGCCTTGCACTATCAGTTTATTTTCCAGAAACATCCTGGCCCTTGTAGGTGTATTTGCCTTTGATCTATTAAATCTCTGTCCAATCTCCCACAGTAATAATGTTCGCTTAATTCTTTTTTCAGACCATAGTGCTCTTCACTGTTCACTAGTCTTGATAATGACATCTCACTAACTACAGAGGTCGAAACTTTAGACAACACATAAGCTTGCTGACTCCCAATGTCAACTAATTTCCTGAGATAAATAGTCATTTGGCTCTTTATGTATGCCCACACTAATTTTAATGTTCACGTTTTCAACACCTTGTGATCACTGTTCAGTGCACTTTATCTTTGACAACTTTGCATATTTGTAAATAAATGATATATCTAATATCACAATTATTTGGTTGATTGGTTAAAAAATGTAATGATTTCTGGATGTATTATGCATTTGCATATTACTAAATGTTATTTCGAAATGTACTCACACTGAAACGTTATTCTAATAATATTATTGAGTAAGCCCAATGGCACTGGGGTGGAAAAGCTTCAGTGGGACTGCAAAAAGACCTATCCATCCTTGAGGAGGCTGATGGGTTGCAGCGCCTCACCTTATCACATTGAGAAGTTTTGAAATGTGACCCAGTCCAAACTTAAAAAGTTTCACAATGATGAACTCCCTATCCTTGCCCGATTGTGCATATTGATTGTAGCATATATTGCTAATACTTTACAGTGTCTAGAAAACTTTCTATGCAAGCTATGTGTAAGCTCAAGGGGTGTGTTATCAACACACAAAAGTCTAAGATAAAATCTTTAACCTAAAATAGTGAACTCAAATCAATCTGGTGCTTCATTGGAAAATATGGAGAATGAATTCAATTGCAGACTGTCCTTGGCATTTGAAATGTCAGAACCCTTCTGGTTTATGACACAAGCCAACTGAGCTATTTTTGATTTTGGAAAAGACTTTGTGAGAAACCAATAAAACTATCATTATGGGTCTGTTAAAGCTAAATTCATCTTAATTTCCTAAGGCAGGTCTACCCTTTGGGGTTTACACCTGTTTTTGGGGCAATCACAATCAACCATAATAATGTGTCATAATGTGAAGCATTTTAAGTAACTAGACCTACAAATGTGTCTGAAAAAAATATGGTTAAACATAGAAGTTCT
Organism: Lissotriton helveticus; assembly: GCF_964261635.1. NCBI lineage: Eukaryota > Metazoa > Chordata > Amphibia > Caudata > Salamandridae > Lissotriton > Lissotriton helveticus. The sequence continues at coordinate 219,406,207 of NC_136070.1, read as the reverse complement.
TGTTTGATTGAGAAACACAATGAATTTGAAACAGTTTGAAGAAGTTACAGTACCGTTCAGTTCTAGTTACCATTATATCTGTAATTAGATGAATAGATAAATCATGTGGTTCAACAATGAAACTAGGTCCAAAACATTTTCAGAGACCTTTTTTCTGGGTTCTTGAACAGTCAGCTGTAGCTGGAAGGTAGCTGTGGTGGTTACTGTAATTTGCAAGTGGTGAACATGGGACTTAGTTATGGAAGTATGTAATGATGCACTAGCTTTTTGTCATAGTTTTTCAGTAACCCTGGATGTAAATTTGGGTACAACTCAGTGACACAGGCAACCGAAATCTGCCAGAAATGTCACAAAGCTTAAACACGTTTTTAAATATTTAATAAACCCATTACCCAAATGTCAATTGTGAGGCTTACCCAAGGACAATAATATTTTAGGTTGTCAAAGAACAGGTGTATATCAGAATATAATTGACAAATATATCTCCTGACAGACATAGCATGTCCTAAATATTTTTAAAAACATGTCCTGTTGGGTGTACATTTACTATTGGTAACTCCAACGGATGATGTTTTCATGAACAGTATTTCTATTTGAAGTTATTTTGATTATAACATTCTGGTATCAAACCAAAAGAATAGGTTCAAAGTCAAAGTTCCATTGTACAATTATTAATGCTACCAGGCCCTAGTTGTTAGTGCCAAGGGGGCACAGGAATACGTTCACTGGATGACCAGGTGCTGCTGCAACACTTTCTCAAAGTCATATTACAAATACAGGGACTATCGTAATTAATGATATCATCCTCATAGCGGGTCTTGTGATGTGATAGACTTTAGGGGACTATATCCATTAAATTGCTGATCAATGTTGATGTTTTCAAGTGGCACAGGTACCTGCATGATGATGGGCAACCAATGGGCTCACTGGTTCAATTAGTAACTGGGGAATTGAGATTTAGATTTAGATTTCATTTGCACATTTAAAGCACAATATCCATGGAAACGTAAGGGCAGAAAAGTGGAAAAATATTCTTGGAATTAGGGCACCAAACCAAGCCATTGGGTTCCCACTTTAAGGGCCATTATGAACGTAATATAGCCTCCCATAAAATCAAGGATGGTACAGAGCAGTCAATGTAAAGCAGGTTTGCTAACAGTCAGCCCTAGAATGGCTAATTGAGGTTTTCAAGTATGTTTTGGCAATTGGGTGGCTCGGTGTCTAAATTGACTTCCCTGAGAGCTTCAGCCCACTGTGCCATTCTTGTGGGGGACAGCTCCACTCCATCCTCAGCAGTACTTCATCTTTTTCATCCAAAGAAGTTCACAGCAGCAGGACTTCCTCCAGAGTCTTAGACTTGTTTCCTCCATACTTATTTCTGGTCAGGCATTCCTCTCTGTTGATGTAGAAGTACTCCTCCAGAAGTTAAGATAACTACATCTCACTCATCAGGGCCAGTATTTAACTGAAACTGAGGATTTTGGCTAGATGGCAGAGACAATCAAGTAAAATGTGAGATTTTGAAATCACAACCCAAGAGAGCCAGCTTAGCGACCTTAATTATAGATCTGCTTATCACTCTTTCAAAAAGGTAGGGAAGAGCAAGCACCAAGTAGTGATTCACAGGATTGTAATGGAAAACTCAATGATTAGGGCCTCTAATATCCAGACATTCCTTTACAGAGTGCCAAGAGGGAAAGCTACTGATGCCTGTAGGACTTTTATTGGTCCGCACACAATCCAAACACTGTTAAGCTGTAGACATGTTTTGATAACTCTTTTGTGTTCAGGAGGGCACTATGTTGAAAGTGAGTTGCTGACAGAAAAGTGAAAGAGGAGAAACGGGTATGGGTCTTTGAGCTCCAGAAAGCTGTTTCTGTAACCGATACAACCCAATGACCTTACCACGTACAAAAGAAGTGACCAAATTGTGTTGCATGCAACATGGCCTGGTATATGATACTATTGTACTAAACCTGGTACACATGCACACCATAGATACGCACATACACACAATACAGAGCTATATTAATGGACACAAAATCCATTGCATGCTTGTAGGACAGGGTTATGAAGGACTCCAGCCATTGAAAACTGTCTCTATCGCCCCAACCCTCTTACACTGAGGTACACCCACAGGCCATGAGGTCCACAGTATTTGGTTCATGTAAATACACGTGCAATCATTACTCACCCAGTATTTCCTATATATCAACTAGAAATGACCATACTTCTTTGTTTTGTTTATATGTTTCGCTGTGTCCTTTTGCCAAAAGCGCCCATCCTTCAAGAACTGAGCCCTCTGACTCAGATGTGTGCTGACTCAGACGGCTGTGAGTGCCTCATGTTGTGGGCCACATGAGTCATTACTCAAGCCTGGTGCCAAGTGCACACGGAAGACCTGCTGCTGAAACCGTGGGTGTGGCAGCAGCTTGTCTCCTTAAATCGAACCCAAGGCAAAAAACTTGCTTTGCCTAATGATTTGTCAGCCTGTCGGTGTCCTGCTTATTGTGAAGGAAGTCAGACTAGCGCTCCCCAGCTGGTAATTACAGCCTTCACAAGAAAACCTCTTCTTTCAGAGCCTCATTATGCACATTGCTCGTACAACCCTTCAAGAGCAGATACTACTTCAAGAAGCAGACACTTACCTCACGCCAGCATGTGCTTCACTGATCTACATCGTCTCCCCCATCACAGGTACCTGTAAAAGGAAATACACTTTTAAGGCAAAGATAAACAGTGCATAGTTATTTTTTATTCTTGAACATTTTTTGCTTGTTTAATAAATAGACAGTAGCATTACATGGGAGAGCACCTTTTTGATATTTGACTGGTGCAAGAGTGAGAGCACATTACTCCTGTGAAAAAAACAGGGCATCGTGCTATTTGCTTCACAAGAGAACTAAACTACATGGTAATAATTGGTGGAGAATTAGTATGGTGCATATAAGAAATGGTGCACCGAAGTATGTTTTTCTGTATCTCATAATGGGCCATATGTATCAAGCTAATTAGCATTCGCAAAGGCCGAAATTCTGCGAATTTCGGCCTTTGCAAATGCTAATTAGCAAAATGGTATCATTGTAACATGTTTGATGCAAAATAAGGAATCGCAAAAATTGCTATTCCTTATTTTGCGATTGCACTTAAGGAATCGCAAATTTTGCGATTCCTTAAATGCAATGTATCAAAGAAAAAATATTCAAAAAATGCCCATAAGGATTCGCAAATTACCACCAACTTCTAGTTGGTGGTAAGTTGTGAATTCTTTTAAAAAAGCTTTTTTCCAAAAAACCAAAGGTGCCATATGATGCTCATAGATGCCCTTAGGGCATGTATGTGCGCCATATGCCCCCAAATGTCATTTTCAGGGGTGCAGCAGGGTGCTCTTGAGACACCCCTGCACCCTTGAAAAAATTCCTAATTTGCGATTAGCAATTTGCTAATCGCAAATTGCCCCTTCATTCCTATGGGCCTCCTGGCCCATAGAAATGAATGGGTAATTTGCGATTAGCAATTTGCTAATCGCAAATTAGGAATGGTAAGGAATCGCTATAAAAAAGCGATTTTGTACATACATACTGTTTTGCGAATTCTGAATAGCGATTCCTTAAAAATCGCTATTTGGAATTCGCAAAACGGAACTATGATACATATGGCCCAATATCTCTTGTTTCCTAAACCCTTAGATGCAATAACACTTCTTTTCCCTGAACAGTCATTATCAGGAGATTTCAATATCCACTCATTCTCCAGGTGCCTACCTTGGGAACTTCATTACAACTCACCAGGGCCGGACTGGCTTTAGCGGGCACCAGGCAATCCCCGGTGGGCCGCAAGGGTTAGGGCCGGTTTTGGGCCCCTGGGGGTCATTTTTGTTTCAGGGCCGTTTTTGCAGCATAGCTGCAAAATCAGCCCTGTACCAAAATCGCCCGAAAACCGGCTCAGCAAAGAGCTCGGTAGCACCTCTAACCCCCCAGTGGGGAATTGGGGGGCCGGCGGAGCACTTTGCCAGGGCCAGTTTTGGTTCCCACTCCGGCCCTGCAACTCACCCAGTTTCACACCAATGCCAGTTGCCTCGCAGGTACTTACGTTCAGTACAGTAAGGGAAAGGTTGGGGGTTGGGGTAAAAACACTTTAATCTAAGGGCCAAACTAGATGGAAACCCAATTAGTTAAACACATTCCTTGTTGTGTTTGACGTAGGTCGACAACCTGGCAGGGGATGTATGCACCTATCCACAAGGCCCCTCTCCTGTTTTATGATCAGACCACACGCTTGCGCAATTAAACCAAACTGGTCGGCATGATCAGGAAGTGGGATTGGTTCCATAACTACTGTGCAAGGCCTTGCATCTCTCCAGGTAAGACACGGCGACCAGAATTGGCTTACCTAATGCAATTAGTAAATATCCCTCAAGTCATATTTCTATCCTATCCCATAAGTCCTTTCTCTAGCTGACTGCAGTACCTTAGGTTATTACTAGAGGTCCCATTGGGCTCCATCACTGCCCAATCATTTCTGGATACTAGACAATTAAGTACCGAGTAGGTGCAGGTGCCCTTGAATGCCCTTATATTTTAAGTGGAAAGAAATAATGGCAAAAAACTTGCTTGATCATGACTGATCATAGAGAGTGCATGACTTTACCATATAAGTTTGCACATTCACTTTCAGAATTCGAATGAAATGTCATTATATTCTACACCTTAAATAGATATGACAGTGTTGGGATATGGTGGTGTTAGTCATTATCGAGGCTATGAGTTCAACTCCCATATAACTTGTCAGAAGTCACACTAATATTTGTAGGTGTTACCAGTCACTCGCATGTAAAAACTATCTTTGTTCAATATCTAGAACAGCTCTGTAACTGTTTTCTTGACGGTATTTGTTGAAACTGTGGCAGTGAATCATGAGCAGGGCAGTAACAAGAACGTAGGATCAGGAGACAAACTTGGCCAGGGAGTGGGACATGAAATTCACACTGGGCTGAATAGGATGGGGAGTGAACGTCTTGACGGCAAGTGAGGATGGGGATCGAGGCAGGCACGGCGGATGCCAGAGTGAGGGAAGCAGTCGACACAGATAAATCCACTCATGCTTGCAAAGTGCCACATGTTTGCTACAAATGTCTTAACATTGTGAAATGCCATCCTCGAGTTCCTGACAACCATCCAGGGGTAATCATTGTTCACATCTGCCCTATGAAGGAGTGACCCATATACAGGAATTGGTGTGGCAGCAGAAGGAGCGAAGTAGACATAAGATAACAAACACAGCACAACACAACATTACGTCAAGTATGTTAACGAGAATGACAATTGAATCTCTGACACGTTCTGTCAACAAAATAATATGGATCGTGTTGTGATGAGGATTGGACATGTGCAACTTGCAGTTGGCGAATTTTTGGGCCGAAAATTCAATTCGAATTTTAAAAGGGATTTACAGAGAAATGCCCGTGTCATGCGTTTATATACTTTCTCCCCAGCCGTATCGAATGGTTGATGTTCTTAGAGGGTAAACACATTTTAAGTCTTCAAAACACAGCTCGAGGACAGAAATTGTTCTTCCTTAGAATGTTTGATGTTCATGCTCAGCACAACTCTTTTGCATCTTTAAAGCAAGGGAAAGGACATTAGCTGTCTCTTTCCATGACAATTTGCTAGTATAAAAAAGTCTAACTACTTGGCACGTTCAACTTCTAGGAGAAAAACACAGCTTTTTCGAACCTTTCTTGTGGCGCATTTGATACATGTGCCTATTCCTGGTATGCTGGGAATCTTGAAACAGAAGCGGAAGCTTTTCAATTACAGGTGTGGTATTCTTTGCGATTGCAGTTCCTACAACGAGTAATCAAGGAATGCTTGTTTTTGCTTCTTTCTGCAAGATTCGCTCTTTAGCGGAGAAAGGTGCCAATATATTGGCGAACCTTAGCCTGCTGTGAAACAGAAGTATAAATATATAAAAGACAATTTGCACTTTTAGTTCTATTTTACAGTGTTATTTTAAGTTCCTATTAGCTCAAACATAATGGGAAAACCGCAGGCAAAAATTATGTACTCGTTTCTTTTTCTTAGGGAGATAATGCACGTGTTGGAAATTGGGTTATTGGTTGTGGGGGTGAAATTCAATTTAAGTAGCAATCACAACCTCTGTTAGGGTGAAACACAAGCAAACCCCAAATTACCCTGCTCATAACCCTCTTTTAGCTCGGCACAAAGCAGTCAGGCTTAACTTAGAGGTAATATGTAAAGTATTTATGCAGCCCTTCAAACAGTAATAGAGTGAAAACACAAAAATATCAAGTTAAATGTAATACTTTATTTGAGGCGAAAACAGCGAAAACCCCAATCAGTAGAGATATACAATTTCAAAGTTTTAAGTACTATTTATACCTTAAAGCACAAAGCTACCACTGTGATTATCTGGTCGTGTTGCTCTGGGACAAAGTCACAAGATCAGGCAATGTAGCACGGGCCAGCTACAGGGACCCAGTTAGACCCAATGAACAAAAGTATCTTAAATCCTAGTGCTAGAATTTGGGTTTCGGGTTTGCAGAGGTATGCACCCTGTCCAAGCAAGAACCATAATCATAGGTCCCGATTACGATGACCGGCGTAAAGCCATCTGACAGCTGGTCGGATGCTTTTTCACCCGACATCAATGGTTTCCCTCTGACCGCTGTATTTCAATGACACCTGTCGGAGGGAAACCTGTGAGGGGATTATGTTGCGCTCAAGGAGCCTGTCAGACTGTCGGAATGACACATAATCCCAGAATGATGGTGGAGCCAGCCTCGGCTTCGCCGTCTGGATTATGATGTCACTTTCCCACAGCCTTTCCATGTCAGCCTTTCTTACATGGAAAGGCTGTAGTGCCTATGGGGGCAACTAGCAGGGCCCCTTTCTCCCCTGGCCCTCCGCTATGGGGCCTAGTGCCCCACTAAGCACACCTGCACCATGTGGCAGGCACCACATGGTGCAGGGATGTCCACAAACATCAATTGTTCCATAACAGCTTGCGCTGCAGGACTTTTCCGCCTGCCACACAAGCTGCCATTGAAAAATGGATATTTCTGAATGCTGCGAGCAGAACTGATGACCTATGGTCAGGCAGTGTCAACCTGCAACAATGTGACCACACACCCTAATTTATCCTTTGCTCGCCGTCTGGGTAGCCTGCAACAGAGTATTCAGGCTTAATTTAAGAGGCAATGTGTAGAGTAACACAGTAAAAACAACACAAAAAGACTCCACAATAGGTTTGAAGAATAAAGCTTGATTTTCTAAATAAAACAAGACCAACATGACAAGAAACTAGCAAGTAGAAGTGGAGATATGAATTTCTAAAGAATACATGTAAAATTAGCACTTAGAAGCAATTGGTGCTTCAATTGGTCATCGGGTCGCGCCGGACCGGGACAAAGTCAAAAGTTCAGGCTAACTACCATGGATCACGGGCCAGATACAGCGACCCATTTTGGCCTGCTGAACCAAAGTACCTTGATCTGGGATGCATTGTAGATGAGAATGCGAGGTGCAGCTGAAGTGATGCATCTGTGCCGAGGGATGTATGACATTACAACGCATGCTTTTACTACGCATGCCTTTACATCGCAGTTTTTACAACGCATGCTGTTACAACGCATAGCGTTAAGGGGTGCTCGATAGTGAATAGTTTAATTTACTATTCCAACTCCAATCCCCGTGGATAGTAGGGAAGGTGTTGGATAGTAAATTAAATCCATTCCCTATCCTAGAGCGCCCCCCAGCGCAATGCGTTGTAATGACATGCGTTGTAATAGTTGCATTGTAAAAGCACTGCGTGGTAAAACTTGCGTTGAAAAGGATGTTCCCGTGCCGAGCCACGTACCAGACGAGCTGCGTCGATATTCTCCATGCAACTACGGCCATGTGTCAGTTTCACGTGCGTGGTGCTCATTTCAAATGCAATGCCCTGCTGCTGCTCCTGCAGTAGGTAATGTGTTAATTCTGAAGGCGATGTGCTGGTCCTGAAGGCTATGTGCCAGGTCTTTTCCACGCAACAATGAGGATGTGCTGGTTGCGTTTCACGCAAAGATGGCCCAGTTCTGATGAGAATATGTGGGTTCTGGTTGTAGCAGCACTTTATTCCCATTTCCAAAGGCCCAATAAAGGGTTGGCACTACTTGGCAGGGCAAGACTTGCATCAAGCAAAATACAAATGCAGTAGTGGGATGAGCTGAAGTCTTTGATGTCCCTGAAACGTAAACTTAGAACAGGAGGCAAGCCACCAAGCCCTTGGAGTCACTGCAGTTTCAGCCCTTCTCACCCAAGCAGGAAAACAACAGGCAGCAGAGCAGCTCAGCAAGGCAAGTGCACAGCAGAGCAAGAGTCCAGCGAAGCAGCAGTCCAGCAGAGTGGAAGTTATTCAAGCAGCGCAGCAATTCTTCTTCCTGGCATAGTGGTCACAGGTCCTAAAGTTCACTAAAGTCATGGTGTCGGGAGTCCAGTAATTACACCCAGTTGTGTCTGTAATGTGGGGAAGACTTCCAAGAAAGATTTGAAGTGCACAGAGGTCATCAACTCCTGCCATGGCTGCAGACTCACAACAGGGGGTAAGCATTTTTGTATGAACAGGATACAGCTAATTCAGGTGTACGTGTGAGGTTGTGCCCAGCTCCTCCCTCCCATCCCCCAGGAAGGCCCATCAAGATACACCTAAGTTTCCTTTGTGTGTGGCTGTCTATAGGGAACACACAAAGCCCAGCTGTCACCCAACTCAGACTGGACAGAGACAGGCAGCAGTCTATCTCTTCACAATTGGGAACTGCACTTAAAAGATGTAAAAAGTTAGAACTAATGTTGTCCTTTGGGAGAGGTAGGTCTTGCAGTAGTGAAAACGAAATTTGGAGTTCTTCACGATTATGACATGTATAACTCAAAAGTATTGGTCCTGACTTCTCAATATAGGGAACCCTGCCCTATCGCTTAGACAGGGCCTACCTTAGGGGTGACTTATATGTATAAAAAGGGAAGGTTTAGGCCTGGCAAGAGAGTTACTTTCCCAGGTCGTAGTGACAGTGCAAAATTAAACATACAGACTGTAGAGGCAGGGCTGAGCCTGTTTAGATGGCTAATTAAGGTGGTGGAAAATAAGTGCAGCAGTCCCACTAGTAGCATTTAATTTACTGGCCCTTTGCACATGTATGTCACTTTACTACGGACTTATAGGAAAATTAAATATGCCAGCTGGGGTTAAGCTAATGTTACTATGTTTAAGGGAAATATCAGAAGCACTTAAGCACTGGTCAGCAGTGGAAAACCACACTGAGTCCTACAACCAGCAACAATAAGGTCAGAAAATGGAGGGCGGCAGGCAGACAGGCAAAAAGTTGGGGGAAGATCACCCTAAGGCTGTAAGGTCAAACATGTGTCCCTTGCAGTTGAAAGTGATGAGAGTTACCCAAACCCTTGGGAGTTCTCTTCAATAAGGTGAAAGTATCTGGAGAGATATTAAGCATTGTCGTGGTATGCCCCGGGCTATGCTACACAGTAAAGTCAATTCCCTGAAGGGAGATGGACCACCTCAACAGTTTGGGAATTTCACCCGTCATCTCCATGAGCCATCTTCGGGGCCTGTGGTCTATCTGAACCAGGAAGTGAGTCCCAGAGGGGTATGGTCTACACTTTTTCAGTGCCCAAACCACAGCAAAATCTTCTCTTTCATTGACACTCCACCTCTCTTACTGTGGAAGAAACCTCCTAGTAATGAAGGCTAGGGGTTGGTCTAGGCACTCTTCATTCAGCTGTTACTCAGACTCAGCCGCGGCCGATGGTGGGAGTACCTGTGGGCGGTGACGTGGGTAGGGTGAGGGGCAGGATGGAGGGTAGTAATGTCTGGATTACGGAATTCAACAGGTTTGTTAACATATATATGAATAAAACGAAATTCGTTGTGCGCACTTCATCGCATTTGGTGATGCAGTGCACGCAACAAAATTCTTTTTATTCATATATATGTTAACTTACCTGTTAAACTCCGTAATCCATACATTACTAACCCCCACCCTGCCCTTACCCCTCCCCACGTCACTGCCCGCAGGTACTCCCACCACCGGCCGCGGCTGCTCAGACTGTCCCTATGCCATGCTCTGAAACTTCTGTTTGCATGATTACATCTTTGGAGAAGTTAGGGGCCCTGAGCAGAGGTGCTGTGCACATGGCTTCCTTGAGAGAGTCAAAAGCTTTCTGACAAGCCTTGTTCCAGATCACCAATCTGAGCTGCTTCTTAGAATTTAGCTCAGTTATGGATCAACAATGGTGCCTTAGCCCTCAACAAATCTTTGTAAGTAGCCACTGAGACCTAGAAAGGCTTTCACTTATTTTTGAGTTTTAGGTGGTTGCCAGTCCAAGATGTTTTCAATCTTGGCCTGGAGTGGCTGCACCTTGCTTCCACCTACTAGGTGTTCTAAGTATATCAAGGAACCCTACCCAATCTGGCCCTTGCTGGCCTTGATGGTCTGGCCCGTCTGTTGCAGGACCTGAAGCACATTGTGGAGGTGATGCAGGTATTCCTCCTAGCTGGAACTGTAGACAGCATCATTGTCTAAGTAAGTGGTACAGAAAGCCTCCTTACCAGCCAGGACCCTATTAACCAACCACTGGAAGGTAGCAGGGGCACCTTTCAATCAAAAGGGCAACACCCATAATTGTTAATGACCCTTTGTGGTTGAAAATGTTAACCTTTTTTGGCCCCCTCCGTCTGAGCGATCTGCTAGGACCGTAATGTCAAATCAAAGGTACTGAATAGTTTGGCAGTCCCCAGACTGTAAGGAGCTCATCAATCCTGAGAAACATCTTACATAACTAGCAGTGGAGAAACTCCAATCATCAATAAGACCCCTCCATCCATAGTTTTTCCTGAGGAACATAATACCAAGGGATTAAAAATGAGCTACCCTAATACACGCTCAGTGGTAAAACACCAGCTGGAAATTTTTCAGCGTATTGATTCAGATAGACCAGATATACTCCTCTTATCTGAAACATGGCTTACCGCCGAAACTGTCCCAGATGTTTTAGCAGCAATACCTGAGAACTGCTATATCCTTCAGGCTAACAGACCTCCGGAAAAAGCAGGAGGTGGGATGGCTGCCATTATTCATCAGAATCTCCAGTTTACTACATTAGGGATCACAGTTAACCCTTCTGTGGACAGCCTTATACTCAAATTTGAATTCCCACAATCCTCTTTCATCTGTGCCCTATTTTATAGACCCCCTAACCTCATGCCCACGTTCCCTCAACTATTAGGTGAAACGATTTCCCATCTAGCTATAAATCACGCCAGACTCTTAATAATTGGAGATTTCAATTACTGGCCTAATGACGCAAGAGAGAGCGTGAACTCCACGGAATTCACCAATCTCCTCACTAGAATGAAATGTACTCAGCATGTGAAGACAGCCACTCAAATAAAGGGGCATTCCTTAGACCACGATTTGGACTTCTAACTTGGATCTATCTAAGTTTACTAATTTACCTTGTACTTGGTCAGATCACCATCTTATCACATTTGTTATATCCACTATTCCACCTAGGAAAAATGCTCAGATAAAAAATATTCTGGCTAGAAATTGGAATCGCGCTAACATGGGCGAATTTCGCTCCATACTCAAAGCCACAGCTCCTACTCCTGAAGAATCTCCGTACACCCAGGCAGCAGATATTACAGTCTGGCTTGAATATGCTAGCAATCACATTGCCCCCTTCCAAGAAAATTAAGACTATGCAACCCCAAAATGCCCAAAAATGGTTTTCCAACGAGTTAAAATTTAAAAAACTTGCACTACAGGCAAGCCAAACGTAGGTGGAGACATCATTACTCCTTGGATAAAAGAGCCTCTTACGTCACTTTGCTCAAAGATTATAAAAACGCAATTCTCCAGACTAAGGCAGAAAACTTCTCTGCAAAGATTGTTAAATCAGCAAATAAGTCAAGGAACTTACCAACCCCTATAGGGTTATATCAAAACCTGTCCCCACGCAATCGCTATGTGACTCGCTCAATTCTTATTTCATTAATAAAATACTCTGATCAAAACTAGCATTCTGCCAGCCTCCTCCGTTATAGCCCCCTTACCTCCTGGCAAAAATACACCTGTACTTAACCAAATCCCCCCAATATCAAAGGAAATCTTCTTTGGTCTTCTAAAAAAAGTTAACTCTGGCTCCCCCACTGATTGCTGCCCACCGCATATCCAACGCAAGGCTTTCCTTACTTGCCCCAAACCCCCCCTTATCACTTCTCAACAACTCCCTAAAATTTGGTATTGTCCCCGACACCTTCAAAAGTGCTGAGATCATCCCGATTCTGAAAAAACCTAATTCGGATTCGTTGGTGCTGAGTAATTACCAGCCCATTTCTCTGCGGCTCTATCTCGGGAAAATCCTAGATGCTCATGTGGCAAACTGCCTGAGTTCCTTTATTGAACAATCTCACTACTTGGACTCTTACCGGGCTGGATTTAGACCGACACATTCAACAGAGTCTGTCATCCTTGAGGTCATGGATGAACTCAGCGGGGGATGGACAGAGGTCTCACCAAGGCCCTGGTACTCTTTGATTTGTCAGCTGCTTTTGACACGGTCAATCATGATATTCTGATCAACTGTGTCAGCAATGCCGGGGTCCAGGGCATGGCTTTGAGGTGGATTACTTCCTTCCTTACAAACCCTTTCCAGGTGGTTTGCCTGGAGAAGTTCTCATCCCAGAAAATGAAATTGACATGTGGGGTCCCTTAGGGGTCCTCCCTCTCGCCCCTACTGTTCAATCTATACTTATTCCCCCTGATCGGGTCTCTGCGTGTGAGAAAGGGTGTCACTTTTAACTATGTCGACGACCTTCAGTTGATATCAATCCTACCATCTCTTCAGCGCTCAACCTCCAGTCCACACTAAGTTTTATTAGCGCCTGGATGAACGAAAACCAACTGAAATTAAACCCAGACAAAACTGAGCTCATCCTCACAGGTGGATTAGCAAACCCATGGAACACCAATTTTTGGCCCCCTACACTAGGTAGTCCCCACTCCCTGCAACTTCCGTCAAGAGTTTAGGGATCATGATTAGCATCGATCTTTCCATGAAGGCTCAAATAAGCTCAGTGGGTTCAGCGTGCTTCTTCCATCTTTGCAGAATTCGGAAGATCAGCAGATTCTTAACCACTGAGGCCCTAACCCTGACTGTCCTTGCCTTGGTAATGTCGTGTATTGATTACGCCAATTCTCTTTACATTGGCATCCCTGCATATCAACTGCAACATTTGCAGCTGGTGCAAAATTACGCAGCCAGACTTATCGCCCACCAGCGTATATGTCATCACATTAAACCCCTATCGATGAGCCTTCACTGGCTCCCGGTGGCTAAACGCTGTGTCTTTAAACTGGGATGCACCACATTCAAAGCCCTAACGGGGAATGGCCCTGCATTCCTCTCTTCCAGGATTCAGCACTATATCCCCTATCGAGAACTGCACTCCTTCAATCTTAATTTGCTGACCACCCCCGTATTTAAAGGTAAGAAACACGGAGGGCTCAGATTCGCTGTATTAGCTCCTCGGCTCTGGAATTTGCTTCCTGTGGATGTGAGGCTTCCATCCTGTTAAGTACAGTTCAGGAAATTACTTAAAACCTTTCTCTTCACTCAGGCATATCTTTATGTCAAATGCATCGCTGTCACAGCCCCTCTCTTGCTCATGGGCGCCATGAAACCGCCTGGTGTATGTGCGCTGTATAAATTCATTTAACATAACATAACAGCATAACAGGATAGGATGTGTGTCAGTCCTGGTGACTGAATTGAGCCACCAGGACCTGGTGGGGCAGCCTTTGGTACCAACACCATGGAACGTAGCAGGGACTATTGGAGGACATAATCACCCCTAAGGCTAACGTTCTCTCACCCTGCCTGACAACCTGTAAATGTTGTCCTTTACAGAGGGACTATCTCACATTCAGCATCATGGATGCATAGATGAGTGAGTCCAGGGGTAAATGAGAATAGGGGATAAAAATGCCCCAGCAACTGGTAACAGTCCCTTGCAATTCTTGGGACAGTGTGGAAGAGAGGTTGACACCCATCACTGACCCATCATGTTCCTGTGAAGAGAGAAGGTGAGGGAGTGGTTCACTCTCCTCTTCCACTCCCCAATCTGTCATGAGGAGCATGCTCACTCTTGACCTCTCAAAGTGGGCATGTACATGGAGCACCCTTAGGGGGTTCCTAGGGTCTGGAGGTCCACCAGGAAGGTGGCCTCACCCTTCCGCTCCTTGATCTTGTGTGGGCTAGTCCAGTGGTCCTGGAGATCCCTGGACTCTACCGTTTCCTTGCCCCATACTTCCTGGCCAGGCTGAAACCCCACCAGTGTGGCCTTCTGCTTGTAGCAGAGTTTCATGATTTCCTGGCTGCACTCTAGATTACTTTTCACTTTTTTTTAGAAGTGGTGCATCTGGTTGCGGATGGCCAGCAGGTAGCTGACCACACCCGGGGGGGGGGAGGATTCTGGCAGCTTGCTCCTACCCCTCCCTGACAAAGCTTAGAGGTCTCCTAACAGGGTGTCCCATAGAGGAGTTTAAAGCATCTGAACTCTATTCCTTTCTGCGGTGGCTCCCTGTAGGTGAAGAGAAAGCATGGCAAGAGGATGTCCCACTTATGCCTCATGGACTCTGGCAGGCCCATAATCATACCTTTCAAAGCCTTGCTGAATCTCTCCAAAAGACCTATAGTTGGGTGCGATAGGGTGTGGTGATATGGGCTTCATCTACAAGGACATGAAGTTACTGCTTCAGAGGGACGGTCTCTGGGTAGCGGGTGGCATGGTTCACCAAGACCAGGGCAAACCTGTTGCCTAGGGATGGCAGGTAATGGGATCAGGGGAGCTTTGTGCTTTTTCCATGATTTTCTACTGGCCTGGCAGCATCTGAGGCTGTCTTCATTCTGGGCCATCAGAAGGGAAAAACAAGTCTGGCAAAGATCTTGTCTTGCCCCAATGTCCTGACAGGTGTATATCATGAGCAAAAGCCAGTAGGAAAGTCTGGTAAAACTGGGTGACTACCAGCACATGGGCTGCCCCAACACCAGA
The DNA here is from genome assembly GCF_964261635.1 of Lissotriton helveticus. NCBI lineage: Eukaryota > Metazoa > Chordata > Amphibia > Caudata > Salamandridae > Lissotriton > Lissotriton helveticus. The sequence goes on along the minus strand of NC_136070.1, from coordinate 219,391,078 downwards.
AAAAATAGGCTCGCTATATAAGAGATTGTTCTACTAGTATGTTAGGTGGTCCCCAAAGGCTTCACCTGCTGCATGGGCTGAGGCCTGGCACATCAAGCCCTCTAGAGTGGGACACTATTTCTGTGCTTGGCAGAATTCCTCTCTGGTGGATCTACCTGGCAATCACAGGTAGGTCACCTATTGCGGCAATGTCTTTTCTGGTTGGCTCAGAGTCCTTAGGGACCCTGTCAGCCTCCACCACGGAAGCATCAGGGACTGGTTTCCCTTTCCCCTTGCCCCTCTCCTTGGAAGCTGCCTGGGCCATAGTACCAGGCTCCAGAAATCCTTGACTCCCTTTTCAGGCAGCCATGGCTTGTGTGGTCATACAGACCCATTCAGGCAATCCCATCATCTCCAAGTGAGACCTGAGTTCCACCTCCATCCAGGTAGTGTAATCTCTTGTTGTCTAGCGAACAATCAACAGGGATGGCAGGGCTCACAGTATCTTTCAGAAAACCTGAGACCTCACCCCACTCAAAGAAAATGAGTGCCACTGGTAGATGGTTCCCGTGATTGTTGGTGACTATGAATTGGTGGAATTTGTTTGGTAGGACCTGCTCTGCAGACACCAGCTGACACTTAACAGTTGTCATACTGACTCCTGTGTGTCACAGAGCTTCCACCCGTTGCCCATTAATGGTGACTGACTGCCTATTCTTTGAAGTATCTGAAGGTATGTGAGCTTTTGGGACCCTTTCTCTATTACCCAGGGAAACTGGGGTCACATCTGTCTGTCCCCCAAAACTAACTGTGACCACCTCCTTCCAGAGCGCTACACTCGCCAAACCTGTTGTCCACACACCGGTAGTGGGCTGTGCCCTCTTTGGACGTTGGGAGTCACCCTTGTTGTGCCCATATTTTTAGCACTCCTTATATTGGGAACAATCCTCCCTGTCTTATGGTCAAAGTGTTGTGCCGTTACATAGGCCCCAGGCACAAAAACTTCCATTTTACATGTTCACACTCAAAGTTGACATATTTTTATCGAACTACTTTCAACACACATTTGCTTGCACATTCGCATGAGATGGTGTACTCAAAAATGGTTTGCTTACAGTTACACTTCTTAGTAGGCATATTCTCATCCCTTAGAGCATTCTGTACAAGAAGCGGCGGTTCTCCATAGGAGAGGAAGAGTGTTGCCCTCCTCCCCACACTGCTGCACAGAAAGCGGGCAGTAAAATGGTAATAAACTCACTCACTGCTCACTGCTGCTAATTGGCAGCAGTGAGCAGTGGCCACTTCAGTTTGAAGTGTGCATGTTGGTCTGGCCGGCTACCTTGCTATGGCTAGACTGACATGTGCAATTGAAACCTCTCTAACCCAGTTGTTTGAGACAACTGGGTTTGAGAGCAGGCACAGGCCTCCAGTTTCTTTCGGAGCGCAGAGCCAGCCCATTCAAGCCAATTCAGATGCTTCAATCATGCTGCTTAACAGCATTGTGGTAAATTCCCTTTTGATTCTCCCTTAGTAGCATGTATAAGCTTCATTTGTTATTCAGTGACTCTTCTTGGGATTCAATCTGAACATTTGGTACAAGGTTGAACAACATGGTGTACAGTTTTTTTGCGCCCTGTCAACAAAATTTTCAAACGTTTTTGGACATAACATCGTAGCACAGAGGAAATTTTCCAACACAGCAGGTCTTATTTCATAAACCATATCTTGCCCCCTCTGGGGGCAGAGGGGAGATTTCCAGCAGAAAGAACGGTCCTGGAACAGAGGCAGCAGCCTTGCATAAACACCTATGATGCGTGCCACCTCACTATGCACAGCAGGTATTCACTTAGGCTGACATTTTCTTAAACTGGGGAATGAACAAACCTGGAGTGTTGACAGCATTTTCAAGCACCCTCTTGTGTCTTGCATCCCCTCCCCCGAACACCCTTGAGGATGTGCTTGATACTACAAGTAGCAATAGGAAATGATCTCAAAGAAACACATGGCACAAAAACTATGGGGAGAAAGTGGGAAGTCTAGTTAATAATTAACCTGCCTTCCAATGGGTCTACATGTTACAAGCCAATCCCCATGGTTTTCATCAAGACCAAGGATAGCTCCCTGATTCCACCCCTGAGGTAATGCTCATATATACCTCCAGCACACTCACTGAATGCTAAAAAAAGTATATGTTGCTTAACACCTACTTGGCATTACTGCTTAATGCATGTAATATATAATGGGAGAGTTATCACCTAGACTACCTACTTTCTCCCCATTTTTTCATCATATTGCCTAGAAGATAGATTAAAGGATTCACCAACACATTCTACATAAGACCCCTCCCACTTGTATTTACTGCCATCATCTTACCATACTATTCCCTGCTCCTGCGTACCTCGTAGGTTGCAGCAAACCTCGTTCTGCAGCGGTACAGGAAGAACCCGTCGATGAAGCATGCCACCAAGGGGCAAACTGGTGGGTGAGGGTTATCTAAAAAAAACTATGGGGCATATTATCAAGGACAGGCGATACATTATCGCCGCTTTTATCGGTAGGAAACTGCCAATAAAGCGGCGATAATGGCCTTGATAATATGCTCTATGAATTCCAATCGAAGCCCATGTTAGATGTGCTTACATCTAACATGGGCTTCGATTGGAATTCATAGAGCATATTATCAAGGCCATTATCGCCGCTTTATCGGCAGTTTCCTGACGATAAAAACGTCGATAATGTATCGCCTGTCCTTGATAATATGCCCCTATGTTTTTTCTCATCATCCTGACGAGGGTTAATCTACGTCAGAATGGACAGGCCTCCTTTTGCTTAACATATATGTTCTAAAATTCATCTGACCCAGGAAATGTCTTTTTAACAGGAACAAAATTATTGTCGGGAGAAATTAAATAGTACTTAGAACCCAGTAAAACAACATTAGAATCTCACAGTGTCATCCTAGGTGTAATAAGTAGGTTTAGAGAGTTAATAGGGTGAACAAAGATCAGCTGCAATTGGGGTGGACTATTACTTTGAAGGATTTGTTGTGGGTGATGATAACAACTCCACGTGTCAGTAAGTGGTGGATAAGAAGAGGGCAAAATTGAATTGTGCAATGAATGCTAGTCAAGGATTGACTGCAAGGAAGGTTGTAACTAGAGACTGAAAGATGATGGAAATTCACATTTGAATGTTCTAAAACAAGTAGTAAACGTGAGGGTGGCTGTAGTTGTGATGAATGATGGTAGAGTTGGGAACAAGGACAAATATGTACATATGTGATCACCTGTGGTGGAAAGAGTTGAAGTGCACATATGTAAAGAGGTCACACCTTTGGCGCTTGATACTGATTAGGGAAAGGATAAGCCATATTAAGGGGAATCAAACCCATGCAAGTCTTTCATGAGGTATAGGATAAAACCTGGATATCTAATGAATTTTGTAGAGGTTACACCTACTGTTTTTGTTAAAAGGTTTATTTTCAGGTACCCAGTTGCCATTGTACAAACTTCCTATTTATTTATGTTCTCCATTATTCTTTTTTTGTTATTTTTGTATGAAGGGATCTGTGTGAAGTGTGCCCTAGGGCAGCATAGGAATGATGTGTGACCATTCTCTTTGGGTCACTGATCCACATAAGGAACATTCCACTGTGAAATGAAGTGAAAATTTGTACCCCGCACTACTAATCAAAGGTGTCTAGACACCAAAGAATCGGGACAGCCATGTTTTCAAAGATTATCGAAATGACAATAGATCAGTTTTTATTTGAAGAGAAGTAGGAAGAGTGTTCCAGATCCTGGCTGTTCTAACTATAAAACTTCTTCCACCCCAGGGGGCCATTTTGATTTTCAAGATAACAAGATTAAGGGCCGAAGAGGATCTGAATCACTGAGTGGGTGGCATATTTATGAAATGTATTCTTATTTTAACCTTGTTGAGCCTTAAAGGCAATACAGAGAGACTTAAAAGGAATTTGTTTTTACATGGGGAGCCAATGCAGTTGTGATAAAAGATGAGAGACTGATTGAAACTTGAGAATTGAGAGAAGCAGATGAGCGGCTGGATTCTGCAGGTCCTGGAACTTATTGAGCCTTTTAAGCCAGCTGTTTATGAACAAGGCTCTACAATATTCCAGTTTTGATAGGATTAGAGCGGCGATGACAGCTTTCTGAAGCTCCAGAGTGATGAACAGTAGGACTTTCTGCAGGATCTTCAAGGTTAAAAAGCAAGAAGTTTGACCTTCAAAAGAGAGTTTATCGCCAAAGAATACTCCTACATTTTTAACTTTTGCGACCAGTGCAGGGGCTTTCCCCAATTTTACCGGCCACCACCTTGGTGTCCAGAAAGACCTGTCTTTCCCAAACAAGAGTACCTATGTTTTCCCTGTGTTTAATTTTAGACAATTTCCTGACATCCAGTTCCCTACCTCATGCATATAATCCCAAAATCTATGGTACTGTATCTCCACGCACCAGGACACTCTTGAGTAGCAGTGCGCGATATAAATACCTTTATAACATATAACTTGTGCCATAATATCCAGAGCACCGGACAAAGACACCACAATCTATGTGTCATCGGCATAAGAGACCACAGAGAAGCTGAAATGTTTAATGAGCCTAGCTAAAAGCATCACATATATATTGAATAGTGTGTGGCTCAAAGGCGAGCCCTGTGGGACTGCACATGGGAGAGAGAATACCATTGACCTACACCCATTATTCTCTACAAATTGCTCACTATCGAAAAGAAAGGAAGACAAAAGATTTAGGGTCATGCCTCTGATCCCTATGGCTGCAAGCCAGCCAAAGAGGATATTGTAGTTCACTGAGTCGAAGGCAGCGGACAGATCTAATAAGATAAGAGCAGACCGCCCTCCCTTATCCATGGTTAACCTTATTCCCCCTGCTGCTGTGATCAGGCTGGATTCTGTACTTTGCTACCTCCTAAAGGCATATTGGGATTAGTCTAATAGATTGTTCTTTAAGATAAAAGCGGATAGCCCTGAGTTTATAACCTTTTCTACTAATTCCACTGGAAGGGGGATGCGAGAAATTGGTCTGTAGTTAAGAGGGTCTTACATCAAGGTAACATTTCTTTAGAAGTGGGAGGATGGAGGCCATTTTCCATTCCTTGGGAAAATAACCCTCACAGAGCATTTTATTAAAGACATCCTTAAGATAGATGGCAACAGTCCCTGATACCGGGTGAAGAATTTACGGTGGGCAAGGGTTAAATGGTGAACCGGACTTGGTCTGTATACGCAGGGCCTGTACTAAGTCTGCCTCCAGTGATCTTAAGTCATTGAGATATGACAAAGATTTGGATGAGAGGGTAGATGATGTAGCTCACAAGGAATTAAGACGGTCCTCATGACTATGCAAATTCCCCAAATGAGGGATTGAAGAAAGACTTGCTTCATCCAAAGGTATGGAACTTAAGCCTTGATATTGGCTCACACAAGGGTGACGAGTAGTTAGAAAATTAAAAACCTATTCAAATTTATTCAGGATAAAAGAATGCCAACTGACCTTTGCTGCTGGCAAAAAACGCTGAGTTGGTAATGTCTTTCTGATCACTGAAATAAATAGGCTAACATCACCATGTTGTGCTTCCGGCTGTCTTTATTTCACTCTTTTGCATGCTTATTTGCTCATGTATTTGTTTTCAGTGAGGTGCACAGATTTCTCCACCCCAATCTCTTAGTAAAATCATTCAATATATTTCCCCAATGGTAGCATGGACCTTTGTTAATCTTAAAGCGTTGTAAGGGAGCTAAAACAAGAAATACATTTCCACATTTGTGAAGCCAATATGGCTCCACAATGAAGACTAAGAATCAAATAATTCAAACATATAGGGTTCCTAGAAGACATAGCAATATAGTTTGAACACCAAATCTGCTTAGCAAGCTAAATCACAAGAAAATGAGCTACAAAATAGTAACAACTGCAATACAAAGGAAATCAACTGTCGCAATAAGATGCCCCGTAAAGAATCTTCCCTTTTCTAACCTAAACATATGTTAAGACCATGTTTTCTAACAGGGGTTCTTTGCCGAGAGCCTGGAAGTTGTCAGCATAGTTAAACTTTGGTAGAAGTACAGGAAAATAAGGGAAGTGTTCAGCATGAAGCTTCTCACTCAGTAAAAAGACCGGCAAAGAGATCTGTTCCCTCACAGAGTCAAGGAAAAGTATGTCCAACTAACTATGGAAATACCAATTAAAAATAACAGTATCTTCAAAAACATCCCTATCTCTTTCCTACCATGAGCCAATCCAGTAAATGATTTCAGAGAGAATTTACCTTGACATTAGGCCTTGATTGAGACTGCTTACGTTGCCATCAACACTGCATCATCTGCAATAGGGAATCAATCTCAATTGTGAACACTGCTGTCTGCAGTGTAGGCCACAGAGAGCAGCCAGCAAGCACGCACAGCTATGTAAGGTGACTTGACCTGCCCAGTTTGTCATATGAGAAGCAACAAAAAAGCGTGTGCGGAGCCTACAATACTACGTATGCATGGTGCAGACAGTACGCACTGGAACAATGTATTTTCCTACAGGACTACCTCATCTACAATAGCACCTTGATCTCAAGTGTGAACACTGCTGTCTGCAGTGTAGGCCACAGAGAGTGGTCAGCAGGGGCGCACAGCCACATGGCATTGACTTGAGCAGTTTGCAATACACAAAGAAAACATAAGTGTGCAGAGACTGCAATGATGCGCATGAGTGGTGCAGACAGAGCACACTAGAACAATTTATTTTCCTACAGAACTGCATCATGTACAATAACAATCAATGTCAAATGTGAACACTGAAGTCTGCAGTGTCGGCCAGAGAGAGTGTTCAGCAAGGGACAACCATCATGTGGCATTGACTTGAGCTCCACAGTTTTCAATGCGTGAAGCCACAAGGACCATGTGCGGAGCCTGCAATAATGTGTATGAGTGTTGCAGACAGAGCGAACTACAGCAATGTCTCTTCTTCATCAAGGGCCCACAGCCACGTGGCATTGACTTGAGCCGCCCAGTTTGTCATACGCAAAGCAAAAAAAAAGCATGACCAGATCCTGCAATGATGCATATGCGCGGTGCGGACAGACCGCAATGCAGCAATTCTTTTCCTACATGACTGCATCATCTACAATACCCACTCAATCTCAAATGTGAACACTGCTGTCGGCAGTATAGGCCAGAGAGAGCGTCCAGCAAGCTCCCACAGCCATGTAGCATTGACTTGAGCTGCCCAGTTTGTCGAACGCAAAGAAAATAAAAAGCGTGTGCGGATCCTGCAATGATACATATGCGTTGTGCGGACGGAGCGCACTGGAGCAATGTCTTTTCCTATAGGACTGCAACATCTACAATACCGACTCAATCTCAAATGTGAACACTGCTGTCTGCAGTGTTGGCCAGAGAGACCATTCAGCAAGGGCCCACCACCATGTGGCATTGACTTGAGCTCCACAGTTTTCAATACGTGAAGCCACAAGGACCATGTGCGGAGCCTGCAATAATGCGTATGAGTGGTGCAGACAGAGCGCACTACAGCAATGTCTCTTCTTACAGGACTGCGCCATCTACAATAGCGAGTCAATCTGAATTGTGAACACTACTGTCTGCATTGTTAATTGAAGGCAGTACTCACACACATAACCATGAATACTTTTTCTCACTGCCTCTTCCCAAAATACAACAACGTAAATTACAGAAAACTCTACAATAAATAAATCAAAACAATTCGAATTGGGGTTTCATCTGTCCACAGTCTACACCATTCACTGTTCCTTTGGACTTGCAAGATGAATTTGGTCATTTTACTAAACCTATAACGCATCTAAAATAAGTTCTTCAAGCAGGGATACTATAGCCTTATACCCCTCCATAGCAGGCTATACCGGCTATTAAAATCCCTCTCCAGCATTAAAGGCCCGAACCGAAGGTGAGGTCCTTTAACAAGGGAGAGGGACTTTAATAGCTGGTATATCCCAGCTACGAAGGGCTATAAGGCTACTAGAACATTCTGCTACTAGAGTGTAGAATGTCCCAAACAAATAAAACAAAGCTTTAAGGGAGCCAAGGGGATTGGAATCCCCTCAGGCTCCCTGAAGCCTTTGTTCACAGCCAGAGCAGTGAACAAAGAAACATTAGAATGTTAGAACTCAAGGCTTATACCAGCCATTATAAGCCCGGAGCTACTCCATTGTTTTCAATGGACCTCCAAACATTCCAATGTTCTAATAAAACAATATTGTACATAATTCAACAGACGTTGTAGTTACTTGACTACTGGATTCTGTAATTAAACAATCACCACTCAATCTGAATTTTGAACCCTGCAAACGGCAGTGTAGGCTTGAGGAAGTGGTGGTAATTAACACCTCACAGCCACGTACCATTGGATTTGAAAGCATGGAGTTGGTTGCACCTGATCAGAGGGAGTACCCAGAAATCATCACAGACTTTAACTTATGACATCCTCAATCATAGAATCAAGCCCCCGTTTCACTGTTTGGACGTGCTGTACTGAGATGTACTCCACCAACTAGTGTCTAACTAAGCCCAATAATCATGTGCAGCAGTTAGCTATGGAAGCACAGAGTGTGATGCACCTTAACTGACGAAGTTTGGAAAAAAACAAGCAGCAGACGGTGATGCACCTCAAGGGAGGAAGTCCTATCAAAACCAACCTGCAGATAATATCGGACATCGTCCTTTGTGGGATCAAGACACTGTTCCACTGTTGGGACCTAGAGTTGGTTGCACCTGGTCGCAGGGAGTACCTTCATCACCACTCTCAGATGCAGTTCTAACATCATCCACTGTGGGATCAAGACACCGTTCCACTGTTGGGACCTAGAGTTGGTTGCACCTGATCGGAGGGGGTACACCGAAATCATCACAGACTTTAACTTCTGACTTCCTCAATCAGAGAATCAAGACCCCATTTCATTGTTCGGACCTGCTGTACCGCGCTGTAGTCCAGCGACTGTAGTCAATCAAGCCCAATAATCATATGCAACAGTTAACTACGGAATCACAGAGTCTGATGCACCTCAACGGAGGGAGCTCTGTAAAAGCAAGCACCAGGTAATATCGGACATCGTCCATTGTGGGATCAAGACACCGTTCCACTGTTGGGACCTAGAGTTGGTTGCACCTGGTCGAAGGGAGTACCTTCATCTCCACTCTCAGATGCAGTTCTAACATCATCCATTGTGGGATCAAGACACCGTTCCACTGTTGGGACCTAGACTTGGTTGCACCTGGTCGAAGGCAGTACCTCCATCTCCACTCTCAGATACAGTTCTAACATCGTCCATTGTGGAATCAAGACACCGTTCCACTGATTGGTACCTAGAGTTGCTTGCACCTCATCAAAGAGGGTACACAGAAATCATCACAAACTTTAACTTCTGTAATCCTCAATTATAGAGTCAAGACCCCGTTTCACTATTCGGACCTGCTGTACCGCAGTGTATTCCAGTTATAGCAGTCAACTAGGCCCAATAATTATGTGCAGCAGTTAACTACGGAAGCACAGAGTCTGATGCTCCTCAACAGAGGGAGTTCTGTGATAAACAGCAACAAGTAATATTGGACGTTGTCCATTGTGGGATCAAGACACCATTCCACTGTTGGGACCTAAAGTTTCTTGCACCTAGTAGAAGGGAGTACCTTCATCTCCACTCTCAGATCCAGTTCTAACATTATCCATTGAGGGATCAAAACACCGTTCAAGTGTTGGTACCTAGAGTTCTTTGTGCCTCATCAGAGGGGGTGTACAAAAATCATCTCAAACTTTAACTTCTGACATCCTCAATCATAGAATTAAGACCATGTTTCAATGTTCGGACCTGCTGTACAGCTGAGTAGTCCAGCGACTGCAGTAAACCATGCCCAATAATCATGTGCAGTTGTTAATGCACCTCAACCGAAGGAGTTCTGTGAAAACCAAGCAGAATGTAATATCAGACATCTTCCATTGTGGGATCAAGACACCGTTCCACTGTTGTAACCTAGAGTTCGCTCCACCTGGTCAAAGGGAGTACCTTCATCGCCACTCTCAGATGCAGTTCTAACATCATCCATTGTGGGATCAAGACACCGTTCCACTGTTGGGACCCAGAGTTGGTTGCAGCTGGTCTAAGGGAGTACCTCCATCTCCACTCTCAGATGCAGTTCTAACATCGTCCACTGAGGGATCAAGACACCGTTCCACTGTTGGGACCTAGAGTAGGTTGCACCTGATCGGAGGGGGTTCTCCGAAATCATCACAGACTTTAACTTCTGACTTCCTCAATCATAGAATCAAGACCCCATTTCATTGTACGGACCTGCTGTACTGCGCTGTAGTCCAGCGACTACAGTCAGCAAAGCCCAATAAACCTGTACAGCAGTTAGCAACGGAAGCACAGACTGTGATGCACCTCAATGGAGAGAGTCCTATCAAAACCAAGCTGCAGATAATATCGGACATCGTCCTTTGTGGGATCAAGACACCGTTCCACTGTTGGGACATAGAGTTGGTTGCACCTGATCGGAGGGGGTACACCGAAATCATCACAGACTTTAACTTCTGACTTTCTCAATCATAGAATCAAGACCCCATTTCATTGTTCGGACCTGCGGTACCGCGCTGTAGTCCGGCGACTGCAGTCAATCAAGCCCAATAATCATATGCAACAGTTAACTACGGAATCACAGAGTCTGATGCACCTCAATGGACGGAGCTCTGTGAAAAGCAAGCACCAGGTAATATCGGACATCGTCCATTGTGGGATCAAGACACCGTTCCACTGCTGGGACCTAGAGTTGGTTGCACCTGGTCGAAGGGAGTACCTTCATATCTACTCTCAGAAACAATTCTAGCATCGCCCACAAAGGAATAAAAAACACAGTTCCACTGTTGGTACCTGTCGGACTACTGTGTTAGTAGTATACAGAGCACTCCATGGTGCTGGGCCTCAGGCTGGGTGCTCTGTGCCTGTGCACTGTACCCAGTGGTAATCTCAGGAGCCTTCCGAGCTCGCAGACCTCGGCCCAGGAGCTTCCACCGGCACGTGGTGTGCCCTCTTTCACATACGGCGGTGTCAAAAGGTGAACTGTGGGGCATATATGTGTTGCAGCGGCCATGATGCTTTCTAGATGCCAGCACGCTGAAAGCATCATTCACTTAGCCACCTTTGCTCACGGGCATCAGCCTCATGGCGGTGTAATCTGCACAGACCTGGCAGACACGTTCGCCAATCCGGAAGAGAACCACACCCAGAAAAACATGTCTCTTCTTCGTACCCCATGGCTAGCGTTGCCTACGCCGAGCCAGCCCACTACCTTAAACATTTGGGGGGGAGGCACGTACGCGCTACCATTCCGTAATCTTCACTACTGATTGTACTATCATGGTTGTGTCCACTGTCCACTTCACTCAATAGACCATCATTGTATGTTGACATGTACATGTCTGTTCTCTGCATACTCAACTCTGTCCGGCACATTCCCTTAAGACTTTGCATTATATACTTTTCTAATCGATAATTACTTGCCACCTTCGCACATACTTTGCTCCCATTTCTCCCCGTATTCTGCATTGTGAGGCAGAGGTGCCATGCCATGTTTAGTTTGTGCACATGGCTAGCCAGGTTTCCCACAGTATGTAGTGTTGTTGTGTCTGCTAGGTGCACATGTTGTTTGTAATGTTTAATGAGATTATATAAGGTAGCGGATTTATTCACGAGCAGTGGTTTCTCCCATTTACATATCGCTGACTTAAAGATCATACAAAAGTTTTTCTCACAGGTGAATACTGCGACCACAATGGTAGTCATTCACTACTATGCAAGAATGTCTAACGGCGCTTCTAAGCTTACAGCCCCCAATCTTGTGCCCTTTCTTGAAAGGACGCCAACTCCCACAATCAGACCAACATTCACACAGCTTTCTAACGGCAGTTATCTGCTTCTCAATAACATGCACTCCTACGGAATGTCAGCTGGCACACAGCATGTCCTTATGGAAAAACCTTTCGGCTACCTGCCTCTATCTATTATCGGATCGGAGCTATCTACAACATAACATTTATCTACACTTATGCAATATGCGTACAACCATCGTTTGATTGCAAAACTTGCCCATTTGACTGGCAAATGGATCTATGCCTTGCCAACATCCCAACAATCGCTCCCAATATCCATCAGGTAATGCATTATCTTGAAAACCATGACCATGATTGTTCTGGCAGTGGAGAAATGGCGAATGCAATGCAAAAAGGAATCGTAGCGGAATGGGATTCCTGCGCAGCCGTGAAAGATCTCCTGCAACGTGCGACCTTTCACAACATCACAGATTGCCTGCCAATTCCAATTGCCGCTCCAACATTCAAGGAATATTACTGTCCCTTCAAGGATGTGAATTGGATCGCTTTGCTTTTCTCAGATGATGGCAACAATAGCCTCTTGCAACATTATGCATCTCAAGCCGCTGAAGAACTCCTGGACTGCAATCTCCAAGACTTGTAAAAAACTAACATTATTCTTGAATGGATTTTTTTCCTCCTTTTTGAGTTTTTCCTTTAAAGTTTTTTATAATACACTTCAATTCTACTACTTTGATTTAATAACTTTCTAAGAATACTCAGTCATTTGAACTCTATCTTCAATATTGCCCCCTATGTCTCCACTCTAAGCAGGGATCGGTGATCTATGGCCTGTGCAAATACACTATTTATTTCCTAAATTAGCCTAAACCCAACACCCATGTAGAAACCATGTCTATTCTTTGTGCACACTCCTCTCTGCCTGCCTGTTATTTGAAAAGCCCTTTCACACAAATGTACTCAAACCCAGCCTCTGCTCAGAACCACACGATAAAAATGAAAAAAGACGACTTTGTTTAGGAACTGGTTGGCACAGTGTGGTAATCGTAAACTACCTTTATTTTCATTATACAATTAATTCATTCATGTCTAATAGCTATTGTGTATGTCACATAGAACTGTAACATGAATATGCAATTCACTGATGCAGGAGCTTCGGTTTGACTACAGCAGAAGCGGTTGGAGTTTGTCTCAGCTCGATGCCTTAGCTCTCTACACAATAATGTTTTTTTAAACAGCTGAAGACAATAATGTATGGTTTAACTACAAAGGTACCGAATGTGCTTCTCAGAAGCACAATGTTTGTATTCATCCTCAAAGTTCCAATGTGGGGTAGAACTAGTACCAATTCTGACACGCACCACATTGAATCTACTGTACAGATTGCTGACTATTCTACTGTCAAAGTACCTAAAATGTTTGATGATTACATTTTGCAATTTCTATTTTATTTCTTTCTATTCTTTCTATTCTTAAAGGTACATGTGGTAATTGTATTCTACCTTTATTTTCCTTATAGAATATAAAGTCATTCAGGTTTAATAGCTATTGTTTATGCCACATGCAGCTGTAACATGTAATATGCAATTCACTGATGCAGGAGCTTACATTTGAATACTACAGAAGTGGTTCAACTTTGCATCAGCTGGATGCCCTAGCTCTTGCACCAGTGAGTCAAATTAAGTCACGTAAATAAAGGACTTTCTATATAATTTTCAACCTCCATCCCTTTATTACATACAGCAACTTTCTTAGACACATCTCATTTCACAATTTTTCTTTTGTGGCATTGCAACATTCTGCATTATATTTTTGACGATTATTTCTTTATTCCTGCTTCCTCAAACACTTCATTCAAGTCTTCAGACCGGTAGGAGTGAGTAGTTTGCTTCCCACTCCCTGTTTAGTATAAACGCACACTAACACTACTTACACAGGTATGATACAGCGGCCAGTATCCTACAGCGCCCACAGCACATCACTTTACAGCAATAAACTCACAAGTTATACTCACAGTTTCATCCCAGAGTCTTCAGACCGGTACCAGTGAGTAGTCTGCTTCCCACTCCCGCTATACTCTATTTCAAAATCTGTTTATTTGGTTTTAATAACTCCTCAGACATGCACCACATAAACAACAGACAGTCATGGCCAGTAGAGGGAAAAAGCCAGGAGTTATAGAAAGCACTTGAAAGTAACATCTTTGTCACAAGTTCTGTGGCTTGAAATCCCAGTCCTAGAGACAATCTCAGTCTGCTGTTGTGTGCAGGTCATCAAATAGCTTACGAATTGCCCACTATATCGGGGGCGGTACAGAAGAACTTTACAATTTATACCAGAACACTAAATACAACAAAAACAGTGGTGTCATGGTGCCAAAGTATGATAGGTGTAGTGGAGGGGCGAGGCGTCTGGGTTCCTCGTGTCGGCTCCAGCACGGTGCCCGTGTGTGGCTAAAAAACTCTGGGGCCCTAGATAAGGAACATGTTGAGGGCCCTAAGCCACGGTGAGCAGGCTGTTAGTGGAAGGCCTTCAGAGAGGTAGCTCACTAGTGCGAACCATGAATATTCTAATTCCTTCTGGTGTCATCGACTATGTCCGCCATGCGCTCGAGAGCCAGTGCCCTCCACAGCCTTGCATGCCATTGAGTCATCGAGTGCGCCTCTGGTCGCTTCCAAGCAGCTGCAAGTGCCATTTTGGCAGCCCACAGGCATAGCCACATAGTTTGGCGTTTAAAAAGGGGGTCTCGTGCTCCTAACAGGGTGTGCTCTATGGTCTGAGGGATCGGGTATCCTAAAATAAGCTAGATTTGGGACAGGATCTCCTTCCAGAAAGGCTGAATATGGGGGCAGTCCCACCAAATGTGCCTAAAGTCGCCCAATAGACCACATCCCCTCCAACATCTATCTGAGGTATTGGGGAAAAATCTGTGCAGTTTCTGAGGGTATAGATACCAGTCGTACACAACCTTATAGTGTGCTTCCCGTAAATACATTGAACGGTTACATTTCGTGATATCATTGTTGAGACATTCCCATTGCTTGTCCCCGAGTGGGGTGCCTACCAGAGTGTCCCAAAAGCTTCTATATCTTGGGGTGGTGCGAGGACTTAGGGCTTGTATAAGTGTGTATAGGAAGGAGACACACCCCCTGGAAGTAGACCCGGCTCAAGCAAATTTTTCAATGGGGAGCAAGTCCCTGGTGGGTGCCTGCTGCATCAAGGCCTGCTTTACCCAGTGCTTAAGCTGCAAGTAGTGGAAATGTTCCTTAGTGTCCAACGCGAACTGCTGCTTGCATTCTTGGAATTTGAGGAGCTCACCCTTGTGAGAGAGATAGTAAATCGTGTGACACCCTCCCTCGTTCCATGCGTCGAAGGGAACTTTATGAAGTGCCGGGGGGAAGGCCGCATTATACTGTATGGGAGTGTATGGTGAAGGGAAGGTGGTCAGTTGTAGTCTTTTGGTAAGAGTGTCCCGGACCCGTAGAGTAGTGGAGATGGGCGTGCTGATATATGCATTGGCCGGTGTGTCAGATTTGGGTTTCCAAAGCAGATCCCACATGGTGCGGCCAGTGATTTGACGATCTATGTGGAGCTAATGCTTCTCCAATTCTCGAAGCGACCATTCAGTGATCACCTGCAGCTGGGCCGCCCTGTAGTACCCCTGAAAGTCAGGCAAAGCCAGACCTCCCTCCCGACGGGGCGTGTTAGCAGGCGATAGGGCAAACGAGCCATCTTACCTTGCCAGATGAACTTAGTTACCATCAGTTTAAGGTCTCTGAAGAGGCCACTGTCCACTGGGATTGGGAGTCCCTGGAAAAGGTAGAGCAGGCGGGGGAGGGCGTCCAACTTAATAGCGTTAATTTTGCCCAGCGAGGAGATATACGCTGTGCTCCATCTGATCATGTCTCTCCTCTACTGTTGCACTAGCGGAGGGTAATTTGCTTTATAAAGGTCAGATATGCGCGGAGTGAGTTTGACGCCCAAGTAGGTGATCTCCTTAGTCGTACAAGAGAACGGTGAGGTGCTTGTCAATTGTCGCCAGGCTTCGGTGGGAAGGGTCAGGTTAAGTAAGAAAGACTTGGTCAGATTGATTTTAAAACCGGAGGACCGCTCAAACTGCTCCAATTCCCCCTGAATGGTTGGGAGGGTAGACGTCGGGTTTGTTATCGGGAGGAGTACATCATGTGCAAATAATGAGATTTTATGATCGTCTGATCCGAATCGCACTCCCGTGATGGCAGGATTTTGTCTGATTTTATGCGCTGGTGGCTCAATGCTCAGAGCAAAAAGGAGGGGGGACAACGGGCACCCCTGCCTTGTCCCGCGAGCCAGAGGGAAAGAAGGGGAAGCGACCCCATTGACCAGTACCCACGAGGTCGGGCGTGATAATTGGCGCGTATCATCCCGATGAAGGTCTCGTGAAAGCCAAATCTTCGGAGGACTCGAAACAAGTAGGACCACTCGATCCGGTCAAAGGCCTTATCTGCGTCTAGCGAGAGAAGAGCCGCTGGAATATGTTTCCTCCGGGCCTTTTCTATAATATGGGCGATGCGTCTCAAATTGTCGTGGGTCTGTCGACCCTTAATGAAGCCGGATTGGTCTGGGTCAAGGCGGGAGGCCAGGATTTTTGTATAGAGCTTGGTATCAAGATTCAGGAGGGCGATTGGGCGATACGAAGAACATGCTGTGAGTTCTTTGCCCGGCTTGGGGATCACTGCTGCTATCGCCTCACTCATAGAAGGAGTGGCCTGCTGTGTAGAGGCAATAACATTAAATAAGGTGGTTAAAAAGGGTGCTATCTCAGGGGCAAAGGTATGGTAGAATTGAGCCGTGAATCCATCGGGTCCTGGCGCTTTCCGTAGCTTAAGTGTATCAATTGCTTTCTGCACCTCTTCTTGAGTGATAGATTGAGCTAGGTCCTCATTTACAGTCTTGGGAACTTGGGGGAGGTCAGTGGAGTCTAGATAAGTCAGGTGGTCGTGGGGCCAGGGGTTGTCCGAGGTGTAGAGCTTGCGGTAAAAAGATTCAAAGGCGTGCGTCTTCCCCTCTTCAGTGCTGTGAGAGACGACAGCATCATCCACTATACATCAGATGTACTCCCGTTCCTGTTTGACCCGTAATTGGCGCGCAAGCAGAGATCCCACTTTATTTCTCCTCGTGTAGCTTCCAGCTTGTAGCCTTAAAATAGTCTTTTCTGCCCTATTGGTATATATGGCCTGCAGTTTCCCCTTAAGGGCTGTTACTTTTCTCAGTGTTGGGGCCGAAGGGGAGGTTTTATGTGTTGTTTCTGCGGTTTGCAGTTTCGTTTGTGGAGAAGTGTGGCTCAGGGGTTAGAGGCAGCAGACCCGGAAGCTGAGATCGGTCCTGGACCAGGGTTCAATTCCCCGCCTCGGCGGGTCTTGGGCTAAAAATTCCACGGACTCGATAATTCTCGCCCCGGTGCCTCCTCGACTCACGGGTTCACACTCTGCGACTCTGGGCAATAGCTTGCTTAATCTCCACAACGGCCCCTCGCGGCGGGATGCCTGACTTTCACCTTGTGGATACCCTGCTATCTCACAGGGGAATACCAGGAAGGGTTCCCTAAGCAAGCGCCGGGACACCCACTGCGGGTAGCTGTGCGCTATATAAGCTCAACTACACATTTCCAAAAGAAGGCGTTACTCCCTCTGTTGGGTCTTCAGGGTGGTAGCCAGTTCAATACACTTCCCTCAGATGATGGACTTGAAGGCGTCCCAGGTAGTGGCATGGGAGGTGTGCTCTGGCTCATTTTGTTAAAAAAACTGTTTAATAGTGTGTCTAAGCTAATCTCGAAGTAACCGGTCCCTGCACAGGAAGTAGGGGAAGTACCAGCGCGCTTGCTTGGGGAGCGTATTCGGCCAGTTAAGGGTCATTTCTAGTGAGGCGTGATCCGACAGACAGATCGGATGCTGGTGTGTCTGCAGCACAGAGGATAGCAGTGATTGGCTGAGAAATACATAATCTGTACGGGAATACGTTCTTTGTGCGTGAGAGAAAAAAGTATAGTCGCGCACAGTGGGGTTGCCGTCTCTCCAGACATCTACCAACCCCATTTGTTGGAGCTGCGCTTTAAGTGCCTTACCAAAGGTCCCCACTGCCGTCCTACAGGAGGTGGAAGTGTCCAGGCCTGGGTCCCATACAAGGTTAAAATCCCCCAAGATGAGGACTCCCCCCCCACAAAATTCTCCAGGACAGTGAGAAAGAAAAGTAGAAAATCGTGTTGCCCCTGGTTGGGTGCATATAGAACTGCAAACGTGCAGAGCCTGCCCCTCAGTTCTCCCTTGACCATTATGTATCGCCCCTGTCTGTCCGCTTTAGTGTCTTGCATCTGGAATGGGACCCCCGTGTGGAAGAGCAGTGCCACCCCGTTGTGTTTGTTAGTGTGAGACGATTGGTATATTTGTGGGCATGCCTTGTGTTTCAAGTGGTGACCTTCGGATTTTTTGAGGTGCGTCTCCTGCAAAGCTGCTACTTGAACATTATGATCTGTTAAATATTTCCACATGCGTTGGCGCTTATGAGGGGAATTAAGTCCCCGAACATTTCAAGTTATGGACCTAACAGCCATGGAGATTTAATAACAGTACTGCGTTCCTTCTCTTGCCCCTGTATTGGTCCTGCCTTCAATTGTCTTTTCCCCAGCCAACCCCTCCCTGACAAAAATAAAGATAAGAAAGGCACCATGACACCGAATTAACATAACCAAATTACATAAACCAAAAAAAACGAGTGTAGAGGGTTCCCATCATAGAGGGAAACCTCCGTGTTAGAGCACACTCGAAGAACGTAGCCATTTCCGGTTCCCAGGCCCCTCTGACAATAAAGGCTGTAAGGCAACTATGCAAAAAACATTATGGAGCCTATGTGCATTGAGTTATTGTTCAGTATCCCATTCACAATGATAGCTTGACATATATGCCTGCGAGTCTTCATCCTTCTGGGTGCTAGGCAGTCATCCTGGTACCCCCTTCCCCTCTTCCCCTCCTTACCACACCTCCAGAGGCTCTCAATCGACCTGGCCAGGCCTCCTCCCCTGCCCACCCATGGGACGCTGAGGCACACCGTCCTAAGCCAAGCACCCTAGAGTGGAAGCAATAAGGGGTAGACTCAGTCTGCAGGACCTCCCGCAGCTGTACAGTGCAAGTCCTCTGCTCCATCCATCTATCCATCCAGCCGGCCTGTTCGTTACGGCGGGGAAGTTCCTCCTTGGGATCTTGTTAGTGCCTGGTGTCATTCTGGAGTTTTTGCGCGTCATCTGCCCATACGACGCCACTGGTCTCCTCCTGGGCGATCAGATCCTCGCTTGCTCCCGGGGTCTTCCAGACGAGACCCAGTTATCTCTAGGCCTAGTAAGTCCACTGCCTCCCATAGCTCCTCGCAGTGGCAATTTTTGTTGTTCCAGCGAAACACAATCCCAAAGGGGTAGGTCCAGCGGTATCTGATTTTCTTTTCTCTCAAGAAGTCAGTGATCGGGCGGAATTGTTGGCGTCTCATAAGCGTGGCCTGGGCCACATCTTGGTAGAGCGTGCAGGTGAAATTTTTAAAAGAGATCTTGTCCGAAAGCCTCGCCTTTTGCAGAACCTTCTCCTTCACCTTAAAAGAGCTGAACTTTGCCAGGATGTCACGTGGTTTTCTGGTCTCTCCCGGGAGTCGCGTCCCCACTCTGTGGACTCTCTCCAGGCTGACCTCCAGCCCCCTTTCCCCCAGGATGGAGGAAAAGAGTCCGATCATGAACGCCTCTAGGTCTGGGCCCTCGCAGTTCTCTTCCAGGTCTCGGACGCGGATGTTATCGTGTCTGGAGCGATTCTCCAGATCTTCACACTTAAGTGTGGCTGCCCGGAGTTGATTGCGCAGGTCAGCTGCACCTTCCTCCAAGGGCTTGAGGCGGTCAGTCGCCTCTTGGTATTTTGCTTCAAGGTCAAGAGTCCGGGTGCCCACCAAGTTTACGTCTGCTTGCATGGCTACTATTTTCTCTCTCATCTCTGTGTGGAAGGATTCGAATGAAGCTTCCATATCAGCTTTAATGTCTGCATGGAGGTCTTGTCAGAATTCTCAGAGGGAAGCCATGAGGTCGTCTCTCGTAAGCGCCATTATCGGTGATCGTGGCGTCGCCCCCTCTCCGGACTTCCTAGTGCCTGTAGCCACGAAGAACTGCGAGACCTTGTTGTTTGTGGCTCTTTTGGGTGGCATAGGGGGAGCTCGGTCCGGTCAGCCTCTGGCCTCCTCCCGTGTCCAGTGGGACGAAGATGCTCTCTTTGAAGGGGCATGTGGGTCCCCTAGCGGTATTGCAATGGTATGGGGTTCTCGTTATCCATTCTCAAATGCCAGGGGGTTCCCCGAATGTAGGGCGTCGCTTCCTTCTTCCTAAGACGTATAGAGCATGAAGCTTAATGGGGCGACCCTGGGTCTCTCATCAAGCCTCTGTCACCCTTTGCAGGGCTCCTCTTGTAGGTGCTGTACTGTTCTCACTGACCCTGTGGGATGTCCCGTGCAGCGGCCATTTTAAGATCAGGCAATAGACTGCCTAGTGATGCACATAGTCTTTGTAGTGTGTCCCAGCAGCCCCCGTCACTACTATGGCACTAGTCAATCAACGGGCTTGCGGGTTCAGCTGTTCTCAGCCCCCCACAACAAGTGCGCCCATTGGTGCTCACATCGTGGCTGCCGGCAAGTCTGAATGCCATATAATGAGGTCATGACACCTCCGCTCAGGGCTGTATAGACGCTCAGGACCACATACTGTATTCAGATGTGCATTGGCAGGGGGACAGTATGTCGGCTCTTTTCCTCCTCGCGACCGCCGGCTTGTGCCAGGTGGAGGGTCTGCACCATTTCCGAATAACGCTGCTCCGTGTTTGCGGGCATCACCCGACTTTGCCGGGATTCCGATTGCGGGCAGGGTTATCCCAGTGGTTTGCCGGCCGTCCAAGGGGAAATAACGGGTGCAAGACGGTGTGCGCCAATGCGGGCGTGTACCTTAGCTATGCCGGCAGGGTGACTGTCGCGGGATACTCTGCTGTAGTAGGTGCCATTTTTTCTCTGTTTCCTCACAGAGCCTCAGTTGTTAGACATCGTCTCGTCGGAGGGGTTCAAGAGGCTCTTGGCGAGCCCTTGTGCATTCAGCAGGGTCACCCCCGTTCAGGAGCGGTTGGGGCTAGTTTTAGTCACCATAGGCTGTTAAAGACTCGGGCCTGGGATGGAGCCGATCGAGATCATGTCTGACCGGCCATGTTGGCTAGCCACGCCCCCCGCTATACTCTTAACACATACTAACACCATCTGCACACATATGCTACAACAGGCAGTATGCTACACCGCCCAGAGCACATCAGTTTACAGCACTCAGCTCACAGTTTAGGTGCACTGCTTCATCCCCGACTCTACCGATACCTCACCTCAACACCATCTCACTCTAGGCAAAACAGCACTTTTACACCGGTAAGGGTAAATACTTTGCTTCTGCCAGTATGCTACAAAGCACTCAGCTCACAGTTTAGGCACACGCTTTCATCACCGAGTTCACCGGCTCCTCACCTCCGCACCATCTCACAGTGGGCAAAACAGCACTTTCACACCGGTAGGGGTAAATACTATGCTTCGGCCAGTATGCTACCGCGCCCAGAGCACATCAGTTTACAGCACTTAGCTCATGGCTTACACACACGCTTTCATCCTGGAGTGTACCAGCACCTCACCTCAGCACCATCTCACAGTGGGCAAAACAGCACTTTCACACCGGTAAGGGTGAATACTTCACTTCACACTCCCTCTATAGCACACCCTAACCACCCTACAGACCTCACAGTTCTCCTATCCTCCTCTTTCCCACTTTTTTCTCCCTGTTTTCCCTTTACTCGCTTCAATGGAATCACAAAATGGCGGCCAACACTTCCTAGTTGCAACCGCTCGCACTGCTCGATGCCAATCAGCAGCAAGCTCCTGCTCGTAACGCCTCAGTCAATCAAATGGCAGGATTCCCAAATATCGATATCCGTAAATTTCGATATTTCTCAAAAACTACTGAAAGGATTTACACCAAATAAACAAAAGTGTGCGTTCTAGACCGAGACCATTCTCCCTGCCAAATTTGGGGTAATTCAGTTCACCCGTTCGACCTGTAGCCTTGTCTAAAGTTTCCTATGGAAATGAACATGGAGAAAACACGTTTTGGGACCCCCCTTTGTTATCAACCCGCCTTGATGAATCACCCCCAAACATTTAACATAGGAGCTGATATGAACAAAGATTTAGTTTTGAAAATTTCATAAAGATTCATCAAACGACGCCAAGGTTATAAGCAAAACAAAAAATGCTATTCCTACGGAAACTCGGTCCTAACTATAATTACCTACTGGGGACCGCCGGTAGGTGATATATATATATATATATATCAAGGTCTTGTTTGACCGAAACGCGTAGTGGCGGTGTGGTGGAGAGCGGAATAAATCTCTGAGCACTAGTACCTGGGTTTGCCTCGTCTTTTGATGCTGCGTGACTGCTGCGAGACGTCCTTCTGCCGAATATATATTTATATATATATATTCACTGAAAAAACCATAGGTTTCACACCAGTTATAGTTAGGAATTAGCTTTTAAAAAACCTATTAAATTCACTGAAAAAACCATAGGTTTCACACCAGTTATAGTTAGCTGGATGTTTTACTCGCACAAAACCATTGAAATTCCCACGTTATAGTTAGTTGGGCTCACTATAACTTGCGCGTGCAATGCACTGCTGATGACGTCACATATTACATCACTCATGACATGGTCAGTGACATCACTCATGACTTCACAAATCATCTTCACATCTAATTCAGTTCCATGCAAAAGAGCACTGTTTAACTGTTTAAGCTTAAGTGCTGGACTTTTTGCATAATACAACCTTCTCACTAATTTCCTCATTTTGTTATGATGCACTGCTAACATCCTAAAATGATGAAAAAGACTCTGACATACTTTTCTTGAAAGACAAGCCAGTGAATGGCCTTGCAAACCTATCTTTTCTTTCACTCTGCAAGGATCTAAGTCTTGCAACATTTTCATTTTCAGTTTTAGACTTTTCTTACTATATGTACGTAAGAAATTACGAAGCAAATCGATTGATTCCTGTCGCACACTACAAATACTACTACACTTCCAAGTGTACACTGGACCCTTGGTACGTCTCCCTAAAACTTCTTCAGCTAATACCTCATCTGCATCTCTAGACACAAGTTTCTCTTTTTCAATCGGACAACCATCTTTCACCTCATATGCTCGACCACTGGTGTCAACTGCATGCACCAAATCATTCTCCTGAAAGTAACTCTCCTCATTAAAAAATGGCTCACAACTTGAACTATGCATCCATTCTCCAGAAAAAACTTTACAAAAATAGTCTAATTAATTACTCTCTTGCATCTACTCTTTGATTTGAAAACATCAATTGTCTTGTTAAGTGATCTAATTCTATTGATTATTAAAATAAATAATTTTTTCTTAACTTCAAAAGCCTGATCAACAATCTTCTCTACACTTTTCTTTTTCTTATAAAAAGCAGATCTCTGTTTACCTTTTTAAATATTTTTTAACAAATTTAAAACCACCCTATTGCGAAACATTCGTTTACGAATGTCCCTAAATTGATTTTGCCTTCTATTCCTATACATATTATTGTGTCCTGCTGCAGTAGTAACATTTTTTAGGGATCTCTCCTTCCACTTCAAATTTGCTCTCTCCTTCTCTTTTTCTACATTCTGTCCAACATTTTTTTTTGATCTACATATGTTCCGTAAGAAAGACTTAGTTGTCTTACCAGGAGCTTTTTTCCTGTTTTTTGAAGTATTTGTTGTAGGAGACTGCTTTAATTCCGTTGCTGTTTTTGATTTTTTCCGCTTAGCATCTTTTCGTCTCCTTTCCCTTGAGGGCATATTTCCTTACTATTGAAATCTTGATTTTAATCTGTGGTAAACAAAAAATAAAAATAAAAAACTCATTATAGACCACTATTACCAAACAACAAAACAATGACAATATTCAAACAATATAAGCACTATAATGCTTATACATATGACCTTATCTCTGTTTTTTAAATATAATTCTAAAAAAATATTTTGGGCACATGAATTGGTTTTACATTATTGACAAGGATTAGATAGTATCTGCATGATTAAAAAAATATATTTGCACACTTCACAATCATATCACCTGTGTTTCCTCAGATTAGTAAGCAAATTGTGCACATGAGGTAAGGCCTGTCCAGGGGAACATAGGTGGTCAGACCGGTGTCTAAGAGTGCACTGGACTGGACTTTATGAAGCCTATCCCCCACTACACTCTTAGATACAGCCCTCACCTTCTTTCCACCCCTGGACAGACCTCTCTTCCACTACACTCTTCAACACAGGCATCGCTTCCTATGCACCCCTGGATAATCCTCACCTCATCTGCAACCCTGAATAGACCTCAACACATCTGCACCATGAAACAGGCTTCAGTTCATCTACACCCCTGGACACGCCTCATCTCATCTGCATGCTGTTACCATCAATTATACTCAATGTATTGAGGTCTGTCCAAGGGACACAGATTAGATAATGGTTGTCTAAGGTTCAGAGGAGGTAAGTCCTCTCCATTGCACTCATGGACACAGGCCTCAACTCCTTTGCACCACTGGACATGCCTAACCTCATCTGCACAATCCACTTCCTAATTTGAGGAAACACAGGTGACATGATTGTGAAAGGTTCAAATATTTTTATGTATTCATGCACACACAATTTATTCCTTCTCAAAAATGTTAAAACCATTAATTTACCCCAAAATCGTTTTTGTAATAACATTTTAGAAACAGAGCGCAGTTCCTATATACATTTATGTGGCCGTGCATCACTTTTACGCCGCCAGTGCGTCACTTTTTGTGACGCATCGGCAGCGTAAAACATGCCTCCTGTTGCACACTATTTACAAAGTGATGCATCTAAGCAGATGCTTCACTTTATAAACCCCTGCGCTACATTATACCTGTGTCAGGTATAATGTATGCAGAGGGGGCGCTCCCCCGCAAAAAGTCTCGTAATAGTGACGCAGTAAAATCTATGAGATTTCACTGCGCCACTTTTAGGACGCTGTTACGTCAAAATCTAACGACTGCCTCACAGCAGGCATAAGACTGACGCAAGCCCTTTCACATGGGGCTTTCCCCATGTGAAAGGACGCATTGCTGCAGTTGCGTCACTTTTGTGACACACTCCAGCAATGCGTCACTTTTGCGCCGTACAGATACGTCAGAAATACTGACTTATCTGTAAGTCCTTGCGCCATGATGCGTCATACATTAAATATAACACATCATTGGTGTCACAAGGAGTGCGCAGTGAAAAGTGACGCATCGCTGTTTTCATAAATAAGGCTCTCAGTGTGCTTCCTAATCTGAGGTAACACAGGTGACATGATTGTGAAAGGTTCAAATATTTTTATGTAATCATGCACACACTATTTATTCCTTCTCAAAAATGTAAAAGCCATTGATTTGCCCCAAAATCGTTTTTTTAATACCATTTTAGAAACAGAGCACAGGTCCTATGTACAAGCATTCCATTTCAGTACTGAAAACTCACTATTTTACAAAATACATTTCCTCTCTCTTGCAAACATTCCTACCAAGCATTACCAAACAAAATGACACAAACCAACAGCAAAGAAGCTCAGTCTGATTCCTAATCTGAGGTAACACAGGTGACATGATTGTGAAAGGTTCAAATATTTTTATGTAATCATGCACACACTATTTATTCCTTCTCAAAAATGTAAAAGCCATTGATTTGCCCCAAAATCGTTTTTTTAATACCATTTTAGAAACAGAGCACAGGTCCTATGTACAAGCATTCCATTTCAGTACTGAAAACTCACTATTTTACAAAATACATTTCCTCTCTCTTGCAAACATTCCTACCAAGCATTACCAAACAAAATGACACAAACCAACAGCAAAGAAGCTCAGTCTGATTCCTAATCTGAGGTAACACAGGTGACATGATTGTGAAAGGTTCAAATATTTTTATGTAATCATGCACACACTATTTATTCCTTCTCAAAAATGTAAAAGCCATTGATTTGCCCCAAAATCGTTTTTTGAATAACATTTTAGAAACAGAGCACAGGTCCTATGTACAAGCATTCCATTTCAGTACTGAAAACTCACTATTTTACAAAATACATGTCCTCTCTCTTGCAAACATTCCTACCAAGCATTACCTCTAAAAATGACACAAACCAACAGCAAAGAAGCTCAGTCTGATTCCTAATCTGAGGTAACACAGGTGACATGATTGTGAAAGGTTCAAATATTTTTATGTAATCATGCACACACTATTTATTCCTTCTCAAAAATGTAAAAGCCATTGATTTGCCCCAAAATCGTATTTTTGAATAACATTTTAGAAACAGAGCACAGGTCCTATGTACAAGCATTCCATTTCAGTACTGAAAACTCACTATTTTACAAAATACATATCCTCTCTCTTGCAAACATTCCTACCAAGCATTACCAAAAGAAATGACACAAACCAACAGCAATGAAGCTCAGTCTGATTCCTAATCTGAGGTAACACAGGTGACATGATTGTGAAACGTTCAAATATTTTTATGTAATCATGCACACACTATTTATTCCTTCTCAAAAATGTAAAAGCCATTGATTTGCCCCCAAATCGTTTTTTGAATAACATTTTAGAAACAGAGCACAGGTCCTATGTACAAGCATTCCATTTCAGTACTGAAAACTCACTATTTTACAAAATACATTTCCTCTCTAGTGCAAATATTGATACCATGCATTTTCAAAAAGCATCACACAAACCAACAGCAAAGAAGCTCAATGTGCTTCTTAATCTGAACTCTCTATCTATATTGAATGAATCATAACTCATCTTTACAAATGCTTTGGGAGATTGAGAACAGTGTCAGATACACACACCAATATTTCTTTAGCAGAGCAAAAGGTATGTACTCCAGGCACTGCAACCATGAATGGCACAGAAAACCTCTAATTCTACACACATATTCCACATGGTAACCAATCAAAACTCTTCCCTCTCTATTTTCAAATCAATACCCTTTCCCCCTCAGCCCTTTCTACCTGTTACCATAGCAACTCCCTCCTCACTGAGCTCTCAGGGTTAAATGTTTATTCTACAATGTTGAAAATGAACTCAGCAAGGTTAAGCTATCAATAAACCAGCTTATCAGGTGCAATCTTTCTTTTAATGACTTTTTCTTGACCATTCAAATGACTTCTTTCACAGAACAGAACCATGCACCCTAACATTCAGTTTTCAACTATCTGAATCCACCAATCATTGCGTGTGATTCAAGAGCACTGAAACTCCACAGTTTTTTTTGCAAACTCCTACGGTTCCAACTGCCATTTCATTCCTACACTTCATCTGACTGCACCAGAACCTCCTCTCACCATGTACTCTGTCTGGATTATTGGACATAGCTACATTCACTGGGCTCGAAGGTATGCAGCTATCAGAAATTTTCACAACCTTGATTTACCAAATGTGCACATAAAGTGGATTGGCCAAAGAGGATTGAGATGTCATCAATTGATACCATTGGTGAAAACCGTTCACCATCTGCCACACCCTGACCTTATAATTTTGCACTGTGGTGGAAATGACCTAGGCACTTTGACTGGGGTAGGTCTGGAAATGGTTTTAAAGGACACCTTTGGGCCATTGTGACACTTTTTCCACAAACTGCCTTGGTATATTCCAATATATGCCAAAGACAGAAATGGAAGTGGTCCAACCAATTTTGTCCACAATTTGAGAAAGCACGGAAACATGTGAATAAATCTGTTTCTGCTTACATGAGAGACTATAGAATGGGTTCAATATACAACAACAACTTGCGTTACAACATGCAAGATATCTACAGAGGAGATGGTGTGCACTTCTCAGATGAGGGAAATAGAATATTCCTCCTGAATTTAAGACTGTGCATTGGAACCTACTTGTAGGTACCTAAATCAGCCACACAACCCAAAAGCTCTTTTCAGGGCTACCCTACCTCTGATCACTCAAAATGATTATCTTTTTATAATTTTTTTCACTATTTTTCACCAAAGTACGCTCCCCGGTACCCTTCCCGGTGCGCGTACCGGGCGCTCACCCCGCAAAATATTTTTAAAAAATTATTTTTTGGGGCATATATGTAGCTCCTAAACTCCCCTCAGAAAACCTAGGGGGTCAGGGGGTGTCTACCGTGCCCCCTTTTACCCATTCCCAACATTGTTTGTCCTCCATCTTGTGTCTCAATTCTTCCGAAACACAAGATGGAGGACTCCCGTTGCGCTTACCGGTACGCGTACCGGGGCGCCTCACCGGTAAGCGCTCCCCAAAAAAATTAAAAGTTATTTTACATAAAAACCTCTGTAGAGAAGTTCACCAAATATAGAATAGGCAATACTACATACCAGTCCCTACCATTTTCCCAAATTTGGTGGAATTCCATTGAGCCATTTGGCCTGTAGCCCTGTCTAAATATCCTGAGGTAAAGTACATGACAAAAACACATATGAAGTGTTAGAATTTACAACCAATTAAAATGTTACTTTCATTTTCCACTATTATTTCCTGACATTTGATTGGTTATGTACATGAATATATATAAAAAAAAGAGAGGGAAACAGCCATTTTGACTACTACTTCCTGAAGTACATTTGAAAAGGATTTTCACTGATAACTTCAACTGCTTTCACAAAGGTAAGTTGTTATTTTGGAAAGTGAAGTATGTTGTGCACTTTAAGCTAATTTGGGAAAACATTTTCTGATAGTTATATACTACCCCTCTGTAATAGTTTTAGATTGAGATAGGCTTCTCTGTTATAGTTATAGATTGAGTTAGACTTCTCTTGTATAATTATGAATTTACTTAGGCTTTATCACATACACTTTTTTATATTTCTACTTCCAGCCTGATACCATACACTGCCCAAAGATAACTTCACTGTTAAAAAATCAAAACTACCTCTCTGAACTTAAACCCAACAGTGCCCCTATCTCTACTGATATATTTATTTTTTATGCAATTTACAGCAAGAAAATGGAAGGAGAACAGAATAAAATTAATATTTCTTTCGAAATTGTTATGGACAACAACCCTGAAGAAAATATTGCTGAGAATGATGACTTTGACTTTATGGATGAGTCTCTGGACCATGAATTACTTGAGTGTGTGGAAGCAATAGAATCACAGAATGAAAATGAGGACATTCCAGACAATATATTGTTAGAAGTTTTATTAAATTTTGAAAAAGAATCAGAAAAATAAATTTATATTTAATAATCAAAAATTGTTCGAGACATTATTCATTTTTATATGTAATTCATGAAGTAGTACCAAAATGATTATAATATAAAGCGGGGGCCGAGATAAAAGGGGGGTCCCAAAACGTGTTTTCCCCATGTTAATTTTCATAGGGCGGTCGGTCTCACTTTTAGCTCGAACGGCTGAATGGTTTACCACCAAACTTGGCAAAATTGTAGGGACTGGTAGCCCGATGTGCCTTTGCTATGTCTCAAGATATGTGCTCCAGTGGATTTTGAGTAATTTAGGTTAAAAAAAATGTATACATCTATGGCAGCTTACCCGTGAGCTTACCCGTACGCTTACGGTACGCGCACGTACGCGTACCTCTAGTGCGCGAGCTGCATTCTGGTTGGCTGCCAATGTCTGTCAACACTCCAAAACAGAAACTGTTGGCAGCCATCTTGTGCCTCGGTAGACTGAGGCACAGGAAAGCAGAAAAAGAAACGTGTAGAACTCAAAAAGGGGGCAGGGTAGAAGCATCCTGACCCCCTAGGCCTGTCAGGGGGTCCCACAAGGCCCAACCCCCCCCCCCCCAAAAAACGGAAAATCGCGGGGTACGCTTACGGTACACGTACCGGTACGCGTACTGGTATGCGCACGGTGCGCGTACCTCATTTTTTTACAAGAAAAAAATAAGATTTGGGGGCCTTGTAGAAACACTCTGACCCCCCTAGGGCTGTTCAGGTGGTCCCATACGGATATTAACATATATAAATGTTATCCGCTAATAGAATTAGCATTTAAAAAACCTTGCAAGTTCACTGAGAAAAACAAAGGTTTCAGGCCTTATATAGTTAGGAATTAGCATTTAAAAAACCTTTGAAATTCACTGAAAAAACCATAGGTTTCACACCAGTTATAGTTAGGAATTAGCATTTAAAAAACCTAGGAAATTCTCTGAAAAAACCATAGGTTTCACACCAGTTATAGTTAGGAATTAGCATTTAAAAAACCAATTAAATACACTGAGAAAACCATAGGTTTGACACCAGTTATAGTTAGCTGAACATTTTACTCATACACACACACACCCCACACACATACCCCCACATACACACACCAACCCCTCCCACACACACCCCCACACATACCTCACACACCCACACCTCCACCCACACCCAAACACCCCACACCCACACACACACCTTACACACCCACACCCCCACCTATACCCACACACCCCACACACCCCTACCCACACACACCTCACTCCCCCCCACACACACCTCACAGACACACCCTACACATCCCCCACACACACCTCACCCCTCCCCCACACACACACACCTCTGACACACACCCCCCCACACACACACACCACACACACACCTCTCTCTCACACACACACACCCACACACACTCCTCACACACACACACACACACACACCTACACACACACCCCCACACACTCCCCACACACACACCCACACATCCTACACACACACACCCCACACACATACCCCCCCACACACACACACCCATCCCCCACACACACACACCACACACACACACACTTATTTTCTTTTTTTCTTTTTTGAGGGGGTGCACCACACACATACCCCCCCCACATACACCCCCCACACATACTTCATACACCCACACCTCCACCCACACCCAAACACCCCACACACCCACACCCACACCTTACACACCCACGCCCCCACCTACACCCACACACCCCACACACCCCCACCCACACACACCTCACTCCCTCCCCACACACACACACACCTCACAGACACACCCCACACACCCCCCACACACACCTCACCCCTTCCCCCCCACACACACACCTCTGACACACACCTCTCACACACACACACACACACACACACACACACACCACACACCTCACACACACACACACCCACGCACACACACCCACACACACCCCACACACACACCCACACATCCTACACACACACACCCCACATACATACCCCCCCACACACACACCCCACCCCCCCGCACACACACACACACCACACACACACACACTCATTATTTTTTTATTTTTTTGAGGTGGTGCCCCACGCACATACCCCGACACACACACACCCCACACCCACCCCCCCACACACCCCCCCACCATACCTCATACACCCACACCTCCACCCACACCCAAACACCCCACACACCCACACCCACACACACACCATACACCTCCACACCCCCACCTACACCCACACACCCCACACACCCCCACCCACACACACCTCACTCCCCCCCACACACACACACACACACCTCACAGACACACCCCACACATCCCCCACACACACCTCACCCCCCCCCCACACACACACACCTCTGACACCCCCCCCACACACACACACACCCCACACACACACCTCACAAACACACACACCCACACCCACACACACATTACTCACCCCCACACACACACACACACCCCCCCACACACACACACCCACACACACACCCCACACACACACCCACACATCCTACACACACACACACCCCACACACATACCCCCCCCACACACACCCCACCCCCCCACACACACACACCACTCACACACACACTCATTATTATTATTATTTTTTTGAGGGGGTACGCGCCCCGGAACACGTATTGGTACACGTACCGGTACGCGTACCCTGAAGAAAAAAAGAAAGACAGAGTTTTTTAAAAATGTAGCATTTTTATATAAATGGAGGTAGTTCTGAAAAGAACTGTTTTTTTATTCTTATTGTTGTTTTATATTTTTTTTATTGTTTTTTGTACCCCGCGACTTTAAAAAAAAAATATATATTATTTTTTTTGCCTTGGGGGTCCTTGTGGGACCCCCTGAGCAGGCCCAGGGGGTCAGGGTGTTTCTACTCTGGCCCCTTTGCGAGTTTCACACCTTTGTTTCACTGCTTTCTTGTGCCTTGGTTCGAACAAGGCGCAAGATGGCTGCCAGGGACACCCAGTATGCAAGGGGAATTAGTTCCCCCTCTTCAAACATGCACGGGGGCTGCGTTGCAGAGAGGTGTAAAAAAGGGTGTGGCCTCATTACACCTCAATGCAATGCAGCCATCTGGCGCATACTGGAGGCTCCTGGTGGGCTAGTTGGCCCCCAGGGACCCCCATTATTCAAGGGGAATTAGTTCCCCCTCTGCAAACGCGCCAGGCGGCTGCGTTGCAGAGAGGTGTAACAAGGGGCATAGCCTCATTACACCTCTGCAATGCAGCCCCCTGGCGCATACTGGAGGTTCCAGGTGGGCTAGTTGGCCCCCAGGGGCCCCCAGTATGCAGGGGGAATGAGTTCCCCCTCTTCAAACATGCACGGGGGCTGCGTTGCAGAGAGGTGTAAAAAGGGCCGTGGCTTAATTACACCTCTCTGCAATGCAGTCCCCTGGTGCATACTGGAGATTCCTGGTGGGCTTTCAGGTCTTATATAGTTAGGAATTAGCATTAAAAAAAACTTTGAAATTCACTGAAAAAAACATACGTTTCAGGCCTTCCATTAAGGAAGTGCTGGATTCAGGTGGAAGAGCCATGCTGGTAATGTTAGATCTGTCGGCGGCTTTCGACACCGTCCCTCATGAGGCTCTCCTCAGCAGACTTCATGAGATCGGTCTGAGAGGGACGGTGTTGAGCTGGTTTAAATCTTATTTAGCTGGTCGCCGGCAGATGGTCTGGGCCCCCCCTCACTCTGCCGAAGTGCCGCCTTTGGAGGTCGGAGTCCCACAGGGGTCGGTGCTTAGCCCGACTCTGTTTAATATCTTCATGACCCCTCTGGCGGTGCTGGCGGAGTCTTTTGGGGCTCAGATCATGTCATATGCCGATGACACCAACCTCCTTTTCACTTGTGGAAGGGGGGCGGAGTTCAACGGAGAGGTCACACCTCTGACACCCCCCCCACACACACACACACACACCCCACACACACACCTCACAAACACACACACCCACACCCACACACACATTACTCACCCCCACACATACACACACACCCCCACAAACACACACACCCACACACACACCCCACACACACACCCACACATCCTACACACACACACACACACCCCACACACATACCCCCCCACACACACACCCCACCCCCCCCCACACACACACCACTCACACACACACTCATTATTATTATTTTTTTTTTGAGGGGGTGCGCGCCCCGGAACACGTATCGGTACACGTACCGGTACGCGTACCCTGGAGAAAAAAAGAAAGACAGAGTTTTTTTAAAATGTAGCATTTTTATATAAATGGAGGTAGTTCTGAAAAGAACTGTTTTTTTATTCTTATTGTTGTTTTATATTTTTTTTATTGTTTTTTTGTACCCCGCGACTTTAAAAAAAAAATATATATTATTTTTTTTGCCTTGGGGGTCCTTGTGGGACCCCCTGAGCAGGCCTAGGGGGTCAGGGTGTTTCTACTCTGGCCCCTTTGCGAGTTTCACACCTTTGTTTCACTGCTTTCTTGTGCCTTGGTTCGAACAAGGCGCAAGATGGCTGCCAGGGACACCCAGTATGCAAGGGGAATTAGTTCCCCCTCTTCAAACATGCACGGGGGCTGCGTTGCAGAGAGGTGTAAAAAAGGGTGTGGCCTCATTACACCTCAATGCAATGCAGCCATCTGGCGCATACTGGAGGCTCCTGGTGGGCTAGTTGGCCCCCAGGGACCCCCATTATTCAAGGGGAATTAGTTCCCCCTCTGCAAACGCGCCAGGCGGCTGCGTTGCAGAGAGGTGTAACAAGGGGCATAGCCTCATTACACCTCTGCAATGCAGCCCCCTGGCGCATACTGGAGGTTCCAGGTGGGCTAGTTGGCCCCCAGGGGCCCCCAGTATGCAGGGGGAATGAGTTCCCCCTCTTCAAACATGCACGGGGGCTGCGTTGCAGAGAGGTGTAAAAAGGGCCGTGGCTTAATTACACCTCTCTGCAATGCAGTCCCCTGGTGCATACTGGAGATTCCTGGTGGGCTTTCAGGTCTTATATAGTTAGGAATTAGCATTAAAAAAAACTTTGAAATTCACTGAAAAAAACATACGTTTCAGGCCTTCCATTAAGGAAGTGCTGGATTCAGGTGGAAGAGCCATGCTGGTAATGTTAGATCTGTCGGCGGCTTTCGACACCGTCCCTCATGAGGCTCTCCTCAGCAGACTTCATGAGATCGGTCTGAGAGGGATGGTGTTGAGCTGGTTTAAATCTTATTTAGCTGGTCGCCGGCAGATGGTCTGGGCCCCCCCTCACTCTGCCGAAGTGCCGCCTTTGGAGGTCGGAGTCCCACAGGGGTCGGTGCTTAGCCCGACTCTGTTTAATATCTTCATGACCCCTCTGGCGGTGCTGGCGGAGTCTTTTGGGGCTCAGATCATGTCATATGCCGATGACACCAACCTCCTTTTCACTTGTGGAAGGGGGGCGGAGTTCAACGGAGAGAGCATTCGCGGGTGCCTTGGGGCTGTTTTTGACTGGTTTCAGCTGAACAGCCTCAAGTGCAACCCTGATAAATCTGAGGTGCTCTTCTTCGGGTGTCAGGCTGACCCCAGCTGGCAGGATTGGTGGCCTGTGAACATGTTTCCACCCTCGTCCTCCTCCTTGGTTGCCAAGAATCTTGGGGTCAAAATTGATAACAGCCTATCTCTTAAGCCCCAGATTCTAGGCCTGACCGGCACCTGTTATGGTCCTCTTAAAATGTTGCGTAAGTTTCTTCCCTTGCTCCCTTTGGCGCAAGGGAAGACGACCGTCCATGCTCTTATCTGCTCCAGGCTTGATTACTCAAATGTTTTATATTTGGGTCTTCCGGACTATCTATTACAAAAGCTTCAGGTAGTCCAAAACTCGGCGGCACGGGCGATTTTGGCCTACCTCGTTGTGCGAAAGCCTGGGACCTGCTTCTTTCCCTACATTGGCTCCCTGTTAGAAAGCGGATTGTTTTTAAGGCACTCACACTTGCGCACAAGGCACTTCATGCGGTCGAAGCTGAATATATCCAGAAACGCCTTGCCTTCTACAAACCCACAAGATCCCTAAGATCGGAATCTCTTGGTTTGGCTATTGTCCCTGCTGTTAGGAAAGCAAGGGTTGGGGGACGTTCTTTCAAACATCAGGCTCCTCAGCTATGGAATACCCTCCCCCTGTCGCTCCGCTGTACTTCGAACCTGTTGGCCTTTAGGAAAGGTCTGAAAACGTGGCTCTATGGACAATGATTGATCTTTTTTCCTTCGCCCTCTTTTCTGTTTCCTTGTAGTTTTGCTGTGGGTTAGAAAGCGCCGGGACACTCCTTGGAGTAGCCGAGCGCTATATAAGACACCCATAACATTAACAATAACATTATATAGTTAGGAATTAGCATTTAAAAAACCTTTGAAATTCACTGAAAAAAACATAGGTTTCAGGCCTTATATAGTTAGGAATTAGCATTTAAAAAAAACTTGCAAATTCACTGAAAAAACCATAGGTTTCAGGCCTTATATAGTTAGGAATTAGCATTTAAAAAACCTTGCAAATTCAATGAAAAAAATAGGTTTCAGGCCTTATATAGTTAGGAATTAGCATTTAAAAAACCTTGCAAATTCACTGAAAAAAACATAGGTTTCAGGCCTTATATAGTTAGGAATTAGGCACAAGAAAGCAGAAAAACAAACGTGTAGAACACAAAAAGGGGGCAGGGTAGAAACACCCTGACCCCCTAGGGCTGCTCAGGTGGTCCCACTAGGATATTAATATATTTAAACGTTATCCGCTAATAGAATTAGCATTTAAAAAACCTTTGAAATTCACTGAAAAAACCATAGGTTTCAGGCCTTATATAGTTAGGAATTAGCATTTAAAAAACCTTTGAAATTCACTGAAAAAACCATAGGTTTCAGGCCTTATATAGTTAGGAATTAGCATTTAAAAAAACCTTTGAAATTCACTTAAAAAACCATAGGTTTCAGGAGTTATATAGTTAGGAATTAGCTTTTACAAAACCTTTGAAATTCACTCAAAAAACTATAAGTTTTAGTGGTGTTATAGTTAGCTGGACATTTTACTCATACAAAACCATTGAAATTGCTCCTATATAGTTAGTTGTACTAAGTATATATCGCGCACCCGCAATCCACTGCTGATGATGTCACATATTAGATCATTCATGACATGGTCAGTGACATCACTGATGACATCTCAAATGACATCACTGATGACATCACTGATGACATCATCCACGTGACAATCACATACACCTTTTCATACACTATTACAATTTTTCATCACTCTTTGTAAAATACAGAGTATCATATTTAAATCCATTGTCACAGCAATACAAGTATCTAAAAATCCACTCAGTGATTCATACATGTATACACACATCTAATCCCTTACCTATGGATTCACTCATACATGCTGTCAATGAACAATAGAACACTATCAAAAATACTTATACATCTATATCGACATTAAACAACAGCACGCATCCTATTCACATATGAAGTCATCCTACTCACTTATGCAAACAATGGATCATACTTACATATTTACTTAGCAAAACACTTATACAAACACCACTTCTTCTATTCATTTAGATAGTAAGTCATACTTAGTGAATTATAAAATCATTATTACAAGTATACAGTTATCCATACAGTCACTCACACAATCATTGTGTCTTATGTATACTTATTTATATACAACAACTGACACATACACTGCCTTTTATTTTTCTAGTTTGTTGGACCTGTACCTTTGAGAAATATATTTGCTCATCGCCACACCCATAAAGAGATTCCCTCACCCAAACTGTTAGAACATGTAGTTTTAACTTCATATATCTACTGAATAAACTAGTCACACATCTTTGGACAGTCACACACCCTCCACCGAACCACACACACTTTCACACTCCCATACAAATACTCAGTTAACTAATCAATAACTAATATAGACTTTCACATAGCTAGTAACCAACTGTAGAATCAGTTTACACAACAACTGACAAAGTGATACAGATATTCACACAGTTTAGTCACTATCCACTATATTTAGTGAGACATTATAAATTGGTCAGGTAAACAGTCAATTACACTGCTACTAAATCCTCCATCCAAATATTTATTTATACATCCACTCATTCTTCAATGCAAATTGCTATATATATATAATGCATATTTAAATAACGAAGCAAACCACATTCACTGGATGATGTCATCAGTGATGTCATCAGTGATGTCATTTGAGATGTCATCAGTGATGTCACTGACCATGTCATGAATGATCTAATATGTGACATCATCAGCAGTGGATTGCGGGTACGCGATATATACTTAGTACAACTAACTATATAGGAGCAATTTCAATGGTTTTGTATGAGTAAAATGTCCAGCTAACTATAACACCACTAAAACGTATAGTTTTTTGAGTGAATTTCAAAGGTTTTGTAAAAGCTAATTCCTAACTATATAACTCCTGAAACCTATGGTTTTTTCAGTGAATTTCAAAGGTTTTTTTAAATGCTAATTTCTAACTATATAAGGCCTGAAACCTATGGTTTTTTCAGTGAATGAATATATATATATATATATATATATATATATATATATATATATATAGATATATATATATCTATATATATATCTATATATATATATATCTATATATATATATATATATATATATATATATATATATATATATATATATATATATATATATATATATATATATATATAACAAATGCCCCCAGGCTAAGGATGCACTCAACACCAACCTCACAAACCCCCGGTTTATTTCATCAAGGCAGAACACAGCGTCCATTTTTACATCGTGAAATTATGAGCCTGACGCGTTTCAAAGCAAAGCTTCTTCTTCAGAGGCTGCTTCACATGTAAGTGTCCAACGAGGTGCTGCGATTTTCCCTTTCGCTGCATGCTCCAATTACTTTGCTCAGTGCGTGCTTAGTGCGTGATTGAACCATGGCATGCTGGGACTTGAGGTCCCTTATCAAAGCATAAGATCTCCTCTTAGTGACTTTGTTTTCTGATCTACATGAAGAAGCAAATATATATATATGCATATATTAGAAGCAAACATCCAAGTTAAATGTGAATATGCAAAACGTTGCTATATTAGTTAATTTGTCAATGTATACACTTTTGTAAAAACCCTTAGGGCCTTATTTATGAAGGCCTTGCGCCGCCGGTGAGCCACTTTTAAAATGGGAAAAAGTGACTCACCGGCGGCGCAAGGCCTTCATAAATAAGGCCCTTAATGTCTGCAGTGATTACACACTTTTACTTCTTTAAATGTAACACACAGGTTAATAAAATTAAGTCATATGTTGAATATAAATGGCGTATATGAGCATCTAAATGCATATTCATGACTTATCCAGGGTGGAGCCTAAAATGATCGTTGCTCCATCGGTTTTCACCAGTGTGTGGTGGTAGGAGCCATTAACTATAAATCCTTGATGTAACACGCCGCTCTCAAAGCCAGTGGAAATGGGAAACGTGAATTAATTGGGTTACTGTCCATTTCTACCCTTTAAATCAATACGCCCACGTGGTATGCAGACACAGGGAGCGTGTTCTCTAATCTTGGACGTTTTGATTCCTGCACTGCAGCCTTAATGACATTCAGCATTATTACACAATGGATGTTATTGCTCGCATCCCCACTATAGATCAAGAGACTGCTCGCCAAGACCATCCCATATAAAATGTTTTCTTTATTCTGTGAGTCTCTTGATGCTCGTTGCTTTGCTGTGAAGATTAAGTGAACTATTTTCTTCTTCAAAAGGTTGTAAATAATCTAATTGCACATCTGCCTCTTTACAGGCTGTTACATTTACCCTTTTTCCTTTTCTCGGGCACCGCATCGTAGCTGCTGAATATCACACACTGACACCTTCGCTGACACTGATTTAGGAATCAATATACTCTTTCAGCTTCTCAATTTTAAGGCGGCTGCCTGTAATTACTTGCCAGCGGAGAGAGACATCTCCGAGGTAAGGGGGCACTAATTTGGTAGGAGATGCAATGATACTTGACAAAGATAGTACAATTTCAATCAGCGCGACCTTTCACGCCCCGCAGCCCCTCCCGCTATTGCCGCCTTTGCATTAGAATCGTAAAAAGCATACAATCATGAACTGTCAATACCATCAGCCTGCTGGCCGGACTGGACCATTGTTTGAAATGAAGCATCTTTTTCGTTTCCTTTCGAAGAATTGCAACATCTCTGAGCTGCAAAGCAGAAGCAAAGATGATAAAGAAGCAGGGTGGCATTTGTTCAGCAATTTAAGCATTCTCTTATTCTGCAATCTACCCCTCCAGTTATTTTAAGGAAGTTGCTCCGGTGAGGAATTATGATGAAAACAGTTTCTCTCTGGGCACCGTTCACACATTTAAGATTTGGCATCTGCATAAAATTCAATGTACTCATAGAACCTACAAATGTAATATTATGAAAAAAGAGGCTTAAGACAAACCCTCCTAATTTGCATATGGGAATAATTACTGGGATGGCGAACGCCTATTGTAATGGTACCAGGCTAGTATTTTTCATTGCAACAATGTGGCCAAACATAATATGACATAACTGTAATATTCCATCATACAAACACGCGTGGTACAATGTTACAAAAGGACAATTTAGAAAAACATCTACATCATACGCCAATCACGCTCATGAGAAAGCAATCACACTCCCCAACATAGAAGTGTATGGTTTTGTAAAGGTTACACCTTTTTCCACCTCAGTTGCATATCACACCAGAACTGTGCTAAAAACATGGAGTAAGGACCCAAGGGGAAAAAGATACATTTATACGAGAAAGAGGCAGACTGTGGTCACCTATGTGGCTGAACTCTTATTTCTGCCTCCTTTCAAGCCCAATATACATATGTGTATCCTTGTACATTCCTGCATCTATGTTCCAGTATAATAATAAACATGCTCTCTAATTAACTTCACGCAACCAAATACAAATACCTCTTCAAAAAACAGACTGTGACAGAAAAAATCTTTCCGCCTTTATGAAGCCAAACATCACAAGAACCTAATAGTACACGCTGAGCAACGGTGTTGTGTCAAAGGGCCCCATTATCTCACACAGGCCCGGTGCTTCGGTTTGTGGGGCCCCGGACAGAACAGAAACATGCAAGGCCCCTCTAAGATGTGACATCACAGGAAGTCACATCACTGGAGGGACCGCAATTGAACATTCATTTTCTAGGATTGTTTAAGCAGCTTTGCAAGAACGACTAACCTGGTGTTGATACCACTAAAATCGCTAAAACGTAAATAATAATCCTAATAAAGTACATATGTTTTAAAGGTCTACTGCCTGGAAATACATGACAATAATTAAAATGGCTGAAAAAAACACAGGCCAAGTCTCTTCCAAAACTGATATGGTTACAACAATATTCACTAATAGTTTCTAGATTAGGGCATAATTTTACATTCCAAGTCAGATTGTCCCAGAACTATACAATGGGGCTTCATCTAATTCCCCAGCCCTCCCTTTATGCAAGTAAAGTTCAAGGTAAGGCCTTTTTAGGGCTCGCAAGCGAAGCGAGCGAAAAGCCCTCCTACTACGGTTCCAAAAATGGACCTTGAAATTCCACACAGCTAGTGCATTTGCATTTGAAGGTCCATTTTTATTGGGCTTTGCATGCGTGCTGTTTTATAACAGAACACGCAATAGGCCATAGGCGGTCGTGTAGCTCTGCCTATGGCCTATTGGTGTCTGTTACGTGCACCAAAGCCCATATGTTTTCAATTATCTCGCCCAGCGCGATAATTGAAGACATATGCCTGGCGCGCGCGCACCACTGGCTGCGGTGTAATAGGATCGCTTTAGCGATCGCTTGTTTTCAGAAGGTATGGGAGATCAACACAAACAGGTAAATTCTAGAACATGTGAGGGACCTTTAGCAACCAACAGAAAACGCAGATTCCAAAAGATAAGAAGAGGAAACAGCACAAATGTCATACATAGGAGGAGTGGCTAATATTTTGGCATGCAGAAGTACCAAATACTCTTGCACAGCGAGTGCAAAAACACAGCAATTATACTTGAAAGTAATTTTTAAGAGATGGAAAGAGTTGAACTAACTTAAAGATGTGAAGAATGCATGGCTGGAAGGTAAAACAAAAGTAAGGGGTATCGCGTGCACACCTTCCCTTCGTCGATAAATTTGTTTATTCTTTAGATGCCAAATGTGCGTGCATAACAGCGCTGTGACGCCCCACCACAGCATTTTCATCAAGAATTGGAACAAAGGGGTAACATTTGTATCCCTTGCTGCTGCACTGCGAAAGTGAGGAAACTTTCCTCTGACAGTGAACCAGATTTTCGTCAGGTAAACCAAAGTAATCCATTTTAATCCAATGTAATTTTTTTGAAACTGATACTCCATTCTTCATGTTTAGGAAATCACTTCAGAGACAGTCTGGTTGAAGTGGAATATTTTATTCCGCATTTTCAAATGCCAGATGCTGCTATAAGCTTAAACATTGACACGTGCTTTCAACCATCCTTAAGTCGGTACAGTTATTAAGCCCAATGCATTTCGAACGATAGTTCTTCTTCAGGGGTACTGTAAATGAATTAAAAGGAACTGCATCAATAGTTGTAACAGTGCACTAAACATTTCCTTCCTACATAGTGAAGTTAACTGCAATATGAACCCAATCTGCCATTAAATAAGATTGCCCCCTCCCTTCTTAAGAGCCTGTGTGACTGAAAATGTCATTGCGCTAAAATTGTGCCACAAATTACCTCACCCAAACTAACTGTGATGTTATCAACCCACAAACAAACACTAACTGTTTACCTCGTGTAACCGGCAACTGAAAATCTGCGTGTCCTCGCTCGTTTAAAAAAATGCCATCCGTGTTCTTTCCCCCTCGACCCTTTCTTAAATGTTATTACCCCACGTGTTCCCCATCAGACCTAAATTAGAATGCAACCCGGTGCCCTGTAGTGCTCATAGAATATACTGAAAAACTAACCAACCCACAATGCATCTGCCTACTAATCAGAAACGATGTGTGCAGAAATTAAATCACATCACGACCAGTCTACTTAAACCGTGCTTATTATACCAATGTGTTTAAAAATCAGGATTTTGCAAAAAAGTGCTAAATCAAACATGAGAACGTTAAATCACAAGTCGATAATTTTCAACAGAAAGAGTTTCATGATGTGCTGAGCAGCCCTCAAAATGTCAATGTTATTTCCATTAAAATGAAACAAATGCAGTTCACACTTAATATTTTCTAGCAGTCTTAAGGTTCTTGTTGTTGTCCTGTCTCCGGAGTGATATTTGACTTGTAGCTCCATTCTTTCCGTATTTTATCTTTCCTGGGGTGCAACTGCGTATGGGGACGTGTTTAATTGCCAAGCAAAAGTAAGGGGTATCGCGTGCACACCTTCCCTTCGTCGATAAATTTGTTTATTTGTTTATTCTTTAGATGCCAAACAAA
Source organism: Lissotriton helveticus (assembly GCF_964261635.1). Lineage (NCBI taxonomy): Eukaryota > Metazoa > Chordata > Amphibia > Caudata > Salamandridae > Lissotriton > Lissotriton helveticus. Next base: position 219,348,392 of record NC_136070.1, on the reverse strand, counting down.
TAAAATACGGGAAAGATAAAATACGGAAAGAATGGAGCTACAAGTCAAATATCACTCCGGAGACAGGACAACAACAAGAACCTTAAGACTGCTAGAAAATATTAAGTGTGAACTGCATTTGTTTCATTTTAATGGAAATAACATTGACATTTTGAGGGCTGCTCAGCACATCATGAAACTCTTTCTGTTGAAAATTATCGACTTGTGATTTAACGTTCTCATGTTTGATTTAGCACTTTTTTGCAAAATCCTGATTTTTAAACACATTGGTATAATAAGCACGGTTTAAGTAGACTGGTCGTGATGTGATTTAATTTCTGCACACATCGTTTCTGATTAGTAGGCAGATGCATTGTGGGTTGGTTAGTTTTTCAGTATATTCTATGAGCACTACAGGGCACCGGGTTGCATTCTAATTTAGGTCTGATGAGGAACACGTGGGGTAATAACATTTAAGAAAGGGTCGAGGGGGAAAGAACACGGATGGCATTTTTTTAAACGAGCGAGGACACGCAGATTTTCAGTTGCCGGTTACACGAGGTAAACAGTTAGTGTTTGTTTGTGGGTTGATAACATCACAGTTAGTTTGGGTGAGGTAATTTGTGGCACAATTTTAGCGCAATGACATTTTCAGTCACACAGGCTCTTAAGAAGGGAGGGGGCAATCTTATTTAATGGCAGATTGGGTTCATATTGCAGTTAACTTCACTATGTAGGAAGGAAATGTTTAGTGCACTGTTACAACTATTGATGCAGTTCCTTTTAATTCATTTACAGTACCCCTGAAGAAGAACTATCGTTCGAAATGCATTGGGCTTAATAACTGTACCGACTTAAGGATGGTTGAAAGCACGTGTCAATGTTTAAGCTTATAGCAGCATCTGGCATTTGAAAATGCGGAATAAAATATTCCACTTCAACCAGACTGTCTCTGAAGTGATTTCCTAAACATGAAGAATGGAGTATCAGTTTCAAAAAAATTACATTGGATTAAAATGGATTACTTTGGTTTACCTGACGAAAATCTGGTTCACTGTCAGAGGAAAGTTTCCTCACTTTCGCAGTGCAGCAGCAAGGGATACAAATGTTACCCCTTTGTTCCAATTCTTGATGAAAATGCTGTGGTGGGGCGTCACAGCGCTGTTATGCACGCACATTTGGCATCTAAAGAATAAACAAATTTATCGACGAAGGGAAGGTGTGCACGCGATACCCCTTACTTTTGCTTGGCAATTAAACACGTCCCCATACGCAGTTGCACCCCAGGAAAGATAAAATACGGAAAGAATGGAGCTACAAGTCAAATATCACTCCGGAGACAGGACAACAACAAGAACCTTAAGACTGCTAGAAAATATTAAGTGTGAACTGCATTTGTTTCATTTTAATGGAAATAACATTGACATTTTGAGGGCTGCTCAGCACATCATGAAACTCTTTCTGTTGAAAATTATCGACTTGTGATTTAACGTTCTCATGTTTGATTTAGCACTTTTTTGCAAAATCCTGATTTTTAAACACATTGGTATAATAAGCACGGTTTAAGTAGACTGGTCGTGATGTGATTTAATTTCTGCACACATCGTTTCTGATTAGTAGGCAGATGCATTGTGGGTTGGTTAGTTTTTCAGTATATTCTATGAGCACTACAGGGCACCGGGTTGCATTCTAATTTAGGTCTGATGAGGAACACGTGGGGTAATAACATTTAAGAAAGGGTCGAGGGGGAAAGAACACGGATGGCATTTTTTTAAACGAGCGAGGACACGCAGATTTTCAGTTGCCGGTTACACGAGGTAAACAGTTAGTGTTTGTTTGTGGGTTGATAACATCACAGTTAGTTTGGGTGAGGTAATTTGTGGCACAATTTTAGCGCAATGACATTTTCAGTCACACAGGCTCTTAAGAAGGGAGGGGGCAATCTTATTTAATGGCAGATTGGGTTCATATTGCAGTTAACTTCACTATGTAGGAAGGAAATGTTTAGTGCACTGTTACAACTATTGATGCAGTTCCTTTTAATTCATTTACAGTACCCCTGAAGAAGAACTATCGTTCGAAATGCATTGGGCTTAATAACTGTACCGACTTAAGGATGGTTGAAAGCACGTGTCAATGTTTAAGCTTATAGCAGCATCTGGCATTTGAAAATGCGGAATAAAATATTCCACTTCAACCAGACTGTCTCTGAAGTGATTTCCTAAACATGAAGAATGGAGTATCAGTTTCAAAAAAATTACATTGGATTAAAATGGATTACTTTGGTTTACCTGACGGAAATCTGGTTCACTGTCAGAGGAAAGTTTCCTCACTTTCGCAGTGCAGCAGCAAGGGATACAAATGTTACCCCTTTGTTCCAATTCTGGAAGGTAAAACAGTGCATGGCCAGGGAAAAATTCTGCGAAAGCTATACTGGGAGCCAGTCACTAAAGAGATACATTAAAGCAACAAAAGAAAAAGGGCTCACTTTAGTAGATTGCTTGCAGTTGCAGCTATTTGGATACGACATGTTGCAACGTGGAATAGGTAGGTTGAGGAGATGTTGCTTAGCTCGCAAAAAAATGCTAAAGTAATACCAGACATTTACTGTTTAAAAAGAATTGTCACATGTTGCTAATAACTGGGAAGACACTTGCTGGATTACAATCATCATCATCATCATCAGCTTGAGAAGTAATAACCAAATTGGGCCTGAACTTAGGAAAATCCATTGGATCTTGCTTAAAGAGAAAATTTAATGCAAGCCCATTTCTATTATCCATATATCACTCAAGCCCCTCCCCAGGTATCTAATCAAACACTTTTGGTCTTGTAACCTCCAATGCAAGCTCTGCCTCCCTGAACCCACTGGCTACCTACTTGCATAGTGTCAATATTTGGCGGATCACTAAATGTTCATGTATACACTTTATGGAATGCTCTCCTTGCTTCTCAGCTGCACTCCTCTCCCACAGCCCCCATCAATGTATACCGCCCCTTCTTCTCCTCATCTAACCACAGGAGACAATTCTAACTGTGCTCTTGGAATGCAGCCATTTCTCCAGGCATTGCTGTCACTACTTGATGTTTGCGGTTATTTGTTGTGGGAGGAGGCGCACATCATACTGTGCTTGTCAAGGTCGGCCCATTGCCATTCTGCACATAAAAATGAGCCAGCTGGGTTTGTGAGCACCATCAGACTGACTGTGCACAACTACCTTAAGGCTGCAACAGCATTTTGGGTTGTGCACCAGCAGCCAAGCCGGACCAAGCAAGGAGCCCAGTTTATCCACAAAAAGGAAAAAGAAAATATTCTCACCAAGTGGTCAGGCCATCAGCTTGTCAATTAACTGTGGATTCACCACCTTTTAAAACAAAAATTCAGTTTGATAGATTTCAAACTGCGCAAGGGTTAAACAGAATGCAGCTGGCATGCTGTAAAAGGATGACAAAAGTACAAAAAACAAGTATGCATCATAATTAAGCACTATGCTTCATAGTCCGCTGTGGAAAAAAGGAAAGAAAGATAAGGAGGGGACAGGGAATATAGAAAATAATGGTCACTCCTCAGAAATATGTTAAATCATTTACAGTTGAGGTGGCATAGTAGAAAGGTCCATATCATGCATTAAAATACAAAGTACACCAGCTGTTTGCCAGTTAAAGTTGGATTACGGCTAGGCAGTACCTTATGGAGCTTGGAGCGCAGCTTCTGCCTGTCTCGACTGTGCTTTGCTGCATCTGCTCGGGAATAGAGATACAATTCTAGGGGGTGCCTAATATCCTTAGTCCTGGAGCGCATTGGCATGAGTTGCCAAAATGCAGCAAGCTGTTCCTGGCAGTACGCTGCATCTTTAAGCCAGTCAGCTGCAAGCGAGTAGCATGCGCCAGCTCCATCTCATCACAACCATGTGCTTGGTGAGCAATAGAAAGCTTTCTGTCAATTTCCACATCTCAGAAGGCACTTCTCTGACATAGCCTATTAGTGCCACTTGTGGAGTGCCCTTGAAGGAATGTTCTGTAATGTTGTCAATCATCCCAAATACTTCAGGTCAGTAGTCAGAAACGTATGGGCAATCCCAAGCAGTGTGCAAAAAACCAGCGGTGGGAAACGAGCAACTTACACAGTGCGCATCTGTACCCAGGGCCATTCTGAACATTCGCTCAGGAGTGTGGTAGAGATGGTGGATATATTTAAAAGAAATAAGGCGAAGTAGATAGTCAGAAGAGATAGCTCGTGGGGGGTGGTTATCTGTCTGTGTTCCAGATGTAAGGACTCAGAGTCGATCAGCATTCTAGTGCTGAGCCTGTAATTACACTGAACACCCACCCACCACTGATGTCACTGGACAGGTGACACAGGCTAAATAAAAGAGGCCGAGCCCACGTGCTCTGGGCCAGTTGCACCATGCATCCAGTGTGTCCGTGTCACAGTCTTTATTAGCATGAGGGCCTAAGGCCCACACAAGACTTTACAATGCGACGAGGAGGTAACGCTGTGCCCACGCGTGCCGGCCAAGAAAAACATCGAGGAAAAAGGGAAGGGAAGCTGCCAGCAGCGAAGGCACACCCCCCTAAAGAAATATCCGGCGGCCGAGAGGCCCACGGGGCGTGCGACAAGCCCTGAAACTGGGGAGCAGGAGGAGGTGACCGGGAGCCCACCCCGCACCTCTCCAGCCTGCTGAATGCCGCCCTGCCGTGGCGGTGCTCCCAAGAGGATAAGCGGACCGGACAGAGCCCACCTGCACCTGCCGCAACTGTGCCCCGGAACGAATGCGGACCGACCGGAGCCCACCCGAGTCGGACGCGACGGTCCCAAAAGTGAGGCAACCTCCACGGAGCCCACCCGCATGGAAGGTAAAGGCCCGTCGGCCGAAGGTGAGCCCAAGCGCGCCAGAGATTGTCCCCTTAATGAAGCAGGACCAGCGGTGCCCACCCGCGGCCTGCCTGCAGCGTCTCCCGTTCCGCAGCGTATGTGAAGTGCGGCGGGGTGAATGAAATCTGGTAGGAAGCGCCCGCAGCGTGTGGAAAGCTGCCGCGGGCGGACAGGACAGGCGTCCGCAGAAATGTTTCCAGGGGGGGGCAACATTTTAACCTCGCCTTCCGGGGGGGGGGGGCAAAATGCTAACTTCATCACTCGCCTTCAAGGCACGTTTAATGCAGACGGCCCATTGTCATTCTTTATGTGATGATTAGCAGCAGACAGAATGACAATGGGCCTGTCCACAGTCTGCTCGAGGTCGGGGAGGGGATGCTGCAGCCTCTAGAGTTCAGAGACAAGTGCGAGAGGCCCCAAGTGAGAGATCATTTAAACTCCTGGGGAACAGCCTGCTGTAATCTTGAACATTACGGACCAAAAGGAATGGGACGGGCGATCCAGGGGGGGGCAAGCGCACCCCCTTGCCCTCCCCTGCGGACGCCCATTCGGAAGCGACAGCAGCGGAGGCCTTAAGCAGGGACGCGCAATTCGAAATAAATGCACCCCCACTGCGCCGTAGAGAATCCAAGTCCGGTTTGCCCTAAAACAAGGTAAATTGAAAGTACATTGGAGCAGAGAGCACATCAGCCGTGTGGCCCCCGAACGGCCGAAATAACTGAGAGACCCTGGGCCGGTCAGTGCGACGCCAACACCCCTCCCCGCGCAGCCCTTGGAGGAAAAGGGGCCTGATGCGAGGAACGGAGCAGGAGAGGAGCAGAATGCACTGTGATAGCCCGGCAGCCCTCAAGGAACTGAGGAGGCGGGCTGTCGTCGGACATTATAGAAGCAGTAAGGCCCACAGTGTCTGCACAGCTGCTGAGGCCAGTCGGAGTTGCCAACAAACAAAGCAAGCCTCACAATCAGTGCCCTGACCAAAAGGAAAAAGACTTAACAGGCGGAGGCGCGGCAGGAACCTCAATTGCATGCCGGAAGCCTCCGCGGGAGCAAGAGAAGTGTGTGGATCGCCCCCGCACACCAAGAGACAAAGTCAAGTGCGGTGAAAAGACTCACCCGGGGGTAGAGACAAGAGGAACCTCAATCGTGTGCACGTAATTGCACACGTCTTCACGAAGGAAAGAATTCGAAGCATTTACTGTAGTCCAGACACAGGGCAGCTGGAGAGCGTGAGGAGCAGCCAGGCCAGCTGATGAAGGTGTTCTTCCCCGATGGCAGCAAGCACAAAACCGGCAATAGGAGAGAAACTGCCGAGGATAGCAAACGCAGGCCAAGACAAGCTCCCCCGCCATCTAAAGGCCATCCCTGGTACTGCAGCAGGGTAAAACACAGAGAAGCACAAGGCAACCCAAGAGACACTGAACAGGGCCATGGGAACTAGGCAGGTGCACTGGGACAATACAGACTGCCATTATTCCCAGAAAGTAGAAGAGCAGCAAGAGCCCTACGCAGCCAGAAGGTGGCGCTGCACAGCGACACGCCAACACCACAGGACAGCGCGCGAAGGTGCCAGTGTGAGGCAGCGATGTCTCACGGGAACCAAGAGCACCTGCCAATAGAAAGGAAAAACCTACCTAGCAGGTGCACAAGGAAAGTCTGACCAAGTGCAGGAACACTCCAGAATCGCAAAGAACACTGCCACACCAGAACGCCACCAAGCAAACACCCAGTCAAGACTACATGGCGCACACAAGCGATGCCTAGAGAGTGAGAGAGAACCACCTGATGGCAGGTGGCTATCCCAAAGGACAAGAGAACTGGAGAAGCTCACAAGGAACACAGTCAGTGATCCTGAAGTGAAGGCAGGCACGCAAGTCAAGAAAAGGCGACGGCGCAGGAGCGCACCACTGCGAAAAGAACACCTCAGGAACAGGAGTACAAGAACTCCTCCGAAGACACCCACAAGCACGCCGCAAGTGCGCCCAGAGAAATTCCAAAGAATCGCAACCAACAACGCTAAGAAGAAGCAAGACCAGAAGAAGGTCAATGGAGTGGTGACGTAACCCTCCAGAAGCACATACTCCAGAAGCACTTAAACCACGCCAGAAGAGAGTACAGCGATGCCTGGTGGCCAAAGGTCATCGCTGCAGCAGTATGGCGAAAGTAGGAGCAACCCCACACGAACCGACGATGGTTCCGAAACCTGGCAACAAGAAGTGCGAAAGCGCATGACACAAATGCGCAGCAGTGCAGACAGCACCAGCCCAAAGCAGCAAGTCACAAGGAAGACCCGACGAGCGCACCCAGATGCGCACCAAAGCAAGCCGAACTGCAACGCAAGGAAAATGGTTGCGCAGACAACCCGCAGCATTGAAGTCTCAATGCTGCCTGGTCACCAAGCAAGAAGCCGACCAGCCAGATGGTCCCACCAAGCAGCCTACCTGCCAGGGATCGGCAGAAGGGACCAGCACAAGGTCCAAGAAATTCAGCCAAGGCGCGGTCCATGGACATGGATCAACAAACTTCACTTAAAAGTTCAGCCAAGGCAGGGTCCGTGGACATGGACCAACGAACTCCAACCACACAATTAATGAAGGCGACTAAAAGAGGAAGTGAAGGTCGCGACGCTAACCCTGGGAGTTGAGTGACAAGAAGATAGTGTCCTAGGACTAGGACAAGACCAGGAAGACACGTGCAGAGTGCGCGCACTGCACGGGGAAGCCTGGCCAGGAAAGATGAAGAAGATTGGGCCAGGTTACGTCACGAAGAGAAGAGTGGCCACTGCCACTGAGAAAGAAGGAAGAAGAAATCAGAGTGGCCCACTGCCATCTCAAGAAGAAGGAAGAAAGGTCAGAGTGGCCACCGCCACTAGAAAAGAAGGAAGAAGAAATCAGAGTGGCACACTGCCATTTCAAGAAAGAAGAAAGATCAGAGTGGCCACCGACACTGAGAAACAAGGAAGGAGAAATCAGAGTGGCACGCAGCCACTGCAAGAAGAAGCTGCCCCTGCGGAAAGAAGGAAGGTGACAAGCACTGGGACACTTGAGTGCGTTAGAGAACAAGGCCGCACTGGAACACCTGAGTGCAGTGGAAGACAAGGCCTGGCAAGAGCACTGGCAGCGCAGACCGAAGACAGCTACCTATGAGCTATCCACATGGCGATCGCAGAAGAGAGCAAGCTAGACTGTTCAACCTCTGGGGCTGAACGGAAGAATGGATAGCAAAACTGCTCACTCCTCCGGAAGCCGAGGAACTGACCACCTCACACCAGCCCATAGCAACCCAGGAAGAAGAGGCCTCAAAGGACTTTGGTGGCAGCAAGTCCCGCACAAGAGACAGGTCTACAAATGCCCGTCTGCAGGACCCTTGAGGATGATAGCCTCGCCAGCAAGGAAAAGTGTCGACAACCCAACCTTCAAGTGGATCTAGGACACAATGGTGAGGCTCGTGGAGCGCCCTGCTCACGGCCCGAAGGCTATGGTAGAGCAACGCGACCAAAACACCAGTCCAGTGGAAGCCTGGCTAAGAGGTCCTCCCGGACATCTTGTGGCAGAAAAAAACCGGCGAGAGGGGTATCCTAGTGAGAGGGATGTTCGCACCTACTCTTTTCACCTGCCAAGAAACACACTGAAGCCTGCCCGGAAACATCACGCAACCAGCATGGAGAAAAGAAGCCAGAAGACAGACAACACCCATGTCATCCATCTCTCTTTAACTATTCATGGTCACCAAGAGAGTAAAGCAAAAGGCAGGGCTGAGAACAACATCCAGATGGCAGAGACAAAGAATGAACTCGCCGAACAACTGCGAACTGTGCCACAGAGAACTGTTGGTCCTGAATGCAAGAACTATACTGCCTGCAGCTTGCAAGCAGCCAAAGAGACCCATTTGAAAACACACGTCCAATGTCACATTTCTGTATTTTCTTTCCCCCACAGGTTTTTGGACTTTTTCCGTTTGGTTTAATTTTTACCCAATTTGGGGAGGGATGTAAGGACTCAGAGTCGGTCAGCATTCTAGTGCTGAGCCTGTAATTACACTGAACACCCACCCACCACTGATGTCACTGGTCAGGTGACACAGGCTAAATAAAAGAGGCCGAGCCCACGTGCTCTGGGCCAGTTCCACCATGCATCAAGTGTGTCCGTGTCGCAGTCTTTATTAGCATGAGGGCCTAAGGCCCACACAAGACTTTACACCATGCACCCAAGGTCTTCAGGGTGCGTATTGGCACAGAGTATTGCATCCCTGCATAAATTCGCGTTATAAGCTTGCAGGGAGATAGAGTAGTAAAAGTCGCTTCAAGCATGTGAAATCTGGGAAAGAGGCATGTATCCCACCGGCCACAGCGCGTAATTGATAATAGGTGAAAGTGTCTAGTAAGTTGGCATCTTCTCCTTGTAACTCTTTGTGCAGTGAAAAGAAAGTGCCGTCGGGGTAGATCGAGCTCATGGATGTGAGGACAGTTTGCGCAATCTAGAGTGTGTTCCAGAATAGTTAGTGATCGGGAAAGAGGAGTGTCCAATGAGCGGCACATATGGGGCAAAGAGTTGCTCAATGTGGGCCCTGAGGTCTGAGGTCGTTCCATGCCCATACCGTGCATGCCACCGTATCAATCTGCTCTTGCGGGCGCCTAGGGGCCATAAACATCACCATCGGAAGAGGGCAGAGGGCTGCATGGTTAGATTTGGGGGCCATGTAGGCAAGGAATTGTGTTGGAATAAGCCAATGGTTGTCAAACTATGCCTCAGCACTCAAGTAATATGGGGAACAGCCTTTACCACAAAGTTTTACCACAAAATGCAAGTACAACACATTTTTTTTACATCAGATTGACTTTTACAATGCTAGACTTTACCGCACAAATCTTTGCAAAGCATATGTTTATATTGGTGACTATGCTGTATTTAGTTTATATATTTGTAAAGGTCATTTAAAAAGGAGGGTTGGGGTCTCCCTCCAAAAAGTAAACCTGTAAACGACATAAATATAATTATTTTAAAATATATATATTTCGTTTACAATATTGTTTTAAGATTTGGATTTTTCTGCATCTGTAAGTGTAGTAAAAGTGTGCTTGGTTGAAGATTGTGTGGTAAATGAAGGCTTTAAGTGGGAAAAAAACACTGGTGGTGCTCTAAAAGGGGGGTGGTGAATTTCTTAAAGGGTGTGGCCTATCCAAGTTGGAGCGTGGTCTAAATCAAGATAACTAGCATTGTGGGCTTAAGAAAATCATGAAGTCGCGTCCAGCGAAGGATAATAAAATAGGCAAAAAGGTATATTTATTAAGTATAAGCCATAAGATACCAAACGTTTTAAAACATGTAAAAATTATTTACATTACTTAGAAATCTATTGCAGGATTACCCAAAACCCTTGAAGATATTCACTGTGTCTATTTTGCTGGGGTTTCTCACAACAATTTTCTTCAGCAGACCTTCTACCTTTTGCCAGCCAACTCACAGCACACCAGAGTGGTGGGAGGAGTAGCACCTGGGTCTCAATAGGGCTGTGCCTGCCTGCCACAATGCTGGCTCCACCTCCTGCGGTGCGTCTGATGGCCCTGGCCCACACTCACAAAGGAAGAAGAGGTGCACTGGCAGAGTGCACCCATCTGCATGTAGAGTACATGCCGATGGGTCTATTCATCCTTGTGCTGACTTAGCCAGCCTCCTGGAGCCACCCCCAGCCCCTGTCACTCACAAACCAGACAGTCAATACACAACCAGGCAGAGGCACACAGAAAGGTTGAACAGGAAAATAGCCACTTTCTAAAAGTGCTATTTCCAGACTTAGCATTTAAAAACCATCTTCACTAAATGATGTGTTCTTAAATTTTAAGTTCAGGGATAAAGGATTCCACACGTCTATCTTGCCGTTATGGGAAAATAGGAAGGTAAACATGTTACACAGCATTCTCCATGTTATCCCATGGGCAAGATAGCCTTTCAATAGTGAAAAACGAAATTGGCAGTATTTCACTATCAAGACATGTTACCCACACTAGTAACACCAAACAAAAACCAGGACGTCTGGTCACGTCTGGTCACCCTACCTTTGACCCTTGAGGTTCAAAAAGAGAGCCCTCTAGAGCCCCCTTTCGAGGCCCCCTCAACAAAACTGGGGGGGGGGGTTCAGACCCTCCCCCACTTAATGCCCTGGGTAAATGTATGTCAGATGTGAGTGAATTTAAATGCGTGGTAGTGGTATGCATTTGAAAATCTGTGTAGTAAAAACATGCGTGATAAAGTAATGCGTGGTAATGTCATACAATCAAGTAATACAGGTCCATGTCAGGGGCCCCCAAGACTTCTTGCTGAAAGGGAAGTGTCATAATCTCCCAAAGATACTTGGCTTTCCACCCACCCACCCCACAGTTGTCGATGGAAGTAAAGTGCCAAGGCAAGTGGCAAGTTGAAGAGATAGAGGAATTTGAAGGGGACAATCATTTTCGCGATAGCCAAGAGTCCAGTTAGGAAAAAGGAGCGTCAAATCCAGCACTCAACTTGCTCTTTCAGCCATGCTAGTAGTCATCCATAGTTAGACGTTTATAAGTCATCGATGTCTCTACTGAGCCAGGCCCGAGGTACTTGACAGGGCCATTTGCCCAGGCAAGTGGGAACTCCGAGGGGAAGGGTGACAGCCCGTCTGTCATTCGGAAGATAAGCGACTTTGCTCAGTTGATCTCAATACCTGACAAGCACTCGTAGCTGGTAAATTACTTAATGAAAGGGTTTAAATGTATATGCTGTTCCCTGACATACAAAGTGACAGTATTCGCATACATCTATATGATAATTATGAGAGGAGTAAATGCAAGTCCGTGATGAGCCTGATTTTGGCGAAGCCGGGCCGCAAGCGGCTCCATTGACATCCCAAAAATAATAGGAGACAAGGGGCAGCCCTGACAGGTACCCTTCATCACAGGAAAGGGGGCTGCGAGTTGAGAGTCTGCAGTTCACGCCCAGTTGGGCTCCCAGTTGAGAATACAGAAGACTGATTTGTTTAATAAATGTGGGTCATAGTCCAAGATGCATCAGCAAGGTGAAGAGGTGTGGCCATTCAAAAGAACAGACAGCTTTCTTGGCATCCAAGAATACTACCGCCAAGTGTATGGCTGGATAAATGGTGTGGAGGATTGTAAAGAAGGTGTGCAACAGAGATCCTTTCCTTTTCTAGAAACATACTGTGAGAGAGGAGAAGGGCTAGAATATCAAACGTATGATAACCTGAATGCCAACCAAACATGAACCCACACCCACCTCAACCAATCAAGCTAGGAGTCTAGGTCTCATTCTGGACACTAACCTCGCCATGAAGTCCCAGGTCAACGCTGTCACCTTCTCATGCGTCCACATCTTCCGCAAATCTTCACGTCCTCAAGTGGCTCTCACTGTACACCAGATATGCCATCACATATACTCTAATCACACACAGATTGGACTACAACTCACTCCATATTGGCATCCCAATGCATCTTCTTCACAAACTTCAAACCTCCCAAAAAGGCACAGCCAGACTTTTCCTCAGCCTCCCGTGCTGAACACACACCACTTCTCAGAGAGCTCCACTGGCTTCCCATCCAAAAAAGCTGCCAGTTCAAACTTCTCACACAGGCATTCAAGTCTTCGCTTCCACTAGCCCACCAGAAAACTTCACTCAGCATCACTATCACTCGCACACACACGCTGCATCCACAGAAGCAGAAGAGGAGGTCAATCATTCTCCTACCAAGCTTCCAAATATGGGAATGACCTCCTCAAACACATCAGGGTCTCCTGCTCACTTCTCCATTTCCACAAGAAGCTGAAGACCTTGCTTTTCAATTTGTCTTCTTGTGAGACTATCATGACTGTACTCAGTCCCCGCCTCACCACATGCCTACACTCACCTACTCGGTGCCCGGAAACCCCCATGGGTGACAAGCAGCACTCAACAAATCCACCTTACTTTACAGTGCATTACATTACATGGGAGCTATAGACAACAATAATATACATTACCCTGTGGCTAGATATTTTCATGAAGAACACTTTAACAACAGAAATTAGATTACCTTTTTCCTGGTGGAACAGAAATAAGCAAAAGTAAGGGGGTGCAATGGAACTCTGGCCCTTAAGAGATGAGAATCTAGGTACGTTATTGACCTCGAGACTAAAAGTCCGTATGGATGGAACACAGAGGATTAACTTAAGGGATACCTGGAGTAATAAGATATGGTTGTCTGTGAAATCCATTGATGTCTCCTTGTTTTAGATCTGTTTTGACTTGTTCGGTGGTATCCAGTTTTGTAATAACACAAGGACTTTTCTTTTACTTTCAGGAGGAAAGGAAGGGGATGTACAGCATCTTCTAATAGGACGTATGGTGGACTCCTCCCTACACTGTCTACTTTTCATCTTTTATCTTTTAAGGATGATGATACTTAACACAAAAAAGATTTCACTATTTTCTTGGATGAGAGCTATAGCTTGATGTTATGGGCTGCGGGGATTTGGTAATGCCTTATCCAACTTTTTCACCAATAAAAATGAGAAGATTATTGCTAATGTAATTGCAAGCTCGTAAAAAATAACTCAATTAAGAAAAGATGGAAAAAATAAAGAACATGCAGGAATTCCACCAGACATTAAATTAAAGAGGCTTGGACTATTGACTGAAGAAGTCTTCAAAACCATAGCAATGTCCATTCCTTCAGGGTCTTTTTTGGACCTGGTACCTCCAAAGTTCTGGAAAAAATGGGCAGATGATTTGCATCCGGGCTGCAAAAGATCTGTAACCAGTCTTGTGGAGAAGTGTGGCTCAGGGGTTAGAGGCAGCAGACCCGGAAGCTGAGATCAGTCCTGGACCAGGGTTCAATTCCCCGCCTCGGCGGGGTCTTGGGCTAAAAATTCCACGGACTCGATAATTCTCGCCCCGGTGCCTCCTCGACTCATGGGTTCACACTCTGCGACTCTGGGCAATAGCTTGCTTAATCTCCACAACGGCCCCTCGCGGCAGGATGCCTGACTTTCACCTTGTGGATACCCTGCTATCTCACAGGGGAATACCAGGAAGGGTTCCCTAAGCAAGCGCTGGGAAACCCACTGCGGGTCGCTGTGCGCTATATAAGCTCAACTACATTTACATTTAATGACAGGCAAGGTCCCACAGAGGTGGAAGAAAACACTAAATACTGCCTTTTAAAGAGATCCACAGCAGAACAATCAGTACCTAGCAATTACCACCCAATTTCACAATTTCACAACTCCCCTATCCAGCAAAAATTCTGAAAACTATATTAGTAAAGAACATTTCCACTTCCTAGAGGGTCATAACATTCTGGGAATAGATTAGACATGCTTTCGCCCCACTCATGGCACAGAAACATCATTAAATGAAGCCATGGATGAACTCCAGATGATGGTTGATAGAGATCAGACAGAGGTTTTGATATTGCCTCACTTATCAGCCATGTTTAACTCTGTAAACCATCAAGTACTTCTTACCAGACTAAAAGATCTAGGAGTAGCAGGGATACTGCTACAATGGATAGGTTCTTACCTTTCAGAAACAATGCAGGCAATGTCATTACCACCTACCTATCAGAATACAAAGAGGTTGAACATGAAGTGCCCCATTCATTAACGCCTTAACCACGGCGGCAATTCCGCCGCGGTGCGGGCGTTCTATTGAGTGGGTGGGGCTGCGACCGCCGTTGGCCGTTCGCAGCACTGGGGAGGGAGCACGGAATGGAGTTAATGTTTATTCACACCCCATGTTGATAGTCATTCAATCATATGGTAATTAGTTTTGTGAACTATGCAGAACCACTCAATTGATTTTTTTCATTGGATAGAGATAGACATACACCGTTGGATGCCTTCCCTAACTGTCTGAAAGAGGTAGCAGAGACGCTTAATACACCCTCATTAAGATTCAATAGTGACAAAACAGAGTTTGTATGCTGTACATCATTAACCAATTTGTATCAACTCCCAAATCATTTTTGGCCTTGGATTGATACAGGTGACCTAGAAACATCCAATTCAATATGCAATTTAGCAGTGCATTTTGATGATAAACTATTGATGGAAACACACGTCAACAAAATACCCTCCACTTGTTTTGGACTACTTCGTAACCTGTTGCCTGAAAGGTAGTATTCAAAGTACAATTCTATGCGATTCTAACTACTTACCTCAAAGAAGTTTTAGGGCACTAAAATGGATAAATATAATTTTCTCACTCCAATATAAAATAAGTCAGGGATGGTGCTGCATATAAAGGAGTCACATTTACCTTTCCTACTCCAATCTAACTTAACTCAGGGAAGGTGCTGCACTTGTGACTTTGTCTGGCTCCAGCCTGACTAAATACCTGCGATTGATGCTTTGTGTGCGTACTGGGTCCCTGAGGTCCTGTTGTAGGATTTCGCACACTTTACCACTGCTAACCAGTGCTAAAGTGTTTGTGTGCTCTCCTTTAAGCATCAAACAATTTGCTTACACCCAATTGGCACATTTCATTTACTTATAAGTCCATAGTAAAGTGGTAATACATGTACAAGGGTCTTTAAATTAAATGCAACTAGTGGGCCTGCAGCACTTCGGGTAGCCCTTTAAACATTTTGTCAAGCCTGTCACTGTAGCCTGTTTGTGCAGTTTGAACTGCCATTTCGACCTCGCATACATTTTTTTTGACAGACCTAAACCTTTCTTTTTAATACATATAAGTCACCCCTAGCGTAGTCCCTAAATAGCCCATTGGACAAGTTGCAGTGTATTTTCAAAAGTTAGATTTGTACTTTTAACTTTTACATGCCCCAGAATACAAACCCTTTAAATTCACTTTCCACTGCTGCAAAGCCTGCCTCTCCCATAGGATAACATTTTGTTAACTTATTACATTTATTAATTGATAACTTTCAATGGGGAGCAGGTGGGAATGCTGAGTTTGGTGAAACCCACTTTAATCGTATTGTCAGATTTTACGTCACAATTCTGAAAATGCCACTTTAGAAAGTTGGCATGTTATTGTCCCAACCATGTCATGCCTGCAGCCTGTATCCAGGGTCACATGATTAGGTGTAGCATGTGGTTGGGTATTGTGTATTGGTCGCAGACAGTGAGACAAGAGGAAATGCATGTTGGCAGGATGGACCATCGCTGACTTTATAGGGAGGAAGTGATGTCACCTTCCACACTTGACCATCACAAAGCCTTTACCTGAACACACTAAGCCTTGTCGGTGAACTCTGCTCTGCTTGCGGATTTTGCAGGGTTTTCCACACTCCATGTTACGTGGAGCTTGTGGAGTTCTGAAAAAGTCCTCTCCGCATAGCGGAGTGGAGATTTTTTCCTCGCTCATGAACGTCAAATTGTGGAGCTCAAGCAACGACAATCTACCTCCCGGGGAGATTTTTCCTCGTTCGGCAATGCCAAGTTGGCGAGTGCAAGCGTGGAAAATCAATCTCCAGGTGAGATTTCTCAATGTGGGCGGTCGGATTTCTCATTGCGAGTATTTGCCTGTGTGAGTGTTCGCGTATGCGAGCGACTGCTCATTTGTAGAAACTGTCCCTGCTGCTAGACTGAAAAATCTACTCGAGTGGCAGAAATTAGTCAGTGGCTCCTTGTGCTGTGAATGGTGCCCTTCGCGATGATTGCACAGTGCGGACAAACACCCGGTGCTGAAAATCACAGCGAATGGCACCCCATTGCTTGCGGAGCTCTGCTTAGTGCAAACGGATTGAGGCTAGTCTTTTGTACCCCCAGACAATCTGGGGTTAGGGCAGGGAGGCAGGAAATTTCAAGCATCTCTGAGGGTTGAAACCTCCAGAACCTTCTCCTACTTTAAAACTGGTACCAGGTATAAATATTTGACCCTTAGACCCAATTCATTCAGTACACCTTTGGACCAGTGGAAGACTCAGAAGGACTGTTGTGCTGCTCTGCACAAAGGGCTGCTACTCTGTTGCCCTGCTGACCTATTGCCTGAGTGAAATGCATTGAACCTGCATCTTGAACCCAGGACCACCAGAGTGACTCCAAGGGCTCCAAGGACACCTGATGAGAGCCCCAAGGACAGAAAAGACTCCAACCACCTTGAACCCAGCATTTGGACTTCTCTGAGTTCTATCACCCAATTGGTGCCACCGCAGCCCTGGACCCTTGGAAGTGGACCTGAAGGTGCTCTGCCAGACCAGCTGTAGGCCTGTGAGCAGAAGTGATGCATTGATATGCATCTCCTCACATCAGCAATGCCATCGTGTGACGTATTACAGATGAAGGACCAAGGAACACAGCACGCAGCCTCATCTGAACCACTACTGCATGATGTAGCCTCGATGCAGGCCTATGCATTGCAAGCCCCGCAGTGACGGCATCCTCAACAATGATGTAGGAGTTCACATTGCATCCTCCCAGCTTCCTCAGAACCACTGCTGAGTGATGGATCCTCGAATCAGGAATTTACATCTCAAGCTCCTCATCGACGGCATCCTTGGCAATGACTCAGGACTCTGCATCGCAGCCCTGAAGTGAGAAACATCCTTTAATACACAGTCTTTACCACGACATGGCATTAGCTTACATTCTATAGATATATATGGACGTGGATCCTACGCAGATCTGACAGTCCCCATGCTGTAATCTGATTGTCTGTCAGCACTTCAACCAGGAAGTTCTGGAAGCCATCTTGGGATTCGGCTTGAGCGGAGTCCCACAATTTTTTTAAAATAAAAAATAAGGGGGCAGGATAGGAATACCCTTAACACGTGGATGTGGTAGTGGGGTCCCTGTGCTTGTTTTGAATACAGCACCCGGATGGGCCATGTTCTGGGGCAATTTTTTTTTTAAAAGGAGGGAGGCGCAAGGGGACCTCCTCCTGAGACTCATTGAGCCCCGGGGACCACCACCTCCTTGGGGCTAAAGAAAGATTAATGAGGGGCTGCACAGATCCCTGTGCCCCATGGAACACCACTGCCCTGGGCTAAATTACACCAACCAATAAGTCCTCCACAGTGGGATTGCTCAGACCTTGTTGGAGGCCAACCCCTTTTATCAACTACTCTGTAAAGGTGCCTCCTTACACACTACTGGGTGGGAGATATAATCCCCTTTGCTGAGGGCCAAAAAACACTATTGTTGCCACAAGTCACCCACAGCACATTACTCAGACCTAGTTGGAGGCCCTGCCTGCTTTCTCAAAGACTCTGCAAAGGGCCTCCTAGCACAGGGTTGGTTGGGTGATGAAGTCCCCTTGGCCCTTGGGGGCCAAGAACCCCTATTGTTGCCACAAGTAAGTCACCCACTGCAGGATTGCTCAGGCCTCATCAGAGGAGCTGTCCCCTTTCTCAACCATTATTAAAAGGGGCCTCCTGAAGCACTACTGGTTGGGGATGAAGTCTAGGGGTGAGCGCACCAGTAAACTCCACTCCACCAGCAGCATTGTTTTTGCCTAACTCTGTGTTCCAAACAGAGCACAGAGAGGTAAAACTCTGCAAACTTCACAAGGGTATGAAGTTTACTGCCCACCTCAATCAGAGACTCACACACCCACTCTTTGAACCACTCAGACACTCATTAACCCACTTACAGCCTTACTCCTACTCTCTCACACCAACTTACAAACCTACTCAGACACTCATACACCCACTAAGAGACTCATGCACTCACTCACACACTTAGGGCCTTAATCGGAGTACGGCAGTCCTAGGAACACTGTAATCATAATGGTGTTCAGATCAACACCACCACTGTAGGTCTGACCATGGTATTTCAGGTGTGGGGGTCGGACCACCACAGGACCACCACCTCCACCAGGATCCAGGATCCCAGGGGTGGTGACAAAGCGGAAAAGAGCAGGCATATGCTGACTGTACCACTATGGCACCTCCAAGCATATTCCCAGTTGCAATCCCACCAACCATTTCATGGCAGTGAGCTTGCCACAAAAAGGGTAGTGGAGATGCCCTGTTAGGGCCCCCTAACACTTCTGGCCCAGGGAGTGCATGCTGGGAGGCACATGCTGTCTGCTGTTACGGCTCTCCTCTGAGCCTAACACGGTAGCCGCTGTGAGACAGCCACAGCACCGCCCACCATGGATTGAACTCAGAATCTAGCAGGCAGGTGCACCGTAGGCTTGGTGGTCTTCCTGCTAGTGCAGCAGTGGTGGTGCTTGCTGCAGGAGGATCACCAAACTTGTAATAAGGCCATAAGTGTCAAAGGTTAGTGTTTACACTTAATAAATAAAATAAAAAAACTTTGCAAATTCACTTAAAAAAGAAAGGTTATAGGGACTTTTTAGTAAGACAATAGAATTATAAAAACTGTAGAAATTCACTGAGAACAACAAAGATTATAGGGACGTTCTAGTTAGGAAATAGAATTTTTAAAAAACTTAGAAATTCACTGAAAAAACAAAGGGTACAGGGACATTATAGTTAGGTTTAATTTTACTCATACAATACCAGTTAAATTCAGCAGTTGTAGTTACCTAATAACTTACCGCCGCAATGCACTGCTTATGACATCACATAGTACATCACTCATAAAACGGTCAGGGACAACACTGATGACATCTCAAATGACATCACTGATAACATCACTGATGACATCATCCACAGAACCACTCATACCCCCATACAACCTCTCATATGCCCACTCACACACCCACACAACCACTCACCTACTCATTCATATACCCATACAAGTACTTACTCTACATAGCCACCAACTCGCTCACTCACTCACTTGCTTATAGAGCCTGATTATACAACCAGTCACTCACCCATGCAACCACTCAAACAGCCACAAATTCCTCCATACAGCTACTGACACATCCAATTACACAGCCACTCACACACCCAGTAGCTCACCTATACAGCCTCTCATCAGAGCCACTCACTCACCCATACAACTGCTCTCTCACACACCAACACACCCACCTACATACCCATCCACACAGCTACACAACTGCTCACACAACCACTCACTCACCCATACAGCCAATCCCACAGACACTCATGCTTCCAGACAGCTGCTCACACTCCAACTCACTTAACAACACTCACTAAAACAGCCACTCACTCGCCCATACAGCCACTTACACACCCAGTCATTCACTCATGCAGCCATTCAGATATCCACTTCCTCACTCATACAGTCACTGGCACACCCACTCATCCACCCATACAGCCACTAACTAACCCACCCATACAGTCACTGACACACCCACTTACTCACCAATACAGCTACTCACACAGCAACTAAGTCACTTACACTACTGCTCATGCACCCACTTATAGACCCATTCAGCCACTCACAAACCCACTCACATACCTGCACAGTCACTCAGGGGAAACAACCTTTACAATGTGGTTGTTACATCGCGCTTCATTACAACGCAGCCGTTACAATGACCTAGTTGTTAGAACGTGATACCTTTACAACTCAAGTCATTGGATCTAATTGCACTAGATGGCGCTCCAACCTAAGGAATGGTATGATTTACCATTCCAAAACCTCCCCTACTGTTGCACAGGGTGGGGTTGGAATAGTAAATTATACTATTCCTAATGTTGAAGCGCCATCTAGTGCAAGTCGATCTAATGACTTTATAAAGGAATCACATTCTAACGTTGTTATGGAATGCGATGTAAAAGCATGCATTGTAGCATGCTATATTCTCACTCAGACACCCACTCAGACATGGATACACATTCACACAGCGACTCACATAAACTATGTTAAAAAAAGTAATCACACATTAGTAGTGCACAAAGTATACTATTGTGGTAACTTAGAATAGACATTGAATGCACAAAAACGTTTAGAAAACATTCACAATCACTGGATGATGTAATCAATAATGTCATCAGTGATGGCATCAGTGATGTCACTAAACGTGTCATGAGTGTTGTAATAAGTGAGGTTATAGGCAGTGCATTGCGGGGGAGTACGTTATAGTTAGCTCAGGTAACTATAACTGCTGAATTCCACTGGTTTTGTACAAGTGAAATCCGAGCCTAAATATAGAGTCCCTGTAACCTTTGTTTGTTTGTGACGCAGTTGAACCGAGTCACAGAAAAAAGATTTTTGTTAAATGGAAAGGGGGCAGGGCGGAAACTCTTTGACCCCTTAGTCCTCTCAGAAGGAGCCCCACAGGGACTGATTTGTATACGGTTGGGTCTGAACTGGGGTGGTGAAGTGAGCTAAAGAACAATGGTGAATGCAACCCAGATCTGTGACTGGGGGTGAGTGTCTGAAAAGTTTCAGCGCGCCTTTCATCATCTTTTTGAGTTAGTACAATTCAGACTATTCCAGGCCCCCAAAGCTATAAGACTGGCTTGGGCGGCAAGTAACAGTTAATTTTTATGTATATTGAATTCAAATTTACTGTTTTTGTGGTCATCTCTAAATTAGTCAGAAAGTGCTACCTTGTGACTGTCACTAGTGCTGGTGTTGACAATTAAGTGCCAGTGCTGAGCCCCAGAAACCATCGGCTCAAAGTAAACACTGGGATCCTGTCTTTACAAGTTCAGAACAGTCCAATTTGTAAATGTGGGCTAGCCTTTAATCTTACCCCGAGGTAGCAGGTTGCAGGTTGCAGGATTGTGGGCCACAGCGGATTGCGGACTTTGACCCCACCCAAAAGGATTCCTCGCCCCTGAGGTTGCTGTTGCTGCAGTGTTGGAAGCGCAGCCAGCGCTTTGAACCTCGCCGCAGCGCCGTGTCCGTGGAGGCGCCTGACAGCGTGGGTCTGCTGTGCAAAGGAGGAGGAGCAGGCAGGGCAGAGCGTCGGCGGGGCTGCGAGCAGGCAGGGACTCCAGTCTCCAGGAGCCCCTGCGCGCCCATTGAACACACCTGGGCTGCTCTCCCCGCTGGACACACCCTCCTGTCCTCCCTTTGAAGGGCCGGCTGTATCACAGTATAAAACGGAGTTCACTCCCCGCTGAGCGGGAGCGCGCCGGGAGAAGCCCGGGACAAGGGCGGGACCGTCTGTGGCCGTCAGGGGCCGAAAGAGGCTGGGCTGGGCCAACCCTCTTCCATCTGATTTCTCCTACCTCCAACGGAACTGAGGAATTGAAAACGGAGATGCCCTCACCGGCACCTTGTGAAACCCCATCAAGGGCGGGGGGAAGTAACACAGGGACGTTGGACAATTATTTCAAATCCGCAAAAGGAGATGGGGCCAAAGAAAATTCCTTGGAGAGGCGTAGGGTGGAGCGCCGTCGCTCAATCGAATCCATGAAGAGCACACCCCTGTCCGAGATAATCCCGTATCCTATTTCCCAAGAGGAGGGCACCCCTATTGATAGCCAAAATTTACTAACTCTAGAGGACTTCCCTCTACTGCTACGGGAAACTCCAAACATCTCTGGTATTCAGCCTGAAAAGATCATAGAGATCACCCCATCTTTAACATCCCATATGGCAGTGGACTTGATTACCCTAACCCCTCCACTGAACAAAAACAAGAAAAGTAAGCCAAGGCAAAGTGTGGTGGTGGAGCTCCATCGGCCTCCACCTAGCAAACGTAGAAGGAAGACAAGGGGGGGGGGGCAGGGGAAAACCAAACTATCCCATCTAGATTTTGGTAAAAAAAATAAAACCGCACCCCCCCTTGGCAGGGATAGTGATACTGTGCCTATCGCTACCCCCTCTAAGGATTCAAATACTAACACAGTCGCTATCAACAGTGACCCAGTGGCCAACACGCTTAACGTAGCACCCTCTCTTACACCCTTAGGGAGTATAGAATTCTTATTTCGTTCACTTTTGCAGCCCATTAGTGATAGCTTAAAAAAAGTTGAGATCAGGCTTACTATCTTAGAGGCATCTCTTACTACCTTGAACACCTTAGTTAGTAAGCAGTCCAAAAGTGTGGGGTCCAGTTCTTCTACAGGTAACCTTCCTAAAACAGGAGTCTTGCAGGGTTCCACCAAAGTCCCCTCGCAGGGCGCTCCCACTGCCCCCCCTTTGCAGCCACTTATGGCTATCCCAGTTTCGGCACCACGTAATTATCCAACCAATATGCCCCTACAACCAACAGACTCTGCCCCTCACAACTCACAGACAGGGACCAATTTTGGCTTCCCCCAAGTCGCTAGCACTTCCTCTCCCTCCCCGGCCCGGCCTGCCCCAAGACCACGGAGACCAGATTTGCCTCCAGAAGCCAACAGACTAACGGTGGTGTTAGCAGGTGCCCCTCAATTACAAAGAGGAGAAAACGAAGATTTCCAATCACTTAAGAAAAAAGTTATTAAATGGCTGAATTGGAACCGACCCCTACCACCACAATATAATAATGAGATCATTATGGTCAGAAGGGTTCCCTGGCTAGGAAAGACGAGAAAAACAATAATAGGGGATTGTATATTGGTAACCTTCAAAGACCCGGGTACTGTTCTACATATCTGTGAAGGGGTGAACCGCTCATTGGATTCTACCATTCAGACCCTGCCAGTATCCTTTTTCTTTCCTCCAATTCGCATGCACTATGATCTACCGCATGAAGAATGGACAAGGGTGGAACGTAGGCACAGACACAAGGATTATGTCCAACGCCCAAATTTCCAACTACCAGATACACCCTATCTTCACTTTAACCGCTTTAACTGCTTGAATGGTCCGGATGGGGTCGACTGACTGCCCACTTACAACCCTGCGACTTTGGATAATGGCTCCCCTAGTCTTTCTGAGCCATCCACCGCCACTGTTGGCAATACTCTTGAACCACTGACTGATCCAGCGTTTGAAACCATCTCTGCCCATCTCCTTGATACGGCAACCGACACCCCTGAACACTTGAGATTAATCTGGTGGAATGTTGCCGGATTGGCTAATAAATTGGCCGACCCCGACTGGGCAACTTACATTGAGACTGGAGATGTTTGTATGTTTCAGGAAACCTGGGCAAGAGAAGACTATGGGCACCAAGGCTACCAGTCTTTTTTTATCCCAGCAAGGTGGGAGGGTAAAGGCCGCCCGTCAGGCGGGCTGACAACTTGGGTCGCATCTCACCTAGGCTGTGAGGCAACACGGCTCCCAGTTAGCTCTGATGATATCCTTGCGGTCCTACTATCCTGGCCAAATCAAGCTAAACTTGTTTTAATTAACATCTATTCCAGGCCTGTGGGAATTGCCAAGGAATCACTGACCATAAATGAACTTACAAACTATCTATCTGAGCTACCAAGTGACTCATTCTATGTGGTGGGAGGGGATTTTAATTCTCACTTCGAGCCATTGCCAGATCTTCTAGAGGGGTTTTCAATGGAAGAAGAGGCTAGATGGGCAGTGCCCACGGTTGAAGCTCCCTCCCCGAAGGCATGGACCCCACTTGCATTACAAATCACAGCCCTCACCCTAAAGTTCGGAATTAGAGCCTGTAATGGGCGAATGAGATCTGACATACCCAGTAGAACAACTTATAATAGAGCGGGAAGAGAGTCTCGCTTGGATTATGTCTTGGCCCAAATAGTGAAGTGGCCAAACATCCGGGACTTTAGGGTAACGGAAAGGGCAGATAGTGACCATAATGCACTCGAACTCGACCTTGTTCACCCTGGCCTTCAGACCCCAATGACCGCTCTGGAGGTGAGCAAACCTGCGCTTCTCCTAGAAAATAGCAGGAGAAGAATTAGGTGGGAGCATCTGGCTGCAAGTAAGAAGAAACTCCCCATGCTCTATGATGGGATAATTCCCATCTTGGAAATTGTGGGGAACTTGGAGATCGAGGTGAATAATAAAGTCTCCCAGGCTAAACTACGCAAGGCTCATGAGGACCTCATAAAAGCAGCGGCCCCTAACCTCTTCAGTAGTACACGGAAACCAGGTAGGGGGGGGCAATGCAAATCCTCATGGTACAATCCAGCTTGCAGAAAGGCAAAAGGGGATCTCCTTAGGTCTATTAAGGAGGGTCTAGGGGGGGTTAACTTAAGAAATAGCAGACGGGCCTATAAGAAACTCGTTGCCCACGCTAAAGCCGAATGGGAGGAAAACCAGTGGGAAGAACTTACTAAGGCCCTAGCGATCAAAGACCACCGCCTGTTCTGGAGGATAGTGAGTGGGGGGTCGGGAAATCTCCAATCGGCTATTAAGCCGAACATCGCTCCAGGGGCGTGGCAGGCACATTTCCAGTCCCTATATAGTTCCGAGGCGGGAGAATTTATTGCTGACACTGGGATTGAATGGCCAGACTATGGAGGGGATATAATAACACTGGGCGAGGTTACTGCTGCCATAGCAGGACTATCCTCGGGAAAGGCGCCAGGATTGGATGGCCTACCCGGGGACCTGTTTAAACAGGAGCCCATTGTTTGGGCCCCCTACCTTGCCGCCCTTTTTAACGGAGTTCTTAGCGGCATGGAAATCCCTAGTACTTGGCTGGGGGCGGAGGTGGTGCCCATTTTCAAAAAGGGGTCGCCTCTCCTCCCAGCCAACTACAGACCCATTAGTTTAATTGATGTAGCACAGAAACTCTTTGGCAGGGTTTTGCTGAATCGGCTCCAGGACTGGATGGAAGAGGCGGGTGTCCTTAGTCCCTACCAGGCGGGATTTAGGAAGGGAGTTTCCACAGTGGACCAGGTTTTTAGATTGAATATCATCTACTGGAGGTCAGCAATATTCGAGGGCGGCAGTCTCTACACATTTTTTGTGGATTTACGAGCCGCCTTCGATCTGGTGCCTAGAGGGAAACTTTGGAGCGTCCTGGCAGAGATGGGCGTTCCTCCGGACATCCTATTAATCTTGCAGAGGCTGCACCACAATAATTATGCCCGAGTGAGGTGTGGGAGGTCCGGGGAACTTACTGAAAGATTCCCCGTTGGCCGAGGGGTAAGACAGGGTTGTGTGTTGGCACCGACCCTGTTTTGCCTCTTCGTCAACGGGGTAATCGCCCACCTGAATGCCACTGACAATACCGACGCCCCTAAATTAAATGGCAGCAGGGTACCTGCAATCATGTTTGCAGATGACACCCTGCTGCTATCTAAAACCCCTATGGGGATACAGAGGATCCTCGATTCATTTATGGCCTTCTGCTCTGATAGGGGGTTAGAAATTAATGCGGCCAAAACCAAATTTATGGTTTTGAATCCGAGCCAAACAACGCGGCCGAACCCGTCACTGGGAGCAGCGCGGCTCGAGGGAGTCTCCACCTTCGAATACCTTGGTGTGACCCTTAATGAAAACATGTCTTGGGGATCCCATCAGAGCAGGGCGAACCTCAAATTGACACAAACTACTGGGGGCATCGCCCGGATGATGATTGCCTCCTCATACCGTCCGCTGGGGTCGCTCATCCAGATTTACAAGGTTCAGGCCAGGGGAGCGATCATGTATGGGGCGGAACTGTGGGGACATATATCTTGTCGTAGTCTGTCATTAACGGAGAATACATTTATCAGACAGATAGCCGCGCTTCCGCCCAGCACTCCGCTCCTCCCCTTGAGGCTTGATCTGGGTCTACGACCATTAGCCGATGAAATAGGTCTGAGACCCACAGCCTTCTGGCGCAGGCTGTGGAGTAGTAACGATCTCGCAGCCTATAGGGCGGAACTGATGGAACTATTGACCCACCCGAAAGCGCTCCGGATCCCCTGGATAAAACACATCCAAAATACTTGTATGGAATTGGGGTTCTCTGATTTAGGGACTGATCCTGCCAATGCCGCACCAAGCATTTCTAAAAGATCCCTGGCCAATGCATACCACGAACAAAAACTAGCTAGGGTCCTAGATAGCCAAGCTGGAGGGTCATAATCCTCTGTATTTGTACAAAGTAAGGACCATTATAGGTTTGAGGGGGTTTTGGATGCTATTTCCCCCGTGCTTGCCAGAAAGCTGTTTCTCCAGTGGAGATACGGCACACTGCCCTTTCGAGCTTTTAATAGTTCTTGGTCATCACCTCCTACCTCTAAGCAGTGTCCGGCCTGTGACGCCAAGGAGGAAACTGATTTACACGTGGCCCTTTTTTGTCCAGCTTATAGGGCTGCGAGGAAATATTGGCTTCTTCCACTGATTAGAAACATGGGTTGTAGGGAATATGCCCCAATGTATAGGATTTTAAAATCTGATGTTTCAGGCCCAACTGTGTTCGCACTGGCAACATTTCTTACCAATGTCTGGCACACCCGCAACCGTATTTTAAATATGATGGTTTCCTCTTAATTTTATGATTCATAGTCTTAAGGCATTTTTAGTAATATGTAATTCCAATGTTTTATAATGTTAAATGTGCTGTTTTATTGTGATTATACATGTGTATTGTTTATCTTTTATGGCCAAATGGCCGAAATAAAGATTGGAAATGGAATGGAAATGTGGGCTAGCCTTTTTGATATCTGATTGCTTATAAGGGGGCACTTTTATTTTTGTTCCCATGGCTTATTTTCTGTCCCTCTCCGACCCTGTCATAGGCCAATCATTATAGTTTGCGGTCTAACCTCTTTTGTGATTCGTGATATCCTTCTATCTGTCAGCTGACCCACTGTTAATTGCAGAAATTCAATAACATTTTAAGCCAGAACTTTGTTCTACTTGGTAAACTACATCTACATTTGTTTGATTTTCAACCCTGACATTGTTACAAAATTATGCAAGATTAAAACTCCCACTCCTTTGGCAAAAATATGTTGCAAATGCGCTTCGATGTAGGTGGCCAATTACAGATAATGGCAATTGTGGGCTGGTCTAATGGAATACTTGGCGGAGCAGGACTTCTACCCTGCTGTAATGCAAACAACACCTCGTGGGGTGGCAATTGCACAGCCACAGTGTAAAGGTGTGTGCAACTTCTCTTCAGTATTGTGTCAATGATTACCAGTAAGGTAAAACAGAAAGTGCCCAACTTCAAGCGCTAGTGCGGAATACAATCCCTGGGGACTGCATTGGAGGAGGAGGCATCGTAATATGGGGCTTTGCAAGCACGAACTTTCCTTAATCACTACTTTTGCTAACAGGAGTACTTGCATGCAAACTTTCCCATTGTATTTGTGAACGAATAATTTGCTGTGTTCATTTGCTGATTCTTATTAACCCCGTGAATAATTCATACCCCACACAACAAAAAACGACATAATGCAGGCTACATGATTCCAAAAAATTAGGGCTTTGGGAAATGCATTCAATTTCTATGTTGAAGCCTTCACGAGTAGGAGACATTGCAAATATGCCTCATTTGCTTTGCAAGTATTCAGAGGCAGCTCTATTTTTCTGGGAATACCCTGGGAGCATATAGTTGGCTACACTGTGTTGCCGTGGGTACAGTATCATTGAAATAAAATGTGCATTGCAGCCAGCCAAAAAGCAGCAGTAACAAGGAGTACTGGCTGCCTATATAATTGGTTACATATCAGGGCATCACTGTATATACTACAATAAATGTATTTGAACGTAATTAAGCCCCTGCAAATTGGTGCCTTATAACACAAATATTCATCAATTATCGACTGATATTCCCACTGATAAACTATGACACTTACATCAACAGGTCGCTAGAAACATACCAGAAGTTATTTACTTAAGGTTGCAAGGGCGCTAGCAAATCGCTGCACAGTTTTCCTCTGCACCCAAAGCCTTTTCACCAAAAAAGCGATGTAAATGCTGTTTTTCCACTGTCAGTCAGTGCACGTGCCAGGGCAAAGAACAGGCAGGCCTAACTTACAGAAATGTGTAACGTATTTAAGCAGTACCAAAATAGTAATGAAGTCAACACACCAAACAATAAATTGAAAACTGAATTAGAAAAATAAAGTACATTTAAAAGCACACATTTACACCGTAGTAACAACAATCAAATAAGGGAAACCAGAGATATGAATTTTTAAAGTTTTAAGTGAAAATAGTGGCAAAATGTGCTAAGCACCAATGGCAGTCTATGGTTGTGGGAAACCGGGGGCAAGACACTCTTTGAGGCAAGGCTATGGATTCTGAAGTTGGATACACCAAGAGAGACGGTCATGAATTTTACCTTCTGACATAGTCTGCAAAATAGAATATACAATCTCTCATCAGGGCAAGGCAGCATATTGTATCTGGGTAGGCCTCACTGAAGTCATATAGGTCCCACGGAAGCCGTTGTTTGTGTCAGGAAAAGCTCTAAGTGGGAAAAGAGAATTGTTTTCGTCGGCAGGATGGTTTTTGTGCCTTTGCTGGGGCTTGATTTGGACATGCTGTTTGAATGGGGTAATCTATTTTTCCATCAGCTCTTTGCTTAAAGCTCCCAGATGTCAGGGGAAGCACTTCTGATTTTTAGCGCTTGCTCCTGCAAATACTTTTTAGGGTCCAGGGCATGTCCATTTTGCAATGGGCAATTGTTCATCCAGGAAAAATTAGCTTGTTGTGTCCTAGGAGTCACACAAGAGATCTGCACACTGAAACTTAGAGTCTACTTCTTTGCACTGGGTGCAAGAGGGAGCAGGTACAGTCATTCAAGGTCACAGCAATCGGGGTCTACTCCTTTTCTATTCTTCCACGGTTTCAAAAAGTGTTCTGAGGGGGTGTATTTCAATGCCACATTTATAGTTAGCATAAACTAGTGGCTGGGTGTGACCCCTGGCTCCTCCCTAACCAAGAGAGCGCATTTTTCCAGAAGCAACCCTACCCATTTTGCGGCATGTCCTGTTTGTCTTGCTGCCAACATTCCCACAGTGCACCTTAGTCCTAAAGTTAGGATGGAGAAACCCTTCCTCCATCCTGCATTGTCTATGTAGCCACAAAGAGGTGTGGCCAGGGAGGTGAGCAGTCCCCTCCTCTGTGGACACTCAAATGCGGTTCTTGAGGTGGCACTTGTCCCACTATATTAGTGCCAGCCTGGGTTGGGGCACAAAAGGTTGCCTTCTCTAGGTCTCACCTTACATTTATTGGTGAAGGGCAAACCACTTTATGAGTTAATGATATTCCTGGGTCCACCCCAACTGGCCTTTCTTTAACCGCCCCAAACACATGCCATTGTTCTTGCTCTGAGAGCAGTATTCACACCTCATTAAAGCACAGCATCGCCACAAAAGCTATCAGTAACTTAATGCTAATTAGCCAACTGGCGGTTCAGGCAGGTCAATTTAACTTTCTTAAAGTTAATGTTCCTAAATATTTATTAAAAACTCCAATTTTACCATTAAACTGGATTTAAAATAAATGTTAAAATAGTCTGTAAATGAACTTTGTAGCAGAGTCCTTTTAAAAGTTACAGATTCAAGTTTATAATCTGAACTTGACATTTTCTAGGATTCAGCTACAGTCCTGCCTGTGAAAAAAGTTGTTGGATCCTAGTCACTTGAGGAACTAGCACATTTTAATTTTAGATATGTTGCACTATAAAATATCATGCACACTACCTTTGGGCAACAATGTGTACTTAGGGGTGACATTAAAATTCATAAGTAGGGTTTCCCTCCTGTTAAATAAATGAAATTTTAACTGATGAGACTGCAAGCTTTAGACTGATACAGTCAGATTACACATGGTAGACAAGAAACCATGTTTTCCAGGTACTCTGGTGGTATTCACTTCCATGCCCTGGATACATTTTCTATACTATATACAAGGGAAGTACAGGCAGGTTAAACAGGCCAATTACGGGTAAGACAAATTAACCATTTTAACATTGGAGCACATTCACATTTCTCCTGTTCAGAAGGGGCAGAGTGCACAGGGTTCTAAATCCAGCAAAGCAAATAGGGCAACAATGAGAAGAAATCACTTAAAAGATGGTAATTTCCAAAAAACTGACTTTAGTAGTATGAGAGGTACACTGAAACACTATAACACTGATCACTGGTGTGCTTTCATGATTGATGCTGCTAGATTTGAATTATTGTTCTGGAAGGGGGTGCTCTACCAAATTGATAAGACAATATATTATTTGGGTATAACACATTTCACAGAGAAAGCTCTGTTCAATTCCGAGTAACTAGAGCTCAATGGTTTTGCCGCCAAAGAATTTGTCTGATAGGTTCAAACAGTGTCTAACAATATTAAAGTCCATAAGCAATGCAAGAAAGTTCCCCAACTGATTTAGTAACATGAAGGCTAATGTAATAAACAAAATGAAACTGAAATACTAAGAAATGGATTAACTGACCAGAGGCAGAAATTTAAGCTATAACAGTTTAAGGTAAAAAAGTGACCACAGAAACCACGGTGTTAAAAAAAACATTATTCGTCTCTGTGCATTACTAAAAGTCCAAACGTGTCCTCCTGAGGTCACTCTTGCACCAGAAACATAAGCAAGGAATGGTACTGGCAAACTGTTCTGCCTCACAGATGCTGAGAGGATTAATGCAGAATCAGGTACCGCTCACACAGGTACGCTGAAATACTTCTAATCTTCCTGGTGCTTTTCTGAGTCACTCCAGCCACAGCTCCAAGTAAATGACAGTCCTCTCTGCCACTGCTTTCTCTTATAGCCAAGAATTTCAACTTTTCCAGATGTTGAATACCTTCTTCTTGTCACTTAGATGGTGACGTGATTTCCAGTGAATGCTTTGAGGGTCCAGGTCTCGCTCCTACCATGGCCTCCCTGAGGGTCCAGTATAATCTATTTCCAACTTGGCAACTGGATCCTCCATGCTTGAAGGAGCCCTTCTGCAGCCTTGTGTGTCCCTGTGGCAAGCAAGAGACTTGCCGACTTGCCAATGAAGTGCATTTTGTAGTAAGTTTCCTTTAGGGCCCACTTTGTTGTCCCTTATGTTAGCATATTACACATTTTAGGCTGATTCTGCTTTGTACAGTAACACATAGCACATTTACTTTGTGGCATTAAATTATTTCAGAAATACGCTGTACATGTGAGTGATTATCATTCAGTGCTTGTTCTTGGGATTTGGTATGAACATTGCGTACAAGGTCAAACAACATGGTGTGCTGTTTTTCTCTGCTCGGTCAGCAACATCTCCTTACATTTAGACACAACATAGTGGCACAGCTGCTGTTTTCCAACACAGTAATTCTTATCATGTAAACCAAGACTTACCCTTTGGAAAACTTAGATGAGAATTCTAGAAGAGGGGAAAGGTCTTGCAATGGGTGCACCAGCCTTGTGTAACATGAGATGCGGACTACTTACCTAAAAGTGGCAGGTTTTATGTCAGGTGATAATTCCAGAGAACACTGATATATTCTTGTGCTTGCGTAGTGAGATTAGGTTTAGAGAGTTATATCATTCACCATGATAAGATAGCATAACATGACATGTATATTTATAAAGCGCACCTTCACCCAATGGTATCTTGGTACTGAATAACAGATGTTTCTTGTGATATGATATGATAGGGCTTTTCATTGTATACAGTTTGCTAGTAATGTTGATTGCTTTGCTTAGTTGTATATGTTTTCTAACTGTAACACAACTGATTCATAATAGAGTACAATAGTTTAAAT
This sequence comes from Lissotriton helveticus, assembly GCF_964261635.1. Classification (NCBI taxonomy): domain Eukaryota; kingdom Metazoa; phylum Chordata; class Amphibia; order Caudata; family Salamandridae; genus Lissotriton; species Lissotriton helveticus. Next base: position 219,316,175 of record NC_136070.1, on the reverse strand, counting down.
TAATATTGTAAGCTTTCCTTGTGTTCCTCTTTTATTTACTATGAGTGAGAAAGAAAAGTGATGATCTGTTTCCACGGTTCCCTTGTGGACTAGAGAGTGGTGTTACTCTGGGAAGGGTTAGAGGGCAGGTGAGGCACTGTGTGCTAGTTGGATTTGGGCCTATAGGTACTGATGTTGTAAGGAGACTAAGTCTCTACATATTGGAGTGCTGTGATCCCAAGGCTCAGTTCTGTTTCCAGGCAGGACCCCAGTAACACTTCCAGTCCTTGAGTACAAGTTGAAAACAGGAAAGCCCTCAATCCTCTTACCAGACAGGTCCAGAGTCTTCCTTCTTCTATGACTTCACAAGGTCCATGTGGTCTCTGATGAGCAGTGGTGAAAAGCCACTTTTATCATGTACACTAGCCACTGGATGTGAACAGTTTGATTCATTGTCTAAAGATCTCCAACAGTCAAGCCATCACACTTTTGCAGCAGTTCCTGCTTGTTGGCATACAGACAATCTCAGAAGCTCATATTCTTTAGGGCAACAGGTGGGCTCTATTGTTGAGAGCTCCCAAATTTCAGTTGACACAGCCTTGGCTCTGGATATCAGGATCCACCCTTTGTGTCTGTCATAGGAACAGGTTTCCCTAAAACAGGAGGCAATGACACATTTCTAGGAATGGCTTCCTATCCAAAGGCCTCCTTCACACTAACCATATTTGTATGAACATGTGAAATCACCAGGAATTGTATTATGTGCGCAGCATATTGTCCTGGTAAGCGATGGGTGCACCGTTTAAAATGTGTGCCCAGCGCTCACCATGAAAATGCAGCACATTGTAGTGAATGCGCTGCCTTCAGGGAAGCCACCTACTCGAGCTGCCCTGGGGGCAGGCATTCAGTTGAAAAATTGAGTTTCTGCTTTGAAGTCGCTCCATGTTTCACTTTGCAGGCAGCAACCTACCTGCACTTTGAAGAGAGATTAGAGATCGCCTTGCAAGCAGGTGCAGTAACCAACTGCATCCACCTGCAAAGGAATGTCTGGGGAGGCCATGGGATCCCCTTCCCCCCTCCAGAGGGTTGCCATCAGGGGGCACACAGACAGCTTCTTTGCCTCTGCTCCCACCTTTGTAGTACAGCATGAGCGCAGAGGCAAAGGGATTTCCTCTTTGCATAGGGCCAAGCCCCCATGCAAATGGGGGAACACCCTCAGATGATAACGCTGGCGTTCTATGTGAGCCAGCGCTATCGGTATTACCGGAAGGATGCACAAGCATCTGCAGCCCCTTCTGTAATACCAAATTGCCCTGAGGGCACGCTAAGTGGTCTTCAAGGCCTGTTGAATCCCTGGGGCTCTCTGGTATGGCCCATGTCTCAATTTGCCCCTCTGCACTGTCAATTCCTGTGCACTCAAAAATTCCACGTCCAATATTAAGTAGGCATTCATTAATCTTTTAATATTTCTTCTGGCAGATTTAACTCTATTATTCTCTGTTATAACGATCTTCACATGACTTCTCAGGATGAAAAATACTGCCCATTGAAAAATAGAGAAACCAGCAGAACTGGTTTACTGCTGCCAAGCTTCGAGGTCACAAAACATATCTTATCACAAAGTTACATTTACAATGTATTTAGCAATAATGTAAAATTCCCTTCGAACTAGATGTTTGACAACTATTAAAACAAAAACGTTAAATGTGTTTAATGGCACATTTCTAACCTGAACTGGGTAAAATCAGATTTTAATCATAAACCAACCCCTTCACAGGTCTGGTGGTTTAATAAACATATGCATCCACTCAAGGTCTGTGTTTGACTTCATGGCCACAGATTCAAATCCCGAATGGGTTCACTCAGCATTTTATTCTTCCATGGTTGATAAAGTGAGTCATTGAGCAAAAATGTTTTACTCCCTGCCCCTTGTGGTGGATGTGTACGTTACCAATACACATATTATGTTTTATATTGTAATTATTTTATTTTATAACAAAGTGCTACTTTTACATATACAGTGAAAATGGGAAATAACCATTACAATGCAGTCATTACAACACACTATCCTTACAACACAGCTGTTACAACGCAACTGCCTTTACATCACATGCCATTACAACAGAGTCATTACAACGCATGTCACTACAATGCATACCATTACAAAGCATCCCATTACAACGCATTATAAGGTAAGCAATGGAGATTTTATCGTTTTGGACAGGTCTGGGTTTTGGGGTACATGGAAATAGTAATTTTCACCCCTACACTATCCAACACTTTCCCTACTTTTGCACTCACTGGACTAGGAATAGTAATGTTTACCCCTACACTAACCAACACTTACCCTACTGTTGTACTCACTGGAGTCGGAATAGTAATTTTTACCCCTACACTATCCAACACTTACCCCACTCACCCTTACCTCACCCTAAAAGTAATATGCGTTGTAATGGTATGCTTTGTAATGGTTGTTTCTAAAAATGCATTGTAATGGCATGCATTGTAAAATCATGCAATGTAATGGTAGTTGCGATGTAAAAACCACGTTGTAAAGGCATGCATTGTAATTGTTTGTGTTGTAACATCATATATCCGTGAAAATAGCACTTTAGAGTCAGTCCCTGCTGGGGCATAGTATTTTATTATGTAGAATGTCCCATTTTTATACATTAGGCACATAGCTTTGTGGGCTAAAATGCACATATAGGGATGAATTAAATTATGTATAAATGTAGGTTTCCTACATGCCAAAAAAGGACGTTTTGGCATTAAACTGCAGTCCTTAGGCTGCCACAAATTAGTCAACACTGATGTAAAGAGCAGAACACATGTAATACGTACCTATTAACCCCTGATTGACTACATGCACCAAACAAGGGTGGCCTTGACTAAAAGTTAGATCAGCCAATTGGTTGTAGCAAATTGATCTCATTTTGGGGACAATACATATGAACTGTGAGGCTGAATGGCAATCTTACAATCTCTCGAGGCTTCAGAGTCAAAATGGCATACAAACCTGACCAACAAAAGGCAGAAAAATCTCTGGAGACCACAACAATGGTAGCATTTGCACAGCCAGCCTGATAGTAATGTTGCACATGGAATGTTTGAAGAACCAGTAGGGCATAAAAATAGAATTGGATTGCCAAATCCTTTCAGCAAAAGATTGAGAATAACATAGAAGAAAAAATAGCAATCACTTACTTGATTTGAAGTGGATAAATGGATTTATTTTGTGCACAAATATTATATTTTAGATAAGTGAGAATGAATTAGCAATAACATGAGTGTGTTGAATGTTGGAGGCCCCACCTTCAGAAACAAGATGCACCTAAATAACGCATCTTAAAAATCTAAGCAAAAAGAATTTTGGAAATAGAAAAAAAACAAGAACAAAACCCCCCTTTCTCACATCACCGGATGGGTCCGCTACAGGATAGATTGTAAACTCATACATATGTTACAACAAACGATGCTCCAACTCACATATATAGGTTTGAACATGCATCAACAAGACGTTGTGAAGAAAAACTTTTTTGCTTTTCTCAATTTTCTCTCTTGGAGCTTTTCAGCGCATTTGCTCGCAGGTGCCATCCATGGGCACTATGGAAACCTGCCACTATCATAAATGTTCAACATCTAATAATCTTTAGTTTCTATGTTGGATATCAATTGATGAGATTCACCGTCAGTAAGAATGTAATGAGCAAGATGTTTGTCACATTTTCAGCTACTTTGTTTCCAAACTGTAGTCATTTCCGCCAGTCTTCCTCACAGAGGAAAATATTGAAGCCGAGGCTTGACCCTCATCTGTGTTTCTTTGATCATCGGTGTAAGGGGTAGTAGGCATTAGTTGATATGAGTCCGGAACCACTCAGTAGACACCTGGGATTGGTTTTGCAAGGGGATCTTCCACTGCAGATAGCTGCAGTATCTGGGGTTGGCCAGCATGCCGGAGAACCTAACAATCCTGGAGATTTCGGCAAACTACAGACCCAATGCAATCCAGGGTGCTGTAGCTTATGTGAAGCCCAGCATGTGTATTGTTCAGAATGCCATGTGAAAGTATGGTTACAAATTCGTTTTTGCACTTTACTGTGACAGAAAATTGCAGAACATCTGGAAAACGATATATGATCCAATGACCCCACACTACCTCCAATCAAAATATTACCCCACGTGTCGATGGGCCTATTGCACTGGACATGAATAGGCCAGTGCTTTGACTATTGATATGGTATAGGCTTCACACGGCCACAGTGCTGTCTTTTTTCTGGCCTTTCTGATAGCCTTCAACCACACACATGAGGTTCTGTTTCATTAATTGAAATGTGATAATGGCAAGAGTGCTGATATTTGCTGGAAGTTCCAGAGTTGTCTTTCACAAAAATATGAGGACATTGATTTTTTTCACTCAAACTTTGACATTTGCAGGGCTGTCTTGGCAGAAAAAAACAGTGGAGTCTATGTAAGCTACTCATGGTTCCCATGTGTCTCTCCTTTTCAGAAACGTCCAAGGTTGGAAAGGCTTCTGTTGGTGCCAACCAATTCTACAGCCAAATACTGCTGCCTTTTCCTATGGGAAGTGGCATACAAATGGAGATTGTTTAGTCATAATTTTAAAATTTACGGTGCATTCTGAGTAGGAAAATATGTAGGGAGCAGTTCAAAATACACCATCCTAGATTCACATGAGTCTCTGGTTTTCAGAATTTCACACAGTTGGTATTGTTTCCTTAGTGTTTGTCAACCCTGGGCCCAAATACTGCAGTACTTCTTTTTTTAAACTGAGAAGTAGCTGTTCTTTAACCCCTTGCGCGCTGTGCAAATTCCCAAGCGGTGCAGGTGAATTAATGAGGGGGCGGGGTTCATGCGACCCCCGGCTGTCCCTCTGCACACGCCCACCGGGACGTCAGACGGCCGGGGGCCGTCCAAAGCACGCAAGGGAAATGGGAGTTTGCGACCCCACCATGTGCAGTCGCATCTAATTAAGGGGTGCAGAACCGCCAACCTATGGTCGGTCGGTTCTCACACCGAGATGGTGTCAAGTGGACACAAGTCCACCTGACATTGTAATAGACCCCTTACTGTGATGGCGAATTGAGCTTGGAAAATGAAAGACTAAATGCTGCCCAGAATAATTTGATGTGGTCAAAATTAATTCAGACATTCCATCAATCAATTTTTTGTTTTTTTATGAGATTCTCTGAGTGCAATGGATATACACAGATATGGGTCCCATGTTAGCTGTGCCATAGGATGCAAGCTAGAACATAACAATAAATCCCAACTACTCTGAAGCCAGGTTGCTTATGTTTCCCTTTATTCAGGAAATGGCTGTATAATTTGTGCCTGACTGTTCTACAGGTATCTGGACAAGCCTGATTTGCCCATGTTTGACTTGGCCCTCTCTGCAGAATCACTCCCAGACTTTTTGTTTTCTCCCCTCCTGTTTTGCTGAATTTGGTTTTGTTGGCCTTAGGACTCTGTGCCCTTTACTACTGTTAACCAGTGCTAAATTGCTTGTGCTCATTCCATAAATCATGATTATGTTGGCTTACACCCAATTGACACATTTACTTTACTTTTATGCCTGTTTGTCTCCAGGGACAATGAATTAAATGTTACTGGTGGGCCTATAGCATGTATTGTGCCATCCACTTAAGAAGCCCCTTCAAACACGTCTCAGGCCTGCCATTGCAGCCTGTGAGCAGCTTATAACTGCCAATTTAATTTAACAATATAAAGCTTTTCCAAAAGAAACTTTTTGCCAAGCCTAAACATCCTTTTTTAATATGTATATGTCACCCCCTTAGTAGGTCCTAAACATCAAAAGTGCAGGTTGCATTGTTTTTAAAAAGGTGGATATATCATGGTAGTGCATAATTCACACATTTGTTTTCACTACTGTGAGGCCTACCTCTCCCACACAATACCATTGGGTTACCTTATTACATTTATTAAGTAATAACTTTTGTTTGGGAGCAGGTAGAAAGGTCATATTTGTATTGTAATTTAAAACCCTTTTTAATGGTAAAGTCAGATTGTAAGTCCCAGTTTTGAAAATGCTGCTTTTAAACAGTTGGCATTTTCTTTTCCTCACCATTTGGTGCCTGCAGCCTTTTCCTGGGTCACATGACTAGGTATAGTTGACAGTTGGTCTTTGTGTATTCCTCCAAGACAGCCACACAAGAGAGGGACCAGTGTTGGCAGGATGGGCCATCCTGGAAGGATGAGGGGTGGAGCTGTGCTCAGTCTACTTGCACTAAACAGACACTGTGTCACACACAAATAGCTTCACACTAGCCTAGTGTGACTGCAGACAGCCTGGATCCAGGACAAGGAGGCAGAAACTTATAAACACTTCTGTGGGCAGAAAAGCTCCAAACCTTTCTTTCACTTCAAAGCAAACACCAAGTATAAAATTATAACTCTCAGGCCCACTCTTCAGTCCACACCTGCAGAAGGGTTCCCAGATGACTGCACTGCTTCCTGTTCCCTGCTGGATACTTCAGAGGACTGCCCTGCTGCACCAAGCCGCCTTCTATACTGCCCCAACCCTGCCCTATGCCCTCACAGGACTGGCTGCTGCTTGAGGCCTACACAAGACTTCCAGAGTGAGTATATGTGCAAATTGGCTGGCCTTCTGATCAGAGCCTCAGAGACATAAAAGGCCCAAGGGACTCAACTAATAACCCAATTTCCCACAGCTTAAAACTGATCTTTGTATACAGTTTTATAATGTGCAAAAATCCACTGGAATGTAGTCCAGGGTAACTAGCAGTGACTGACATGTATTTAAACATTCAAGACATCACTTTGATTTGTTCTTTCTCATATTGACAGACACATCCCACATATCTGTATAGGTGTCTGTCCTAGCACTCTTCTTCCGAAACTAATCCATTGTACACCATAAATATTTTAAAGCCTGTGGCCAAAACAATAGAACTGGACTGATTATGTACGTTCACCTTTAAAATAAACTCCCCTCATAAGAAAATGCTTTTGTGAGCACATATGATAATATATGCTACCAGTACATTAGCTTCGTAATAATTACTTTAGCAACTTTGATTTCAATTATCTTCTATGTAAATATGGTTATATCTCAGTTGGCAGAGGGTTAAAAGTAAGCATTGTTCAAGAAGCACTTATTAATTGCATCACATATGGCTTTACTACATTGCTTTAGTTTGTTCTACTTCAATCTTCTAAATGAAATGATATTTTTTTTGTTCAATACATTTTATTGGTTTTTATAATGAAAAGCAGTGCAGAGAAAATGAGGAGGGAGAAGAAAAAGATTCAACCTTCGATATCCGACAGTTGCACGAGGTATACAATAATGTGGCAGTTAGAGAGAGAGATGATAAAGACTTATAGTATTCTGACGCTGAGTTAGAAAGCTCGAGTATGCTTTCAGATCTACCCACCTGTGTTCATCAATAGATTCACAAGTTTTTATCACTAGCTCCCAAACAGATAAAGGAGAATAATGCATTCACTGTCAAGTCAGACCTAGTCATAACATGAATGAATATCTTAATGTGACAATGTGACAATGTAACAAAAGGAAGCAGTGCCAAAGTGCACCTCTCAACTTCATAGATTGTGGTTAACTGACAGCAGGATTGCTAAGTGGTCTGAAAGATCACAGCTGATTAAAAGCAGTGTTCTTAGACAAAAGTCAGTAAATGAATACCTTAAATTGAGTAACAGCAACATCTGTTATTTACAGTGCTTAGAAACAGCAGGAAGGCAATATTAGCGCTACATTAAAACAAGTTATTATTGTGTTAGATTTATCTTTTGTAAAGGTCTCATAGAACATGAAGTATTGAATGGAAGGACTGCTGGAGAATGCTACTAAAAGTAGACAGAAAACACAACACAAAGAAGCATAATATGATGTAGCATACAGTCTGACTCGGGTAAGAGGGAATTATTCCAGAGGTTGAGGACCAGCACTGAAAACCACCTGTTCAAATTAGTATTAGAGTAAAATAGTCAAAGATTTCTGCCCCCTCCAATTCATTTCCTTCTTTTTTTCACAACACTGGGGCAATCAGACACTGAACGTTCAGTGTCACTCTCATCAGATCTTTTGAGTGCAGCAGGAAATGTCCTTATCGCCTGTTCTCCTCTACATGTTCCTACTCCCTATACTCAATGCCATCGGAAACCACAACCTACTTTACCACTTCTATGTCAAATGAACTCAACCACATTTGTTTCTCACCAGAAAACATGATCGATACCAAGAGCTGTCGATACGGACTGTCGCCAATTCAACACATCATACATTTCCATCCGCTTTATCTTCAACATAAACCAAAACGAATTTCATACTTCAGAGATGCAATTATCGCATCTTCCTGTTTATTTCTTCAGATGAACCAGTGAATAATGACTTTAGCAACTTTACGAGCATCGTTTGATGCCGCAACTGGTGGTAGTGGAAAATGATTCCAGTTGAGTGTGACTTATGTTTGGAGTTCACTTCTTGCGACCTCTAGGTAGATGGTCGCTCCTTTTTTCTACGCAAGCCACAGATATGTTGCACTCATGTATTTAATTGTAATAAATTGGAATTGCAAACTGCAAACTTTCGAAGTGAGATATCTTCGTGGGCAAAATATGCAGGAGGAAATTCAGAAAAGGGAAGAGAATTTTCTCTCCAAGCTTATATTGGCAATCGTAGCAAAACATTTCTTACTGGTTTTCCAATGAACAAAGAAAGCGATTGCATAGTATCAGCCTGTTTTAGGTGTTTTGAGGGATGTGCCCTAGGAAAATTCAGAAAAAATGGTGTGCTTTATAGCATCGAAGGGCGATGACAGGTTAGCCTGAGGCGTATTCAAGTGGCTACCACTTCCGTCAACTAACTGTTGCTTGAGGTTCGTACAACTAAAATTACTTGTTGAAGGAACACAGGGCCTAATTGTATTAGATACGTTTCCACTTGCAGTAAAATGTCCTCCGACTCGAAAGAAGATGCTACAGGCAAAGACCAGCCCTCAACTGACCCTTTCTTTAACGCAGGGGGAACAGGAACTGCTTCCCCAAAAGCCCGGAGCCTGCTCTGTCAGCCCACAACCTCAATGACCGTCTGAACCCTCCCATGACCCGTAGTGGGCTCGTCCACTCTAGGGGTGGGCGGAAAACTACGCGCGGACAGCGTAGTGGATGATGCCAGCCACACCTGCTCCCCGGGCCCGGTCCAAGCTTCCGTAACCCTAGCCAGGCCGGGCCCCGGTGGAGCCCCGTCCCCAGCGCCCGGACCCTCTGACGGCTTGCAGGAGGGGGGGGGGGGGGGCACCCCAGGCCCGGCAGGACGGACGGAGCTCAAGCCCCGGGCCCGGTCCCAGCTACCGAACCCTAGCCAGGCTGGGGAGAGCCTCCCCGGGCCCCCTGTGGAGCCCCGGACCCTCTGACGGCTTGCAGGACGGGGGGGCTCACGCACCCCAGGCCCGGACGGACCTCAAGCCCCGGGCCCGGTCCCAGCTACCGAACCCTAGCCAGGCCGGGGAGAGCCTCCCCGGGCCCCGGTGGAGCCCCGTCCCCAGCGCCCGGACCATCTGACGGCTTGCAGGACGGGGGGGGCTCACGCACCCCAGGACCGGCCGGACGGACGGAGCTCAAGCCCCGGGCCCGGTCCAAGCTTCCGTAACCCTAGCCAGGCCGGGGAGAGCCTCCCCAGGCCCCGGTGGAGCCCCGTCCCCAGCGCCCGGACCCTCTGACGGCTTGCAGGACGGGGGGCTCACGCACCCCAGGCCCGGCCGGACGGACGGAGCTCAAGCCCCGGGCCC